>NC_134420.1:26274788-26911804 GCF_030867145.1 Opisthocomus hoazin | reverse complement strand
TTTTTATTTCCTGCAACAGTTATTACTTGTCTGCTTCATAGTTTCTCATTCTTTTCCAAGTTAGGCTTCATTATGTTTTGCCTATAGTGTTTCTCACTGATTGCTTATGTCATAGTGGTTTCATTCCTTTTTTCTGTATTTTCCCTATTTTGTCATCATCAAGCTTGTACAGCAGTACAGATTTTACACACTTGTGAAATATTTAATTATGGCAGAAATATTCAGTAATATTTCTGTGACTTCACATTCTTTCTGCTCATACAATTCCAGGTAACCTTACCAATTTAATCAGTATCTTACTTGTTTTACACTGTCTATATCATTCTGTTCACTTCCTGTAGGTTGGTATTTTCCGGTTTGTTTACATCAGTAATGTATTTTAAAGTAAAATACATGTTTTAGCATTGCTGGTACTGTACTTGCACAATTACTCTTCAGTTACCACTTTTCTTTCATTGCTATGTTTCGAAGCCGTATGTGTTAAAAATGTCATCTTTTGTAAAGCCAAATTGGATCAATTAACTCTACTTCAAAAAAGTTATCTCATATTTTTAGGTGATCGCTTCCTTTAACTACCACCTTTTTGAGGTATGACTTTTTCCACGCTTCATTATGCTGGATTCTTCTGCCTCGTTTCATTGCCACCTGCATGTACATGGACAAATGGGTATCATTCTAGTGTGGAGTCCAACTGTAGAGATGCATTTCTGAATTTAAGTGCAACATTGCTCTTAATTTCAGATTTTTTTTTTTTTTTTTTGTGAATTGACTGTAGTTAGGCTGGTTCCTGTCAGAGTACGGGGTTTAGGTTTTGTTATTCATATACTAGATAAAAATGACTTTGGTTTTTGTGCAATGCTTCTACTGACATCTTTCCTGCTGATTCTGGTAACTGAGGCAAAGTGCACCAAATGTGAGAGAGAACATAGCTGGTCTTCAGGATAAAGAAGCCAACAAGTATTATTATGGGTAACCAAGAAGAAGAAGAAACCATAGCATCAGTAAATGTCAACCCTAATGCTTTGAAACACACTCATATAGCTTAAGGAAGAGACTGAAAAGACATTGAGGAGGCTGCTGTGACAGATAACAGAGTTTCAAGAAATTGACTGACAGGTTGTTATGAAGGACCCTAATTGAGCTTGATGGCCTAGTAAATTGGAACAAAATGTTGCAAACCATGGGGAAAGCACCAAAATAGTTGGTTTGTTGAATTTCTTCTTGTTTGTCCGTGTAGTTTGCAAATTGCCATCTGATATGAACTCACTCCGTGCGTTACTAATCAGAATTAATACCAAAGCCAAACAGTTACCTCCTATAAGGAGATGAACTCAGTCTTCTCTAAAACATTTTGTCTCTCTAAGGCAAAAAAGCAAAAACTTATGTATGTGTATATATACAAGGCAACAAAGTGAACAATGATTTCTCCTAGGGAATAAAGTTTGGTATGTCACTACCAGAAAAATGTGTAGTTCTGAACTTCTAAACACACTAACCAGCCAGAAGGCACAACACATGCTAAAACAACATACCTTGGATCAAACACTCATAAGATAAAAACTGTGAGGGGATGAAATTCCATTCCTCAGCAGACTTGTCCCTTTCAGAGTCGTACTTCATCATGTGTGAAAGTTAAATCGTACATCTTAAGATTTTCTGTTAAAAAACCCAAATCTATTCTTCCTGAGTAAAATATTTTAAGCTCTTTACACCATCATATGACATAGTACAATATCAAAGCATTTGAAATAAATGATTTCAACATGCAACACAAACTGTCAGGATGGCTTTTCTCCTAAGCAAAAGGTTTATATCATTTTTTCTGTTTTGCAGAACAGGTGGTTAAGTAGAAGTATATATTCTAATGCCTTGTCGTTTCCTCAGAGCGTTAACACTCATCGCTACCACACATTATAGAAACTCAAATACAGTGACGGGCACCATACAACTGTCAAGAAGGGAAGCAACTGTAAAGAACAGGCAACAGAGATATTTCAGCATTTTCCTATTAGATGAACCTGTGTGGAAAGATTGTGGGATCAACACTGTTTGGGTGCAAGCAGAGGAAGACTCAGGTTGTAAAAGCTGTTCTAAAACCTCTCACGGTGTTCAGCATCTAGGCTTTTTTTTACATTACAACATACACCTGAAAAATTGAACGTATTTCCAAAGCCTTACCCTGTCAGGTAAATATACCCATCCAAGCAATTGCCTAGGGAATTTTGAGATGAGTCAAGGTTTCCCTAAAAAGATTTGGTTTCACCTGAAACCAAAGTACAAATACCAATTGTATTCAAAACCCTAGCTTTGTTTCAGAAATCATTGGTGCCTGAAAATGAACTTGCAGACTGGTACACAACAGTAAATACAGACTTATAGGGGAAGAAAGGGAGGGTGGGTTGCAGTTGTACTTCCCCCCCCCCCCAACCCCCCAATTAACACAGGGTCTGGGCAACTGCTTAGCCTAATACTGGGCAACGTCAGGCAACATCAGGTCTTGATGACAGGTAGTGGATCACTTTTCAGAGCACTAGAGTAGCCTGACTTATGAAGCATTGACCAAGTAGTTGGTGCTAAGAAATCTTGTTTCTTTTACATGCAAAGCTTCTCAAATGCTTATACGTTCTACTTTTGCTGTATCCGTACCTGGCAAAATCTAATCCAAAACCAAGCAGAAGGGTTATCGCTCTGTAAAGATACAATACCATCATGCTCACATAAGTTTACAACTCATGTCATAGACATTGCTATAGTTAAACATCGCACACATTTGGGAGTGGTATCACATGGCTCACACATATTTTCAGGTACTAATGAACAGCTAGCCACTGCATTTGTGCAACTGCTAGCTAGCTAATGTTGTCTGTCTGTCTTCTGATGGAAGATACTGAATAAGGTTGTATGAGGTGTCCCTACTCTCTCTTTTGTTTTATCTTTCTCTGGTAGTTGTTTAAAAGAAAACAAGTTGGTCTTTTTTTTTTTTTTCTAGTAATTTTTGTAAAAAATGCAAGAATTCTGATATTTTCATCTTTTTGGAAATACATTATATACTCAGCTTTTTCCCAGCTGATTTCAATTTTGCTCTCCTGAAATCGTCTATGTGGCAATACAGACTGCTGTCATTTACCATGGCATTCTTCAGTGCGGTGCATGTCAACCAGCTTTTTCTATCCAGTCTACAAAAAGTAATATTTTGATAGTGTTTGAAATTAACAGCTGCATGTGATGTGTTTGGTTTTGGGGTTTTTTTACCTTTGGAAAGGAAGCAGTATGAAGCACTGACTCTTCCATTCATTCTGGAGCTTTCGCATTTTTAGATGAAGCACTTGATTTATCACTTGTTTGTGTATTTGCTGCTGATGATTATCTAATGGGGTTAACAGCTTCCTACTAATCGGATATTGCACTTTCCCCATTTGATGTATTACTATTCTATATCACTTATTATTTGCCAGGTAATTAAGTTTTAATTACACTGTTTAAAGCCATGGGCAATGTTGATTAAAATACAACCTAGCAGACAGAACACACAATGGAGATATGGAACTGGGCTTTTCTCATCTGAGGTTTTTTTTGCAGCAGTGTGGGGCAATCATCAAGCACCCAGGTACTCTAGTCAATCAGAAAACTCCAACCAAAAAAGCTTAGATGAGCATTTGAGTCTTTTTAATCTTCCAAGCACAAGATATTAATCATCATTTTGGTCCAACAAAAACTGGTTTAGTTATTGTTTTTTCACTGTTTTCTTGACTCTATTACTTTGATATAAAATTTTAAAATAACTTTGTATAATACTTAATACATTGTTTCTGTCTGAAGATGTGATAATCTAGAAGACAGATAATCTCCATGGAATCAAAAAGTAAACAAAGCCTGGAGGTAGTTAAAAAAAGCCTTACACCATCTCCTTGTGTAAGTGGAAATTGTGTCTGTGGTCTCAAAACAGATAAGCAGGAATTTCACTAAAGATCTAAACAGAGAAAATAATTTCAGAGAAGTGAACAATCCAAAATGGATCAATTACAGGATTGTGATTAGCATTCTTACTTATGCCTGACAACAAAGTAGTAGCTGAAAGATATACAGTAATTTATAAGTCCAATGTTGACAAATGTTTACGAGTGAAAAGTGGTAGAACTTGTCTGTTGTTTTCTGAAGCCTGTTGACAACAGCAAAAAATCCCATTACAGACATGTCAGTCATAATAAGATGCATTATGCTGAAGTGATGTAAAAACACAAATGAAAACATTCAACAATATCTGCAGAAAATGAAGGTTTCTTCTGCCCACATAGAAGCCCTTTCTGCCTCATGCATGTCTTTTCTAATGAGAACAGATTTAAGAGGTGGGATATTTATTCTGGAAGCAAGTTAAAGAAAAGGACTTGTCACTTTGATGGAAGATGTTATTTGTGAAACAAAACCAGAGCATGATATAAATTGCAAGTAAGACTAACTCAGGAAGGGCCAGCCCTGCATGGGTTATTAATAAGTGTATTTATTCTAGCTGATGTAAATAACTTGTTATCATTCTGGACTAAAAGTAACAGAAGATTGAACCAGAGGAAATGGCTGTGTGGAACATGTGTCTTTTATAATACCAAACACAGCTTGCTATGGGAGAGACATTAAATTGTTCAGCATGACTTAGCTGACATCATTTTGGAAGAAAAAGATGTTTTCCTATGTGAAAAGTTTTGTTGGGTTTATCCTAGCTTTACCACAGAAGAGCAAGTCATTAGGTCATTTGCTGCAGTGTTTGAACATTAGTCATCTATTGCCTCTAACATGTGAAAGTTGGGTCAGGCTGGTCTTGAACCTTGACTACTATGGTCCCTAGTAGTACTTACATGGATTCCCAGACTTACTTCTTCCAAAATAATACAACACTCTGCAAAACTTAAAAAATTTTAGAACTGAGTCCCAGTTTGTATGCAAGACTGATGTACAGATTTTTCACTTGTGTACAAGTTTATACGGAACCTGCTTCCTGATTAAAACTCTGCTGAGTAAATCCATTGATTTTATCACAAGGCTACCCTCTCTGAATGCTCTTGATTAGATTATAAGAATAAATCATAAAGTCTTTGTCAATATGAAGGAACTATGTACAGAGTGTAAAAGAAAGGAGGGCAACTACTTGTTAACAGAAGTCAGTTTAGAATGGATTTCAACCTACCTGGGGACAGTATTCATGTATTAACGAAAAAATTTGTGAAGACAGAGAATGCAGATGACTAACTGACATAAAGATGCATCTCTGCTTTATTTTTCCTGTAAGTAAATCAGGATAAATATAAGTAGGACTCAAATTTTTACTGCAGTCATAAAAATTTAATATGTAATTTGCCAGACACTTTCAATTATATGAGAGAAAAAAAACAGCCAAAAAACCTCCCACTTTCTTCAAACCTAAATAAGAAAAGGCACCTAAACTAATGCAAAACTGTTAGTGTATATAACTAGAAATAAACTTCAGTCAGGCATATGTGCAACTTGCAACTGCAGGTTTGTTTTATGTATCCTATCATTGCCATGTTTCAAAAAGCAATAAAATCTTTACTGTGAAGAAAAAAACCCTGTTTTTAAAATATGTGCATTCTGTGAGTGCGTAATTATTTGAATTACAACTGATCTTTCAGTAACTGTGCTAAAAAGCCACCATGAAGTACAGGTAAACCTAATAAAAGACAGTAAGACTATATCCCCACTCCTGTCCTTCTCAAAGTCAATAAAAACTTCGAGGCAGTTGGCACAAATGTTTGAATATAAAAGGAATGCCACTGGAAGACAGGAAGTTTTGCTCAGGTAAATTCTGATCTTTATCTTGGCAAAAAATCATAATATTACTTTCCAAAGTTATTTTGTATCTCATCAAAACTAGCATTAATTTTATATTTTCGGTGGGAATCTCGAGAATTTACGGGACATGATCCACAGTCCTTAAAATCAGAGTAGTTGGACCTTAACTTTCAGCTTTAAAATAGGAAGAAAAGTCTTTAAGTCTTCTTTGCACAGTCACATAAATTTAACCAAAATTTTTAGGACCTGCTTCTGTTTTATATTTGTATGTTTAGTATCGATTAAATCTGTCAGAGAGCCTTAGCAAGTGTCATTAAAATTCCTTTCTGTACAGGAAATGAAGAGGAGGTCTGTCCAAATCTTATTCTGGTGGCAGTATACAAATATATTATATACTCTGGGTCTTTCTGAAAAAAAATATTTGTTGTATTTATGATTGACAAAGCAACTTCATCAGGAAATAACATGGGCACATGACTATTAGAAAATGAAAGACACCAAGACTGCAAACCTTATCTGAATATAGAAAAAAGTTTCATTTTGGAAAAAATACTTACCAGAAGCCAGCTCCAGGGGTGGTGAGCAGAGTGTCAGTTTAAGCTAAACAAACACAAATGTGCTATGCACAGCGATACGGATCTTGCCTGTCAGAAGAAATGATAAAAATAGTCTACTATAATGCCTACAATGTTTTCTGCTGAGTTAAGTCCTGAGCATAATCCTGCAAAATTAATTGTATTTCTAATTTACACTTCTTTTTAAATGAACAGAGGCATCACAAACATAAGAACATTTTACCTAGACCTTCTCCCAATGTTAGGGATTCGTATCATCACACAGCTTACCTCTGAACAGCTGTGTGCTGAAGAGCAAAACTACTTTGAATTTTGTCTGTCATTAACTGTGTGAGGCAACCTCAGCTGAAATCAAAGCAGGGAGAGTACAGATATGCCTCTGACCAGTCTGGCATGAGCTGAAGTGAGAGGAGGGAACGCTATTTCATGACACAGCCAAGCAAAAGTATCAGCACGCCCTCTCTCCAGCAAGTCTCCACTCTGGTACTTTCCCTATGCAAAACTGCCTGTAGTCCAGGAGGTACGAAGGGGTGAGCAACTAGAAATACAGTAACCAAAGAAATATCTAGATAAATCAATGAAAAATTTGTAAAGATAAACTAAAAGTTTTTGTAGGATAGTACTAGGAAGTTTGCTGGAGGAAGAAGAGCAGGTAGGTGATTTATGGGTAGATCACATGGCAGGAGGAATGGACTTTCTGATAAATGTTTCTTATAATGAATGCCTAGCAGGAGGGAGCTGCTTACGTTATGTCCACGTTTCTTTATTTTAAAATATCTTACTGTGTGTGTTCTGTGAATTATACCTAAGGATCCTTAAAACCTTTTCTGCTAGATATTAAAGGAAAAGAGTAGTAAATAACTTGAGACAAAGTTTTAACTTTTTTCTTCTCTGCACTTCCCTTTTCTCTTTATTGGGTTACATTAATACTTACCACAAAAACAAAACAACAGCAATAATAATAATTAAAAAGTCTGTGAAATTTGTGACTTTTAACTCAGTAAACAGAAGAAACATAGCAGCTAAATTCAAAGACAATACTAGCAACAGGGGAAAGCTGTGTCCATTCCCCATGGGTGTGACCTGCCAAGAATGCTTTGTAACAGAGGTCAACTTTGGATGCAGATTTTGTGTGGGAAAAGCAAGTACCACATGAAGTGTTGGTGGATCTAGATTGAGTTTTGTGAAACGTATCATTGCTTTGAATGAATGTCAGTGAGGGATCAATGCACAAGGTGCATTGGGTTGATGAATATGCTGACTTTAAATTGAAATAGAAAGCTGAAGCCTGGATTGTGCTAAGTCACCTTAATATTTTTCACAATCTGAGGAAAGAGCATAAGCCTCACATCTCAGGTTAAATCTTTTTCTGGGGAACCTGCATCCTACTTCCAATACTAGTAGCTATTCCACTTGCTAAAGCTCAAAATCTTCAGCTCATCTTTTTATTTTGAATATATGAACTTGCCCATTTTAATAAAGAATTTGTAAAGAAAAGAAAATGGCATGCTGGCAATGAAAAGTATTTCTATGTTTCAAGCACTGAAAGTTCTAATTTGTATTCTGCCAGACAATTTGACATGAATAGGATGGAGACGCTACATAAGGTAATACAAAGACCAATGAATTGTCTCCTGCCTCTGGGTAGAAATCAATCATCGTCACTAAATATAGATCAATTCATTTCAGGCTTGTATTCTGCATGTTATGAATGGGTTCTCCTTTAAAAGGATTTGGTGGCCTGTGTTTATACCACAAAAGTGGATGTTTTACACCGTTTGAGTTCCATCAGTGCTGGCTTGGTGGAGGAGAAACACTGTTCTCATTGACAAATCGGCATCAGGTCAGCATTAATCTAAAACAAAGTAAGGATGAGCCAAACTAGGAAGCAAGAGCCAAACATGCCTCATTCATCCTAGAACTGTTCAGAGTTCAAATTAAAACTTGGATGCAACTATCTAGCATCCTGCTTACTGGGAGAAAGGACTGAACAAAGAATTCAAACCAACACATTTTTTATTTGCTCACCTTTAAAATAACGGCTGCATTATGTAGGATTGACTTTTGACAGAAAAGCACCTGGAGGGACAGGGCCCCAAGGACATCCCGCCTCTCCTGGGGGCCTGGCAGTGGGACCCAGGGCCAGTGCAGCCCAGAGCTGCCCCTTCTCGCTGGTGGCCTTGGGGTGAGGCCCCCAGTAGCGCTGCGGGGAGGCCAGGGCTAGGGCCAACCCTTGTCCTGAAGGAGCTGCTTTAGGCCAGGGCTCTAACGCTGGGCCCCACTGGAGCTCCCGTGCCTGCTGCCTTGCAGCTGGGCCACAGCCTGGCCCTGGGCTGCTGGTCTGGAGCCCAAAACTGATCTGAGATTATCATAATCTTTAAGACCAACAGAACTGTTCCCAAACTATATGAAGATTCTTATTTGGCAAAGGAAAGAAATTAAGAAAGACCCTTTGTTCTCCATCTCAAATAGGTATTTTGGTTATAGGTTTAAATGGCTCTAAATATTTCAAAACTCCTAGGTTTACTAAGACATACAGGTACATTGCAAAAAGGGCTTTAAAGCATTCACTTCAGACTCCTGGTGGAAATATAGTATGCATCAGGCTTTTTCATTTTGTCATGTCAGTTTTAATCCTAGTACAGCAATGAAAGTGGTGTGGAGCATCATTTCAGGATCTGGGAATAGTTGTGAAATGAAACCTAGCAAAAGCTAGTTGTTTTTTTTCCTACTGAAACAGGTCGGGGCTAGGCTGACATGCCAACTGTGTCTATGAATCTCATGTATGTGCCTGGAAATCCCAGACCAGTAGCTGAGAGAGGACCTGATCTCAACCCATAAACTGGGGCTGAAAATTCCAAAGATCAGAAATGTAAAGAGACTTTTAACTCCTGAGCTGTGCCTTGGATTTGATCCCGAGCAATGGGAAGGGAGCAGCAGCTATCTGAAGCCACTCTGCAGTTATTCCTAAATGGCAGTGCAGCTCTGTAAGCGACTGTATAAGTACCAGTATTAATATAAGGTGTATCTCAGATGACTCAGAATTAGATTTATCATGATACCTAAAAAAGGAAGTGAGAACCTAGCTGCAGTTTGGAAAGTAGGTATATCCTGAAGGTCTTCACCATATGAATGACTTCATATGGTTGACTTCTGTTTCCAAAAATGCCCTGTGTTTTCTTACTGACAAAGTCTGTCTGTGCTAACTTAGCTATTGCTGGCAAAGAAGCCAAGCACTGCAATATAATGAATTCAGAGATGGTTTACCCACACTGCCATCTACAGAATGTTACACAGATCAACAAATTATGAGAGATGTTATGCTAACAGATGCTCCCTCTTTCTTCTTTCTTTCTCTTTTTTTTCGGTGACTGTAGCTAACTCACATAACTATTTGCTTTTTACATGGATTTACAATAGTAAACTACAATGCTGTACTGTGAGCACCTATCCGAGTATTACTGCCTAGTGGTCCTACAGCTCATTTCATCTTTTTGAAGTCTGGCTTTTGGCTGGTCTGCGTTTTACTGCAACTTTCCCAGTTTCCTTGTTTTACATTAGGTCATAGTGTGTTACCTTAACTCATAGTCTGTTAGGTCTATTGCGCAGTACTGTAGCTCAGTGCCCAGCTCCAAGGTTCACTGGAGCTCACTCATTGCTGCCTCTATCTGGTTAGTTATTCTGTGAAGATCCCAAGGAACCCCACTTTAGTCTAACTGCTGTAATATAGTACTGACGTATGTGGCCCATTTTTACTGAGCAGCTGAGAAACTCCAGTATCCAGCTAAGTGCCTTTTTAGCATTTGGTCAGTGGCTGGTAGATGCAGCTCTGCTGCTGCTCCATTCAGGAGCCAGGCAACACTTAGAGTAGAAGAAAAAGCCTCAAGTCATTTCCTTTTCATTCGAAGTACTACACTAGGGAAAGAATAGTAAAGTGTGCAATCTCATCAGCAAGACTTGGCAGTTATATGGGGGATAAAGGAGGCTAAAAAGTATTGTGCATGTTCAAGAATTCTCTAAATATACTATAGAAATACTCCACTTGTCATTCTTAATGATTATTTGCTGCCGCTTATGGTGGTTGGAGCTCCATTTACAGGTTTTTTCATTTGAAAGCATTTCAGTCTTGGAAGAAATTGAATAGATCACAGAGAGTTCACATTTCAAAGTGCTGAACAGAAACTTCCCTGTTTTGGATGCTTTTTGTAGTTCATCACTTCTGCCAAGACTTTTCCCAGGCACATAATATGCTGTGTTGCAGGTATACAAAATTTTGACTTCTGTAAATAAATGGGCCACAGGATGAACGGCTATATTCTTCTGTTTCATGTACACCCAGCAGTAGGAAATAACATACTATACAGAATCTTACAGAAGTAGCCTGTGTTGCTGGAACAACAATGGGATGGGATGCCTAGCACTGAAAGATAATGAGATTTCCTGTGAGCTGAATATGTATGGTAAGCCCTCGGGATTCAGTAGAAGCATGAAAAGTAGGCAGTAGGTTATGAGAAGAAAGAAAGATGAAGATATAGTTTTAAGATCATTCTTCAAAAAAGTGCTTAATTTTGAGAATTTACAATACATCCTCCAGAGAACTGTTCAGACATTGTTTTTCATATGCAGGAAGTATTACCTCAATCTTCATCCATCCCTGTGCCTTGATCTTTTCAAAGGCTGTAGGATTTCTTTCTGTCCCCTCAAGAACAAATAAAAGGAATGAAAACAAAACCTTCCCTGACTTAATTTCCCTTCTTAGATGCCTTACCAGCAGTCATCTTTTGAAGCATATTTTAGCAGTCTCTCATTTTAGAAATTATTGGATTTATGGTGACATTCATAATCTGTCTTGCAAAGAATAGCAGCCTTCAAAGATTCTAACGAACCAGCTTCTTACAGGGATGTATAAGTAAACTCAGTGCAGTCAACAGAGAGCCTGACACTGACTTTATAGAGCCCCATGTAGATGAAGGCCAGTGATTAATCTGCTGTGAATAGGTGAGTGGTTATGGGAAACAGGAACTTGTTTGAAAGGTCAACCAAAAATCAGATCACGTTGTTTTTAATTAAATGTGACATGGTTAAACAAATTTTTCTGTTCCGTGTTTCCCTGCTCTCTCTAGAAGTAGTCTAGCAGTACACTTGAGAAGAAACTTGAAAAGAAACTGTACTGTTCTGTTCTGTTGCTCAAAGCCCCATCCAGCCTGACCTTGAACACTTCCAGGGAGGGGGCATCCACAGCCTGTCTGGACAACCTGTTCCCATGTCTCATGAACCTCATAGTAAAGAATTTCTTTCTTATATCTAACCAAATCTATCCTTTTTCAGTTTAAAGCCATTTCCACTTGTCCTATCACTACATGCCCTTATAAAAAGTCCCTTTCCAGCTTTCCTGTAGACCCCCTTCAGGTAATGGAAGGCCACAATAAAGTCTCCCTGGAGCTATCTCTTCTCCAGGCTGAACAGCCCCAACTCTCTCAGCCTTTCCTCATAGGAGAGGTGTTCCATCCCCCTGATTGTTTTTGTGGACCTCCTCTGGGCCCGCTCCAGAAGGTCCATGTCTTTCCTGTGCTGAGGGCTCCAGAGCTGGACACAGAACTCCAGGTGGGGTCTCACCAGAGCAGAGTGGCAGAATCAGCTCCCTCGACCTGCTGGCCACACTTCTTTTGATGCAACCCAGGATACGGTTGGCCTTCTGGACTGCAAGCACACACTGCCAGGTCATGTTGAACTTCTCATCGGCCAACTCCCCCAAGTCCTTCTCCTCAGGGCTCCTCTCAATCCATACTCTGCCCAGCCTTTATTTGTACTTCGGACTGCCCTGACCCAGGGGCGAGATCTTGTACTTGGCCTTGTTGAACTTCATGAGGTTCTCACACGCCCGCCTCGCAAGCCTGTCAAGGTCCCTCTGGATGGCATTCCCTCCCTCCAAGGTGTGAACTGCACCATGCAGCTTGGTGTTGTTGGCAGACTTGCTGAGGGTGCGCTCAATGTCAATGTCAATGTCACTGACAAAGATGTTAAACAGCACCGGTCCCAATACTGACCCCTGAGGAGCACCACTTGTCACTGGTCTCCACTTGGACATCGAGCCATTCACTGCAACTCTTTGACTGCGACCATCCAGCCAATTCCTTATTGACTGAGTGATCCATCCATGAAATCCATGCCTCTCCAATTTAGAGACAAGGCTGTCGTGCAGGACCGTGTCAAATGCTCTGCTCAAGTCCAGGTAGATGACATTCGTTGCTCTTCCCTTATCCATCAACTCAGTAACCTCATCGTAGAAGGCCACCAAATTTGTTAGGCACAATTTGCCCTTAGTGAAGCCATGCTGGCTGTCACCAATCACCTCCTTATTTTCCATGTGCCTTAGCATAGTTTCCAGGAGGATCTGCTCCATGATCTTGCTGGTCACAGAGGTGGGACTGACTGGCCTGTAGTTCCTGAGGTCTTTGTTTTCACTCCTTTTAAAAATGGGGGTTTTGTTTCCCCAAAAGCAGCATCCTCTGCAGGTACAAGCTGACCTCACTCTAATTAGACCATTGTTTACCAGCTGAAGACCAGGTCAAGGAAAAAGACTCATTTATTTATCCAAATACTAATTCATCACAAAAAGACCTTTCAAGTGGAAAAATGTTAGGAAAAGTCTATATGGTTTCTATAAATGTTTTTAGAATAAACATTCAAAAGCAACCTTTTAAAATTTACATTTTGTCAGTTTTAAAACAGAATGAAATTGAAACATTTTATCAACTGTACTGAAAGAGCATTCATTTGGGACCTCTCCAGGAGGAGTTTCTTTTAAAGCAAGCAGGCAGAGGAGTCATAATAAAAAGGCATCTTAGAATGTTCCTAGAAAGTTACATGGCAAAGTTCAGATGCCTGGAAAGTCAGTGAAGCCCAGGAATCAGAGGCACAAGAAAAATGGGATGAGATCTCTCTCTTCTGTCATGTCTTTTCATTTTCATATCTGCTCTCAAACCCTCAAATTTTGAAGCTTCTTTAAAAATGTCTTGTAAAAGTTGTTACGCTGTGTTCCTTGATTTGAAGAATGATAATGGCAACGTTGCTGGAAACTTTTAGTGGTGCTTTTTTTAATCATTACTAGTACTAATGCCTACAAATTGTAATCCTTTTACAAGCAAAAGTAGTTATTCTTAGTCATACACTGGGAAATGAAGGAGCAGGCAAGTAACTAAGTAACTTAAGCAATTTGCCTTTGGATCAGTGTAAAGCTGAATTACAGACTCATTCTCTAATTTCTGTGTTACATTATGTTGTATCACCATGTTTCCAGGATAGTGGTTTTTCCATGCTGCGTGCTACAGAAAGTTTCTGATTTTGGCAACAAATGTTTCCCATGTTGTTCTCCTAATAAATGCACAATCAATAAAACAATTCAGCTGATTATTCTGAAAAATATTAGCTTTTTGCTTGAATATGCTTTTCTTCCTAGAAGATATTTATAGCCTCCTAGAGTCCATCCACTCACTTCATTTAAAAGGAACATAAAAAAAAGAACAGAAATCTCTTATGCAAAATGATGAAACATCCCTTATTCCTAAATTCTGCTTTTTTCTCTGTCATTTGTGTGTTACCTAGTTAGGACAGCTGTTTTCTGGGCATAAAGAAAGAGCTTGATTACCAGAATTATTTATTTTTCATTATAACAGAGTAATTAATGAGTTATGTGGTGACTTAGCAATAAAAAGACATTTTGAAATAAAGGAATGTTAATCAACAGAGTAATTTTCATATTCTGGAAAGCTACTCTTTCTCAGGGAGAAAAGATTCTGAAGAATCCAGCACATGGATTAGGCAGGCTTACTGTCTCAGCTTTCCAAAATAAAGTTTTTCACCAGAGGCAATATTGGGGAAAAGAATAAAAAGTTGTATATTTTCCTTGAAGGACGTCTTAAAATTTGTCATATTATGGAAATGCACTTTTTTCGTGAAAAAAAAATAAGAGAACTGTTGACTTCTTTCCTTTACCTAATTTTAGAAGGGCTAGGTGATTTTCTTTCATAAAAAATCTGTCAGAAGACTATCAATATCTTCTAACACAGAAAGTCTGTAGTACTTGTGAAAGTGTTAGTGGTATTTTACATTCATCAGTTCAAATTATTTTAATAGGGTGCTTTAAGGTAAAAGCGGAATTAGACCCTTGGTGTTCAGTCATGGTGCTAGATCGTGGCTCATCATTGTGTCTGATCTGCATTGCACACTGATCCCACAGCAATCACAATGGCACTGGGTCAACTCCATTCTCTGAACATCATTGGCAAGATCCTCGTGTGTCAGAGTATTTTCTGTAGATCACAGGCAGAAAACACTATTACAGCTGGAAGAGCACAGCCACTTCCATGAACTGGGAAGGGAAAGCAGGAGTTCCTGTTAGTGCTTTTTCCATTCCATCATTCTGAACAAGCTAAAGGAGCCACGATACATTAGACTGCTGGAGCCATTTTCTATCACTGGTTTTGCTTTGCCTAGGTCTTTGCAAACAAGCTGGTCGCTGGGGGAAACTTTATTAAAAGCACTGTAAGATTTTCTTCTGAACTTTTTTCTCACCTAAAAATGCTACTGAGATGAGATAGATAAAACTTGAAAAAGCTGGTTTATTTGCCCCTCCTCCTTTTCCCCTCACGTGTTTAATTTCCCTTGATGATTTAGATCTATCCTGTGTCTTCAGAACTTGCTTGCTTGTGAAGGAAAAGGTTGCATACATGGACAATATGAGCAGCATTTTGATAAGGGCACATTGGACAGGCATATAGACTCGTCCCCGATACTTCTTTACAGTGTCTTTCTTTTTCTCCACTGTACAGCAGAGGCATTTCACAGATCCTACACTAAAAAAGAGCTAAGTGATTTGGGGGTTTGTTTCATCTTCTTTTTTTCTTTTTTTTTTGACTAATACAAAACTTGCGGGAATCAACATCCCCAGCCTATTTGCAACATCAAAATGAATTTCCTGAGTCATTTCATCTGATTATCAAATAATGCTAATGGAGGATAAAGTCACAAAATAGGAAGCGTTCGGATTTTTGGTGGTTTTGCCAACACTAAAGATAAAACATTTTTATTTTAAATTGGCTGGTATTCCTAACAGCAGGGAGGGCAGAAGCTGTCTAATTGAAAATAAGAAAAGAAAACATGCTACATTTGGTTCAGATCAAAAGTTGTGAGTTTTTTTTTAAGTTCGGCTGCTGAAGTGAAAAAACACAATTATTTTCAGAGTTCTTCCTGAAAAGCAGTACCAAACAGTACTTTTCTGACTGAATTTTTCCCACCATGGAAAAGCCTGGATAAATCCTAAAAACAGAGGTGGTTCTGCGTAATGCCAAGACCATCCCTGGAGATTTTTTGAAAAGGCTGTGAAACTCAATTCACAGAATCACAGAATGTTAGGAGTTGGAAGGGACCTCTGTGGGTCATCTAGTCCAACCCCCCTGCCGAAGTAGGGTCACCTACAGCAGACTGCAGAGGACCTTGTCCAGGCGGGTCTTGAATATCTCCAGAGAAGGAGACTCCACAACCTCCCTGGGCAGCCTGTTCCAGTGTTCCGTCACCCTGAGAGGGAAGAAGTTCTTCCTCATGTTCAGAAGGAACTTCCTACACTTCAGTTTGTGCCCGTTGGCCCTTGTCCTGTTGCTGGGCATCACTGAAAAGAGCTTGGCCCCATCCTCCTGACACCCACCCTTGAGATATTTCTAAGCATTTATAAGGTCCCCTCTCAGCATTCTCTTCTTCAGGCTGAACAAGCACAGCTCCCTCAACCTCTCCTCATAGGAGAGATGCTCCAGTCCCCTCACCATCCTCATAGCCCTCTGCTGGACTCTCTCCAGTAGCTCCTCATCTTTCTTGAACTGGGGAGCCCAGAACTGGACACAGTACTCCAGATGAGGCCTCACTAGGGCAGAGTAGAGGGGAAGGAGAACCTCCCTCGACCTACTGGTCACACTCCTCCTAATGCACCCCAGGATGCCATTGGCCTTCTTCACAGCCAGGGCACACTATTGGCTCATGGTCAACCTCTCATCCACCAAGACACCCAGGTCCCTCTACACAGAGCTGCTCTCCAGCAGGTCCGCCCCAAGCTTGTACTGGTGTATGAGGTTGTTCCTCCCCAGGTGCAGGACCCTGCACTTGCCTCTGTTGAATTTCATCAGGTTCCTCTCTGCCCAACTCTCCAGCCTGTCTGCTCTCTCAGTGCCCGAAGGTGGACTGCAGACGCTAGCATTTTTCAGCTGCAATTGAAAGCGCCTCCTGGCACAGCTCAGCTCAGGTGGCCACGTGCCCAAGAGGAGGCCAGTGGTGGGGGCCACGTCAGGTGTGGGGAGTGAATGGCGAGAGCAGCCCCATGCTCAGGATGGGCAGGCAGCCCTTGAATGTGTGTACAAAGAAGCTGACTGCTGTCTCTTGGATTGCCATCATCTAAGTCATGGTTTAGGACTCAGGAACAAACTGTGTCCTTTCTAGGCTGTGGTTTGGCTGTGGCTATTGGCTGTTCTATCTACAGGTTGAGCTACAAGTCATGTGTAAGCTGATGCTGCATATAGTTGTACATTTCAGGCACTGGTGCAACCAGACATGAGCACCTTGTCACAGAACAGTTAGTTGTAATTGTGGGAAGAATGAGGAGGAGAGGAAAAAGAGAAGTGATTCAATTTGTGCAGAGTGAGTTTTATTTGGTTTCAGCAACCAGCAGTTACCAATGATCGGCAATTTGTGTCAAGTGTGCTTCACTATTCACTTCATCTAGACCTAAAAAGATGGTGGCTGAATGTTAAGTAAATAGTGAACCACTGTGAAGAATATAAATTTATTAGAGTATCCTGATTATGTAGAACAGAATTTAGAATAATTTCTCGCTAATTTGTCAATTAATGCATCTTCAGTTTATGAATCTGCTGATTTAACACTAAGGTTATATTAAAACTATAAGGTATATTTTGAACTGGTCCTTATTTTAGTGCTAAACAGCTAGTTTCAGGTGAATTATCCATGTGGCATTTAATGCTGTTCTAAGGTCTGCTCCAACCCAGATCCATGTGGTGATCTCCCATAAGGTATGGGAGCGTTTCTAGGCAACAGCTGACCGTGAAAGAAGAGGGGAGGGGCGACGAGAAAGGAGAGGAAAAGGAGAGGAGAGGAGAGGAGAGGAAAAGGAGAGGAGAGGAGAGGAGAGGAGAGGAGAGGAGAGAAGAGAAGAGAAGAGAAGAGAAGAGAAGAGAAGAGAAGAGAAGAGAAGAGAAGAGAAGAGAAGAGAAGAGAAGAGAAGAGAAGAGAAGAGAAGAGAAGAGAAGAGAAGAGAAGAGAAGAGAAGAGAAGAGAAGAGAAGAGAAGAGAAGAGAGGTTAGTGGAGTTGCTGAGCATGCACAGAAGGAACAGATGTTGGAGGTTAATGGAGCATTAGTAAAAGAAATAAAATCAAAGTCTCCTAATACCTGGTATGATTATTTTAGTCAGATGATTCTTTACAGAAATGCACAAGGTTGAATTGTAGTTGAAATTTAAAGTAAGACACTGCATGGCCTTGTTTAGCATAAGAGGTTTCATCAGAGCCATACTTGGGTCCAGGATTGCCCTCTGTGAATTTCTCACTTCAGAAGTATTACCTGCTGCCATTGCTATCAACCTTGTTTAACTGTAATCATCATTTCTCCAAACACCAATAAAGTTTGGAATTCTCCTTCTCATTAATTTTTTTGTGTAATGAGGATAACAGATTAAAGAAAGAAAAGGAGTACTCACTTTAAGGAAAAACATATTTATTTAATACATAAATATATCCTATATTTATGTTGTATGGTTACAAGGCATATAAATTAACAGCTTGTTTGCGGTTTTACCGGCAGTAAACTACAGAGATAAGTGCTTTCCAACTGGTTTGTATAAATTACTTTCTCTGGTACTAATAAAGACCCCACCTGCCACTGTAAAAATATAACTTATAGCTTCAGAGTTCTGTTTTCATTTTCCAACAGAGACACTTAGGCCTGTGAGCTCCCAAACTCTTTACGAGAATAGTTTAAAAATCACCATGTGCATTTCATCACTAGTGAAAGGAACTATGTGCTGACAGACTTAAAAACTGAAATTGATTGCTTATTGAAAGAAACCTCAAGGTAGTGGAAAAAGATAGCAAAGTATATTCAGGCTGCTCAGCTGTAGCATCTCAGACTTCAGCCCAGCTAAATGGCTATATATCCTCGCATTTCAGCTCGTACTTATTTCTCCCAGGAACTGTTTTGGGTACTCTGAAGCGGTTGAGGATTTCAGTTCATTAGTGGAAGGTTTTTGTTTTGTAACCAAACTGCTGTCTTTTTCCTCCAGCGAACATTAATGATTCTTCTTCAGTATCTCATGACAAATTCATTCAAACACCAGGTTAGTGGGAAAGGTCTGTATGCTGAGAAACATGCACGTATCACTGTGGAGTTACAAGCTGGTCATAGTGATGTTAAGGCATTTGTTTTAAAGAATTTCTGCATGATTATTTCATTCATTTGAAAATATCACCCAAAGTGAAGTGGATTTTTTGTTTGTTTGTTTATTAAAAAAAACAACATTTCCTGAGGAGCAGAAAAATGGAAAACAGATCAGGCTTGTTTTAGTACATGTGTGTAATGGTCTGTCTGCCTGTGAACCATGAGGCTACAGTCTATAAACTGAATGAATGAAGCTGCAAGCTGTGTATAGGCAATGGGCTGTTGGTCTTTAGCTTGCTTTAGAATTAATGTTTAACTCGGATGGTAAAGAGATGAGCCCAGTGTAAAGTAGAAAGAGTGTGCTTGTGCTGTCAATGTATTTCTCGTCCCTTCTCAGTCCAGAGCCTTAGTGCCTGTATTGTCTCTTCTGCACGTATACTAGATTGGTCGCAGGTTCCTTCTGGAGTGACCCAGTTTGGCTTCTGATGGAGAAGAGAATGTACAATCCACAGGACTTTTCTCCAGTGTCGAGTACAGATAGATTGTACAAACACGGACTATGTCGACTTTATGTCCTACCTCTATGTAGGACAGTATTCCAGTGTCATCCCAGAAAACTTGCACACAACACACAGTCTCAGCATTTTTTAAAAATACCACTCTGAAGGCTGCAACAAAGCCTTTTCTTTATTTCTGGCACTTGGCAATGGAAACGTGCACAAACACACAGATGGTAATCATTCTGTCTCAGGGCCATCAGGAGGCCTGAGGGGACCCAGAGTCTCCAGGGCCAAGTGTAACACTGTATAGATATGAGCAATTTACTTGCACTGTGAGAACAAGCCAGGCTGTACCAACCGGCATCAGTCCAAGAGCTCCCTTTATGACAAGATCAGAAAGACAGTCTGGATGTAATATAAACCACTGTGCTTCTCATGTCTCCTACACTAGCTAAGCCATCAGACTTGAGCATGTTTGCATGTAATGTATATATACAAAGTTGCTGAGGATGTGTGTGCTGAACAGCTGTGGACAAACTGATGATAATATGATATTTCAATTTTATTTCTTGCTGAATTGACTCATCTAATAATATCTTCATTCAGAAGGAGCTTGTAAAAAGAAAAAGAAAATATTAATATGATATTTCTGCTTGTTTCTCTTTTCAGTTGTATTTGGTTTCATACAGGATCTTCCATATGACTTTGTTGTCCATCATACAAGAATCTTTTCAATTCTGCCTGTCCTGCCTTGCTGATTAATAAGGTACACGATCAATTTTTATTCTTGTTTTTCAACAGTTTTCCAGCAACTTCCATTTTTTCTAATCACAGCTGAAAATAAATAAGTTCTCAGTGACTTCAGCTGAAGGCTGTCAACTGATGACAGCTGAGGGTCTGGCCATCTTGTTCTCCATGGCTTGCCTTTAAACTCAGAGTTCCTCTGCCCTTATTTACTGTTTAACTCCCTCACTAATTTAACTCTGTAAATATTTGGGTGACGCAGATTGCAAAAGAAAAGATACAAAAAAAGATGCTGATGACGTATTGATGTGAATTACCTGATATGCTGTGCATGACAAGTATTTTTTTATAAATCTGGGCTGAAAACAAGAATACCAAGCTAAACATCTAATGTTGCTGGTGAACTTCTCTTGTCTGTGAAAGAGATATCAGAAGTTTTTCTGTTTTGCCTCTGATATTCCCTTCTGAGTCTTAAAGCATTCTTCTGTCAGGTATGCCTGTTTAAACACTTTAACTCTTAGCTAATTATGAATCTAAGACTTTCAAAATGAATAAAGAAATGATTTTTTTTTCTTTTTAAATTAGTCTTTGAACCATAGTCATTCTCTCCCCCATGGAGAGAGAAATTTTTATAATATGTAGAAATCTCAGTCTCAATATGAGATAGGAAAGGAGATGGCTGCTCACTATATATAAACTCCCAACTAAATTGTGTTATGTTGCGAGACAGCAGTCTGCAAGTATTTCAAGAGTATCAAAAACAACAAAGAAGACCAGTTATAAACATCTGGGTGTCTGAGTGCATATAATAGATTGAGAAAAGAAAAATCTAAGCTGAATAGTTGCAGAATTTTCTGAAAAAAAGAAGCATTCTAGACTGTGAAAGGAGGAAGCAGAAGCCTCATCCCTTGGGACTTTAAAAGCAAACCAAAGCAAAAAATATTAAGAAATACATTTTTGTGAAAGGCAGATGTATCTAATAAGGTTATTTCAATGAGGAAACACTTCAGAGAAAAACACTGTATTAGTAGAATAACAAATAGGGTTATTTAGTAGTGTTTTCCACATGTAATTTCAGGTTGTCTTTTACTATCAAATAGGGCTGTAAACTGAATGTTATAGTGTCCTTTGTACAAAAGCAATTTCTTTTGTTTTGCTTTCACACCCTCCATGGTAATGACATAGGCATTGTCAAACAAACTAATGGTCCCTGCTATTTCAATCTCTGCACTAACTAATGTCAAATCCTTCGGAAGAGTATAGACTGCCACACTGGGGTAGACCAGGATGCTGTCTCAGAAAATGACCAGCAGAACATTAGTTTCAGAATATTTAGGGAGGAGAACAACAAACAACACACAGCACAACAGCATGAGCAGTCTCTTGAGACATGGTTCCAGGCCCCTTTACCTGAGCTGGCAGCTGCCGGTAGACCAGAAGAACCAGCAGGTGAAAATAATCTTTTCACATCCCTGATCTAACATCAAGTCTCACAGTTAATAAGTACAAAAAAATTTATTCCGTTAATTATAACTTCAAATATGAATCCTACTTGTATTAAAAAGAAACATTCCTTATCCAAAACTTTAAGGTAATTTAGCCCTAACTGTGTATTCTGTGTATTCTTCCAAGTTTTAGTGCTCAATCTCATGCTTAATCTTAGTTATCAACAACAGCACAAAAATTTCTTGCATTTATGTGTTTCTTAGTGTCAGTAATATCTTTCACATGAAGACATTATATTTAATAATAGATATAGTGTATGTGCATGAACACATGGCCAATAAATGAAGCAGACCTTGCAAAGAGGCAGGTAGACAGCATGTGAAAGCTTGCTAAATTTCAGACTCTAAGGGGTCTTCAGACTCTTTCATACATCAGACTTTAAAAATATTATTTTTTCAGATAACTGTACCTATTAGCAAAGAAAAGAGATAAGAAACTATGTAGGAAATTATATGAATGAATGAGATGACAGTTTAATTTTTGCAACTGTTATTTCAGTTCAGACTTTGGACTCCCATATTTGTCTAGTTACAGGTGCTCACAGCTCTGTATCAAAAATCTCACTGAAGGATCAAACAAACAATCCCAGTTATACAAAACTCCCCAAAAAAAGACTCAAACTTTTTCTCATGCCAGCTGATTTACAGGGAAGTAAACCAGTTCAAAATAAACTGTGCCACCTAATATTATGCTAACCATCACAAATGCTAGTAGTTACCTGTAGCATATATGAGTTATGAAATACTTTCCTTTAATTGCAGATTAAACAACAGTGTCCTAGTTATCTTTGCATGCATGTCTTGGCCTGAAATTTCAATGTGTCAAGCTGGTGACATCTGTATAATGCAGATAACTTTTCAGTAAATTCCTCCAATTGCCTTAGTCATTGCTATTTCCCCTTTTTAGCAATGATCAATTTTTCACTGAAAGCAGAGCCTCAAGCATCAGCATATAAACTATCGCTTACATTTTGCAGAATTGTTAATGAAACGCAAGACCAATATTCTTGCTATACTAAAGCTTTTAAGACAACAAGCGATTTTGTACACAAGCAGCAGTGTTAGAACTTCATCTGGGCAAACTGTTGGGTAATTACTTTCTTTTTACATAAACCTTCTTGCATTTGGCCAGATGAGCTAATCTTAGTCACTTCCTGTCCTAACCAGTTGTTCAGAGTGGTTGCAAGAAATTAAACAGCTGCTGTTTTCCGCTTGCCATATTAAATGGCTGCATTGTGTTAGTGGACACAGTCATATGTTTCACCCATTCAGTCTCTCCATCTCTCTTTTTCATTGTCTGCTACAGGGAGATTTTCTCTGAGAGCAAGAGGGAGAGGTGCATGTTTAATTTTCTGAAGTGCCAGGCTCCCACAAGTCCAAAATGAAGTTCCTATGTTTTTCTTCAGTGTACTTTGGCTTCCTGTCAAGATGTAAGATTGTGTATAAATGGGAAAGATTAATTTATTACCACACTTCTTTCAGCAAGAAAACAAATAGTGATTAAATGATCTGGGACATAGTCCTGGCAGCTGAAAGGAGGCACTGTAAGATAAAGAGGAGTTCTCCATCTCTTCTAGTTTAAAATTACTTTTTAGAAAAAAACCTGCAGATTCAGGAAAAAAGTTTAAACTGACTGTTAGTTTTCTTGTATGAGCTCATACATCAACTCTGATGGAATGGAGCTGGCTTGGTGGAGTGTGTCATTAGAAGAGTCTCTCACATATGCCTCACTCCTCCAAAATGCTCAGCTGATATTCCACCTGGCACTGGAAAATCACCACGTAGGAAGTGATTACTGAGAATGCGTGGGAGAAAAGAAGACATAGTGCCGTGTCACTCTTAAATTTGCTAAGAACACCTGATTTTTGACAGAGTGGTAGAATATAACAATAGAAGGCAGCTAAGAAGAATAAAAAATTAAGAAATGAGAAGTGACTGTAAAGAACAGTTTGGATTAAGCAATATCTGAAAGCTGGTATCTGTATTGTCATGCCATCCATTTCACACAAAAGGGCTTCACAAAAGCTACAGAGTACAGACACATTTGTTCTACATGTGACTGTGTCTAGTGAAGATTATAGCTCAAAGTATATTCCATCACAATTCCTTCAAAGTCAAGACACTGCTACAAACTTCCTTACAGGGAACTAATGACAAATTCCTTCTACTGTTCAGATACACCTTCTTGATAAGAGTGTAATTAAAAGTAAAGAACAAACACAAATGTGGCTCATGCCAAGATAGGGGAACTTGACTGGTCATGGTACCCTCAACATAGTCATCAATTATGTGTTGCCTGTTCTGTTCTCATGTCTAGGACAGCTTTTCTCTGTATGGAAATGAATTTTCCTCCTTGAAGATAATTCTGGTGAATTATGCTACAAATGGCACAGCCTGGTACAGCTACTGCGGTTCTTCAGGGGTAAAACAAAGCCATGTTCGTAACAGGGAAATCTTGCTGGGAGTATCTATTGCAAGATGTAACTATATATCAGTGCCTGTAGGATGGATAGCATAATAAAGAAGAGAGAAAGAGGGCACTTCTCAATTCAAATCAACACACTGAATTCCAGAAAGCCTATTTTAACAAGATTCGATGACTCCAGGACAGAACTATTGTGACTACATTTCTAACTTTCTCTCACTTTCCACGCGGTCATGAATACTTGCAGTATTTATATGCCTTTGCTGTGTGCAGGAGCTGATAATTTGGGAACTCCATGTGAGCTTTGGTCAGGCCTATTGAAAGTCTATGTCTGTGACCTGAAAGCAGTGCTCAAATAGGTTGGCCTGTTTGGGCACATATTGCCCACAGCAAACTCTTCTTCCATGTCAGAAATCTGTGTTTCTGCTGAAGCTTGCATGTATTTTGGATTCAACAGTTACAGCTGGCTGGTGAAGAACCACTGAGTGAAAACTTATAGAAAGGTGAAAAGCGGAGTGATAGGAGGAACTTAGGGGCAGAGTTACAGGAGGAGACAAAGTGGCTGTCAGCCCAATTAAAATTGAATTTTTATTTCAGAAAACCCATAATATTCCAGAAATGAGAGTTTACTCTTTCTTCTTTGCTGCCCCTCCTTCTTTTATCTGCCCTCTATAAATTTGTTCTTGCAGACTCCAGTGAACAAGAACAGGAACTCCAGGAACAGACTCACTTCTGCTCTAGTCATTTAGAAATAAGGCTAGCAATATGAATTGCCAGTCACATCAGGCTATTGTAGTAATCCTTTGCAAGAAGAAATTGGACCACTTTTATAGGTCACATCACTTATTTTAAAATGTAACCCAAGCAACACACTGTTTTATGCTTGCATGAAAACACAGATCTAAAGCCATTAAACCAAAATGACAATTTGGGGGATGGAACAGAGTCAGACAGGGACTGGAGATAAAAGATGATTTCTCCTGTGTTGTCTTTAATTATGAAGCATCAACATAAAATCCTTTGTAGGACGTTCAATAAGAAAATCTAGTGGGATTAGCAATTAGCACCATCAGGGTCCTTTTAAACACTGCACCATCCACACAGTACCTTTGGGGATCAGAGAGGGAAATCTGAGTTCTTGTTCATTGTTGGAGTCCCAAGTGGGGAAATTAGCAAGTAACACATACTCATACACAGTACCAGCACTTCACAACGAGGCAGCCTAATAGCCCACTCATTGAGATGACATAATATGCCAGCAAGAGTCTGCTCCTGAAAGACACATTGCTGTGGCTGCTGCTGTTGCTGCTATCCTGTTAAAATAACATGCAAGGATAAGAAAGAGCAAAATAATCCAACATGCATAGCAGTAAAGTGGGATACAGGCTTATACCTTTAACAAAAGTTTTCTGGAATTTCTTCACTGGTAAAGACTTTATCCAGATAGAAAAATATATCTTCTCCTGTGCAATATCTTATCATGTGCAAGTGTGAGAACCTAGAATCAGAAAAAAGAAACTTTGACTTGGCCAAACCGTGCTGGTGGAAATATGAGATTTTTGATAATTGGATAACAAAGATGACATTTAGGAGTGAAAAATATTTAATATTTTTCTGTTTTTCTAAGTGGGATTTATCAGAAGCTGAATCCTGCTTAGTCCCTTATTTGGACAGAAGAATTTTTAAAGCAGTAGAGATATTTCACAACTCTTGGTTTCTTGAGTATAAAACTACCAAGTCACTTCCAGGAGTCCAGGACTGCTGCATTTCTAGGATTGAACACAAGGAGAATCATGCGGTTGTTCTAGTGTAGAGACCAGAGAAACTAACAGATATAGCCTTGAGGCACTCCAGTTCTAGGGCTGCCAAGGGCCGGTTTGACAGCCGTGATAGCACCTAAATTGGCAGGACATTTTTGTAGCACTGAATTGTAGAACTTCCTGCATGAAGACTGTTCTCACCATAAAGGGTCCTTGTCATGACTTGCCCGGTTTACTCTGTTTCTACCCCATCTACAAAAGCAGTTCCTGGACCTTCTGGTTGGTCTTGGTAGGGAGGGGAGACACTGCATGTTTCACATTGTCTCAGCCACAAACCATAGGAAATTTGACACCAGTTTCTAGATATAGACTATCCTAAACTTTGAATCAAACAGATTATGGATTGTAGAAATTGTTCCAATGCAAGTGTTAGTTCTTTGAAATGTCATTTTCAGCCATGACATCTGAGTTTGCTTTTGCTCTAGGATCATGACACATGCTATGGGAAGTTTTTCTGAAGAAGGAGCTGGGGAAAGAGGGTGGGAAAGTGACAGTTCTTCTGAGTCTGTCTTCCATGCATATGAGAGGCATTTTTTCTTTTGTATTTCTTAGGCAGTGTTGTCTTTTTCATAATTATCTGGTTTTGTGTGACTGTGGCTCTAGCTACAAGGCAGTGGGATATGAGGAATTAATTAGTGTGGAAAGTGGCTGGTGGAGCATCAATGCAGTGACACTGAAATCAAATAAATAGATGCAGGACGGAGAAAATAAAATAAGAGTTAAAAAAACCCCAGTAAATCTTGCAGAGGAAGGGAGCAGGGCTATTGCGAATGGGTCCATATACTCCCTTATAACTCCTGTTATGACTGCAGGTGACATTTTATGGTTGCTCTCCTGACCGAAACATAAGCCAAACATTAAGGAGCTTTTCGCAGAAATTATCTTTCTCTTGAGGCTCTCAACTGTCTCTCTGAAAGCTTTATCCTTTCTCCTTCCCTCATTTTCTGTTCCTACAGGCAAAGATGATGAGTTTGATACCCTCCGATGTTCCTCTAGAATGTCAGCCTCAAAAATTCAGCTTGAAAGTTTCTCCCCCCCCCCCCCCAATCTGTCTTATCTCTTCTGTCTCTGAGTGACATCTGGTGTATTGGCTGAGGTCTCCAGGCAGCTTTGTGGCAGCTCCAGACTCGCCTAGGGCAGCTGGCTAGAGCGATCAAATGGGACGACTGGGTTGTTTTGTCCTCGCTGAATGTCGGTTTCTTCAAGTCACCTTTGGGTTCTGGGAATTTTCAGAGCAACATTTTATTTGCGACTCACTTGTACACATATTTAATATTGGAGGAACGAAAGCAGATTTCAAAGAAACCTACAGTCTTCTTCAGTTTTTGAAATGTGCTCTCCCTCCCCGTCCCCTAATAAAAAAAAAATAAGTAAATGGAAGAGACTTTCATCTTGGAAACAGTGGTGCTTCTTTTTAATGACATGCTCTGTTCTATACTGGAGAGTCAATAAATGTCTTCCACATTTGGAAAGAGGAATTGTCAAACTGCCTTTATTGACAGCAAAGAGTGTTTTCATCAGAAGCAAAGCAAATTTAGTATACTTATTATGTGGAAGACCTCAGAAAGAAGAATGTGTATAGGTTAAATTGTTGTGGTGATGGAGCAGTTCCACTGTCTTGCCAAATTGTCTTCATGTTATGTCCCAGCTTACTATCATCTCCTCACCTGCTTGTTTCCTTGACATAAATACCAGTGACACCAGTCTCTCCAATACACAGTATGTAAGAGAAATTGTTTTAGTCTTTTTGTGTTCTTCCCTTAACTTCTTTTCCCTGTATCAAACTCTTCTTTTTTTTCTGACTATGAGTTGTTGTTTTGCCTTCACTCACAAGATCTTTTCCTATTCGTCCACGCTGCCTCTTTGGGCTACCACAGCTGCTCTGTCCATGATGTTCAAAAAGCTGCTCCTTATGTCTACTGTTTAATCCTGCACCTCACGGCCCTTAACCTATTTCACCTGAATTTACTTCCAAAGCTAAAACCCCTTGATCCTTTGCTCTGACTGGACAGGAGGCAGAATGGTGACTGTTGTGAGCTAATCCTAGCCCCAAATACCCTAAGGGCCAGGTAGCCAGCATTTGTCTTTTGCTGCGAGCTGAAATTCCAGAAAAAGACCTTTTCATGAAGAAAATCAAAGTACAGCAACACTCTGCTGACCATCTCATCTAATCCAGTGGGTAACAGGCACAAGAGACAGTTTGTCACCTCTGCCAGTTTTCTAGGAGCAAAGCGTTTCTGCACCCAGAGAAATTCTTTGGATGAGTATGTTCTCACACTGTTTAAGGCATCTTTGCCTACAGTTTTGAGACAGACACTCAGTTTATCACTTATACACTCAGGATGAACTCAGGATTGTGCCATGGGCTTTGAGTAGACTTGCATGGTACAGTGTACCTTTGCCGAGAGCTCCTCCGGTTCTGTAGGATTTTGGCCTTTAAGCAGAGCTACAGTTACCTTATTGAACTCCAAAACGTTAACAACAAACCTTGGCAGTATTTATGGACTGCAGTCTTGCAACATACCGTAGGGTTTGTAGCACATTGAGGACTGGTTAGCAGCAGAAAATCCACCAGCCATGGTGCTCAATTCTATTTAAAATAAGTTCGTGCTTTAAAGAAACCCTGATCTCACACAGTGGATTGATTGTAAAGTTTCAGGTTTCCAGCTGTTAACTATGACTTGAACTGATATTTGTTCTTCATGCCAACAGCGTTCTTCACATAGCAACTGAAGTCACCTTCATCTCAGAGGGGGCATGCTGAACTGCACCCTCAATATGTCACCCAGCTACCTCACTTTCACAGAAACACACTTTCCAGCCTGGCAGTCCCCAGCGCTCCTCAGGACACTTCGGACATCCAGTACAAAAGCAATCGGTTATGGATACATGAGCCTTAAGCGCCATGGAATATCACAACCTGAAATGCAGGACATGCCTGCTAGTTGTATTTTTGTAATTTCTTAAAGAGCACAGTATCACAGAATCACAGAATGGTAGAGGTTGGAAGGGACCTCTGTGGGTCATCTAGTCCAACCCTCCTGCCGGTAGCGTCACCTACAGCAGGCTGTAGAGGACCTTGTGCAGGAGGGTCTTGAATATCTCCAGAGAAGGAGACTCCACAACTTCCCTGGGCAGCCTGTTCCAGTGTTCCGTCACCCTCAGAGGGAAGAAGTTCTTCCTCATGTTCAGACGGAACTTCCTGTGCTTCAGTTTGTGCCCGTTGCCCCTTGTCCCGTCGCTGGGCACCACTGAAAAGAGTTTGGCCCCATCCTCCTGACACCCAACCTTCAGATATTTCTAAGCATTTATAAGGTCCCCTCTCAGCATTCTCTTCTTCAGGCTGAACAAGCACAGCTCCCTCAGCCTCTCCTCGTAGGAGAAATGCTCCAGTCCCCTCACCATCCTCGTAGCCCTCTGCTGGACTCTCTCCAGTAGCTCCTCATCTTTCTTGAACTGGGGAGCCCAGAACTGGACACAGTACTCCAGATGAGGCCTCACTAGGGCAGAGTAGAGGGGAAGGAGAACCTCCCTCGACCTACTGGCCACACTCCTCCTAATGCACCCCAGGATGCCACTGGCCTTCTTTGCAGCCAGGGCACACTGCTGGCTCATGGTTAACCTCTCATCCACCAAGACACCCAGATCCCTCTCCACAGAGCTGCTCTCCAGCAGGTGCACCCCAAGCCTGTACTGGTGCATGGGGCTGTTCCTCCCCAGGTGCAGGACCCTGCATTTGCCCATGCTGAACCTCATCAGGTTCCTCTCTGCCCAACTTTCCAGCCTGTCCAGGTCACGCTGAATGGCAGCACAGCCTTCTGGTGTATCTACCACACCTCCCAGTTTGGTGTCATCAGCAAACTTGCTGAGGGTACATTCTAACTCTTCATCCAGGTCGTTGATGAAGAAGCGTAAACAAGACTGGGCCCAGTACTGACCCCTGGGGGACACCACTAGTTACCAGCCTCCAACTAGACTCAGTGCCGCTGATGACAACCCTCTGAGTTCTGCCATTCAGCCAGTTCTCAATCCACTTCACTGTCCACTCATCCAGCCCACACTTCCTGAGCTTCCCTAGGAGGATGTTATGGGAGACCGTGCCGAAAGCCTTGCTGAAGTCAAGGTAGACAACATCCACGGCTCTCCCTTCATCTGCCTAGCCAGTCATGCCATCGTAGAAATCTATCAGATTGGTCAGGCATTATTTCCCCTTGGTGAATACAGTGTATTCAGAGTGTGCACAATTATTAGATGAGACATGACAAACAGCTCAGTCATTCAGCCAGAGGTGTCAGGTGAGCTGATGATAGCGTACTTCAAAAGAAGTTAAAATCCTTGGGGGTCTAGGGTTATCTTTCTGTTAACAATGAAAACTCTCCAAAGGAGAGACTGGAGCCTTTGCAGTGTTCAAAGGTAAAAATAAATGATGTTTGTAAAGGCAGTAAAAATATTAACTGGGAATAGAAGTGCAGATTTAAATTGAATGAAAAGAAGTTCCATTAATCAAATTTACTGGTAACTTCCCTGGTAGTTGAGTTCATCAACGGAAACTGAGATCTGCGTTCCTATTTTCCTATTTCTGTCTGGTGAAAAGCCAGGCCTCTTGCTTCTACAGAGAGAAAATAATACCGCTGTTCAGGGAGACCTGATTTTATTCACTCATATACATGCTCTATTTTTAGAATCCTAGAATCATTGAATGGTTTGGTTTAGAAGCACCCATGCAATGAGAAGGGACATCTTCAACAAGATCAGGTTGCTCAGAGCCCCATCCAACCTGACTTAGAATGTTTCCAATGACGGTGCATCTACCACTTTTCTGGGCAACCTGTTCCAGTGTTTCACCACCCTCATTGCAAAAAATATCTTCCTTTATATCCAGTCTAAATCTACCCTCCCTTAGTTTATAATTATTACTCCTTGTCCTGTCACAACAGGCCTTGCTAAAAAGGTTGTCCCCATCTTTCTTGTAAGTCCCCTTTAAGTACTGAAAGGCTCCAGCCAGGTCACTCTGGAGGCTTCTTTTCTCCAGGCTGAACAGCCCCACCTCTCTCAGCCTTTCCTCATAGGAGAGGTGCTCCATCCGTCTGATCATTTTTGTGGCCCTCCTCTGGACTCACTCCAACAGGTCCATGTCTTTACTGTGCTGAGGTCTCCAGAGCCAGACATAGGACTCCAGGTGGGGTTTCCCCAGAGCGGAGCAGAGGAGCAGAATCACCTCCCTCAACCTGCTGGCCATGCTGCTTTTGTTGCAGCCCAGGATACGGTTGGCCTTTCGGGACTGCGAGTGCACATTGTTGGCTCATGTCCAGCTTTTCATCCACCAGTGCCCCCAAGTCCTCCTCAGCAGGGCTGTTCTCAATCCCTTCATCCCCCAGCCTGTATTGATACCGAGGGTTGCCCTGAGCCATGTGTAGGACCTTGCACTTGGCCTTGTTGAACCTCATGAGGTTCATGCAGGCCCACTTCTCGATCTTGTCCAAGTCCCTCTGGATGGCATCCCTTCCCTCAGGCATGTCGACCACTCCATTCAGCTTAGTGTCATCTGCAAACTTGCAGAGAGTGCACTTGATCCCATTGTCTAGGTCACTACCTACCCTCTGGATGCAACCACCGAACCAATTCCTCATCCACCCAACAGTCCACCCATCAAATCTATATCTCTCCAATTCAGAGAGAAGGATGCTGTGGGGGACCCTGTCAAAGGCCTTACAGAAGAAGTCCAGATAGATGACATTTATAGCTCTGCACTTGTCCGTTGATGTGGTCACTTCATCATAGAAGGCCATGAGGTTGGTCAGGCAGGACTTGCCCTTCGTGAAGCCATGCTGGCTGTCTCGAATCACCTCCCTGTTCTCTATGTGCCTTAGCGTAGCTTCTGGGAGGATCTGTTCCATGATTTTCCTGGGCACAGAGCTGATGCTGACAGGTCAGTAGTTCCTGGGGTCCTCCTTTCTGCTCTTTTTAATAATGGGCACAATGTTTCCCTTCTTCCAGTCAGCAGGGACTTCACCTGACTGCATTTTAGAACAAATTTAAATACCTTTCGGGAACAGAACAGCACCCAAACCCCATGTTTGCAGCTGCAGCTGGAAGGAATTTTCTTTTGTTCTGAAGGGTGATAAAATCCGAGCGAACCCGAAGGACCTGCTTGTGCTTTCAGGAACAGGCTGTAGCTTGTTTTCACACATCATGCCACAAAAGTAAAAGAAGTCAATAAAGCAGCCAGTTGGGGAAGGAAGAGCAAGGCCTACAAGCATGAGATAATGTGATTTATCAAAGAAGATATGTGCAAAACAGAGTCATGTTTAAAAATGAAAAAAGCCCCAGATCAGAATAACTGAATGTCTGACACATTGTGTTTATAAAGAGTATACCCCAGAAAAAAACCAGTAGGTTTTTTTACTCACACATTAGTCAGTTATCTCCTGAGAGGCAAAATTCAAATTTCTTTTCGTTTTGGGTACTTCCCACACTACATTACCATAGAAATTATGATTATTGATTTTCCCCTGACAAAGGCTGATTTATGCATATTGCTAAAGGAACTAAATATTTTTCTTGCCTGCTCTTTCCCCTTCACGTTGTTTGCAAGTGATTCACAAATACTAGCTTTTCTGCCTGTTCTAGTTACAAGGAGTTGAATTGAAAAAGTGCTTATTGAAAAATTTTCAGCTCTTTTTTGTCTTTTAGCAAGTCTACAAATATTTTTTCCAAATACCTTGCCTAAATGTGTTCTGTGGGCTTTTCTTATATCACTTCCACGATACTTTGGGTAGATAATTCTTATGAATTGGAAACAGTCTGTAATGAATCCACTTTTACCTGCCTAGGCAGTAGCGACATGGGAGTGGGTTGGAGAGCATTTCAGAGTTACCTGAGTTTGTATTGCTCCACCTATCACTTTCAGCAAAACTAAGGGACTCCTGCAGTTTTTTGGTATGATGTGCAGTCTCAGTTTTGACCACCAAGAATGCTATCCATTCGAAGTAATAACCTGGACAGCAAAGTTCGTAGGTGAAATGTTTGCAGTCATATCCTTGTTCAGCTATTTTAATGTTTCGTGGCCAGACTCAAGGGAGGTGTGGTTTTTTGGTTTTCATTTTTGGTTTTGCTTTTTCCCGTCGGAAGAAAGCCACTCAGAGTTTTGCATAAATTGCTTCATACTTTGATGTTCATGATTCTGTTTGGATTCTGATTTCACATGTGCTTTTTCTGAAAATCAGTTCCTCAGCTGCGCATAGATGGTGTTGACAAAAGTAATTGTATTACTTAAGGGAAATAATTTGTTCTGTGACATTTGTGTAGTCTTTTCTCATAAAGCATGATTTCACTTAAGAAGTGTGACATACTTCACAGAATCACAGAATCACAGAATAGTAGGGGTTGGAAGGGACCTCTGTGGGTCATCTAGTCCAACCCCTCTGCCGAAGCAGGGTCACCTACAGTAGGCTGCACAGGATCTTGTCCAGGCGGGTCTTGAATATCTCCAGAGAAGGAGACTCCACAACCTCCCTGGGCAGCCTGTTCCAGTGCTCCGTCACCCTCAGAGGGAAGAAGTTCTTCCTCATGTTCAGACGGAACTTCCTGTGCTTCAGTTTGTGCCCATTGCCCCTTGTCCTGTCACTGGGCACCACTGAAAAGAGCTTGGCCCCATCCTCCTGACACCCACCCTTCAGATATTTGTAGGCATTTATAAGGTCCCCTCTCAGCCTTCTCTTCTTCAGGCTGAACAAGCCCAGTTCCCTCAACCTCTCCTCGTAGTGGAGATGCTCCAGTCCCCTCACCATCCTTGTAGCCCTCTGCTGGACTCTCTCCAGTAGCTCTTCATCTTTCTTGAACTGGGGAGCCCAGAACTGGACACAGTACTCCAGATGAGGCCTCACCAGGGCAGTGTAGAGGGGGAGGAGAACCTCCCTTGTCCTGCTGGCCACACTCTTCTTGATGCACCCTAGGATCCCATTGGCTTTCTTGGCAGCCAGGGCACACTGCTGGCTCATGGTTAACCTGTCGTCCACCAGGACACCCAGGTCCCTCTCCGCAGAGCTGCTCTCCAGCAGGTCCACCCCAAGCCTGTACTGGTGCATGAGGTTGTTCCTCCCCAGGTGCAGGACCCTGCATTTGCCCTTGTTGAACCTCATCAGGTTCCTCTCTGCCCAGCTTTCCAGCCTATCCAGGTCACGCTGAATGGCAGCACAGCCTTCTGGTGTATCTACCACACCTCCCAGTTTGGTGTCACCAGCAAACTTGCTGAGGGTACATTCTAACTCTTCATCCAGGTCGTTGATGAAGAAGTTAAACAAGACTGGGCCCAGTACTGACCCCTGAGGGACACCACTTGTCACCAGCCTCCAACTAGACTCAGCGCCGCTGATGACAACCCTCTGAGTTCTGCCATTCAGCCAGTTCTCAATCCACTTCACCGACCACTCCTCCAGCCCACACTTCCTCAGCTTCCCTAGGAGGATATCATGGGAGACTGTGTCGAAAGCCTTGCTGAAGTCAAGGTAGATAACATCCACGGCTCTCCCTTCGTCTACCCAGCCAGTCATGTCATCGTAGAAAGCTATCAGATTGGTCAGGCATGATTTCCCCTTGGTGAATCCATGCTGACTACTCCTGATAACCTTCTTTTCTTCCACTTGCTTCATGATGGCCTCCAGGATAAGCTGCTCCATCACCTTTCCCGGGATGGAGGTGAGGCTGACCGGCCTGTAGTTCCCTGGGTCCTCCTTCTTGCGCTTCTTGAAGATTGGAGTGACATTGGCCTTTCTCCAGTCCTCGGGCACCTCTCCTGTCCTCCAGGACCTCTCAAAGATGATGGAGAGTGGCTCAGCAATGACATCCGCCAGCTCCCTCAGCACTCGTGGGTGCATTCCATCGGGGCCCATGGATTTGTGGACATCCAGATCACTTAAGCAATCCCTCACACAGTCCTCCTCGACCAAGGGAAAGTCGTCCTCTTTGTAGGCTTCTTCTCTTACCTCCGGGGCCTGGGATTCCTGAGGGCCAGTCTTAGCACTGAAGACTGAAGCAAAGAAGGCATTCAGTAGCTCTGCCTTCTCCGCATCCTCCGTCACCAGGACACCCGCCTCATTCAGCAGCGGCCCCACGTTGTCCCTAGCCTTCCTTTTGCTGCTGATGTAGTTGAAGAAGCCCTTCTTGTTGTTTTTGACATCCCTTGCCAGCTTCAATTCCAGGTGAGCCTTGGCCTTCCTCGTCGCATCCCTGCATGCTCTCACTACGTTTCTGTACTCAATCATCAGTTGATTAAATGTATATGAGACAGGACACAGAGTGTTGGTTTCCTTGCTCCAGGTTTTTCACGAAATGGGAAATAGGAGATTTTCATCAGCTCTCAGTACTGGTAAGAGTTCGCGTCATCCTTGCAAGAGTCAAGCTGCTTGAAGAGAAAATCAAGCAGAGGTATTTTCATGCTGAAGGTGGCAGTATTGGATACAGACACCATCCAGCTCACTGCAAACTAGTTCTAGGTCAGCAATCTTACCGAAGCTCAAGGTTTTTGATGGAAAGAGCAGTGGTGCATATTAGAGAAAAATGTCCAGACTTGCTTCAAAATGCTGCTAAACTGGGGATCTGACATGGGCTGCAGTCTGGCTGTGCTGGACTGTAACTACTACAGGACTATTAATAAGGTCAAAGCAAACAGCATGAGAAACTAAAGCATGAGCTTCTCCAAAATGCCTTGCCTTGCAGAGGTAGAAACTACTTCCCAAAAAAGGAATTTAATGTGTTATTGATCCTAAATCATACCAGTGAATGATGTTAGAGGAACCAAGTAATGCCAATTGAGACAAAGGTATTTCTGGTATGGGTATTGTGATCCAGCACACTTTTGTCTAGATTTATGAGATGAAGATAGAGTGGTAAGAGAGATCACTAGTGCCTTAGTGACTACTAAGCACTCTCCTGTGACAAAGATATGCTCTGTATCATGGATCTCGTTCAAATATGTGAGATTAAAATCAGTTTTGCTTCTCACCACACTTCCAATAAAGTGTCAGAAGACAACTCTATGGTAAAGTAGGAAATCAAGCCACCCGTTAAAGGAATTTGGCAGAGAAATAAAGAAAAGACTGAATTTTCCTGGTGGCACCTTTAACTGCAGTGTACCAGTGTACATCTGTAACTAAGTCTTGTACATGTATAAAGAAGAAACTTGGTTATTTGACACCTAAACTATCAGTCTGGTTTCCCAAGATTATTAATAATGCACGGTGAACAGAGACATAAATTAATCCCTCTGTTGTTGAATGTCAAAAGCACTGGAGAGGCACTGGAGTTTTATGATACATTTCATTAGGACCAGGATAATGCCAGCCACTGACATTCAAAAAACAGAAAGAACACTTTCATCTTGGCAAGAATGGCATTTGAGGAAAGTTATTTTCTTTGCAAGCAAGAAACCATCAGGTAAACCAATTGATTCTTGTGTCACAGACCTCAAAAACAAAAATCAGCTTTGTGACTAGGAACAGTTGTTAGGATGAACTAATTCGTGGTGTATTTGAAAACATGATCAAACGAGTGTTAAGAAATAGATGTGAGAGCATAAAGTAGGGATATTTGCCAGACTTGTAGAAAATGTGCCTCCATAAATTCAAGTTTTAGTGTGCTTTGGAGAGAACTCCTGAACATCTGTGCAAAAATCTGCATCTAAACCTATAAAATGAATGAACATCAGTGGCCAGATTTGCCTACAACAAATACAGAGTCATACTAAGCTACAAAATTTCCAGTCAAAAGGATGCATTGCCATATACATCCTAACAGGAAGCATTTTATGAGAGTATGGTTCTCAGTATCAGTTACAAGAAGAGATGTAAAAGCAAGATACCTCTATAAACACAAAAAATTCAAGATGTGATTTTGGAAAGAATTGACAGACTCGATCACTGAACATCTGAATTTGTCTCAGAGATTTGAGGATATGTACGTTACTAAAGCCAAAGGAGAAACCTGCTTTCTCTCCACAAAAGTTTACCTTTTCTTCAAGAGGTCTACCAAGTCTTTGATGAGACATTGCTGTAAAATCTAACTTAACTGTTTGTGGATGAGGATATTTACATTTAGGAAATGCAGATTTTTTCCCCCCTCAACTGTAGCTCAACACGAGGTACAGTAGCAAAGATTCTTTATCAACAGAAAACCCTATATAAAGCAGGTTTATCAGTCAGTCAATTTTGAATTAAAAATATAACAATCAAACATCTCCAGCTTTAAAAATTTCTTGCATTAATCAGCAGCAAATAGAGCAGCAAGTAACAAGCCAAAAGCACTTATGGCAAACGAAGATATTTAGAATTCAGTACAGTGAAGATCTCACTTAAAAAAGCCTAAGTCTCAAAAACCCACCACTGTCTAACCAGATAAATTGGAAGGATAAGAATAACTATCATCAATACTGTCTTATCTGTCTCAGAAGCAACAGATGCTTCAAAAGTTATTACCTGCTAAGTGGAAAATTACGGACCAGATGGAGCTAATTAATTTGCAATTAAAAAATTGCCACAAACCAAATAATGTAATTATTTTTCTGCAAGATATGGTTATGCAAAAGATTGGTCTGCCACTTTTAAGGCATCCAAAACATTCATAACAGTTATATAAGCTGATGGATACTATGGAGCTGGATAATCACCTACAAAATCAGATGTGTAGCAAGCTTGGGTGGGAAATAGCTAATCTGGACAATAAATTTCCAAAAAGCTTTGAAACTTGGTGTGAATCTGCAGACTTTTTGATCTCAGCTGAAACCTCTGCTTGGAAAGAAAAAAGAAAATAAAGTAAAAGCTTGTCTTTGCAAAGCTACAAACCAAGCTACAGAATTATTTGTCCAACTTGGAATGTACATTGCTACAACTGAAGTGAAGCTCTGAACCGTGCAGGAGTCTATACATCCTTGTGAGACTCCTGTTGCTCTTGCTTTGACTACTCAATATATTAAAAAATCTTTCTTGCTATAGACATGCATAGCAAATCGTAAAGTGATTAGAGGACTCAATCTCCCGAAATTCATTAATAAACCTAGAGCTACTTTGAGCTTTTTTCATGTCTGTACAAGTGTGCACATATTTATATATGTATGCATACATATGTATAAATAAAGGTTTCAGGATCAAACAGTGCTGTATATCTTTAAAAAGGGTAATTTTAACCCCTTGATTTTTGCTCGGTTTGGATATTTTTTGTACAGAAAAAAATTTATTCATGTTTGTGAAGCCATGTAAAATGCTACTGGCTAAACCAGTAGCAGAGATGAAAAACTTTAGCTATTTCTCCTAAGAACAAGGTGCTCATGACTTTCATCTTACCCTTTATTCAACAGCATCATCACTTCCTTAACAGGAAACAAATAAGGAAACATTTCCAACCGGTGAATGCACTTCACTCTTGCAGAGACCTCCTTTAGAAGGGAGACAGAATTACAGAATTGCTACTGCTTGTCTCACCCCTTTTTTTGCACAGCTCTGGCAGCTGCTTCAACACAGTGCACCCTGCTGCTTTGTGGGCACTGGCGAGTCACGCTGTCACACCAGGGCTCTCTGTGCATTCCTGGGAGCTGGGGAAATCAAAACCTCTCCAGAGACTGATCACAAGGCACCCCACACAGTAAGCGCATCTAACAGCATCACAAAAGAGATGTGAAAGCCTCACCTGGAACTCTTCAACTTAACTAGGCTCTTTTTTGGTTTAAACTTTTCTGCAGAAATCAATGGGACCTGACAAAAACTCTGGATACCATGCAAAATGGGAGATAATCTGAATAGCAAAAACCCAAACCAAAACAAAACTCCCTAAATTAGCAGAAATTCCTGAATTAGGGGTCCTATGTTAGCGAAATTTGAAAAATGGCTGTCACACATGTTGTTAAAGGTGTAAGACCTTAGATCTTAGAATCACATAAAACTAGGTGTAAAGATGTCCCAAATGAAATTTCCCAAATCTGAAATATTTACACTTACTGACTGCTTTTGAAAATGTTGCTATGCCTGAAGTCCTCTCCCTCTGCCTGATCCTTTGATGAAATAATAGGGAGAATATCTGCCTCACAGTGGTGTGTTCATACACTCAAATACAGTTTAAATTGGTGGGAATTAGTTACAGTGTAACAAGAAAAACTTCTGCAAACTTCCTGAATGTTCTTTATGGCTGTTCAGAAGTATCTTTTTTACCTGACGCTTTCAAGAGCCTCTTAAATGTATTAACCATTATATCAGTCTTATAAAACAGGTACTGTAACTATTAGTTTTCTGATTTAAGATAAAATAAAAAAAAACAACACCATAAAGCTTACTTCCAGGTGTTATCCAGTGAATCCAAGCAATAATCTCACATATAAACTGACAATTAACTGTCAAAATAAATTTATATATTGCCATTAATTTTAATCATGTGTGCTGCTTCTCCCACTTTAAGAATTTGGGTTTGGTTTTTTTTCATTTAACCCCCTCAGCATATTCTGAATTAGTATATTAAAAGCAGAATGAAAGATGATACACTCTGTAACCAAATACGAGTAGGACATTTCATCTTACTCTGCTCTTTTGCTCTCTAGCTCAATAACAATACAACACCTCAGAAACTTTGAACAGACTACATACCCAGAATGGACTACAGTGATTAGTTTCCCCCAGGTACTGTTTAATAGGACACATTTAATGATATATACAGGAACCACCTGTAATAATTCTGAGGACAAACATGGCCTATACTTACGACAGCTAAACTTCATAAATGGGCCTATCAAAATTTAAACTCAGAACCATTAACTCCAAAAAATGAAGGATACACTTGAGTGAACAAACAAAGAAATTGCTTTGTCTGAGGACTAATGCTGTTCTGAATGTCATTTGGTCAGACATGACAAGAGCGAAAACAGCAACTTGTGACAAAATCAGACTTCTTCTAACACACCCATCTCTGACCTTCAAGCACTCCATTCTGCAAGAAAAAGGGAATATTCTGATCCAAATCATTTTAGAGGATTTAGATGAGGATTTATCCTTTAACACATGTTCAGCTAACAGATCCATCAAGTATGGCCTCTGCATCAGGGAAGCTCAATGGTAGAGAAAACTAAACAGACATCTGCACCCACCCTGTTATTTCTGGACTCCAGAATAAACACTTGGCCCCAGCTTTCCATAAGCTTTTAGAAAATATTTGGACTATGTGTATAGTTTCAAGAACACTTAGCGAAGCCTTGCTATAACTGAGCCTTAATCAGTTTTTCAAGATACTCACTGATGAAATTCTGCATCTCAGCTGAAGTTCTCTTATTTCCTCTTTTCATCTTGTAAGTGGCCACTTGCCAGCACTCTTTTGCTGGCAGCCAGTCACGTGCTGACAATTAGCTGATGCTGATGAGCTAGTTCTTTCAGTTCTTTTGCCCGGGGCTTCCCAGCTGAAACAACTTTAAACAGAAGAGGAAGAAATAGGTGAATTATTTCAAAAAGTGGAAAGAGAAAATCAGTCCCTGAGTGTTTTGTTTATGATATTCCTTTTGCAACAATTGTAGTAATTTAGTTCCATTAAATGCATATATTGGAGGCCCTGCCTGCTACTCATAATTTTGAGAAGAAAAAATATCCTGGAAAGTCAATGACAGAAATACAATTGCATCACAGGACCAGAGATCCTGAATACTTGTCAAAAGGGGCCTCTAGAGGTCAAATAGTCCACTACCAACACACTCAGAGCAGGAATACTGTCAACATAAGGCCAGATCATCTTTCACAGGATCTTGGTCTTTTCCCAAAACCTGGGGTTCATTTACCCAGTGTGCAGTATGCCAATATACACACAGAGCAAAGGTATTTTACTGCATATTTGCACAAATATGGGTGTCTGTCCCAAGACAGCACACTTTGTTCATAAATTGACAGTTATTTATACAATTAACATTAACATATTCATTGTCCTAATACATATGCACTGTTATTCTATTAAATGATTGGTCAAAGTCTCTTCGTTCAGCATGTAAATCAGTATGCATGCTCAGTTTCTTCATCTTTTTAGTCTGGGGTATAACTGGAGTAAGTGATCTTTGAGTCAGTGGTCACCACCTCCCCCTGACAGAATTACCTTTCCCCTAGTTACCTGTTTCTTTTGTCAATCTCAGCAGCTTTTCGTAGCTCATTAGCTATTCTTATGATTCCTCACTCTCTGGTTCTACTTTGCACAGGTACATCCTTCTAATGAAACAATAACATATCATTCAGTATCCTGTTTCTTAGTTTCTGTAGTTAATTTTAACTCTCATAAGGGTAGGGTTTTACAAAAATACCTACAGTAGCAATAGTCTGGTTAATTTCAATTATCATTTCACATTTTGATTCTCCTTTTTATTCCTTAGTATAGCATCGGGATCTGTGTTCCTGCATTAGTAATACCTCAAAAAGGGAAGAAAAGCAAGGGCCAAAGAGGTGGAAAATCCTTCAGTCAGTCTTATTCTTTCCCATTTGGTGCTGCACACATATCTGCTCCTCACAGACCTAACAAAAATTTGTAGACAGAGAGGTGTCGTGTTTTAGTATTCCTGACAGAGGTGGAGAAAAAATTGGGATGTTCATTTTGGTGGCTGCCCACCCTTAAATCCGTAAGTTATAAATCATAGGTACCTACAATGAAATTATCAATTTGCATTGTTTTTCCTACCGCCAGGAGAGTGCGTTGCCTTTCTCAAATGAGTACAGATTCAGGCTCCATGAATTCCAAAATTTTCAATGTGTGATGAGAAAGAAATCTTACAATTTAAACTTTTTCTGTTTTAAACCATGCTTTGCTTTCAGTTGCCCAAGACTGACCACCTCAGTTATAAAATGCATGTGTTCTCTGACAAACTCCATCTGGGCTATGACTAGAGTAATATTACTGAGAAAGGTGCATCATAGGAAAAGTAAGACTTGCTGTACTAGTCTACTTGATGATCTGGCTCCGAGTTCTAGGTGCTCAGACATATTTACTTTATTGATACTGATATTGATATTCCTCGAGGTGAGAAAGTCACGTCAAGATAATGCAGGAATGATAAGAATGACATGACCAGGGATGGGGGAGAAGGAGATAAGGTTGCCTGAAGGTAACCTAAGGCTGATTAGCATGGTAAAAATCACACCCCTGGGAGGAGACCTTACATGCTGATGTGGGACCACCTTGGTATAATGAACTAATCACTAATCAGAACACACGTAGGAGTACACCAGTTATGTAACTACAAGTTGACCAATGAGCAAGTATTGTGCAACTTCTTCTTTTGTGTAGAAGCCTACAACTTCTCCAAAGAGGTGTGCTACCTTTTGTGCATTATTGCCTAGTATGCCTTTTGGTACAGAACCGCATTAAAGGTTAGAAAGTGGATCTCAACTTTGTATGCTTGTTGGCTCCAGTGCACCAGGCACGAACCAGTTCCTGGATTTAAGGCACAACATTATTAGTCTGGAATTGTCTAAAGATAAAATACTTAACTTAAAGGTTAAAGTACTAGTTTCTTTCTCTAACTGGAAAAACAGTCAAATTGGATTTACCTTTCAGAAATCGGCAAGAAGAAACACAGGAATAGAACTGCAACTAAGTAATAATGCATTTTTTTCCCTTATCATGCCATAATGATGAAATTAATGTCCAGCTTCACTCTGTAAAAGGTCAGTGTGCTCAGGTGAAGAAGGCGCTGAAGCGAAGCTGTTCTATATTTATTATCGGGCTTCCTAAGGAGCTCACCCGTAGGATCAAGAATGATCCTGAAGTCAAAGACAAACCTGAGCTAAATATTTTCTACTACATATTGCAGACTGTCAAAGACTTGCACATCTGAATGTTTTGTTATATTCACAAACCATTCAACATCTCCATGAGTTACCCAAATTCAGCTATAACTTTGTATTGCCCTGTATCAGGACATGCCACTCCAACTACTTTGATTCTATGGATAGACCTGAGCTTGTCAATTTGGTGATGCCTCCAGACTCTGTAAAGAGAATCGAAGCCTTCGCAGACATTTGGATATCATCTGGGCATAATATATTTTTACACAATGCAGCATATATTGGTCATCTGAACAGAGAAGCAATGGTCCTGAGCAAGAATTCCATTTTGTCAGAGTCCTGGCAGTTGCACAGCACAACTACTCCAGTACCCTCTAAATCTATTTTTCAAGATGTCTGTGTCTTCCTTCCTCTCCCTCACTAACTCTCCAGCAGTTTCTTTCAAGAGCTGTCTTTCACACAGTTCATCCGATCAGCAGCACAAGGCTGGTAGGTGTTCAGTTATTTCTGGAAAGGTATTTACCTCAGGTTATTGCCTCACCCAGTTTGTGAATGGCCATTTGGCTCTAGGTGAAACCTTTCAATAAAGAACCCAAAGCAATATTTTAACCCATTCCTTTTCTTAGAATTCTTCCTCTAGGGCAATTAGCTGTGGCAATTATATGTGGCAACTGCTCTACTCTACATTCAAACATCATAAAGTATTCTTAAAGTCAACGATGACATTCTCAAATGTCAACAACTGCTAAACAGATAATGCTTAATTAATTGGTTTGATTATTTTTTGTATAAACCCAAGAAGTTCTCAGATATCACAATTTCCAGATAAGTTGATGTTATTTTTTTAGGGAGCATAGATATTGAAAATTATGTATAAAATAGTAAATAAAAAAGTAATATCTCATCTGGTGATTAGAAAGAACTACAGCTTAGAGTTGGGGACAGTGTCACTCACCCTGGCTTTTGGTAGTTCAAATGGAGATAATATTTTAAGTGAGCTGCACATGCTGCATAAAATCTCTGTGTAAATTAAACATTTTTTGTAAATAAATACTCTTGTAATGATCAAACAAGTAGAAAATTTCAGAGTTTGGCTAATACTCACCATTATGTTTTGCAGTACCCTGTAACTTCCCACAGAAGCGTAAGAGGAATCCCCATTAGGGAATGGCACGTTGTTAGGGCAGCGACTCTTCAGTCTCTCCAGCTATAAAAATGATTGTAATAAGGATAATTCTTTACTTGTGGGAGAGTGCAGAGTGGACTTTGAAGGGATTGCAAAGCTTAATTGACTGTTTTTTGGCATGTGAGCTTGTTGAATTGGGAAAAGGAAGAGGAAGCAGCATTAATGTTGTACAGAGTATTCCTATAGTTTTTGTTGTAATTTATTATTTATCATCTGCTATGTACATAAAGGCTTTTTCCTACTCCACCTGGTTTTGCCCTGTAACAGTCATCAGCCTCCAAGCCTACAATTGTTCATGCAATATTAACATTCATGATGTTGCCAAGATGTTTGGAAGAAGCAGCCAGAATACACTTGCACACTTGTACACACCAGGGATGGCATACTTGCAGATCACAAAGGCATTATCCCAAGCATGTGAATGTAAGCATATAAGCTGAACTTCAGGGATTCGCAAAACTGGAGAATTTGGCTGTGAATGACTGTATGAATAAAAGGTGAAGTAAAGCCTTTCCAGCAATTTTTCTCAGCATAATTACTCAATGCACTGCATTTCACGGGGTGGAATGCTTTGAGTAAGACTGCTTCTGAATTAGACCAGTAGTTGTAGTTCAAGGTGATTTTTCTTTCAATAGAGGCTGGTATATTTACAGATGCCACAGAGATGCTATAAAAAGTCATGTTTAAAATCTTATCTTCTATTTGGAGGCAGAAATATGGGCCAGATATTTTAGAGTAGGGAGAAACACATCTACTGTTTCCCTTAGTGCAAGCTACGTAAGTATTATTTTTCTCAAGTTTTACTATATAAAATGGAATCACTGGATGAACAGCCTCACTTCGAGCAGTCTCTGCTAACTGCTGAGAAAAGTCAGTATGTATAACCTATAACTGAGGCAACCGTAAGCTACGTAAAAAATAAGTATCCCCATTAAAATACAATGACTTTGATTTAATCCTGCAAGTGCCTGGTGAGGCTACATCCATAATACTGAGCATTTCAAACTCATAGAAAGCTGAAAAATCCAAAAGGCTTGGCATGAGAAAGGGTGTTTTATTTTCTGTTCAAAAATCATTGCATATTGTAATTATAGTTTTCACTTTTATAAAGTCATAAATCAGGTTATCTCAAAAAGCATTACAATCCCTAATGAACTTAATCTCATAATGTCCAAGAAACAGAAAGCTTCTTTATATTTTCTAGGGCTTATGGGAAACTGTTAGCTCAGCCAAGCATAAAAGCAGATCTTTTTACCCCTTTATCTAGGCTTCAGTCATCGAAAAAACGGTCTAACTAATGGCTCTCATATTCTCATTTTATTTTCTTAATTTTATCTTCAATGAGATAACTCTGATTTTCTTAACAGGCATCAAAAAACTGTGATCAAAGAAAGCCAGCAATTAATTTGCTGGAAAACTAGAACAGTTCTCAGCTAGATCTCATTTTTTCAAGTATCTTTATAAAAGATTTATGCTCTAATTTAAAAAAGTAACAATAAATTACAAGAAAATGTTAAGTTCTTTTATTTGTTTAAGAAGCCAAACATAATGAATTTCATCTTTATTTAGCTAAATTTGTATGCAAGCAGATCTTGGGTGACTTCTCTGAATTTGATTGCTTATATAAATTGTTAACTAAGTTTCTCTTTGTTTTTCTTTTTTTCCCCTTTTCTTTCACCTTCCCCCACAATCAGCCCCTTAAGGAAAATCTTCTTTCTTACCCTTCCTGTCTGTTTCACAGAAAGAAACAGAAAAGATTACATCTTTTTTATTGTAGGAATAGATCTTCTTTAATGCTTCTGGAATTTCTCCTTTGTGTCTCAAATCAGCAGAATTTGAGAGCCATAATGAGAAATACCAAGGTGAAGTTTAAAGAGAAATGCTTCAGACATAGAAACACATGTCCCACTGCCAAAAGCTTTCCATTCCCTGAGCAGCAGAATGGAAGATGAACCCTACTAAGTTCTGAGTTGCAGTATAGCTTCTCCGTGGAAAATGGCAGAGACCCAAATAAAGAAAATACATAGACAGATCAGGGAGATTTAAAGGAAGAGGGAAGCTGACTGTGCCTAAATATAAATGTTAAGAAATATAATCAGAACAAAACAAATCTCTGAAGGAGGAACAAAGAATATTGTTTCTTTCAAGTAAATTAATAAAATAATAGGAATAAATTAGCTAGTCTTTTGCCATTTACAGGTGGGATATGAATACTGTATTCATAACAGAGATACAGTCAACCTGATATCTAAATTACCAAAGTAATTGTTATTACTCTATTGATGGGCTGTAGTGTAGGTGGCGGATGTGATTGTATGATGTACCATGTTATTTTCATTACATCTGTCATTTTTAAGGGATGATAAAATTTGAAAACACATTTAACCCACACATTTTTAAATCTTTTGAACCTCAGTTGTTTGGGAGCAATGATTGCAATTTAGGCTAGATGTCTGAGTTCTGTAACATGCAAAAATTCCAGGAAGGACAAAAGAGGTTTAAAAGGGACACCTGCTGTAACTGCCAGTCCTAACGTCAAGAAAGTACAATTTTTTCTAGTGTGGTTGTCTCATGACTTTCTGTAAGTCAATCATATTGCGTTGGATAGAAATTAAATGCTGTGGTTAAACAAATCTGTGGTGTTTTATCTGAAAAGTGAAGGCAAAATTAAAGGCTGGTGTTGTTCTGGTAAGCTAGAAAGGGTAATACATAATACACTGAAAAGAATGTGCATGCTCAAGGAGGGCAAATCTTTTTACTGTGAAATCTGGGCCATTACTATTGGTAAGTGTTACAAGACATTTGATTTCTGACATATGCTAACTGATCGGTTGCAGCTTTTGGTGTCTGCATCTTCTTAACACTAGAAACAGTCTGCTGCCTGAACAATTTTCAATGCGAAAGAACAAAAAATTTATATATAATTTGGATAAAGGTAAAGATAAACACTGAGTATTAATAGAGATCAACACAGGAATATTAGCTTGAACTACTGGGTTGAGCATAAAGGGAAGAAAAATCAGGGTGCATTTCATAAAAAAAATAAGCTCTGGTAGTGAAGTTTAAGTAGACTGTGGAATAGTCCCATGGGGTGGTGTTGGACCTATATCAGACATTCACAAGTAGCCAGGACAAAGTAGCAGAAATAAAACTATAGGAAACAATTCTTTATTTATAAGGTGATGCGATCTATTTGTTGATTTCTCATTTCTGTAAGTGCTTTCAAGATTTCCTGGAGCTTGAGTTTACAAAAATGTCTTGTCCTATCCACCCTGTACTGCACATGTAGCATCCAGGTTGACTTCAATATTTCATACTAATCCCATCCCTAGCAGCTCCTCTGCTTCCTATTGTTCCTGAATTGTTGGTTCATTGTTTTCAACTGCTGTCCATTTGCTATTGCAATTGCTTTCCTACCCTTGCCACCTCGGCAGGCAGTGAACACTTTTGAGGAGCTAATCAGGGTTTTACAGATTTCCACTGAAGGTTCATTGGAATAGCATCTTGTCAGAGAATGGTAGGTAGGTAAACCTTACAATTTTATGATGCTTTTCCTACACTTGTTTTGACACACACAGATATTTGTCCACACAGCTGATACAAATACATACAAGCAAAAGTGATTTATGTTTAATAAAAAAATTTTCTACAGCTTGACTAAGTGTAAAAGTCTTTCAAAAATACAGCCCCCAAATAAGGACTCTAGGGAAACATTTAAAAAATGAGATAAAAACAGTAAAACCACAACACAATTACTTAGCAATTACTTAGCAAACCAAGTTCCGGTTTAATAATTTATGCCAATGCACTAGTTAAGATGAGGAAGTGGGAATGGTGACAAAGTGTTTTGGAAAAGCCCTCTAAATGTAGACTTTGAGCTTTCTGGATATTTCAGCGTTCTGTGTGGGTCAACAGAATCAGTGCTTTGAGGATGAGTGCATCCTTATCCTAGAAATTATCTTTTGATTTATTAACCATTCAAGCTAACTCCCAACTGTAACTTTTGTAATTCATTAAAGCTGTCATTTTCTCCATAATTTGTCCCAGTACATACTTAAAAGTTTCACTCTGTCCTGCTTGGTTCACACTCAGTTGAAGAAAATGACATTGTTTTTCCTTAAGCCTTATTTATACTTGTATGCTTGTATAAACAAACACAAAGAGAGAGTGTGAAACCACCTGTCATCTGAGACTAATGTGAAATATATCCGCTGCTTTATCCACATTTTCCCACAGTAAAAACTAAAAGATCTACTCTATTTCAGAGGTGCAGAAGAAATTTGTCAGGCAACAAATCTTGCTAAACCCAGTCCCAATTTTCATATTTTGACTACTGAACAACACTACTTGTCTTTCTAGTCTTAAATACACAGTGTCATGCTGTTCCCAACTGATATGCCATCATTTGTTTTGAACAAGGGAAGCATGATAGCTAGTTAAAGGTCTGAGATTACTAGTCTACCATGTATAATATTCTGGTACTGGAAACAGAGTTGTTTGATGTGTCCTGACGGACTATTTCTTCCTCATTATACAGTGTGTTAATCATGTGGTGAAAAGCATGATGCAGGAGAAGAGGAAGAATAGATTCACTTTTGCTCCTCATGGTATATTTTGACACTTCTGTGGGGGGATGGCAAGGCTCGACCGAATTGCTTGTTGTAGAAAATCCATTTTAAGCTTAGCACACGGTGTCCTTGACAGAACAAGGAATTTAACAAATCAACTCTGTGGTTAGCAAGAATGTGAAAAACAAGATGCAGCTGGAGAAGAATGAGGGAGTATGGGCGGAGTTGACATTTAGCTGGCTAGCCAATAATGAGCTCTAACTTTGCAATATGTAGTAGCTAATTAATCACTCTATAAATTGTGTAACCAAACTGTAATAAACGAAGCTTGCTTATCACTCACATTGAGTTGGCTGCATTCTTCCGCTGTCTCTCCAGGACAGCAACCCCCGGGGTAGAACTTCGCCCCGACACACTTCAAAGAGAAAACATAACTGGAAACCATGGTTTTTTGTCATTTGAAATAACTGTGAATTCAGTAGAGATTTACAGGACAGGAAGACAGTGAACTCTTGTCATATTTGCATGTGGAACAATGTAATAGGAAGACAACTCTTTGTAGACAGTCCATCTCCTATTTGCCCATTACGGAAATCTGAAAAGAAATGGGAAGTCTAGTTATGGTACCATTGCAAGCTGCATTCATATAAAACTTAAAACTACAGAGGGCTTATGGTAAAGGGATTATACATTGAAACTGTACAAACACTTTTATTTTTAAAAATGTTTTTTACACAATGCACTGTAGTTACCTTTACCTGTTTTATGAGTGGTAAGAGCACAACAAGCTAGCATTTTGAGATTGCAGGAGGCTGCAAGAAGCCTAGTAGCTCTGCCACAATACGCCTCACTGTGCTCTAGTCTTCCAATTCATCTAAATAAAACATTTCTTCTCAATGAAGTTTAGAATGGATTTATGTCCTTAAAGAAGAACTTTTCATCAGCCTTAACACCATAGTGTGTTATTGCCACTCTTTGTCCTTGTTTTCTTCCAGCCTCCTGACAGCTGGCTGTTCCCTGGCCTGTTGGTGTGTGGACAGTTGTAATACAAGTGTTAGGATAAGCATGAACGGAGAATGGAAAAATCTGGGTGTGGAAGGCGCTGAAGAAAATGGTGGGAGGGAGAAGCTAATGAGAATATCAGGTGTTGATGGTACCAACATTAGGAGGTCATCAAGATTCCTGCAGAGGGGAAACGAAAGACAGGGAGTAAACACTGATGACAGACATCAGTGGACAGGATGGAGAGGTTAATCACCCTTTAATTAGGGAGTAACCACCCTAAAAAAAGCAGGAGAGCTTGTAAAGTCTTACTAGCTGATTTCCCTTGTTGTCTGTTTTATCACAAGAAATATTGTATGGATCACTTGGATACATGCTTCTTGGTTTCATGATTGCTGGACAGTCTATTTGTCTGCACATGTGTAGTGCTGTAAGTATGTGGGTATAAATGTGTGAATGGTAGTTTCTGAAATCCGTTTTGTTTCAAAGTGAAATTATCTTCTCCCACTACAATATTGCTTATTGCGCTTTGCTACCTTGTTGCTACAACACTGCATCACAGTTTCCTACATGTCAATAGCTGTCAAAATACAGTAATGTAGCTAGGCAGTGCAAGTCATTAAGATGGAGGGCTGGGCAAAGAAATCTATTCCACAGAATTAAAGAAAATAACTGTAGCTAAGGTGTGAGTTCATCACTTATGCTGCAACAGGATCACTAAACTGTTTTCTTTTTCCCCATGTTAAGCTTTCTTCTACCTTCCATTTTCTAATGAGCAGGCTCTATGTCACACACAATCAAGTTACGTTTCGTGGCTGAATGACGAACATGCTTTTTCTCCTAGAACTAGCGTGGAATAAGTGAAGAGTCTTAAACATCATTATTTTAATATAAAAGCTTTTCATTCCCATTAAGATTTGCTCCTCATTTTTCAAATGTCATTTACAATAATTGATTTGTATCTTGTTCATTTGAAATAATTTATCTGAGATTGAAAATAATAATAAAAAATAGTGGCATAAATGACACATTCTTTAACAGGTTTACTATCACAAGACATTTGTCTCAATGGGCTTCAGCATATTATTGATTTTCTATCATTGCATTTTCTAAAAATAGAATTATGATTTCTTTCATTTTTCTCATCACCTTATCGTGTGTTATAGCTCTCTGAAATTGAAAGTGCATTATACTATGCATGTCTGTACTTTCTTCTGATGCTGTGGTTGCATACATCTTTCTTCTGCAGCTCAGACTTCTAACTTGTTGTCTTTTACTGAGCTGTATAGAATTGTTACATGGGTTAGCAGAGCCAAGTGGCAGATCCAAATCAGCAATATGGAGGTTGACAAAGATGGAATGAGGAAAAATAGGTGGCAGGAGAGGACAAATATTAGGACTGAGGAAACATAACATCACCATGTAACAGTGATGGCTGGGGATTCAGAGTCCTACAATTTCTTATTCTACCATTGATTTGCTGTGTGAATGTCTTCAACTCCAACTGGGCATTGGTGGAAAAGAATCCCAGATTTTCATTTTGCACATCTCCCTTACAATTGAAAATGCGGGGGACAGATGAGCAAAATTCATGTCCCAAATGATAGGTATATTAGCCAGTTGTATATAGCTTTGCCTGTCTTTTAACTTAATATGAAGAAACAGACACATTAAACGACATCCAAGAAATTTGTGAACATGAATGCTAAAATGCTGTTGAATATATTGGTCCTACCCTAGTAATTAAACAAGATTGGCCACTGAATCATCTGTACTTAACAGATAGTTTTTAATATTAAAAATGTGGAGAATATTTACATCTAATGACATTCATTAAAGTTTTCATAGATACCATGAGTCAAGCTGTGCACAATTATTTATTTTTTTGTTCATTTCATGCATGTAGGTCTTCTCTGACTTTTCATCATCTTCTTGGCTTTTCAGATTTATCTCAAAATGAGATCTTATTGTCATGCAAACTCAGTCAATAAGCTGGGAAAAAGCCTCAGCTGAGATTTATAATTATCACAGTCAACCCTCTGAATAAGCATTTGATAGGAAAAAGGTTAGCCAGAAGAAAACTTGGAAGTGAGGAATGAAAAAGTACCTGTGCAGACAGCGGAGGAACACGTTATCAGTCCGTTTGTGTACTTTTCCTCAGGTCTAGTGCATACCACCATCTAGTGGCTCTGAATATAGTATAGGAAATGACACCTAAATTTGATATAATTTATTTTGATGTTTGAAACCGAAAATCCTCAAATAAACTTTTACATGAACCATTACTGGTAATGTAACATTTCCTGCAGTGTTATAATTTATCGGTTATGTGTGAGATTGCAAATTGTCTTGGCCTTGATTAATATGCAAGTGCTCTGCCAGAACAGAAGGCAATGGAAGCAGGAGATAAATATTCCCTAATCTCATTCTTCTCTCTTCTTGCACAGAGAGCCACCGAACCAATCTACAGAGGGGGAGAACTTCTGCCTTTAATAAACAGGATTGCATACATACCTGGAATTAACTCTAATATTGTGTGAGTTGTGTAGGCAATTAGAAAAAATGACTTTGCATCTACCTCAGAAGAAATCTTTTTCAAAATTGTTTCTGTAGTATTTAATGGTAGATCTTTCTGCTGTAGTATAAGGCAGTAGGTAAAAGCAGAGTTATAATATGGGTCTGCAGTTATGGACTTCAAGACCTGAGGTAAACGACAACTCCCTGGAATCAGGTTAATCAAAACTGCATACCTAAGCATAATTTAAAGTGTATGATCTGTGTAGATCCTGAAATTCTTTCATGATCAGTAAGGTTTTACATAACAGCAAGAGGAATTTCCCTATGTAGAGGCTATTCACCAAAGTCTGATCTTTAATTCAACAATGCAAAAGTAATTCCATTAGACCAGATACTGAACATATGGAAGTCATGGGACAGAAGATGGGGACAAGAAAAGACTCAAAGGCTAGATGCTGCATTTTTGTTCTATCAGTCATGTGATAAATTATAATTTCTGCTTGTCAGTTCAGGCTACACTGGACACTAGGAATGCCTCATTCAAGAGAGATGGTTAGAAGAGTGGCTGGAGACATTGTTCGACTGTTCAGTTAAGCTTTCCACGTAGTCCAGAGACAGGAGTCAGGTTGGCAGCTGAAATTCCCATACCTCATGATAAATAAACCCATATTATGAAGGTGGGCAGAATTCTGAACAATAAACAAGGAGCAGAAAATAAAGAAAAAGGAAGAGATGAGAAAAATGTACTAAGTTAAAATGAAGGTCATATGGCCTCTGTCCTAACTATGTGCATATCTGTCAACCAGTCAAAGATTACTAGGTTGTTCATTACACTTCCAACAAGCTCGGGACCTCTTCTGTAATACAATGAACTCACCCAAGCTTATTCTGAGACATATTTATCAATGACTTTGCTTAAACAAATGAAGGCAACATTAAAATAAACACCACAGACCCTTCTCCTAGCAGTGTGTATATATTTTGTTTTGTGAATGCTACCAGCAACTCTTATGTACAACTGTTTGCCTGTGGGAATCATAGGCTATGGCTGGACATGCCCACCTTTATTTCCATTAGCAGCCAATACTTCCTGTGGTGATAAGGGCATGGAAAAAAAAGAAGTCAGATGCTCTTGTATGCTTTATCAGTCAGCTTTTCAGAAGGTATTTTTGGAGAGAATATTCCCATCAGAATCATATGTAAATTTGGGATATAAGGGTATTTTTCAGCAAAATCACTGTTCTGCATTACATTTATCTCATTTTTTGCAGCTTCCACAGTAAAAATCTTCAAAGATGCTTTGAGCAGTGCCGGATATCCTGCTGGTTGCTCACAAAAAGCACAGTTTAGGAGAAGGCATTTTAGCCAATACGCATGTGTTCTCTCTCTCTCTCTGAAATTATTTTTGGTCCTTTTCATCACACTCAAAAGAGTTTAATATGTAATGGAGGTTGTACCTAGAACTCTTCATATTAATAGTGGCCAAAATCAGCAATTTAAATTTGTTTGAACTCTTGAAATTTTCTTACTGGAAGGTTATTGCACAAAAGGAAAATATAAACTTTGGATATTTAAGAAAGGGTAATTACTAGAAGAGAATAAATTCATTTACTACTGTGCTTGTCACTCATGAAAGTGCTAAAAAGCATACCTTTTTAAGAGAGAGGCAGTTGGAAAGAGTGAAGAAAATATAGAACATAAAGAATGAAAGAAATATAGAGAGAGTAAGAAAGCTTATTTGTTTATCCTATTAGAAAAAAAATTAAGAGATGCTCAATAATTGTGAAGCATCTTCATTGACAGGAAAATACTAGATATTGAAGAAGGTCTACAGTGTAGTACAGACATATGCAACAAGAAATTATGTCTATAATTTTAAGAATTAAAATTGGAGATATAGCCTGCACCTTAAGCTGTGAGGGTAACTAACCACTGCAAAACATTACTTGGGGAAATTGTTCATTCTTCACCTTTTCAATGAAGACAAATTATTGGGCTGCAATCAGGAGTGACTGGGTAGAATTCAGTGATCTGTTAGACAGCAAGTCTGACTCAGATGATAAAATCATATTTTACTGACCTTAAAAAATCAAGAAAAGGTTTGTAATTTTAAGCCCTAAGTATCATAAAGAAAACTAATCATGCAAATCTGATTTGTCTGTGTTATAGTGAATCTTCATACTGAGAAAAAGTGTCAGAATAATGTAGTGCAAAAGGAACACTCCCTTCTGCTACTTCTTCTGCCAGTCTCCATATGGTCACCACTCTGGGGCTTGTCTTCATATCCATTTCTTCATGACATATAACAGTTCTGGATTTGTCATGGAAATAGTTGTTCACAGCCCAGCATAATGAACTAGAATTAAGTGCAGTGTTCCCAGTCATTAGATCCACAATTTGTGGGCGTTCGTTATTAATTTACAGCGATACTCTGGCAAGATGGAAGAGGGGAAGTGGGGTGGGGTATGTTAAAGTGCTGAGTACTTAACTTCATGTGTGCAACTACTCTACTAATCCGTCAGTGGAGTACTGATCTATTGGATAACTCTGTTTACCATACAAAAGGACTCTGTGTTGTAAGTGGATATCGACTGTCTCCCCCCTCTCCTTTTTTGTATGGCTACTTTAGCAACAGTATAAGAAGTTACACGTGACAACAGAAGTTTGGGGTGAGGGGTGCTGTGTATGGCTGCAAATGTATGATTGCTTTTGTTTAAGCTCCACATAAATCTGTGATGCTCATAAGTAGTTATAGAGGGAGAAAGAGGCATTCCTAATTTCATTCCTCAGAAGAGAGGGAGACAGATGACTTATAAAGATTATCAAATAGAGAAGGATCAGCCAATATTAGCATCCTGAATAATAACACAGAGATTGACCAAAGAGATTTAAACACTTCAACACACCCTGGAAGAGAAAATCCATTTTTCTGATAACAGCTATTGAAGTTGAGCTATCACAAAACATAGTTTACAAAATGAGCCAGTGACTACAGCACAGGAATGAAAAATACGTCAGTATATAATCTGGAATGGTCAGATGCCCTTTTGGGGCAGATCTTGTTACCCAGCAGTTCAATGGGTACTGGTCTCAGTCACGAAAGTCAAGATTTGTTTCCAACCTATTTGTCCTGATAGCCCATTAGTTACTCTTCAGTGACAGCTACTCTTCAGTTTTTCTTTTGAAAACTGTTTTGCTCTATTCTAGGCATGCAAAACATTATTTACATTCTGCTGTGCAGGTGTTTCATACCAATCTATATCTACTGTCTTCTGTTCAAATGAAGTAAATTCTTCTTGTTTAGACTTAGTTTACCACACCAAAGTCAAATGGACTAGATCAATTCAGGGTACTTCGTACATATTTCACAATTATTTTTTTTTACTCTCTGATAATTGCACTAACTCTGTAGCATAGATAAATGTGTCAGACACTGATCATCCCTAAAAAAACCCTACAGAATTGTTAGACATGAAATATCCTGAATCTCCCATTGACAGTTGCACCCATCTCTTAAGCATTAATCCAATTTAAAAGCAAAATATATAGCTAGTTTTGAATTTGAGCAGTACCTTCTTTGCTTTTGGCCTGAGCTACATGCCACAAGGTGAGTCAACCAACAAATTTAAATTTCGAAGATTTTGCATTGGCTGCAAAAAATTATTCAAGCAAATATAGTGGCAATAAAAATGCTTTATCTTTAGTCAGGGCAATGGAGCCGTACTTACTGAGCAGCCACCAAAGAGCAAATGTACTTTGAGTCTAACAGCTGATTTCTAGTTGCCAAACCTGTAAGAATCTTGCCAACTTAGATATGATTTTAACTCATTATGCGTATCACAAAATATACCTAAAATTTCTAGCTTTTGATAAGCTAAAATTCACCTCCTCCATAGCCTATTTGATATAATGCACTAGAATGATATGAATCATTCAGATATCGACCAGGCTTTTAGCTGCACAAAACCCCTGGCTAATCACAAATGGTTGGTACATTGAGATGAAACATTTTCCCTGCATTTATCAGTGGATTTAGTCAATTCCCACAAACAAATGCTGTTACAAGGACCCTCATTTAGGTGACACTTTTGCATAAGTTATAGATGTTTAATTTGGGGGAAAGGAGTATTCTCATGTTTCCTCAGTTTCTATAACAACGAGGACAATTTGGGACATTCATAAACAATTTAGGACTGAAGAATGGTGTGGAGGTCCATCACCCCGTTGTTCCTTTGTCTTGAGCCAGACACACCAATGTGGGGCAAGATTTACAGTGTTTTTCTGCTGTCTGCCTCTCTTTTCTCCAACCCATTATCTTTGATCTTGGCTCTAATTTTGCAATGCCATTTTTAGTTAGTGGCAGTTAAGATTTTTTCAGCTTTCTAGACCTTTATTGCCAAGTCAATATAGCCTTACAGTGTCTTAGTAAATTTTGGAATTTTACGGCAAGTATTTAAAGAGAGCTCGGGCTAGTTTTGTATAAAATGTAATGAATTAATATAGAGTATGAATCTGTGTATATAAACCTATGTGTATAAAAATAGCTGACTGATCGACAGAACTTTTAGAATAATATGATTTTGTTAGTTTTAGTGCGATCTCTTGTTGTTCTGGTTGTTGTCTGTCTGGTTACACATACAAGAACAGGGATAACCTTGCCTTGTCAGGATTTTAATTATTTTCTCATCCATACTTGGTTTTGAAGCTTACTGGAGTAAAGTATTATGGGCAGAGCAGCTGTCACCATTATCACTGTAGTTCCAAATACAGTAAGTCCTGATTCCCATTGTAATGCAATTAATCTTCTGCTTTGTACTAATGGATGAACAAGCATATTTACTGCAGCATAAAAATCCAAATTATTTCCTGAACAGATGCATAACGGGAATTTAAATTAATAGCAAGTGACAAATGTGATAAATGTAGATAACGTCTTTAAATACTGATGTTCTGCGTTGCAGACATTTTCTTCAGTACTCACAGTTTCTAGACCTCCACAGGATGTTTTTGCCCTTTGTAACGAAGCTCTCACAGATAGATGCTTCAGGCACCAGGTAACCCCCCTCGAGGATGCCCCTGCCCAGCAGACATGACTGAGTTGTGTTGCATCCACCAAGGCTGCAGTCACTGTTTCTCTAGTAAATTGTTTGGAGTCCTCCTTTCATCCCAACTCCATTGCTTTATACTCATGAGGTACTTCCTGTCAAAAACTCACGAGTGATTTCTTCATCCTCCTCTCATTAAATTGTCTGAAGAATTTGAGTGTTACATAGAAATAAAACAGATTTAGGTTAGTTTACAAAATTCTTTACAAAGTAACTTTGCTAGAAGACCATATGCAGTGGTCACACTAGCAATATGAACTTCAACAATGTAGTACCTAATATTTGCCATGTCTCCAGAAAAGAATAACCTAAAATTTAATCGCAAGGCTTCTAAGGACCATCACTACATGATGTACAATTCTGTCTTACTCACAGAGCACAGACATGTGCTAGTATCTGGACACAGAGAAAATGTCTTCTGCTTCTCCAGATCCGTCAAGGTCTGACGTGACTTGACAAAGCACCACTTATTTGTATATCATGCAGGTTCTGAATTCTTTTCAGGGCAAACAAATGTATTTATTCACTGCTTTATTGTAGCAAAACAGCTAAAAGCCTGTTAACGAATGCCTCTTGCAAGCTATATCCCTTGACAACACAAAGGGAGTATCTAGTCTGTACAGCTGTGCTAATGCTTTCATAAAAATCACAATATTTTTTGTGGGACTAACAACTTTCAATTTTTTCATATTGTCCCTGTTCATATTTTTCTCTGCAGTTATTGCCATCTTCTTTCATTCAGTCTAAGGTAGCCTTTGAGATATCTGTGACCCCAGAGTTTCACATAGATTTCTTTTTTTCCCAGTATCCATTAATTTTTTCCTCACTTTCTTAGCTTGCCTTATCCTCTTGATACTGCATTTCCATGTCATCTTTGTTGCTCCCCAGTTCTTCTGTCTTCTGTGTCTGACCACATTACTACTCCATCTTGCACATTGCTGTTATCAGCTCCTGACAACGTGTTTCTCAAGTGTGCAGTAGATTTAGTTATCAGTATAAGGATACAGCAGGGACTGCAAAAGTGCTGCAAATTAGATTTGAAGGAATATATTAAAATGAGGTCTTTCTTCCTCTCCATACCAAGGGGCATATTAGGAGAAACTAGGGCAACTAAATGTTTACCAATCCCTGGAAATTAATGATACAGGCAGCAGAACAAAAGTGCAGACAAATACAAAGCAAAATCAGTGTAGTGTACCAGTAGAATTAAGAAGATAGAAACATAGGCTTTAATCAAAATATATTTAAATGTCATAGAACCTTGTTTGAGGCATTCAGGCTGCTACCTGTTAACAGTTAACTTCTGCCCTTAGGTAGGAAGGTTTATGTACTAGTAAATTTTTATCATGTTGAAGTTCTCATTATCCATGTAAATGTATAATTCTTTATTACTTCAATTTAAGCTTTTAACCTCGATTATATCCTGTGGCAGCAAGTTCCACAGGTTAATTGTGCATCATGTTTAAAAAATTTCTCCTTTCATCAGCTTTATATTTATCTCTTAACAATCCTTTATGACCCTATTACAATTTATGTAATTTCCTAGAAATTGCCTTTCTTGTACTCCAGCTCCATTTTAAAATTTTCTCAAGAGCAGAAAGGTTTGGCAGCTTGTCTTTTTTATTATTTTAAACAAAGCTGCTCTAAAATAATTAAAATATGTGCAACCAATGTAAAAATTTTTTCTTTGACCTCAGGGTCACCTGACAGGACACCTTCTGAAATTTTATTTGAGAAACAGAACTAATCCAGAATCTTATCATGCGATAAAATGTAATTTCTGAAACAGCCACTTTGTCTACAGGAATTAACTCTGAACTCAAACTATTGTGCTTGTTAGCAATCTTGAAATTGTGCTAATTAAATTTTTCAAGATGAAACTGCAAATTATGAGTAAAATAACAATAAATCACCTTGTCTCTCAGAAGTCTAACCAAACCAAAAGATCATGAATGCTATTAGCAGAGAACTGGACTGCCATATTTAGTCAGGCTGTGGAAATGTATTTCTCAGGCTATATTTTCCAAATTTAGAAACAGTTAATGAGCAAAGATAAAATCTGAGGAGAAAGACATTATGGAAATAGTGTCTTTTCTAGCTTTTTAAGTATTAGATACAGACATATACATAACTTGCTGTCTTTTGCAGAGTCATTGATATACTCAGTGTATTGCAAATGTATCCTCCAGATTGGAGAAATCAATGTTACAAAAATATGATTATACTTATAGTCATCTGTTTCCTAATTCCCATCTTCAGAAAAGCTTATCAAAGGAAACATTCTGATGTATTTAGTGATTTAACGCACTTTTGCCTGATGAATGCATTCCAATTATTTTTCTCCCAGTCTTTCCATATTATTTCTGCTATGTTATAGCTACTGAAAAATTGTGATGGAGCAAGAACAAGACTGGCCACTGTAATATTGTTTACAACAGATTTGTTCCTTGTGCTTCTGCAGGCCCATATGTAGTTCCAATACACAGAACAGGAAAGTTTTTAATATTTAGTAGACATGCAGATCCAAACAGTTGTGTGAAAGATTCTTTGCTTGCTTTGCCCTGAGCAGAAAATGGAAGTTCCATTTTGTTTGACTGAGCTCCTTTCTAGCACAAAAGTCTGTAAAAGGGCTGGTGGAATTTCACTTCACCAAGGAAAACAACTAGATTTGCTGAATGATTTGGAGTGTGTCATCAGGATGACACTTCCCTCCATTAAGCCTGCACCAATTTCTTTAGGGTAGTCTGTAAGCTTGGAGAGGTAAAGAGGCACAAATAAGGAGACATAGCTCTTGTGGCCTTTGTCTTCTATGTACACAAAGGAATAACTCTTCCTGACTTTTGAACTGGTCCCATTTGATCTGGAACGGTGGGAAGAATCAGCCTTGGAAGCTCACCAGCCCACCATTTCTGTGACTGACACATCAAAGAAGAGTTTCAGTTCAGTTCTGCAGCCTTATCAGTTCTACGTTTACACAAATATAGAAAAATAAATCCTTAAAAATGAGCTGAGACTCAAGTCTCAATAATCCATTTTTCTGGCACAAGTTCAATGGACCGAGTTTTATGAAAACTGCAAGAAGAATGAAAATGGATGGGAAGGTTCATTTTTAATACATCTTTCTGTGTAGCTTTTCCCAGTCTCTGTAGCTTCTGCTATACAAAAATCCTGAACAATTATTAGGGTTTCTGAGGTGTGATGACCTTCTTCCTTTTGCCTCTATTCTGTGCAACTACAAGTGAATTGTGGAATGTTAGCAACCCCATAGCTCATCGTTATTTCAGCATGAATCCTCAAAGAGTAATTGTCATGACTCTTAGTATAGTGCTTAATTGTGGACGCTTCACTAAATCTCATTTGGTAAAATAATAGGAAGTTTAACACATCTCATTTGGTAAAATTTACAGTAGACTTTGTAGAATTTAATTCTGACCTATGTAAAATGTAAAGTAAAAATATTTCTTAAAAGTAGAGTAATATCAGTAATTCTATATTAGATTTGTGGAACTATAGGCACAGGTAAGTCATCTGTCCTCCTTACAGTCAGTCTCAGAGACGATGACAGACCTGGGAATAGAACCAAGTTTTCTGATGTGTGATTCCTGTGACAACATTGCTTGCTTTCCTCACATGCTCTGTAGCGCTCAGGCTTTTGGTGTTCAAGGAATGGTGGATGAGAACCTTCGAACTGCAGTTGTAACTAGAATAGAGTGCTCTCTTGGTAATCTGCCTCCAATTACTAATTGTAAATAACACTGCTGTACAGCAATAAAAATTTCAATTTGAAAAAAATTTGTCATGAGAAAGTTTGTTTTCTTTTTACTTCTATTAATATGAACTTTAAAATAAAAGGTCACTTCAATAATAAAAAAAGAAGAGAAATATCCCGTTCCAAAAATTTTAGAATGAAGCAATTTCGCTTATGAAGAAGCCTTTTTCACTTTTCTTTAAGAAAATGCAGTCAAATTGACATATTCATGTTAAAGGTTTTCTTTTTTAACAAAAACTCATTTTCTGGAAGAAGAACAAATAAAGCTTCACCAGTTGCAATAAAGATTTTGAGACTTGGATAGAAAATTCAATAATTCACGAGGTAAAATAAGATCCAGTTAATTCTATCTTAGTGGTTGTGCCCTTCAAATCTAATGGGAGGAAACTTGTTCAGTCACAAAGTCAGAAGACAATTCAAAGGTGCTCTACCAAGTACATATATCGAAAAGGAGTAGCTGCTTTGTAAAGGCTTGTTTTCTGACTATAGATATACTTTAAGACTACTCTCCAGTACACTGGGCAGTTAGCAGTTACAGCAGTCTCGTCAGTTACAGCTGAACATGAAAGGTTGCTATAGGCTGGGGATGGCAGAATAATCTAGTTTCAGATGATGATTTTTACACAATTGTCAGCTTGTGCTACGTGACATTGTAGTATGATGTAAAGGAACAAATGTATTCATTACTTGTTATAACTGAGTGAAAGTGACAGCAAGTTATGAACACACCGTATTGCCACATGCAAAATCTTTCTTTATTGTAAGTGAAGATTTGCCATGGCCCATTATAGATCCACCTGCATTGAGGGACAGCTGCGTATTGTGGCCCAGGTCATACTGCTGGGCCTTTGGTCATGCACAGCTGGAGCTGTTGATCCTGGCTAGAACATGCAATGCCTTTTTTTTCTTGCCTAAATGCAAAAACCTTTTATTCAGGGGAAGAGGAGGGGCCGCACTAGTGCCGATGTGGATTTTGGACTTGGTGATGCAACAATATGGTTTTGAGAGACTGGAAGGACGGGCTAATGCAGAGGGTCCATTGGTGCAGGTACAGCCAAGGAGCACATTGTTCTACTCCAATAGCTCATGGGTGACTTTATAGGCCTCAGGGTAGGCAGTACAGGAAAAAATCCTGTTCAGGGGTATTTTTGGTGGCAGCCTTGTTTCAGGCAATTTCACAACTTGCAGTGAAATCTTACTGTGAAAAACTCGCTAGGGAACCAGAAGAACTGCAGCCAGTGCAAAAGCTGCAAAAGAAGCCTAGCAGCTCAATCTTTCTCTTAGGCTGGACAGCTGACCATCTGTTTTAAAGGCTCCCAGTGTCTGTCTTTTTCTAACAAATATGACTACATTTTAGAGCAGAATTTCAGAACTGAAGACCCCACTGAAAGAGAGAGGCTGTAAGACCCCTAGTATCTTGTGAAATAGCTCTTCTTTCTCAGAGACAGATGGTAGAACCTTTATGTATGAAGTGTCCAATAGTAACCTTAATTGTCTTTTGTATTCATCTACCCTATGATAACAGCTAAGAAAAGAAGTCTTTCATGTAAAAAGATGAAGGCACTTGACAAGCAAAATCTGTAGCTTATTAATAATTAAAAATTATTTCCATGTTCTGTTACTGATGGAATATTTAATCATTTATTCAGTCAATACCAATGTCTCATTTATTATTCATTAAAGATAAACAGTGTGTAGTGCTTCTGGATTGGAACGTGTTACAACAAGATTATTAAGAGCACCCAGAGTTGATTTATTATTTAGAAATCGATTAAACTTTTGTACAGAATTTAATGACTTAAATAACCCTCCAGATTTTTAAAGTGATCAGTAAGTTTTATTTAAAGATTGTTATGTGAACACAAACACTTATGGAGAATAAAGAAGCTCTCAGACCTCATTTTAACAATTAACCTGAGATCATTTTGGAGAGAAACACATCACTAATACCAGGCCTGCCTCAAACATCCAAAATTACTTACATTTTTAATGTGAAAGTACATCAGTACATGCTGTACTGTGTCACCATAACCTTGCCACCACTTAGCCCAGTCCTCTGAGGAATTAGCAGAAATCCCCTCCATCGCCCCAGTTTTTATCCCCCTCATGTTGGCTTACTTGACTTTTTTGAAGGGACTCGTGTATAATTTATGGAGGTTGTGCTGTACCTTTTCTTCTTAGTCTGTATACTGAATAAAGCCAAAGATCAGGAAAGGAGAGATTCATCTCTTCACATCCTGTCAGTGGCAACTTACCACCTGAGGAGTATAAGGAGATGAGATACTTCTTTCTTCTCTGCAAGTGGACAGTCAGCCTAGCAGTAAAAGGTCTGCCAGCTCTCTCTCTAAAAGGTTTTCTAACTTGACAGGTAACGACTAACTACTAAGTGAAATAGGTTTTGAAAATGAAAAGTCTTTGATTTTTATAGCTCCCTAATTGCTGGGGCAAACCTGGAGGCTGCAGCCCAGGTCTGGGAATTGAATTTACTTCAAGAGTCTAAGAGGAGAATCACTCATTACCTGAGTGGATCAGGTAACAACTGTGGTATCTATTGTTTGTAACTTCAGATTAGTGATCTCTGGCTAGAGTACGTTATGCAAAAATTTTGGAAAAAAAGAAAAAGGAGTTCTGTTTATTAGTTTTTAATAAATAAATAAAGAACAGCTTGAGGTATTAAAAAAAGGTGAAGGTTTTTCTGTACTATTTCCTTTTCCAGCTTATTATTCAAAGTTTGGAACTCTTTTTCCTCCCTTCATATAATGCAAGTCTTCCCAACCTTACTAAAAGAAATTTTTCTGGTTATTCGGGTTATTCATGTGAGTGCCACGTGCTTTCATTCTGCCCCCAGCAAGCTGGAATTCCTCAAATACCTTTGTTTCCCCATGGTTCTCAGTTAAGCACATGCAGATATTGGTGCTGGACAAGGAACCAGAAGAGAGAACCTTGTTGGGTCATAGATGTCCCATTTGTCCCTCTCAGGAGATACAACAGTGCAGAGGAGAAAGTATTTATTAAAATTCAGAGATATTCTCTCTCTTTCTGGCTCATCCACACTCAAGGGGATTAGGAAGCATCTATGCCTCTCCTGGGTAGATTTCCTCCTCCCAAAAGCAGATCTTCCTTTTTTCTTTGTGTACACATTGCTGAGATTACTGATCTATGCATTTTCCATGCATGTATTTTTGGGAGAAGAAAGATATTTGTCTGTACGTTTAAAACATGCTTTATTCCATGAATAGTGCATGTAAATGTCAGACAGGACAGACAGCAAGGTTTAAGAGCAATCATTGCAGAAGCGGTCCCCAAGATGCTTGTGTATCAGAGCAAGGGGTCCCTTATGTCCAGTGCAGAGGCAGTTAGAGCAGAGCAGCCGGGCTGGCAGGAGTGATGGACGATGCTTCATTATGGAAAGACTTGGTGGAGAAGGGAGGCCTGAGGAGAAGAAAGTTTTGTTTTAGAAAAAAACGTAGCCTTCGGCTGCATCCAAACAAACCAGACAATTAACAGTGCATGCCCTGCTGTGGGAATGAGTAAGATCTTCTCATCTGTCATATGAAAAGAACTCCTACTCCATAGGTGTCCACAAAGGCTTGTCACAGGCTTTACCCTGGGAGCATTTCCTCATTAAAAGTGAAGGGTAGAGACAGAGTGTAAATATCACCACTTTTCTGCAGTTCTACCTGATGTTGGCTTTGTTGAATCAGAGCCCTGCTTTTCTTTAAATTCAGATCCCTGGAAAGGGACAGTTTCTGGGCTGAGAAATGCTGTTTAGGGTTACTGAGAGACAGTGTGGGAGTGGATACATCTGGATGAAATTCAGGAAGAAGCGTGATTCGGTGGTGAACAGAGGAGGAAAGGGCTGGTCTGGGGAGGTCTTCAATGAAGATAAATTTGCTAATCACTATCAATGCAAAATATCTATCAGCGTATTTCTAAACGTATCGTAATTAAGATTAAATTACATATGTCAATCTCTATAATTAATTTCTTAATGTTATGATTATAGAAAGCAGAAGAAAATTGAGCAATTACAATACACTTTACATAAGCAATCACATTAGAAAGGCACTCTTGAATCCTTCAGGACCAAATCTTGGGTTTAGGTAAAGATTTTTTGACCGTTTTCTGATTTCTGATAAAACCTAGAATGGAGCTAACTCCTTAATGACAAAATGATTTCTGTGTTCCAAAACAATCTGAATTGTTCCCAATGTGCTGTTGATACAGTATATCAGAAAGACAAAGAGTCACTAGAAAGACAGAACTTTGACATGACTTTTAATTAGCTTTAGTGAAGAACAGGCAACAAGCTAGGAAGAAGGAAAAAAAAATTAAAATAAATAAACCTTTGGAAATATGGAGTGGGTTTTGTGCTATAGAAAATTCTGGTAACTTGAAAGGTTTGCACTTACAGAGACCCTTCTTAAAAATTAATCGCGTCAAGAGAAACACTTTCATCTGAAAATTACTTTGCTGGGTCTATTCATGACAGACTTCATGGATCAAAATCATTGAAAATATAGCTACAGAGCTTTCCAGTGGAACGCAGAGCCAGTATAGGACTGGAAACTTATTTGAAATCTTTTACATGTGATCGCTGGAAAAATTTTTTTTCATGTTGTTTTAAAGACAGATGAGTTTTCTATCACTTTATAACCTATCATCAGATCACTAGCAAGGGGACAGAGCTTTAGGGCTTCTTACTGTTCAGCATTTATTTTGCCTTTACATGTATTGAGAGGAGTGTAATTCCATTAATACCAAAAAGGGACTTAAAAATGCATTTTTTGCATTCTCAGAAACACATAAAGCAATGAAGACATTTTTCTCTTAATATGATGAGCTGTTCAAATGCTGTGTTTTCAGTTTGTGGGTGCAGAAGAAGCTAACATGTTCCGATTTATATGTGTGTCTCAAAGATGCTCAGAATACATGATGTGACTAATTTAGTACTGATGTCAGATATTTATTGTGACTTCACCCAGATATATAAACTGCTACTTCTGGGCACGGTGCTTGCACTCCTCACTGGTCCTACTGTCTCTGGTAAATATTTTTACTGGGTTGGAATCTTTATTTTATTTATCAGTTTGCAAAGTTAACAGCTTGTTAAATACATTTTTAAATCATTTGCATTACCTCTTTGAATCTCACACATTGTTACAGCAAGTGGAAAATTATAAGAATATTTTAAATATACTTAAATATTTCAATTTAATACAACAAAATTAGAAGCCGGCATTGAAATAATAGAGTCTTCTTTCCCCCACAATTTCTGTATTACATCTTACTTTAAGCTATAGTATGGGAATGTGTGTGATATAAATGGGTTTCCTCCCTGCCTTTATTTTAGTTGTAAAAAGCATCTTCCATTAACTAAGTGGGATTTCCAGCTTGGGGACTGAACATTTTTCTTGCCTATAACTGTATTGATCCCTGGGAAGTTCAAAGTCTTAGAAATAATAGTTATAAATTCCATTAGAAAAACACTGGAGGCTGCCAGCACTCCCCTCCTATGGAAGAAAGATGAATGATCAGCAGGAAGCGCAAAGTTTGAGGTCTTGGTATTTGGTAGGCTTCTTTTACTTAACTCTTTCCTGCAAGGAAACTCCAGTAGACAGGACTGTGCAATGAAACAAAGACTAAAGGAAACAGAGATTGTTGCACGCTTAAGCTGTTAGAAGTTCTTTTTCAGCTCTGAGGCAGGGATTTTACTCTCCTGAAGGATGGAGAGACAATGATATAGACGACCAGTTTATTCGAACATACCGAATGGTTTGCACCTACGAATATTTAATAGCATTATCATCATATACATCATCATTTAGTTTGGCTGTATAACTGACCTGTCAAAAAACAGTCTGCAGGGAGTCTTTTTTCTGACTGATAATGGACAAAATTGACCACAGTTCTGGATCTGCTTCCAGTTTTAATTGTTGGGAATCTGTGAGAAGCCAAAATACAATAGAGCATGCAGAGTTTCACAATTCTGCCTAAGGCAAGCTTCTTCTTTATTTAAGGGCCATAATCCCTCAGAAATTCTTGACTTTAGTATGAAAGGGTCTGACAGTAATCTTTTGAAGGCAGGGGAATGCAGACCTTTGACAAATGCATTTTAAAAAAATATGGTAAGTTGTTTTTTTCCTTTTCTAAATTTGATCAGACACTGTTATACTGTAACCAAATTACTAGGAGACTATTCTTCACTGGGCAAGCTTACAGACCTTTCTGTCTCTAAGATCATGGAAAGGCTTAACTAGGGAAAAGATCATCCCATGTGTGAGTGTGTGTGTATATATATATATATATATATATAAAAATAATTTCTGAAGTCTGAACTTAATTTGCATTTTGACCTCTGAAAGCCTCATGGTTTGTGTCACCCACAGCTGGATCATTGTTAAGTGGAGTGAATGTGTGATGAGAAACAAGAGTTTTGCCTGCCTGCTTTTGCTATTGACTTGCTGTGTGACCCTATATTTAATATGTAGCCGGTATTTTCAAAATTATTCCCTTATCATTCTTACTTCATGTTAGTCTCTGCATGTCCTACTGGAGATACATTTTAAAATTTTTATTGGCTTGTGGGCTTGATTCTTCCCTTTCCCATGTGATTGCCTGACACATAGGATATCATTAAAGTAATCTCTGACTCTTGTGTATCAGCGGACCAGTCCCAGTAGAAAACATGCCTAATGAACAAGTCCAAATGAAATCTGCTCCAGGAACCTGCTACTGAAAGCACTGAGGCATGTAGGGGTGCAACTCAGGGTCAAATGTCAAAATTCTCAGTTGTGTGATAACGCCAAATACTTTCCAGGGAATATCATGCCTCATCCAGCTCCAGACAGTGCTGGCAAAGGGAAAACTGATTTTCAGTACCTTGGTTGTGCCCATCTTCACACGTGGGATCTGTGAGACGAAAGGCCCCTTTAAAGGGATAGCTGTCCATCTTCCAAAGTTCATGAATAAATACTGTGGTGAGAATGATAATTACATTTCAAGGATATCAGAAGTGCAACAGCTGGATGGAGAAACAGGACATATTACAACAGAAGTTTATCTTAACAGAAACTGTGTTTCAGCAACAAAACTTAATTCCCAGTTGCAGGCTTAAGGGCCAGCTCTGGGTATGCCCATCTCAGTTATTATTTACCAGCGTTCAGGTGATCTTAGGCAATCCGACATTTCTCCTCTCTGCCTGAATGCTTTCCATGTGAGATTCTGTGGTAGCGTGTTGCCAGTAGCCAGCCTTCCCAAATCCCCACAACAGCTCCAGACTGCACTAACCTCTGTGGGGCTGTGGAAACCCCATCTGTTCATTTAGTCTTTTGACTGTGGCAGAGTAGCTGTGATGAGGTTTTGTTTATAGTCTTCCTAAGGTAATATGTTGGATGTTACCCTTGTGTTTATGTTTTTATAGAAGGAGGTTGCAGTTATAAATTTAGGTGTGCTTCCTTTGCAGCCAGTTGTTGGCAGTATGATGTTAAATGGAATCTAATTGCAAAATAAATTCACCTAGAGGGATCTTTTTTTTTCCATAAATCAAAATATACATTTAGAAATAAATCTTTGTAAAATGGCATTAGCTTCACCAAGCATCTACTTACTGAGTGTTACACATCACTGAAATAAAGTTATTTAACAGAAGTACTTTACAGAACTGTATCTGATTTAATTCTAAATCAGCAATGGACATTCTGATGTTGCCAGACACTTACTCTTTTGATTGCATATTTAATTTTATTTCCTGGTGTCCAATCTGTTCTCCTGCAAGTTTGACACCTGTAAAACTCTGGCAGACTCAAGAAGGTTATTTGTAATTTCCAACAGAATGAAGTAAGGATTGGATCTTTACTGTCCAAAACAAGTACAAGAGTCCCATCAAAATTATCTCTGAAGGGCCACAGTGAATACTAGAGCAGACAAATACAGGCCTCTTGGGGGAAATCCTGCGGCTGTGAGAATCCCATGCCAATTTAGCCAAGCTGCTGAATCATTTAGGCAAAGTTTGGGATACTTATCTAAAGCAAACTGTTGTAGATTATCTCATGTTTCTCTATTCATTGCTGATTCACCCTTAAATTTAAATGCAGCTTGTTCCAACCAGCCACATCAGCTTTTGTTAAGAATGGTCAGAATAGCAGTTATTTTGCTGCATCCATTTTTCCCTAAAAAAATAATGGTAGTTAATTATTGCAGTTAAAGTGTTGGTTTTGATATCAGGTTTTTTTGCTTCCTTCACTTTTTTGGCTTATTACCACTGATGTCATTTCAGATGACAGCCCATCTTTATAATTTTGCTAATGCTGCCAAAGTCCAGTGAATGCATTGGCTAAGTGCCAACAGCCATATTTCTTCCACTAGCTGCTACTTTAACAGTGAAATCCCTAATTGGTGCTTCCATACAGCCCCTCTGCTTCATGCGTGTTAGAACTTGTTAGGTGGATGAAGTGATATAAAGGAGTACAGTGCAAATCACAGGGAACTTGAGAGCTTTTCCCCTTTTTTTTGCAAATATTTCTGTTCTTTATGAGGTGAAGCTCTGGGCTATCTGTGTGAAGAAAACTTATTCCTTTCTTGAAAGATCTTTCAGTCAAGTCGTAAATTACCTCTGCCTGGCATTGTTAGGTCTCCTCCAGTTCCTATTTAAAGTATCTCTAAAAGGTACTTATCACACCATGGCGTAGATTATGCCGAAGTTATTTCACTACCAACTTGGGAGCTACTTTCTTACTACTGCCCATCTGTACCCAGTTTGTACTACACATCTTATTGAAAGCTTACGTTTTGTGGATTGCAGTTTGTTGAATGAAATCAGAATGCAACAGGCACGTTCTGGATTTGTTTTTCAAAGTCTGCAATCTGCAGTCTGCTGCTCTGATCTTCCATATGATGTTCATTTTTCTTCCTATATTGAAGAAATGAGAAGCTGCAAAATTACAGAAGTAGAGGTTTGGAATAGTTGTTGACAAGCTCTACATTTTAGTAATGCTTTGGGATATGAATGAGCAGAAATTCCATAACTGCTTCTTCCAAGGTCTCTTGAACATTACTCTGCAACACGATGTTGCATCGCATTGGGGTCAGAGCTCTTGGCTAGGTGGGAAACTGATTCAACCCACTCATGTGGTTTCTATGTTTCAGGCAAATGAACAGAAATGTTACTGCTTACTGCAATGAGCGCACAAGCAGGTCAGACGCTAAAATTGCACAACTGTATCATTCTTTGAAACAGCTCAGCCACACAACCTGTTTGGGCAGAAGTACATCTGGGAGGAGTACTTGAGGAAAGAGTGAGGTACAGAAATTAATTCCACTAGGATTCCTAGTTAGGCCATGTACAGTTTATTTCTCTACTACTTAACACCTTGAACAATTAAACTCATTTGCAAAGAGCAAGTAGAAAGTAGATATAAAATACAGCTGTTCTACCTCTGGCAAAACCTTATACATTCTGTGCAGAGGCAGATTACAAATGGCAAAACAGCAGATAATTTAGCCTACACACTTTGTAGAACTGTGTTTCAAACTGAATATGAGATAGATGGTGTTTTCAAAAAACTAGACATAGCTCTAAAATCTCCTAAGCAAACCCATCAGATTTATAGGCAAGGCCCAGAGAAATGATAGTGAAGTATAGAATAAAGTACCTGTTTGTCTAGCAAACCTTGACTGAATATTAATTCTATCACAGTTTTTATTAGTTATGTACCAACAAATCAAAAAACCCACAAAGAAGACCTCAAAGAAAGCTTCCACATTTCAATATCAGCTTAGAACTGCTGACTAATACAGGTATTAGCATCAGCATGAATGCAGACTATTAGATTTGTGCAGTTATAAATTTAAATTGATCAGAGACAGAATAGTTTACAGTAGCTCTGGAATGACTTCTTGTGACAACAAGAAATTGTTCTTTTTAGTAATTTGCAATAAGTGATTTTAAATCCTGATCACCGTGTTGCTATTAAACAGTTTCCTCAGACATTCTAATGGACAATTTTAGAAATAGAAATATAAATTAGTTTTACCCATATGTCATTAATTCCTCACCCTTTTCAGGTTGTCATTGAAACTGTCCCTGCCTACCTCAAACTATCAGTCTGCGTGCGTTTTCTGAGGCCAAGGAACAACATCATTAACAGTCTATTGATACAGGAATATCCAAATGAGAAACACTTCTCTTCTTGATTCTTCAACACTTTTTTATATCTGCCCTGTAGATTATTAGCAGGGGTGATTGTCAAGGCTGTGCAAGTGACTGCAAATGTGGAGGATGTATGCATGTATTGGTGACTGAATGAAACAGATGGGTAAAAAGGTGCTTTTATTCTGTCACTAATCAAAAAGTACTTCTACACTATCATCAGGTCATTTCTTCAGCTGAGTTTTGATAAGATAAACAGATTGATTTTTTTAAATTTCTCACTGTAAGCCATTTCTGTAATCCTTATAACATTTCTGAGGTTCTTTCCTCCACTCTTCTAAATTTTTTAAGACTTTCTAAATATGTGAGAACCTGAATACATATCATTTTCTGGTTTTCATTCCATCAATCACACACAGTCATGCTTTACTTGTATTCACTACAACCTGTTTATCTATCCAGGGATCTTAATAGCCCATTTCACAAAACTACATACTAGAAGCTCACCTTGAGTTTCTAGTCTGCTATGACCCTTTTACGTTTATCTGATTCTTAAGATGAGGCCCTCATTCTATGTATTTGGCTGGCTTTGCTGGTTTGAAGGTTTTTTTCTGAGATAATACATAACTTTAGTTTTGACTGCATGAAAACATTCTCTTTAGAATGTTGCATGCAGTAATTCAAGCAAATTACTCAGTCCTTATTATTATTTAGCATTTCCTGTTTTTCTTGCAACTTGCAATTTTCATTAGTGATTTCATGCTTTCCCTCATGTCATTGACAGAAAACTTAATAGTAGGAGCATAGCAGATGCATAGTGTCAATCCGCGATTGAGCCAAAGAGAAATTCCCTTGTTGAATATCAATACTGAAAACTGTTTTTCAAGATCTTTTAGGTAGTCTTCATTCTAGAAAACATACACCTGTTGGCAAATTTTAGTGGTATTTTTCAATCAACTAGCCATGGCAAACATTTTTAATGTTTATTAGATGACTGTAGATCTGTACTGAGTACTTACTGAGACCTCAATTGCAAGATACTGTAGTTTGTGATCATGTGACACAAATTCCTCCCTCCTCTTCAGAAAAAGCATGGTGCTTCTCTGACTTGAGTCATGCTTTTATGGTAATTGTCTTAAGCAAATATGGAACATGACATGAAAAATCCTCCTGAATAGACAGCATCCTTTTCTCTTCAACTTCTTTTAGCTACAAATACTTTCTTTCAATTGTTGTCATTTACAATTTCCTCCATATCAGTTACCTGTCCATAAGAAATTAGGAAAAAGTCATTTAGCATTGCTTCTAGGTGGTTATCATGTTGAAGGAATGCTCTATGACTAAACTACATATTGAGTTGTTTCCAGATTTTTTTTGGCAGTAATATTAAACAACCAAGATTGGGTAGTTACTGAGAGAACTTGGACAAAACAGAGTCAGCTTCTCTAAATAAAGCATCAGTATACTCTGCTCAATTTTGTGAGCATTTTAAGCTCTTGCTAATTCAGTAGATTGCAGTTAATTCTTCAAAAGCTACTCAGAACTTTCTATTGTAACTTCTACATGGATTATTGTATTCACAGTGAGCAAAAAGAAAAAGGGAAAGTGAGATATATGAACTTGGAATGAACCACAACTTTTTAATCTTCCCTTGGGAGAGAGATTGGGATAAAGTTTGGACAAAGCTTTTTTCCTAGAAAAAAAAAAAGTGAAGACTTCTTTTTATAGGTTACAATTCCTTTAAAGTGCTTGCATATATTAGCAAATATACCTCCCACCTTCACTTGTGTGGTGGTTCCATTGCACCATGCTCCAAGCCAAACTGGCATGGCAGTGCCATCCTCCTGTGTCCCCCATGGTCAGACACTCCTTTCTCTTTGAAGATCTCATTTTCTGCCAGTCTATCTCAGTGAAATGACTTGCTCATGATTAGACAAGCAGCATTGCTGAAAGAGAGGACATATAACTGAATCCATGGGCTAGAGAAAGAGGGCACGATATTCTCAATTGATTTAAAATGAGCTTGAACTATCATAGCACTTAAAAGTTAGGAGATCTGGAAAAAGACGTAGGAAGGAGAAGTAAAGAGGTGAAAAAAATATTAAGTAATTAATTTTGTCTGTAACTATGTTATTTTTGCAGACAAAGAATAAATTGTACTACTAAGCATTGAAGGTAAAATTACTCATGCCTGTTCTGAGGCAAACGTGCCTTCTAAGTGTCACAAAAGGCCTGAAGTCAACCAGATAGCACGTTTTCTTATTAAGTATGAATTTTGGACAGGAATGGATCCTGGAATCATTGTTACCTTGTCTTTTTAATGTAACCTGGATGTGAAAGTGGCAGGAAAAGTGCAGGATTCATAGAAAAATGTATAGCTTCTTAGAAACTGCCTTCAGCTGTTGTTAGACCCTAACTTTCTGTATTTTGTGCAAGGCTGCCATAACTTGAAAAACAAGTTCTTTGCAGTCCATTTTTTTATATCTGGTGCATAACTTGGGATCAAAAATTGTCTACAAACAAACAGTGAACAATTACTAGCCTAATACTATAGAATGCCCAAATCCATAGGGTACATATGAGCAATTCACTAAAACCATAGCTGTAGTTTCAGAAATCAAGTTCTGTTAGGAGATTATTTTCTAATAGAAAAAGCAGCAAATGAATTATTACATGGAATTTATTACTTTCTTCTATTTTTAAACAATATTCCTGGCATTACCAATAAGACACAGTGTAAACACTTTCAAGGAAGAGAGACTTGACAGCTGATATGCAGTACTCTGGTGGCAGAAATAGGAATGGAATACATAAAAAATTATTAGAGGTCTGAGGGTTTCCAGAAAAAAAATGAAGAGGAAAAAAATATGTTTACAAGATCTTGGTGAGATAAAACTAGAAATGCTGGGGAAAAATAAAAAAAAAACCTTTAAGATATTTTTTTCTTGGACTATAGAGTTAAAATATTTTTCAAGGAAATTCTGATCTCATTACTGATTACTTATTAATTACTGATCTTATTACTACATTACAGTCCTTCAAAATACTTATTACTACCAAAAATATTGAACATGATGCTACTTTATTTCCAAGTATATATGTGTGTATATATCTACATACAAACACAAGTATATGTAATTATTTCCAAGTGTGTGTATGTATACATATACATTCACATTCCGCAGGCAGAAGGAACTACTTAATTTTGACACTTAATTTTATTTTGGACTAGCTCCACTACAATGTCTGTCCATCAGGATATCACTACATTTTCAAAACATTTTATTTAGAAGAAAATTTTCTTCTATATTTGCATTGTAATGTTATGATCTTACTTACTTCTGCATGTCCTCTTTATAAACATTTGTTTTTGTCTGATATTCAGGGATATCACTCCCTTTCACATTTTTATTCTTACATCTTCAGGAATATATCATTAGACCAAAAGTATATGTCTGAGACAGTAACATAGTTTTGTCATTAATAATAGGTGTATTTGTCATTATTCAGTATAGTAAGTGTATGCTTTCTGTTTCACAAATATATTAGCAATACCTATAAAGTGTCAATTATTCATAATATGGTCTGTTGGCATGGGTTATGGATCCATTGTAACGATGTCACCCCAATATGAGTATTGATCGTTCAACCTTTATTAGTCAGCAAAACAAGGTTTATATAGCAAAGCAATTACAGCATCTGATTGGTTAGACCCCTAACCATATATAGGCAAAACTGCTGCAACTCGCTGTGATTAGAGCAGAGCTGCATCTCGATGCGGAAGCAGTGCTGTGGCAGGAAACGACAGCATGGCAGGAAGTGACAGTACGGGAAGTGACAGTGCGGCAGGAAACGGCGACGTGACGGTTCCCCGGCTCCAGTGTCCTGAGCTCGTCGCTCTACCTTCCCAACAGGGTTCCGTGTTCGCCGCTCTCAAGGCTCACCTCTGGATCGGAACCTGGGTTGCTCAACAGCACCAAACTATGTCCCCTCTCGTCCAGCCAGGACTCCACAATTCCCCCTTTTTGTTTTTTGAGCAAGCCAGGTATAGTTGATGAGGTTGTTGATGATGATGAGAGCTGACATAATTTTGGTCTTCAGCTTGCTACCACTTTTTCAGAGGCCCACACAAACTACAATACTAACAGATATAAGAACACAAATGCTAATTGAAGACATAGAGATGTGAAGTGCATACCATAACCTGCTGGATATAAAGAAAGATCAAATTAACTTGAGAATGACACATACTGATGGTAAATCTGTTACCTAGCATATGGGTGTAGATTGATTTACTTGCATTCAATTTTCTTGCTGGATTTACTTGTATCCAATTTTCTTCCTGTGTGGATGGTGGGACTAAAGTACCGCTTGACCACAACATATAATTATTGTCAGTTGGAGGGGATGCATCTCACCGCGTTAGGCGTCGAAATAGCAGTGTATCAATAATATGAGCTCAGTAAATTTGCACTTGGGTTATAGGTATACTTATCACATATACAAACATCCATAACATTTAGTATTGGCTATCCATATTAATTACCTAGGTTAAGATCAATGTATCTAGAGCTATGACTCATTAACTATATAGGCTAAAATTAATGTACATAAAAGCATAAAGCTGCAAACTTTAGCCCATCTGTTCTCTGTTGCATCAAATGCTTCCGCAGCCCCGAGAAATCAGAATCCAGATACAACAATCTAAAGTCAAAACCAGAAATAGTCAATACCTGCAGAACTTACCAAACCAAAAGACACAAAACAGTTACTTAGTCCAGACAAATCCGTTAGATCACAGAAACCAAATAAATCCATCAGAACACAGAAATACAAACACGGTAACATAAAATCACACATTCATCGTCACAACCACACACACACACACAGGCACACCAAGTTTTTAGCATAAATCCAAATATTGCAAAGACAGGACTTACAATAATATTCAACATTTAACAGACAAATTCCCAAGCTTCAGTTTCAGGAAGAGTACTCTCTTTTCAATTCTGGATTAGAAAGGACGCTTTCCCTTCTCATCAGGGATATAGCTCAATGCTGTGAAGCTTTTACTATGACTAACAAATAGGCAACAAGAAACAATACTGGAAGAATGCCTTTGCCTTATTAATGGTTCGTGCTCAGAACTTTTTGGTCCAGTGATCAGAGGTTCTCCCTGAGAATCCCTCGGTGCTGGCTGGAGGTCCTGCAATCCCTTGGACCATTGAAGTTCAAGAGCAGCGTCCTACCTGGGTACCCAAAATCTATTACTAGAAAGCAGCAAAATAATTAACTTCCTAAAACTTAATGTTGGAGTTCTAGAAAGCAGGCATTCTTTACTGCAGTACTGAATGCACAGGGAATAGTTCTCCTCAAATGTGTGTAACAAAAAGACACTCTTATTAGATATTTATGCCATGCTAACATACATAATCATTACATTTCTGCGAATTACTTATCATTCTCCATTTCTCCCCCCCCCCCCTTTTTTTTTTTTTTTAATATTAATGTCTTTTGTACATGCATATTGGCACCTCTGGGCAGTTGTCGGGAGCCCTCAGGTGAAGGTTCATACTTTTCCTCACGGTGTCTGCTAGTTGACCTTTGCTCTTGTGCAGATGCAGTTCTAAAATCACGTATACCGTGTCCTCCAAGATTGCTTCGTTATACAAAAGCTGTGGTCGGAGATAATTGCCAAATATGCAAGGAATGTATTAATTGGTGTGGGTGGTGCACCCACTGCAGTCATCAGAGTACTTGCGTTTGGTATAATTTTTTCAGTGTTCCCTGTGTAATAGGATCATCCAGAGTGGATCTCTTCTGCTTCCATGTCAGAGGTTGCTCCCTGAGAGTGAGCGTGGTCACCTCTGGCATCGGATTCTGCGTTATGTTCTTTCAGCTCATGATATAGCTTCACATATTTTGCTGGTAACCATCGAGGGCCTGTTGAAAGAAGAACACACGCATACCCTCTTCCCCACGTTATTGGTTCTACAGGACCTGTCCATTGCGATTCCCCAAATTCTTTATACCATACCTTTGGTCGAACCACAAATGGAGGGACCATCCCCAACTGACGGTCAGCTGCTGTTGTAAATAATTGATCATCAGAACGATTTAAAAAATTAAGTACATATAATGCTTTGTCTAACTGTTCCTGGGGGGTAACACTGCCCATAGGATTCCCCCTTTTTTGTTTATTTAGCATAGCTTTGAGGGTCCGGTGGACACTTTCGACAATGGCTTGTGCAGTAGAAGAATGTGGTATACCTGTAACATGTTGTATACTCCAGTCCTGTAGGAAAACAGAAATTGTCCGTGAAACGTTCCTTTTCTCCCGTATGTGTTGTGGCTACCAGAAATCCTGAGAAAGTATCCACACTAACATGTGCACAACGCAGTCGACCAAATGTTGATATATGTGTAACATCACTTTGCCACAACTCATCAGCTCATAAACCACGATGGTTCACTCCTGCACACGATGGTATGGGTGTAATACATTGACAATCAGGGCATGCATGAACATTTTCTGTGGCTTGCCCCTGGGACAAAGTAAATTGTTTATGCAAGGAAGAGGCATTTTGATGAAAGAAGTCATGAGATAATCGGGCTTGCTTAAAACTGTGTGGCAGTAGTGCTGCCATTGTCAATTTATCTGCTACAGCCTTTCCTTCAGTTATTGGTCCTGGTAGAGTAGTATGTGACCATATATGCATTATAAAATATACATGTACACGATTTTTAAGTAGTGTAGCTAATTTCAATAGCAAGGAAAAAAAATTGTTTGTTATTGACTTCTCTTATCATTGCATCTGCAATGTGTTGAACGATACCCACAATATATGCAGAATCTGTGACAACATTGAGTGGTTCAGTCGAAAACAAATCAAAGACGTGCAAGGACGCTGATAGCTTAACAATTTGTGTGGATCCTTCAAAGACTAAAAGAGATGATTGCTAATCTGATGAATTTGTTTGTTTCCACACAACTACAGCTTTATGCGTTTTTTCCTTGATCCGTCCAGAAACACTGTTCATGCTCCTTTAATAGGAACAGGAACACATCGGCTTTTTGGCTGCAATGAAATTTGAGAGAGGGAATGTAACAGCTTATGTTGTGGAAGGGTATAATGTATGTCATTTAAATAACCAGCTAGAGCGGCTTGCAGCGATAAGGATTCACTGTTTAATACCACAAAGTCATCTTTAGCCAGCAGCAGGCAAACAGTATCAACTTGCTGACAGTGATTCCAGCCTTGTGCTATTAAGGACACTATCATGTCTACCTTTGTGGTCAACGTTTTCATGGGACTATGAGACAAAAAGATCCATTCCAGAGTCTTCAACTCCTGCGTGTTAACACACTGCTGATCGAAAAGAGGATAAGGCTGGAAAACAAAACCTTCATAAATTATATACAAATTTGTTGGCAATTCGACATTAATTTTGGTAATTAGAGGTAAAGGCTATTGCAATTTTATCTGAAACCTTTTGTAAAACAGTTTTTGCTTTTGTCATTGATCTTCAGGAAAATAATAAATCTGAGTCCCTTTTAACAGAGTAAATAGAGGGGACAAGTCTTCAGCCGTAATGTCAATATTTTAACCTTTCAGCAGGGTGAATAACATCATCTAGATAGACCATCTGAATCCTGGAAAGATAATAAAGTCCAGCTGTTTGTTCACAAGGAATTCTATTGCAGTAATTGAATTGTATACATTTTTTGTAACCAAGTCCTTGAATGTCAGAAAGATGGTTCTCGCTGCGCCGCTTCTGGGCTGGCCGGGACGGGCCGGCGCGCTGGGATCGAGGGAAGGGGGCGGGGGGGGGAAGGGGGGGGAAACCGTGCCACCGGTTGCCCGGGGGGGGCCATGTGCCCCACCAGGTGTAATGTTTGCTAACCCATTTGATGCTGTGACTGCTGGCGCGGTGGCTGTACAGCGTCTGAGGGACTGTGCAGTTTTATGTTGGAATTCACTTCGTTTTGAACTCAGGTCGGGTACGCCAATTGCTGTAGAGAGACCCTGTCATACACTTTTGGGATGCCGGGTTTTTGCACCCCACTTCCCATTTTTCTGGATTCAAAGGATCATCAGGTTTTGGCAGATTTACTTCCCGCATTTCTCATGTTCGGTAGGAATTTCGTCGTATGTAGGGTTAAATTTCAACAGACTGCTGCTCTGTCCTTGCTTTTGAGATAACAGTGGAGGAGTAGCAACTGCTTCTAAGATAGTCTCTGTAAGTTTTAGAGCATTTAAAGCTGTATGCACTGATTTCCAAGTAATCATTTTCTCAGGGATTTTAAACTGCAAGACTTTGTTCTTTCAAACTTCACTGTAAAAATTTTTTGATGGAGCTTTCGCTCCTTTCTAGGTGACTGTCCCATCTTCCAGCGAGCCGTGGGTGGGGGAACAGACCTGATTCTCTTCAGGGTCTGTTGGACCCAGCCCCTGCTCACGGCTTTCTTCAGGTGATACATTTACAACAAAAGGACTTTTCTGAATGACTCTGGCCACTTTTTTTTTTTTTTTTTTTTTTTTTGCGGAGGAAGTGGAGGATACCGCGGTACAGGATTTGAGGACGTGGGACGATCGGAAGGGGCAGCGGCGGCACCCGGCCGACCTGCGGGCAGTGGTGCCTCAGCACATCCCTCTCCGCGACGCGGTGGCGGTGGTGGTGACTCTGGCGGTGGGGGTGGAAACCCCTGTGCCAGTGGGTCTCGCCGCGCGTACTGCTTTTCCTGGACTGCAGGTTTCCCTGCCTTCACGGGCTGCTGACTCGGACCCCCTCCTGCTTTCACAGGTGGCATAGGGAGGCTAGGACCCTGAAACAGCAGAGTTGTTGCCAAGCAGGTCCCTCCCTCGGGTGTTAATGTAGCGAAAGCAGAAGTAACGGCTTAAGACCTTTCTCCGTGCAGCAGCAACAGAAAATTCAAGGTAGCTGAGTCATATTGTAACCCTCTCACAGAGAGGATGGGTTGGAGGAGCTTAACCACTGCTGACTCTTCCTATATCAGTGTGGACCCCATCTCCTCCCCGGCCCAATCAACTTCACGAGTTGCTTTGCTGTTGCGTCTATTCCTCTCTTAGACAGCATACCGACGAGCAACGTTGCTGCAGCCCCTATCTCCGTGCTTGCGACCACGGCCTCCACGTTCAATTTTAGCTGCGCCAGGCAGCACCAGCGGGGCTTGATTAACTCCTGGGAGGCGGCCGTCCGTGTCTGCCCTGCGACTCTGCACCCAGGCAGCACCCTCCCAGTCATTGTTCCCACGCCCCCCTCTAGCTGCTCACCACAGTCTCAGGGATTCCTGCAGGGAAACCATCCATCCTCTGCTACCAAATGTTGGCGTGGGTTATGGATCCGTTTTAACGATGTCACCCCAATATGAGTATTGATCGTTCAACCTTTATTAGTCAGCAAAACAAGGTTTATATAGCAAAGCAATTACAGCATCTGATTGGTTAGACCCCTAACCATATATAGGCAAATCACTCGTTGTGATTAGAGCAGAGCTGCATCTCGATGCGGAAGCAGTGCTGTGGTAGGAAACGACAGCGTGGCAGGAAGTGACAGTACGGGAAGTGACAGTGCGGCAGGAAATGGCGACGTGACAGTCCCCCTGCTCCAGTGCCCCAAGCTCGTCGCTCCACCCTCCCAACAGGGCTCCACGTTCGCCGCTCTCAAGACTCACCTCCGGATCGGAACCTGGGCTGCTCAACAGCACCAAACCACGTCCTGTCTTGTCCAGCCAGGATTCCATAATGGTCATCATATAAAAATAAATAAATACATTATTTGGCAATGAAATAGTCATATCAGACATTTATTTTTCCCTTCCCCCCCCTCAAATTTCAAAAAACATTCTAAAATACCTGTGAAAGTTCTTTGTCTTAATGATATTTTATTGTCTAGCTCTTTATTTTTGAAGTTTCACTAATAGACTATGTCCATGCTATTCCAGTCATCAGTCCATACAACCAATAAACAGCTAATTGTATGTTCTTTCTTAATTCAAATGCATGGCATACAGCCAGTGAATCTTCTATCCCTAATGTTGACACTTTCCATGTTCATGAAGCTAGAAAGCCCATGAAACTTAGAGATGAGTCAACAAGTAGGAAAGAAAAGAGGGAAAGGAGTCTGGGAAAAAATGCAACACAAATAATATATATGGAAAAGAATCAAATATACAATTTTAGGCTGGAAAAAAAGACATTTCATTTCCATCTGAAGTAACTGAATTCAAATAGAGATTTTCTCATACATTTCTCAATTGAGTTCCAGTTTGTTAGCAGGACTTTTAAGGGTAGGTTCTTAATCTTCTTGAACAAAATCTTCTAATACATCCTAAAACAGTTTCTTTTAAGTGAGTAGCAAAGTATCTATGAGAAGTATTATTTGCACTCTTTCCTTTGAACAAAGAAAATGGTCTTGTGTTTGCCAAACAGGTGACAACCTTATCAGTGTTATGTACCAGCTGTGTATCTGATTGTCAAGGTCAAGGCAACTTGGTATATTCATACTAACAGTTTTCTCTCTTTTTTTCTCAAAAGATCCACTGACTTTGCCATCTTAGTTTACATAAGCATGTCACTGGCTTGTTTTTCATTAAGGCTATCTATCTCCTTTATCTGTATTTTGGAAGACTTCATTTTGTCCCTAAAAATAATTTCTTCAGCATTGAAGGTACCGAGGAAATCAGTCATGTAAAATTATTTGTGTGTGCAGTGGAGAAGATGATGCATAGACACTTGCCCAGCCTCTGATGGCTTCTCCTGGTTCGGAGGCATTTACTGTCAGCTGAAGGGACTTTTGATCACATGGAGCCAATGACCCGGTCATGAGAGCACGGAAGGATGAGCAGAAAAAAATTAGCCTTTTAAACTGTTCTGAACAGCAGGCTTCGCTGCTAGCTTTGATATGAAAACAGAAATTCTACTTGTCTGGAAGCTCTCACATTTTGAAAATAATTTTTGTCTTGCAGTGGAAAAGCTGACATTTCAAAAAGTTTCATAGACAGGTATTTTTAAAAAAGATAAAACATCAAATATTAAGTATTTAGTTTCAACAGTGTAGACATAACACAGCAAATAATATAAACAAATAAGAAGTCAGCATAAAATGAAAAAATACTGAATTCATTACTGCATTCTAACTTTGAATTTTTGAAGAAAATGTTTTGTAATGTTGCCAGAATTTCCAGATTCTTGTGAATTAGTTTCTTAAATGAAGCAGCATTGTCCAAACAGAATACTATTTTTTGTGGCCTCTTTATATAAGTTTCCTTACAACAGCTGCACAATAAAATTAATTTAATAACTAGATAAAGAATGATTGCCCTCTTTCTCTTCATGGATTTTCTTAAGAGAAAGTAAAATACCTACGTATGTTTATCTGAAGAAGGTGTTACATGCTTTTCATGCTAGAAAAATGTTTGCTTATCGGTGTTCTCATAACAGCAAATAATATTCACCTGATAATTTTGAAAAATAGGTAAATAATGATAGAAAATGCCAATGTATATTATAAACTGAATTGACAATGAATGGTGGCTTATCTCCTGTTAAGTGTATCCAATCCAAAAATTGATGTAGTTGTTTAATTATAACTACTTGTGGAAGACATGTTATTGCTCTTCTCTCTTGAATGAGTCAGACTGCCATCCAGCATAACGTATGTGATCTGTTGCTTTTAAAATCAGCTTATGAAAATCTCATCTACTTTTTCTTTCATACAAAAAGTAATTATTTAGGCTTCAAATGTCTTTTCATAATATTTGTGATAGCAAAGCATGAGGACTTGATGCACACGGAATATATATCTGAAGGAATTTCAAATGCAATCAAACTGAAATTTATACTAAGATAACAACATAATTGCAGAAAAATTCCTAGTTTTCAGCTTGAAAAATTTGCAGGTCAGTTTCTATTTGGATAACAAGTTGCTGACATCCAGTCTAGAGAATTTATAAATGTATTTTATTTGAAAAGAGGTGGCCATTAAAAAGTAGATAATTATTTTGTAGTTTCAGACTGAATTCCACTATTCAGTTTTCCAGAAAAGAAACATTATCCCCATGGTGGACTCCTATTAGAGAGGTTAAGAAAAGGTCAATCTTTCTCTCTCCCTCTTTTCAGCATCTTCCTTATCAAGAAATTGTACTCTAAACTCACATATACAATGTGACGACTAGCAATACTGTCAAGGTGAGAGTCTTATAGGTAGCATAACACCCCTGTCTGATAGTTGCTTTTATAGCCTTCATAATATGGTTACTTTGCAGATTCGTAAACTGAATCTCAGGACAGGACAAACATTTCCACACTGAGATATCTAATGTTCTGGTGACTAAACAGAGTTCTTTGTTTTCCTCATAGCTCCAAAGTCAGTGCTATGGATGAGTACATATTTCCTTTTAAGCTTGGTAGCTTAGTTTTGGCACTTTTTTGATGCGTAATGATGTTTAGTGTTTGGATATGAACAGCTCGCACTTGTATGGTGAGTGCTTATCAAAATAACAGATGAAATGAAATCCTAACTCTGACATTACTCATAGGAATTTATGCCACTGATTTTAAGAGAGCCAGTCTTGACACCCCTTTCTTGATCCATTGACAAAAAAAAATTCAGAGTACAAATCAGCTACTGCTACATATATTTCTATCATGTTCTTATAGTATTTAAAAACAGAAAGTGAAGCGAATCCTTTCTTTCCTGTATTCAAAATGATGAGCATCAAACGGGTTCACAGAATCAGGCATCCTGTTGGGTTGGAAGGGACCTCCTGAGCTCTCTAGTCAAGCCTGCTGCTCAGAGCAGGATCAATACTGGATGTAAACCAGATTGCTTCAGGTTTTGTCCATTCAGGTCTTGGAGATCTCCAAGATGGAGATTGCATTATATCCCCACAGTGATTTCTGTTTTTCACTTACATCCATTTGGAATTTCCCCTGTTTCAATTTATGACTCTTCTCTTTTGTTCTCCCACCATGCACAAAACATTGAACAGTCACAAAATGAGGAAGTATTGAATATTCTGCTGAGGTGTAAAAGGAACTGAACCCTGTGCTTCTCCTATCCTTTCACTGCATAGACTTTGGCTTGCTGATCTCAACTTGATGGTGACACAAGAAGATGAACTTTCAGCAAATGTGAATGCTGAGGATGCTCTTTATTTATTAAAATTCCTCTACATTTTCATCAACTGTAAATGTGTTCCCCATGTAGGGAGAATAACATGGGGAATCTGATGCTACAGGTTGAAAACCATAGTTTCATTATCATAGCATGATATACCTGATCCTGCAGCTTTAAGAAAAAAGGTCTGTGGCAGAGATGTGGGTGTATATTGTAAATGGGAAAGGCCTATCTCAAGTAAAAGCAAAGGTGTTTATTTTTTACATTGCTTTTGTACTGTTCCAAGAAGTATCAATAATATTAGGAGATGTTACATTATGACATAATTAAAAGGAACTGTGCTAAGAAAAGAGCTGTCTGAAGATGCATAAATTCCCTAGCACCAGCTAATATGTTGGCTGAATGTTTGAGTAACAAATTCTGAAAGAGTTATGCAGGGTAGCATCTATTCCACTTGGTTGGATGATGTAGTAGAGCTTTCCCTTCTCTTATACTCACAGTATGATGCTATGGTAAGCCAAAATATCCCCATATAAAGTTGGTTCCAGAAGGATCAGGATTTAGAAGAGGAGGTGCCACACATTGAAGCTGGACTAAAATGACTAGTCAGACTTTGAAGCTTTATTGAGTCTTGAAGTCTTTTAGTTCCACTTACTGGCAGGGGAAATGAGATGAGGAAAGCTAAAAAATCCTCAGGCCTCAAGTCTTTATAAAACTCCTTGCAAGATTTCTTAGGGTGTCTAAAACTCTACCTGCTGAAGTTCAGACACTATTTGTTAAACAAGGATGGTTGCTTTTTATTTTCAGTCACTACTTGAAAATATTCAGAATTCTTATATTCTGTGGGATCAAAAAAACAGATGCAATTTATTTGTTGAAATAAACACTTAGTATTTGGACCACTTGCTTCTGGATCACTTGCTTCCCATGCAAGGCCAATGAATGAAGCTGATGTTGTTATCTGTCTAGCTCGGTAGCTTACCTGTCTTCAGGTAAGACTGCATGGAGAATTGATTGGGTGTAGCAAAAGAGCCCAACCGTTCTCATCTCTTAGATTATAAAGTAAATATCACCTCAGAACTTCTCTTGTTCTGTATCAGATTCAGTATGAGATGTAAGTTATGTTTCTCAAATAACATATAACAATGTTAGTGTAAGAGATTCTTTGACATCTTTATCTGGTACCAAGATAACATTGCCTACAACGTGTTGTGATTTATGATACAGAAAGTGTCATAAATCAACACACAAGATGCTGGTTAAAATGGAACGTTTTTCTCAGAAGATGTCAGGTTTTACCATATTGATTTTTTCTGTGCTATGTAAGACAATTTTCGGTTAGTTTTACATTGTATGGATGTGAATTAGAACACATATGAATGCACATTCAGTGAAGGTTGTTTCTTTGTATTTCACCTTCACAATTCCTGATGTTTCATCATTTAAACTGCTCAGAAGATCATTGAAATAATCTTTTTATAATGGCTAAGTTGCATTCATTTTTTTTCACCCTCCTATTCAAATGAAATGGCTGAAATGTTCCTGCTCAGATATTTCTAGTATCATGTTGAAGATGCTAAAATTAGGAATATTTCAGTCACTAAATAGAGTATTTGAGGTTTTTGAATGGTTGAAGCATGCAGTTAGAAAAAAGCCCTCTTCAATTATAATTTTGGTTGTCACTTCCCTGCTGCCTTTCTAGTAATATATTTGTGCATCACTCAGCCTGAAATTCCTCAGATTCCAATCTTAACTATCAGCTTGGGATGTGTTAATATATGCACCTGTCACTGTCGCAGCACGACTAGCCTTTATAGATATACTAGTGACCCAATGGTCGCTCACAGCTTTGTCTGTGTGGAAATGCAGTTGTCTTTACAATGTGTTTGAATCACGTTGGAATTATATTTTTGTCTGAGGAGAAGTTCCCGTCTCATTTCCTGTAACTCAAGTGAAAAAATATCTGGGGCTGAATGCAGAAACCAGCATCTTTAATGCCATTGATGCAAAACAGGGGTCACATTTGTTTACAGAGCAAAGCTCAGTTAAATAAGGGAGAAGGATTTCAATTTCATCCTTATTTGATATGGATTTTTTCATTCTTTTTCTTAAGACAACCAATCTTCGAGTAAAAAATAAAAGGAAAAGCTCTGTCTATACTTGCATGTATATTCATAAGCAGAACTAAATAATTTAGCAAGAGCTTAATCCTTTTCATTTTTAAATATGTTACATTAATCCATTTATATAAGATCATTATTTCTAGCTCTTCTGTGAGGCAGAGCCTCAATACCTAACACAGTCTTTTCTGTTAAAAGAAAAAAAAGAAAAAGTGACAACTTCCATGAATAACAGCAAATACAGGGTTTCTTCCTGTTACAGATTGCATGCTGGTAGCTTTTACCCCAGCTCACAGATGATTAATACCAGTCCACAATCTGAGCCAAGCTCAGTTTCCGTTTTCACCCGTAACACCGCCAGCTCAGGTTCTGCTTCTTATGCTTTGCGCTCTGTGCAGTACCAGGCATCCCCTGCTCTTGGTGGCTCTTCCCTTCACCCAGGCTGCCTGTTAAGGAAGCCTAATTCCAGTGCAGGAGCATATCTGTGTCCTGTAGCTCTCATTTCAGGAACTTCTTTGCAGATATCTAGTCCCAGATAAGGTACAAGATGGCATTTCTAATCACAGAGCCCATCACAGTAAATTCGTCCCAAATCCCTTCCAAAGGCCAGGCTAACTGTGAAGTCTCTTAGGAGCTAAGTTTGCCCTTTGCAGACCAGACTTTCTGTGTTCACACAATGCATAATTAAGCTGAAGCGTTCCTTGCAACACGGCGCTGTGGATGCTTAAACATTTACATAGTGTCGAAAAGCAATTAGACAAATTAGAATGGAAAATAGATCCATGAGGGGGTTATTAACTACAGGGATAACATTTTTGGTTCAGCAAATCTCAATGCCACAAATCCCTGGAGCTGAGAAAGTGTATCAGTGTTACCACTACGTGACCTCTAGGCAGGCACTCACTTATGGCCGTCTCTCATGGCAGGGTACCAGGCTAGATGAACCTTTTTGCCAATCTGCTACAGCCACTTCTCTAAAGCGTGAATACTGCAACACTTTAAATGGATGCCACAGGCGCAAGCCTATAAAGCTTTCCCTAACAGAAGGTTAGATCTGTTTTTTGTAGTCAGTGACAGTTTTGCTGAAGTCAATGAGCCACTGGGGACATTCCGTCTAAGGTGATTCTGGATCTGACAGTGGTGAAGATACTTCTTGTCTGAGTGTGACTAATCTATGAGGACAGGGGTGAGCGTATAGTGGTGCTGATTTCTGTAATATTGAATGTATAAATGAAAGCATATTGAAAATTAATTAAATCTAATTAATAACAAAAGGGCCATAGTTGGCTGATGCTCATATAGGTGAATAAAACTGCTGGAAGACTGCAGACTATTCTAAAGAGCTTTAAAAGAACAATTGATTCTCAATCATTTTTATTTTCTTTGTCAGTCACATGAAAAGAAAAGAAAGTTTGGTAACTGATAAAGTTTCCAGGATTTATCTTGTCTTTTCTAACAATGGCAAAATGTGAAAGAAGCTGAATGGGATATAGGAAAATACTCACCTGTTAAGATATCTGTCTCATGACAAATGAATTAACTTGTACTTAGATTCACTGCATCAGCTCAATTTCTATAGCTCCTTTCATCGAAATGTGTACTCCCTAAGTGCCATTCAGGTTTACTGAATGGATTTATACATGACATACAGACAATACTGACATTTCTTTAACAGTTCAAAGCAACTCTACCTAAACCTGCACGGCAGGAAGTGACTTGTTAATACTCATTGTTCATGTGTAGGTAACAACTCCATGTGCTGCCTGCACACATGTTCTTTGCAGTGAAATCTGGAGTTACATCAGCAGCTAGTTCTGCCCACAGTTCCAAAAGCAGCACGAAAGTGTGAGCTGATGAGAAAGTACAGGTGTTACTGATGCAAAATTTAAGGAATGATTAGAAGATTCCCAAATGATGGGGAAAACAATTACCAAGACCATCAGTCTGCATGCTTAAGGGAATTTAAATTGCCACCAAATAGCTCAGAAAAGATTTACATATGTTACTTTACAAGGCTACCCCACTTGCCTTTTCTTCTTCTTTCCACTGAAGCATTGGATAAAGGACAAGCTCTCTGTCAAAATGGTTGAATAATTTATTTCACAGAAACATTTGCTTACAGAATTCATCCATTACATTTACATAGGGTGTTCCCATAGACTCCTAGTGTCCAGGTTAATTAGTCTTTCTATGTGTATACAAACCTGATAAACAATTGTAAAAATACGCAAAAATACAACCTGAAATTCTCTCCACTAGCTAGTTATGCTGCATATTTTACTAATCTTTTTGCAAGTTGTTTCCAACGCTAGTGTAGCTAGAAGTGTCATAAAAGGACACTGTAGGGTTGGTTATTCATGAAACAAATGACATGGCAGTATCTGTTATGGAAAAAAAAAAGGGGAGAAAAAAAGGATTTACCCAGTTGACAACATAACTGCAACTGGGAAATTGAAAAACAAGAGGTAGAATCATGAATTAAAATTATGTATCCTGTTTCATGAATTCCATTGCTGTAAGCATGATCACAGTTGGTGGTCTTAAACTAAGATTTTTTTTGCACTTAATTTTAAAGGATGAAAACATTCTATTTAATTCCACTGAAGAAAAACACATTTCAAAATTTAATGTTCTGTTTTTAAACCCTTTCATTAAAAAAATCTTATTTCTTTAAAGATTATTGTGAAGGATAATGTGTTTTATTAAAATTCTAAGGTAATACTATTTGAAACTTGTATGAACACTGGCATAATAACATTTGTTTTGCTTGCAGCATTTAGCTAGAGAAAAATGTTACATTTGCTAGACGCTTTATAGCAAGAAATAGATATTACCAGTATTTGCATACTGTATTCTACTAGTTGCTCTTGGTTGGTAGCTGGTCTCATTTCCAGTAGAGATCATGTGCTGAAAGACAGAAAGCACTTATCCATTGTAAAAATACTGCTTACATTCCAGACTGTTGCAATCTGTCTCATTATTCTTTTTCTTATTTTTCTGAAGACTGAGATGAAAAGCTCTAAAGAGACTAGAGATTATTTGGTTTTGGTGAATATCAGTTGTCCTCCAGACTGGTGGACTCTGGATCCCTAGAGAGCCATGTTGTGTTATTAAGAAGATTTTTGAACTTCATGCAGCATGGTGTTGCCCCCTCTCAAACATGAAAACCATCCTCAGCCATGAAGGCCAGGGGCAGTGATCCTCTGGGAAAAGTACATTTCTTTCCGTTATTTAGTACAGTATTGGGTTCTTTTTTTTGAAGGGTTGAAATAATGTTACTTAATGGTACTAAACAAAAACACATTCCAAAATCTTAACTTTCATGCAATTCAAAACTGTGAAATAGCCTGTTTCTTTAAAGATTATGTGAAGAGTAATGAGTTTTTGTGAAATTCTATATGCATGGTTTAAGTCAGCAGCACTGAGAGGGAAGAAACTAGGTCTTTTTGGTATTATTTCATCACCTCTTCCCAACTGGAACCAGGCAGGCCAGATGTCAATGAAAGTGAAAAACTGCTTGAATTTTTAAACATTCAGAGGCTAGGTTTGCTCATTAGCTTCATCAGATCCGTTCAGCATATCCACTGGGTCAAATTTTACCATTCTGTTTTTCTCTAGTTCTAGCTGCATGTAAGTATTACTAAAGTCTAATAACATTGAAAATACTCAGACAAAGGAAGCTGAAATTAAGCAGCTAAATTTGGGCGATACAATTCTTTCCAAATGCAACTTACAGAGTATCATGTGTAAGGTGTGTCCACACCATAGCTTTTAGTTCACTTGGCATGTCTACACTGCACCTGAGGAGAAATAAATTTGGACAAACTCTATGATTTGATTTTTGGGTCCTGTTAAATGGAGTTTTCCAGCACACACACACTGCCCTTACCACATCAGTCCCACTAGACTCCTCTACATTATAAGAAGAAATAGCTACTGGAGCACCCATGTAGGTGTTTGTAGAAGTGCTGCTTGGTGATGTTGCTGCTATCATGCTGCACCATATCTGCAACACAATTAGAATGGCTCCTCATGGCTTTCTGTGGTGAAGCCACAGATACCAGGAGGTGGAAAGCTGCAGCCCTGAGGAGGGGAGCTGCTATAGCTCCTGACTATAATATTTATTCTAAGACCTACGCAAAGGTGAGCAGAGCCACTGGTGTATTGTTTTTATAGGACAGAGACAAAAGCTACTGATGGGATCATATTAATTCTGTACATCTGGTCTTTCTAATAATGGATACAGGCTTTATGGAGGTAAAGTATAACTTTCACCACTCTGCTGGGGCTTAACTTTCTCCATTTACCTGTGAGAGATTATGCATTCAGACCTGCTCTATACCCTTGGAAGTAAGGACTTAGATTTCACTTTTCACAAGTAATCCAGCATGATAATGGACAAGTTATCCAGGAAAAAGTTGGGATGATTTCTCATGCCAAATGCTCAGTGAGCAGATTGGCACAGGATGTCTTAGCACTTAAGGATCTGAGAATGTGGAGAGAGGGATGCAAACCTACAGATTTCCAGTTTGATACTGTGGGATGCTAGGCTTATCCCGCTATATCCATACCATGGAAATGAATGGTAAAATGAGTCACTTAGAAAGGATAGTGCCAGGATGACTTACCCTTTGGATGCAACCAGATTCGAACAAGCAGAAGCTTTTCTGTTTTCTTGTTTGTTTTAGATATTACTAGAAGATACACTTGCTCCTTATGATATCTGCTCTACTGAGTGATTAAAATTAACTGAAGTTAATGGAGCCAACTGAAGCACGCCAAAGGCTCCGCCTAGAGGCAATGGAATATACACGTATACTTGTGGTTTTGTGTATTTGTATTTTTATCAGCCACCCTGTGTAAGATCTTGTAGCTCATGCCTCATAAACAGAATTCCATGTGCTGTGGTTATCTCCATCCCTCTTATAGATAGTCCCTCTATGACAGAAGCACTGCTATATGTAATAACATCCGAGAATACTGAGAGGAAGCAATTTTTATGAGCATTGTTGGCTTTGTATGACTGCATCAGAGATGGCAGATACTGCATATTGAATCTTCTACAACAGTTTATTGACCTGGCATTTTGAGATGCTATGGGAAGTCAGAATGGCCACAGATACCTTCCAGTCTCCAGTGAAAATGCCACCTCTAGTTTGCTTTCCAAGTCTGGGAACCTTTCTCAGTTGAATGCTAAAGAACTAAAAGCCTTATGAAATGAGGTGAGATATTACATACTGTCCAAAAAACATGCTGACAGAGAAAATTTGCAGAGAAATTCTAAAGAATTTGGGACTACTTATACCCAAAGGATGGTACTCTTCACAGTCTAGACAATATATTGTAGCGTTTGTTATCTCTTTTTCCACAGAAATGCTTTTGTTCTAAGCAAAGAAATATTTTACTTAGGGCAGGGACAATTTAGCCATTGATTACTATGATTACTATTACACACATTGATTACATTGATTACTATTACACAGTTCCCTGAAGGGAACAGGTTTGCAGGGCATAGGCATAATCAGACCTGCAGCACTAGGTAAGAACTGGTATCACAGGACTATAACCCAGCTTCTTGCCTAAGAAAGGAAGAATCCTGTGATTAAACCCTCAGATACAAGTGCTAATTAGAGACTGAAGAAACAGACTGCATCAAAAAATTAGATGATGTTTTGTTAGAGAGACTAGGAGGGAGACAAAGCTGTGTTTTGTCTGCTAACTGATCAGTATTTTTAAGAACAAACTGCTTCTGCCCCATATATTTTCATTTTTCTTTAACTTAAAAGAGGGTATACGTTGTTCTCTCTTCCTCACATTCTATTGTAGACACCTACTTCACCAGGCCAAAAGTTAGTGCCCTCATCTGGATGTTGGGAAGATAATAGGTGTTACCATATGTGACAATAGCCTTGTATCAGTATGAGGTCTTGAACTTGCTTGCAGAATAGCAGGAGTGCTGGAAAGGAATGGGAAGCCAATTTACCTTTCAGGGTCCCTGGAGTGAACCCTGCTGAAAGCATTCAGAGTGGCTGACTTTGCAGGCTGTGCAGTGTCGTGTGCATGTATGTGTTTATGGTTTTCCAGGACATCCGACACAGAAACAAGAATTTCTTTAGGTGTTCAGGTGGGTATTGCCTGGTTATCAGAAATGAAACATTTTCTTTAGAGGATACAGGATGTTTTGATACCTAAGCAACATTAAAAAGCATGACACATTTTCTGTTGTAGCCACCTCGTTTCAAGTCTTCAGGTCACATTGACTGTGAAATATGATGTTTTTAATCTTGTCACAGGTCAGGATTTGAAGTCATTAATCCAGGTGTGTTTAGGAGGGTTTATGTGAGAGCACATGGTTCATGGCTTTTTAAAGACAGTCTTATCAGGTTCTGATTGCTGAAACACAAATATTGCAACATGTATCATTCCAATTGTGTCTGGAATAATCTTCTGTGTTTAGTCAGAGAGTGGGAAAGGCATAGTGGAAATTTTGCCACAGTATTTCATATTGAGAGTTAAATTGTGGCATAGAGAAACCACAATGTAATTGCGATTGAGCAAAAAGAAAAGATAAAAATAGGATATATATTTACTTAAGAATTTAAGAGCACTTTATTTCTCTTGAACATTAAAGGAATGCAGTTATTACAGACCTGGAATCAGGGACATACTTTTCCTCTTCTGATCAGTACCGTTAAATAGCTAAGGGAACCTCCTTGAACAATTCTTCTGGAAGATTTTGGCACAGATCCTACTATTTGCTGAGAAAATACTTTGGGAATTTAAAACCTAAACAACATTGCTTAGGAAAGAAATTAGAAGAATAACACCATGAGGCATACTGGGCCTAGGATGAAGTAAGAAAAAGCTATTGAAGGACTAATGGATTTAAAAGGAAGAAAATATGAAAGCAATGAATATTATGATTCAATTGATGTAAAGAAAGACTGCAGTCTAAGACTAAAAATTTCATATAAGTGGTGCAAATGAATTTTAATTTGAAAAGGGACAAAGAAAAATATCTGGAAAAATACTGTCAGGGTAAAATGCATACATGGATGAAGTACTTGTGCATAACTCAGGAGAGCTAGGTGACTGTTCAGTACTCACAAGCAATTCATTTCTGCCAGTCGTTTTAAAATGCTTATTTCATGTTCGTATCATACATATATGCCAGGTCCTCAGTTCTGTGCATACTTGACCAGACTTATCATCTATTCCTTTTAGCTAAGCTCAATTATATATAGAAAAATGCAAATGCAGGGTTTCTATGCTCCTGGGCTGAATTTTTATTCTAACCAGCACTTCCCTCCCCGTTCACAGCACACGGCACTAGATTTTACATGCAAATGTCTTGCCATGGTGTAGCTTCTTTCCCCCTCTGGTGGGAATGTGCAGAACTGCAGCTGCTACAAAAGCGTTTTGTAGAAGAGAGGTGTCAGCTCAATTCTCCTGGAAACATGCCTTTTGGTCCTCTTCTGAGCCTCTGTCTTATGCATCTTGTTGTGTGTTAGCTGTGCTTATTCTCTATTCCCAGTGTTATAATGTTGCTTTGAAAACTAAGGACACTGAATTAAAAAAGGCTTATGGTGTGCAACAAGGTTAGAACAATTGTGTTTCTATTTGTTCCAATGACCTATAGAAGGTAGTAAAGAATTCTTTCTCTTCTAATTCACAAATTCAATGGAAAATGATACTGACATTTTCATTATAACAAAACAAGTCAGCAGTGAGGTCAAGCCCAGAAGCTGGCATGGGCAGGAGGTAGGGGGACGCTGCCCTCCTATTTGCTTCTTTCACGATTCATCAGCAGTTTCCTTCTGAGAACAGTCCACAGGGTGTTCACCCTGTCTTAAGAGAAACTGAAGATACTGCTGACCTTAGGTTAAGCAACAATTGTTTGCCAAGCTAACCGGCTTTCAACAACTGTCCTAACTGAGGAAGAAGAACCTCAGAGGAGGCTCTTACCACACTCACTGTTCCCAAATCCTTGCATTGAGCCCCAAATCCTCATGTTGAGCCACAAGATCAGCTCCTCCTGTAACACTCAGGCACCTGTCAATATTGGCAAAACCAGACAGGAGGTCAAACAAAGTAGTGTCTCTGCAATAAGAGGGTACACATGTTATGGTAGCCGTCTCAGGTAGTTGTAGATACTTCAGTCGCAAATGAACTAAACATCCTATGGTCTCATGAGTCACAATAACATGCAAGAATGAACACTCTAGTGTGTTTTAATATGAGTCATCTTTATCACTTCCAATTATAACATTATAACCTTGACCTTCAGCTCTAAAAAATCTCTGGTAGAAATTTCTGTATTTGGCTGTAGTAACTGTACATATGGAAAATGTTCTTCCATTTTAAAAATACAGCATTTTTTTTTTCCTTGTAGAAGTTTTCACAAAGAGGAACAATAAGAGAAATGTGATAAGACCCAAGTAAATGTTGCATATAATCAGTTTCCAAAAAAGAGCACATAAGGATCTGTTCTTTATAACAATCAAGATTTTAAAGAGTTAGGGTGTAGACTGAACACCAGAAACACTTGTTCAGCTGGAGATTGTACAAAACAATAATGGCACTTTGTTTTGTATATCGTCTTTTACAGGACCCATATTCCTTAATAGCTTAAAATGACAAGTAATACAAGCGAAACATTTACATACAAAGGGAATTTTAAATTACTGTATTATGTAGAGGATATGCTGAAATCAATGTCTACCACATTCTGGAATTTTTAAAGTACTTCAGCTTGCCTGTGTCTGGAAGTAAACATTTTAATCTCATGTGAAACTAAAATTAAATTTCATCTTGTTTTTGAAAATTGAACCACAGCTCTAATCCAGAGTCTTGACAACGAATAATGCTCTATGGATGCCCTAACCACATCGTAGACTTCTGAAAATCAGTGACAGAGCTAAACTTATGAAAGAAACAAACACACAGCCCCCCTCCCCCCCAATTCAAACCTAACATCTTTTCTACTGATTTGCCTTTTCAATGTTCCAAACTCAAAATATGACTATGAGAAAATTTTCAGACTATGTTAAATCCCCAAAACATTTCTGTCTCCTTTTTCCTACCTCTGTAGTGCCCTGCAATTTTATCTGCTCCTATAGTCATTTAAAACTGATCTTAAAAATATTGAGAGTAGTGTAAGAAAAAATAAAGCTTTTTTTCAAAGGAGAATGGTCTACCAGCAAAAACTTCAAATGGGATCAGCTCCATAGTTAGAGAAACATTGCAAAATTTTTGACAACAGTATTTCTAGGGAACTGGCAGCAGAATATAATTTTGGCAGGAGGGCAAAGAATAGACATATTTCAGGGAAAATTATCATGCAGCAAGAGGGGCTAGGGGTAAAAAAATGGTAAGGGATGTTAAAAGAATTTTAAAAAGAAATAAAACTATTATAAACTTAAGGATTGAATAATATGTCAGAACACATTTTGTAAAAGTAATCTAATGCCAGAGACACTGAATAACAGGAAAAGCTACTTAAGGCAAGTAAATTATAAACTGTAACTAATGATTAGAAATTCTCATAGAATTAAGTAACAGTGAAAACTTAATTCCTCCTTCAGTATCTAGGTTTTTGGAATAGACACAGATTTGTCACCCAATCAAAAGCCTACACAAGACTGGAAAATTTTAAGATCTAGAAAAACACCTGCCTTCTAGGTAGATTTAATGAAAAATAAATTGAATTAGACACAGGTTTAGCACTCTTGAGAACTGAAAACCCAAGAGCTTTGTGGCATCTTCATGTGTACATACAGAAAAAACTTATATAAGAATGTTAAGAATATCTGTACTTATTATCTGCATAATAAACTGCACATAAAAGGAGAGTTCTGATGCCCTTTGGTGATGCTGTGAGTACCATTCATCAGGTGAAGCAAACAGAAAATGCAGCAAAGAACCATGGAGAAAGGAAAGGAAAGGATGGTAATCTGGCCCAGAAAAGGTCAAGTGGGAAAGTAAAAGAACTCCTGAAAGCTCCTGCTTTGAAACAGGGAGCAAATAAATTGCCTCTTGTTGTTTGTTTCCTTCTGTGGTCAGGTTCATGGTCTCTGCAAATAAACAGGACTGCATCAATGAAATATACAGTGCGAAATAGGTGTCTTCTCCAAAGTGAAAAGACTACAAAATCTGAATTTTTACTGTTTTGTCTATCAAACAGTAACAATATTTTTCTCATGGTGGAATAGAATTCATGTAGTTTCTTTTCTTTTTTAATGCAACTGTCATGTCAAAAGCTTCTGCTCTTAGAAGAGCTATTCACCACTGAGAATATACGAGGCTTTGGTGTTTATAAAACCTATAGCAGTAGTTTGTCCTGGAAAAAAAGAAAGATGATTTCCTAACCACAAAAATCTCACAGACAGAGAGAAAAGTCTGAGGGCAGTTGGAAAGCCATACTGCCCTAATAAAAATGCGAAGAGATGGGCATGGCTGTACAGCTATACAGCTATTTGCACTCCAAGCAATACCTGAATGTGTGTGGTGCAACTGCAGAGGCAGAGACAAGGAAGGAGAGGAACTATAGATTCCTCAGGTGTATCCTGAATAGCCGCGACACCTTACGGTTATGAGCCCTAAGGGCATGTTCAGCACTCATCCACGATGGGTCGTCGACTTCATTTTTTAAGATAGACAAGGAGAAGATGGCCTGGAAATGACCAAGAAGTCCCAAAACATTTGGGATTGATGGACAATCTGAGTCAACAAAATAAACAGTAAGAATTACTTCCTAGTACACTGTTGTGTACTCCTGTGAATGCCTTTCAATGCTGATAACCCTGCGTTAGCACTGAGCACACTTGCTTTGGTACTGATGGCCACTTAAGCTGTGGAAGCTGAGAAATCAGTGCTTGCTGTAAAATTATCCAAGCTGAGTTAATGTTTGGGCTCTTAGCCCAAGATAAGCTGCATGCTGCTAGGCCTGCTCTGCTTGCAGAAGCCAGTTTACATGAATTATTTACGATCATCAGCAGATTTTTTCTCCTCGCTCCCTTTTTATAACCAGCTTTAGAGTAGCTCAGATATGCCTACACAAGCTACAAGCACAGTTGTGCATACATGGGAAATATATCCTAGGCCAAAAGCTATTTCTTTTTCTGTTGTTGGAACAATTCCACCATTCCTTTCACATGAGATGGATTGAAGACTGTGATTCTTTCTGCTCTGATGAGAGTGCTGAGCGCCAGGGCTCTGAGGGCATCCGTAGGCTTTGGTTGTCCTGATCGCCTCACCTGCAACTCCCACTTTCTACCAATGGGCTTGGGACCTCGCAGGTCCCTGATGCGAGGTTCTGTGTGATGATATTGTGAAAATATTATTTTTAAAGAACTCATATATATATAAATTATTCCTGGCTATATTTATCAGTGTGTCAATTTCACCCTTACAAATGCCATATTATGAAGTCCCAAGAAGAATGATTGTTTTGGGGATTATGCATCTCAGACTACTTCTTACCATGTAAGACAGTATGCTTTGCCCCCAGTGTCTTCCCAGCATTTTCTAATTATGTTAAAGTAAAAATTATTCTTAGCTAGCTAAATATTTACTTAATATTTAAGTAAATATTAGAATATTTCATAGATAATGCAAAGCAAATTGATAAGCTATCAAAATGTTTGGTGTGTAAAAAATCAGAATCTGTCGTTTGCTAACATAATTGTTATATTTCCTCTGTTATTTATTGCTGACATGTATAGAGAAAGCAATATATTCTAGTCTTGTGCTTGTTTGGTTTGTTTTTATTTATTTTCCTTTGTTATGTGAATTCATTCTTTGATATACAGCATGACACATCAATAACAAAGTAAAGGAAAACAAATAAATTTATAACATTGTTTGTTTAAATGCCACCTGTCCTCTAAAGTATCACAAAGCACTTTAAAAAAAGTATCAAGTGTCTACTGAATACATACTGAAGTTGACGAGAGTCTTTCCACAGTCTTCCGTGTGCTGTGGATCAAAGCTTAAAGGATTAACTCTATTAGCAACTTAGTGGAGTAACATACGGTTGGGAAAAGTTAAAAGTAGAAGAGATACCTTAAGAAGCTATACACATTGAATTAATAATACTGGGAATAGAACTGAAAAATATTTTCAGTCCTAAGTCATGTACCTCAGACACATGTTGCCAGTCATTAACAGCAACCATTTTACAACTTATAAGCACTATGCAGAAATCAGTAACTACTTCTTGTATTGGAAGTCTACTAAAAGTATTCAATACTACAGCTGCTAAATGCAGCAGTATAGAACGAAGTTAACCAGTTGGTCTTCTGGTCACCTCTTCACGTATGCATTCATATGTGTATAAGACTGAGAAAGAAAGCGAAATAAAAAGAAGAATAAAAGAGAAATAGCAAAGACTCCAGCTCTTCCAGTAAATGAAACTCATCATTTTTTATTGACCAACTGGAAGAAGAAAAATCACTGTTCCTCTTGGAGAAACTACTTTCGATAATTTAAAACAATATACTTGGAAATATCCGTGAAACATTCAGGACAGCCTGAAAAAGTAAGCTTTCTACTCAGCATCTTGTCAGAGTTATCTGATTCAGTGGTCAAATAACTTTAAAATTATGGCCTTCAGAAACATTTTTATTTGATTTACAGTAATTTTGTTCTCTTTTCAACTCTTTAGAAAACAATAATGTATTGATATAGTTTAATATCCCATGGCTCAAAATAGTTCCAGGTATTCTACAAAACAGTACTAATCTATGAAATATGGTCTCTTTCTACAAATCATTACATCCATGAGTAACTTTATGTACATGAGTTATTCCAGGGATTTACTGGGACTGTTTATAACTCTTCCCTTAATCGTTTGCAGAGTGTGTACATTAAAGGCACACAGGTACCTTCACCTGCCACTGCAAGGCAAATTCTTACTTCTGAATACTGCGCCAAATTCACAGACTAGTGGTAGCAGAGGAGTGTAAACATGGTGTTTCAAATCCACCTGTAGTTTTCATAAAGGTACCATGACATTTTAAAATCAAACCCACAATACTGTTTCCGGGGCACAAGAAAATTTGTGCAGCAAGTAGAAATCCACACTGAAGAGGAAGAATACAGAAACATATCTTGAAGTCAGCAAACTGTGTTAAACAGCATGTGTAACATTTAATACCAACTGAAAGGGGGGTGTAACACCCTTAGAAATCAATTGTGTAGTACTAGGACTATGGAGAGTGAGGAGGACAGCTGGAAGTGGCATGCAGGAGTTGCTTAGAAAGAGAAGAGAGGGGGTTATTTAGTAATACACTTTGCTGTGAGAGGTGGTTTCCCCAAGTTAGTGCTATAAGCTGTCTGGAGGGTAGACAGCTGATGCAGCAATGTTGAACTATGACAGTGACTGGGAGTGATAGATGTGGGAGCTCTTAGCACCACTGAAATATAATTAGGGGAATTGGCAGGGCTGGAGGGAAGAAAGCTGAAATCTATTGTGAGCATAAAGAAGATGAGAAACCTGTTGCTGGGAGGAATATAAGGGCTTCTATCTCCTGTAAGTAAAGAGGAAATTGAAAGCTCCCTGACGAAGGTAAGATTTTAGTGTCAGAAGATGGGGAATAACCTGAAGGATGACAATTTGCCAGACTTGAGCCTGCTGCCTTGTAGAGAGCTTGCCATTTGCAAATGAGGAGCTTTCAACATGGGAGCAATATAGAGACAAAAATATCGTTTGGTGTCTGGAAGGGTGGATGTTACAAAGCTTCAGGGAAAACATTGGCAAAAAAAACAGTGTAAGGCGGAATGCTGTGATCTTTTTTAAGATGACTTGAAACTTAATCAGATTAAGGTAACCACAACAGTTCAGTGTTAGCTGTGATAATACGAAAAACAAGGCAATGCACCTTAGAGTGATTCAGTCAGCTTCTCCGGGACACCTCATGCCCTAGAGGTCTGTTGCTGCTGAACTCTGCACTAGGCAAAGTCTCCTTTGGACCCTAGGTCCTTTCACACTAATGTATAGAACCGCAAGTGGATAGCAGTCCCCATGCAGACTGGAGCATCAAATAGTGAAAGGCAACACAGAACCCAAGAGTAGTTGTCCTTGGTCAGACCAGAGGACCCTTCTAACCCAATATCGTGCCTCTTATGAGTGGAGATAGGGACAGGGTTGCCGACAGGCGTAGGAGAGCCTACAGATGACTGGTTGCTATTGCAGTGTTAAATCAAGTTGCTTTCAAGCCTAGATTAAAGAGGAAAGTCTTTATAACTGTGACCAGGCTTTACTGCTACATGTGCGCATTTTCTTCACTCACATAAAGTGTACTTAAAGGACTTCACTTGCACTTCACAAGGCCACAAGTTTATTACCTGGGCATTCATCATCTGACTGATAATTATAATGACTGTTCTTTGTACTTGGATTCTTTAGGGAGTGGGTTGTAGGTAAAGTACCTTATACTCCTTAGGTGTTCATATCCTATTAATTTCATTGAGAGTTAGGCAACTAATTAGAAGGTACATGCCTGAAAAACTTTGATAAGGTAGGCCTTTGTCTCTGCAAACAGATGCTATGCTGCTGATGGCATTGCAACAGAGTGATGCTGCAATGTGCATGGTTTTGTACATAAGCAAGGAACCAGACCTTAGAAAACCCAAGCTTTTTTCTTGAATGCCCTACAAAGTACTCTGTGACTTAGTTTAAGTTATTCAAACTCACCAGGTCCCTGTTCTTCACTAGCCATTTTCAGTTACCAACATCTGTCTCTTTTCAAGACACAATAAGGGTAATATTTTTAAGATGTTTACAGAAATAATTACAGATAATTACAAATTAATAGAGAGGTGAGAAATAGATGCAGAAAGCACTGTATTTTACACATTTACAATTGATTTCTATACAGTGTACATATACATTCTTCTGGACTAGGTAGGGAAACAAAATACTTTCTTAGGGTAATGTACAATAAAGATCCATTTTCAGACTAAATGTCTTTGTCTCTTTCAGTAATACAAATCCCTCTGTACCGTATTTTGGACTCACAAGTCCAGACTGAATATAAATTTCTCTGGAATTTTCTTTTTGTTTGTTATTTCTGGCTCCAGATAGCAGAGAGAAATGTATTTTAAGGGAGAGTTTGGTTCTTTGGGGGTGATTAAATGTATAAGTCTGCCAAAACACACTTGATCTAAAGAGTAATACCCCAGGAAGCCTGTGACACTTTGAATTTTATTACTGAAGTGAGTCTACAGCTAAAATAGTTTCCTTGCTTCATATGTGTTATTTTCTCATATTTACACTGGAGAGCAGAACCTGATTTTATAACAAAATGTACTTAGTATGCAAAATTCCAAATGTAGAATCAATAAAGATGCTCAAACAGAATTTAATGGTGATGATGAGTGACAGATGAGAAATCAGCTTCCTCTTCTAAACCTGGAATAGCTCAATGAAGCCATTGAGTTGTAGGTGTTCACTAATTTCAGAAATGCCCGTAATTGTGAATTAAACAGGGATTAAGGATGACTTTGTTTAGGGAAAATATGCCTTTCTAAATAGTCAGCAATAAGAAAAATTGTCTTTTAAAAAGTGATTTAAATAGCAGGTTTAAAAAATGCAATACATGAGCTTTTTGGGAAAGAACTACCTCAGTGTTTCTTTTCCAAAGAATATATTGTCTGTATGATTGATGTAGTTGATACATCGAATGAGCTGTGATCCTGGTGGCTGACGGGTTAGTATGGATTGGTTGTGAGGCACAAATAGTGTTACGGGTTCTGTCATGAGGAGAACAGAATCAACTTGAAGAATCTTTGCTGTTATCTTACAGCCAACTAACACAACTTTCTAATCGCTGATTTGAATAGTCAGAAAGAAGGAGAATGTGCAGAATGAAATAAACCCTGAGAAAAAGACCTTTCCCCCACTTTCTCTAGGCTCAGCTTAAGTCAAATGTCACTCCTCCCCACTTCCTAGGCTCAGCTTCCCTCAGTCTTTGCTGTCTGTTACACTCAGTCCACCCCAATTCCTCTGGGGAGGCCACGGGTGGTGCAGGGGGTTGTTTCTGTCTGCTGCTCCTCGGGTCACTCACAGATGCGGTCACTCGGGGGTGCCCCTGCCCCAGCGTGGGCCACCCACCATTGAGGTTTTGGAGCTTGATAAGTTGCTTACACCAGTACCGGAGCCATCTGGAAATGGTTGTGACTGGCCTGGGGCAGTTCATTCCCTCCTTCCGTACCAAGCACTGCTGCAGCTCCTGTAACTTTAGCCAGGCCTAATACACTCTTCTAAAGTTTAACAGGACCTGACAACTTCTTCATAGTTTGTGGGTTTTTTCTATAGACTTCTGTTAGAATTTCAGAAAATTTAATTAGGAAATTAAATCCCCGCTACAAAATGTCATAGGGTAGCTAAACAACAGCATAAAAAACATTAAGAAGGGATAATGCTGTGTCCCAAAAGCTGACTCTGTCGTACCTGAGACAGGAGGGTCAGTGGCTCTGAACTGGTGTCAGAGCTCCCCACATAGCGTGTAGATACAACAATAAGCTTCAGTGAGTTGCTAATAGTGAGATTCTCTTTGCATCAGTGCTTGGAAAGGCGTTTAGGACAGGTGTGCAGTGGGAGATCCCACCTCTTCAGTGGATACAGGTTGTGACAGTAAGATAATCTGTTGTTAGAGATCTCATTTCATTTTTTTGAGAGTAAAAATGGTGGAAGTCATAGCTGCAGCTCAGATGGCAACATTTACTCTGAAGGTTTGGTTCCCTTTAGATCTTCCTCACTTTTTTTCCAAAACTACTCCTTGGACTGCATTGTCCTTGCAAAAGTAAATTTGGACATAAAACCTGAAATCCTAATGAAGACAAAATGATAGAGGGTATTTATATTACTATAGTCAGTTTAGGTAGGTGAGAGTATATGTGGGGACAAAGCTGATTTTGATTAGCTAACTTTGGAGTAAAGTCTGCACCATGTACAATGCCCAAAAGTTCGCTGCATCTGTGAATATATGGGAGATTTTTTTTCAAATTAAGATATAGTCATTATTGTGCTCGGTTGAACAATAGCAGCTATTCTCTTTTGAGGGCTGCTTTTTTTTCATACTGGGGAAAATAATGTGTCACCTAACTCTCATGTACAGTTCAGGCTGTTGATTACTCATAAAGAGCTTGGAGATGCTAGGATCAAGGTGTGTGAGGAAACAGCTTGCTGAAATGGCTCTTTTAAAAGCCTGAGGTTAAACATATATAACCAGTATTTTTCTTCTGCGAAATAACAAGCATATTTCTCTTACTAATGAGAAACACAATCTTTCTGAACTTGAATTTTATCAACTGAGCATATAGGGCTTTCTATTTTTCCTTGTTGTCCCCCATCCTAAGTTTTTCTGAATTACACTGATTTCTACAGTGACATTTCGATTATGAATTTTTTTCTGAAGAGAATTCTTGAACTAAGATGACATCTTTTTGAAGACAATTTGCCCTCAGTGCTGTGCAGGCAGCTGAGACACAGGACTCAGGTATACACAGCTGTATTGTGTCTTAGCAGATGACAACAGATGCAAAATAAATCCTTTTAGCTTAACTCTCAGTAGAAGAGATTAAGGCTGAGGTATTTTACCTTTCATTTGCAATGGGTTAAAATATTTCTGCTCAGCTGTACTCAGTAACTCGTTAAAACATGGTAAAACCCCCACAAGTCTAAGCCCTGGGTGACTTGCTGCTCTGAGCACCTCAGTCCAGGTGCTCATATTTACAGGATAATGATCAAGGCTATGTACTCACAGACTTCATCTTCTGCAGCTCTAGCTATGTGGGAAAGAAGGTGCTCGTATGTAGGTTCACAGGAATAGTTGATAAACGTACTTTTATATCGGTAAGCATTAAAGGCCAAAGGAAAAGCTTATACCAGGTTAGCATTATGGCTTTCTTACAGCAGTACATGCCACGTATGGGAAACCTGTGCAGGTTCGTGTGTAAACACATAGCAGAAACACAAGAGTTTCATAAGGAAACACCTTAAGGTCAGTAGAAAGAAGTAGATCATTCAAACATTGATTTCCTAAAAGAACAGAAATACAAACAAGTCCTAAGAATGCCTCATCAGGACCAGGTACCATTGGCTATTAACACATATGCGTAACTGAAGCACACAGAAGTTCAGGTGACTTCCTAAGGCCACGTAATGGGAGGAAGCAGCGGGCATAGAAAGCGTGCCCACCAGGCCACCAGCGACATCGCTTTGAGTAGTTCTAACATTCCAGCCATGCCCAGCCACTTACAGGTTTCCTGTGGCCTATCTGGAGCTGCAGAAATAACCTTTGCCTGGTTTTATGCTGGTGGCCGCACAACTTGTGCTTATTCAATGTGCTGTTAAACTTGTGTTTTTGCTGTGCCTGACCTTGTGCCTTATTTACTGCAAGCGCTTCAAGTGCTTTCCTGGGAGCAGAATTATTAAGCAACAGGCTGTTCCATGGGGTTTATCCTTAGACCATCTGAGAGCTTCATGAATATTAATATTACACTGTGATTTTCCTCTGTTCTTCTGTAATAAGGTGGCACTATGATCCCCATTTTACATATGGAACAGAAGCTCAGAACTTTTCAGATTGAAAAACAGAGCTGCGATGCGAGGAGCCCAGGCTGCCAGGTGTCAGGCCCTGTAGGGCCAGCCCTGATGGGTGCTGATGGCCAGCAGCTGTGTGGGGCCAGCGCTGGGTGGGGTTCTGGGGACCATCAGGGCACAGCTGGGTGTGGCTGGGGAGGGCAGGAGGAAGAGCTGGTGGTGACCAAATGGCTTCCAGGTAACTGGGAGGGCTTGGGGTTTTTTCCCTATTCTTTTTGAGGAGTCGTGTCTTGTTCAGACCTAGCAGTAGGGCTATGTGCATCTTGGGGCTTGAGGGAAAGACTTCTGGTTCTGGGGAAGGGACCTGTTGGGGAAACTGTAGAGAAGCGCATGAAGAGGCTGAAGGCAGGACTGTGAGGAATGTGTATGCAGTGTTGTATGTAAGTTGGTGTCGGCCTGCTAATGGGAAATACTGATTGTGGGATGGTGTATGGAAATGAAAAAAATGGGTGTATAAAATCCTTCCTCTTCTTTAGGAGCCTTAAATGTCTAAACTCATGGAATGTTTCTGTGGTTTGGAGCAGCCTTCTGAGGGTAAATATTCTGTGTTCAAAGACTGTGTAAGACTTTATTATATTTGCTGTAATGTGATATCCAAAAATAACTGTGAGGAAGTACCAGGTGGGAAAACATGTGCTCTCTCTGTATGACACCAGCTGGGTTAGGTGTGTGGGGAGTAGGTGACATGGGCTCCTTCTCGCTGTGAGGAGCTTTTGTCTGCTGCTTTTAATTCTTGGAGGAGTACTCTGGTCCCTTGGACTTCTGTGACATTCACTGTCTCCTTCCCTCTTAACACTTGGTGCAAACTCAGCTTCATCTTCCTGCCCCCTTATTTCAGCCTGTGTTGTTTTCTTAGCTAGTCTGACCTACAGTCGGTGGTAGGCCAGCTGCCAACTCATGGTAACTCCATTGAATGGGTGTGAACTGAATGTATTTAGGTTTAGTATGCTTGTTTTACAAGTTCATAAAGCTTTTAAAATATGGGTGACAGAAATTTTCTGACACTGAGGAGAGCAGCCTGCTAAATTAAAAAACTTATTTCAAAGTCCAAGTATGCTAGAAAAATGAGGTGGATTAGCTGTAACGCTGTCCTTAGCAAATCAAAGTATTTTTACTGTAATTTTTGCTTTCTGAAGTTTCTGAATTAATTTTCTTGAAAATTAGCCTGAAGGAGCTACTTGACAGGGGATGTGTAATCCAAAAATGCTACAGTTTCGTAAGATTCTAAACTGTCAATGAGAAAGTATTTTTAGGGTTTTTTTGTTTTGCTTAGAGTGAACAGAGTAATGAAGTAACCTTGATTATACATGGTATAATCAATACCTTCTTAACAGTTTGGCATGTAGTGCTTCTGAAAAGGCAAATGGAAATGAACAACACTTTCTTGTCAGAAGCTTTCTAATACCACGTGTGGCAACAAATCTTTGTTGTTCTTCTGTATTCATGTCTTTATGAAGAATGCCTTCAGCTTATTGGGTTTTGTCTGTTGGATCATGGAAGTTACCAATGGAAAAGACCTCCTTCATTAGGCTACCTAATGCTTCTCACCCTCAGCACAAGATTGTTCCCTATTGTACAATTATTTTGTTCAGTCTCACTTAAAGTGAGACCTGTGCTAGGGTTTACAGTATTTCCTCTGAATGACATTTCCAAAGCTGAAAATGACCTATCATACATGTTTTGTGCCTTACAACGTAAACTTTTATTTACCTTAATTTCATCTAACAATTCTTAGTGAAAACTTCTTTATGATGTAAATTAACTTTCAGCTCCCAATTAGAAGTTAGTTTATGGTTATTTTATTTCCATGATACGTATACCTCCAAGACCTATGTTTTCTGCCAGTCTTCTCTTTCCATGGACTTAAATAAGTTTAAATCTAAGAAGTTTTTCTCTTCTTACTCCTGAATTAGTCAAGACAACTGAGCAAATATTCTTTCTCCCACACAAGTTACTTGCAGTTCAAGTCAAATTGTGAGTAGCTTGTATTTACTCTTGAGCCAAAGTCCTGTAACAAACTCTCAGTGGTAGCAACTGGGCAACCAGTGAACCCCAGTGAGTCTTGGAATCAACCCAACTTATTTTTGATGAACATTATTGTATGGAGTAGTGTGCTATGGAAGGAGGCAAGTTTTGATTGGATATTTTGAATTATTCTAAATAAGGCTGTATTCCTAAAAGTTTTCTCTAAGATGTGTACTTCCTCTCTTGTACTGTGATTTCCAGACTTCTTAATTGTGCTTTGTTTCTTGCTTAGCCTTTCAGACCTCTGTTCGCGTGAAACCTGAATTTGGTTTTTTTGGTTTCATTTTTAGTGAGAAGTTTTCAAACTTGCTGATTTGCTATGTGTTTCCCCACACCCCCCACCCCCCCCCCCCCCCCATTTTTCCCTTTCATTTTTCTACCACTCCAATCAATACTCTCTGGTGTATTGTGTGTTCATTCGAAGATGTCTATACTCTTCTTTCCCAAAATCTGTGGAGAAGTTTTTCTGCAACAGCTTCTTCTTTCCCACACCCGCTCTCTTTTCTTTCTTTCTTTGGCCCATTGCACAAGAACAAGATCACCATAATGGCAGCTAATAGAGGTTGTTCATACACAATTTTGTCAGTTTTCATTACATCTCAAAAATGTATTTCGTGAACCTCTTGAGGTTCTCTTAACTGTGCTTTCGGTAATTGCAGCAGACTGCAGGGCACGCAGGTGATTGAGGCGGAAATGGGATGTGAGTCTGTGTATTGATCACAGTACAGAGAAAACTTTATCTCCGGGTCATCCAGGCCAAGTAGGTATAGACCAAAAATTGTCAAGCAGAGGAAGGTATCATGTTCCTGCTCTAGGACTGATAAAGAACACGGAGGTAGCATTAACAAGAACAGGCAATTGACTTTTCTAAACACTATTCTCTAGGGTTAAACTTTGAAGAAATATTCTTTTCTCATGGCTGGCACCAACAGTTGTCAGACCTCTTGGTCTTTAGAGGGAGCTTATCCATTTGCGATGCAATGTATATGGCAGGAAACTTCCAGTAGAGTGATTGCAGGTCAACCCTTGTTAACAATCGGCTAACACCAAACGTAAGCGCCTGCATGAAAGGTATCTATGTCTGAGCTGGTCACTCAAGCATTCCTCAGCCTTTGAGGGTCTGGGCTCCTTCTACCAAATGTAGATGCCTAAAATGGAACAAATGAACAGTGCCCTGGGGTATCAGCACTTTTTAACAGTGATGATGAAGCAAGCCAGAAAGGGCAAGCTTGCATGTAGTGTATGACCACAAGCGAAAGGACTGCTGCCTTTAAGGATAGCTAAATGCTATTTGTTTTGAAAACAGTAAGAAAGATGTGTATGTAGGTATCATAATGTTATGAAAATTGTTATTGCTAAAGCAGGTACTTTGAAGTGCTGTACTGGTTTGAGTGAGGAGGAAAAAAATCCACCAGCCTTACCTTGAAGTCTGAAACAATCTTCTCTTTTTTTCTGCCATCTGTAAGCTTAGAATTTAGCACAAGAAGAGCTAATTTTCTGCTGTCTGTTGCCCGTGGTGATATGTAGGTGTTAGGAAGAAGAGTAAAGGAAATTCTTGTACAGAAAATGCTTCATTGCACATGAGGGACTTGGATGTAATGGCTGACAAAAAATGTTTAACAGGAAAATTAGTCGTCTAAGCCTCTATCAGCATATGCATTTTTGAGACAATAGAACTCAGTGCTCATGCAGTGGCTCTTTACAGCATTAACTCTGTAATGTTCCAGAGCCCATCTGTTTGGGCTCTGGAACAGCCTCCCATGAAAAGTAATGGAGATTCTATTTCTCAGACTTTGAAAACTAGACTGCAAGCTGGTGAGCGCACCTTAGAGAGCAGTAACTGAGAGGTGAACATGGCTGAGAGAGATGGACTTAACAGATCTCTTCCATTTCTGAATTTCATGAGGTAACTTCCAGGGTAACAATCAAATCTTATTACTTGATCACCCTAAACATGTAACTAATTTTCTTCTTTAGGTTTTACCCATTAATGTGCCAACTTCCTTCTTCATGGAGCATACTAACCCTTGAAGTCTAGCAAGTGCCGTTGTGAATAAGCTTTGATTAATTTCTATCCCAACAGCTGTATTAGCACAGCCACCTCTCTGTTTTGAGGCTGAAGTAGCTTTTATTTTGCAACTTCTGCAGTAGCTGCAGATCTGTTAGGCTCTCACGAGCCTTTGTCCCCTTTGTGAAGTGAAATGTCTTATTTCAGGCCTAGCTTGGCTTAAGCTAGAATGTATTAAAATACCATATTTCAACGTGGCACTGATATGCGAAGGAGCAGGCTCACTGTTGCAGAACTCTTCTGAATATATGTAAAACCTGAAAAGGTTCAGGTCTTTTTGTCCTTTTTTGTGAATCCTGAAATGAGGGGTTTTTTTAACTGTTCCCTTTGTTTTCATTCACTGTAAGTTGTTTTTGCATGCAAGCAAATCTTAACTATTGGTGCGTCTGCTTGCAACTTTGTAAATATTCTAAAACCACTTTCCAAAATACTGCACAGGCATAAACATCTGAGAAGACAGTCTGACTTCTCCCGATGATCTTGGTAGTCAGCTAGAGTCAGCCTGCAGAGTGTTCAGATAAACATAGAAAACACACCTTTTTGTTAAAATAAAGCTAATTTTACCCTGATACTGATATTTTTCCTCCTTTAGCAATGCCTATCCCACTACTGAATATCAAGCTGGTTTGCTGAAGTCCTGTGCAAAGAAGCGAGACTTGAAAGGAAACCTAGAGTTGGGGCTGTAAGGAAAATGGCTGTCTCTCAAGAGCAGGAATATTGATGAAACTGTCCCTTAGGCATTCTTAACTGCAGCCAGTAAAACTTGAGTCAGTGTAAATAATAAACTGCTGATGGGCACAAAGGGTACAGAGAGGTTAGTCAAAGCTCCTGGAGCATTAAAGCATCTGGGACTCGAAATACTGGTTTAAGATATACGCAGTAATCACAGCTTCCAATTTTTCTTTCTGTTTTCTTAATGTTTTTTTTACCTGAATGCATGTTAAGTTAAAGGTCATGAAGTGATTTATGACCAGCTAAAAAAGAAATAAAAGTAAAATCTCCTTGCTGCTTAGAAACAAAAAATCTTGTAGGGAACTTGAATGTAGTAGTGTAATACCCCATTTTTTTTGCTATCAGTGCTTCTTTAGTATACAATACATCAATCCAAGGTATTCAGTTTTAGTTTAGTAACTTAGATCTTCTCTCTTAAAGAGTGATGCAGTATTTAAGGCTGCCTGTATACTTCAGCAATCCAGTTGTTTTTACTAAGTGCTCAGTGGTGTGAGAGTAAAATCCAGACAAACAATTTGACTAATTCTGTTTTTGACAAGAGATGTACAGCACTTTTTAATTCTTGCAACCCATTTTTCTTCAGAGGGGAAAAGAGCTAAGAACTATCACAGGTAAATGCAAGCAGATGTAAGCATGGTCGCATTAGCTGAAGCTGAGCATCTGTGTATCGGAGTGTTCTGCTCATGGCAGTGGCTGTGAGCAGATGCCTCTGTGAGAGGAAAGGCAGGGCAAACACAGGCAGTGTCCCTATACTTCAAGTATTTTCTTCTGTCTCTTGACCAGAGAGGAAAAAATATAATTTCCTTGGGGGCTGGGTGGTGTGAAGGAACAGGTATAAATCAGAATATAACATCTATGTAGGATTTGGGGGTTTGAATTCTGTGGGCATAGTTTTCTGTTGTAGTTTTTTTTTTTGTTTTTATAATGATGAGCTGTAAGCTGTCTTTCTGACACTTTCAAAATAAGGCTTTAAACCATTTTTTTCCCTCCCCCCACAAAGGAATAGGTAAGGAAACATGAACATTTTTTTTTTTAATTTCTGACTTAATCAAATTGTATAAGGGTTGGAAAATGTCTTCAAGTAATAGCAGCCAAATAGCACAAAATCAAGGTTGTATAAGGGTTGGAAAATGTCTTCAAGTAATAGCAGCCAAATAGCACAAAATCGAGGTGATTATTATTTGTATTTCAGCATTGCAGGATTAATTTCAAATCACAGACTTGAGACACTGAATTGGAGTAAACTTTTAAGCAGAAGGCTAGAATCTGGTGGTAAGTCTCTGTTGGAACTAAAAATATCTACAATGAAAACTGTTCAATTTGAAAAAAATAGACTGCCACTACATGACATGCCTGTCTTTATTTTAGGGTAGTTAATTCCTAAATATAATAACTAATGTGTTTCTCAAACTCTGAGGAACTCACTTGTGTTGCTGACTAGACTATAACTGTGAGTTTTAAGACGCAAAGAACATGAAGAATCTGTTCGCTGTAGTTATGCTGTTGTACTTGGTCCCTGGAGAGGAGAGGTTCAGGATGAAATAATTATTACGCTATTCATATGCCTGTTGCAACAGGAATGGATAGAGCCTGACCCTATACTTTCTACAGACTGCTCAGCACAGTAGAAATCTGTTTGCTGTTTGTCTTGAATATAACATTTGCAAACATTTCAGGAGTTTGCCAAAAGTTAATTCCGCCACCCCCCCCCCCCCCCCCCCATATAATATGTTCTCTTGCTTGTCTGCTTTTCCACTTACTTTCACTGTTTATCTCCTGAAAATCTTTGTGATTACAAGTAGGCTTCACAGCTCCTGGGAGAAAGGTTCGTGCAAAAACGATCACAGTGCTCTTAGTATTGTACAGTTTGTCTCTGAAGGTGCCTCAGTCAAACAGAGTCAGTCAGTGCTGGGCTTCCATAGGAACGGCTGCCGCTGCCCTCCAACACAGGCAGCAGACACCAACCTGTTCTTTTTCACGGTCCCTGCAGTTTGTAGGCCAGCACATATGTTTACACCACCCGCTGATCCTGGCTCTAAGTTAGGACTGGGCGAGGAAACTGGTGGATGAGAAACTGATATGTACTTGCTGCTGCTGATTGCTACTAGGGTGTTCATCTGGGTAGTGTAGACAGCTGGCAGTAGTAACTCCTCAAACTTCATCAGCCAGAGGTGCCCAGTTGTACCCAGTGACAGCCTTGGACTGTCTACATGAGCCTCTCAGATCGTCTTTCACCCCTGCTATGGTCTTGCTAATAGCTCTCTCGGTGTGGAAAATGTAGTCTTAAATATGACTTTTCCTTAATAAAGTTGCTGAAAATTAAGAAGCAAGGGGGCTGGGCTGAGAAATAGCATATGCATTTGGGCTCATGAAATCAAAACAGATTAACATAATCTAAACCAAGTGAAACACTGTGAAAATCTTTGAGGGACTTTGGAGTTTTTGCATGTGTGCATGCATGCTGCATCAGTACTTTCTCTACTGAGGGCCTTGCTGAGCAATAAGCTTAACGTGCTTAACTTGTGCTGAATTTCACAAGTTGTTTTCAGAGATGCTATGTTAACTGATGGGTCATCAAGTTCAGCTGAGTTAACTGAGGGCCCGAGTGAGAGGGAGTTAAAGTAAGGTTTAGTGGGTTGCTGGTTTTTGTTGGGGGGGGGGATGGGGCAGGGAGTGGTATATCTGCCCGGTTTGTATTGTTTTGTAAACTGCCTTTTTTTTTTTAAGCATCATGTAAGAATATGAAGAAAGATGCTTGTAAGACTGTGGTAGTTAGGGGCATGAGGAGATGTTTTGTCCAAAGTGCTACACGTGCTGTCCCCCAGGGGAGAAAACCAAAACCCAGCTGACCCTTGGAAATGCAAAGGATGTTTTTTCCTTTTGATTAACATGAAAGAAATCAGCTGGTAGGTAACACACATACAAGGGCAGATGAGGTAGGACAGAGGTCCTTGCCTGCACCTTTGGGATTGTGGTGAGCAATACTTGGAAGATACTATTAACAATAACTTGTTCTTGCACAGCACTTAATTTTCTTTCCCCTCTTCTTTAACATGTAGTCTGTCAGGGAAATTAGAATGCAAGTCATTTTAGTTCTTTTTGCTGTTGTTCCAATCCTATAGATTGTAAACATTAGAGGTATGATTGGTTGAACTATCGTTGGTGCAACCTTTTTTTATGTACTCAAGAGATTCTGACTACACTGAGAAAACCACTTTAAGGTGGTGGAAAAAACTGTCTACAGTGGTCTTTGGTCTAGACTTGAGGTCTGTCCTATGAAAGCTTAACTATGTAGTCAAACTATATATATGTCATGTCACTGATAAAGTTAATATTCTGAGAGTAGCCAAATTACTCATGGCATAGTCTTAGAAAGTAGAACATGAACCGTTAGCTTCATTAGCGCGTGTTCTGGGATGATGTGTTTCAAAACATGAAGTATCAGCATTGTGGTATAAGCTTGTGGCATGCCTGTGGCATTTTGGACGCTGCACGAGCTGGAAAAGGTTTGTGACAAGAGTGTTTCAGTGAATAAAGCAAAGTAAATATGAAGGACAGTTAAATACAACAGGGCTTCTCAGTGTGAAGAAATGAGTCCAGGCAGGGTATGACAGAAGACTATGAAGCTGTGAGTGGCATGCCCACGTGTGCAGAGCTTGCCTGTCTCTAACCTTGCAACTCTTCATGGCACAGATTAAAGGCTGGGACAGCGCACTTGGAAAATACCGCTCTTTGCTTCCCTGGATCTTATGGTTCTCTGTGACAATGACCAACAGAAGCAACGACCTTCAGTCCAAGCTACTGTGGCTGCTCATGTTCCTATGTGGATAGGCGTGGCTATGTTCCTGGATGAATGAGAATGCTGTTAAAGATCCGTAAGTCAAGAAAACAGCAACACAAAGTGTTATGTAGTGTTGGGAATAGGATGGGTTGTGGAGAAGAGAAGAAAAATAATTACAGCAAAGAAGAACAAAATCAGTTACAATTTACATCTCCTGTTAGTTCGGTAGACTTTCATATCAATAAATCATTTTAGATTTAAATTATAATGCAAGTTAAGCTGAAAAAATAGACAAAAGCCCAAGTGACTGCCTGTGATTAGTGGAACAGGGCTGGCCTTCCACCTTCTGAAACAGTTCCCTGCAGTGACCTGTATTTCTCTTTCCAGATACCATGGACGTCCAGCCTTTTTGTGCTGTGTGGTTTTCTAAGTTCACTGGCTGTTAAAACTGCAGGGTTTACTTACCAGTAGAAGGCGTTTACTAGGTGTTAGTATTAAATATTGTGGCACAGTGCTTATGGACAGTGTTGTATTAGATTGAAGTCCTTTGTGCTAAAGTAACAGTAATATTGCCATGGTCAGTGCATCCAGGTTTCCTTGCCAACTAGCCTATGGATGGGCTATCTAAAACTACACAGGCATTTGCATGTCTATGCTTGTTCAATCACGGTTTAGTTGCTAGCTATTTTTGTGATGTGAAGCACCAAAGTCACTTCATGTAGCTCATTTGGTAGGGAGCCCCATTGAACGTATTTAGTTACTCAGACCTACGAACTGGTTCCTTATTGGTCCCACCTAGTTATAACTTACTGTAGTATTTCCCAAGCTGCTTCTGAAGAATGGTTTATTTTTGCTTTTAGGTTCCTGAAGAAGTCTCAAAGCATCATCTGCTGCAAAAAGTTGGAATTATGGATGCCAAGTGAGACAGCAGTGCTTGCATCCTGAACCTGATGCAGAGGGTCTGAATTACCTATGGGAAAGCAAAAGCAATGTAACTGCTCTCCTGTTTCCTGGGAGTGAATTACAACTAGGACTTCTACTTGCCACAACAGAATACCCAGGTTCACGCGCTAATTCAAGTCAGATTCTTAGACAGTGGATGGAAAATCTGTTTTGGCTGTTGGACTGAGAACTCTGAACTCATTTCACAAGTGAAAGGCTTCAGCAGAACAATTCTCAGTACAGGAGGGAATTTCAAGCACCTTCATAAATGCAGTGCTGGTTTTCTGCCTCAGCCGACTTTCTAAATTTCTCTTTTCCTGCCAGAAATCCTTTCTTTTCTGAAAGTGTTTACCTGAGACGGCATATTGCTGTCTAATCTAGATGGATAATATAGTGCGGATTTTAAAATCCTGACTGTTACAGGATATCAGAAAGACTTCTAAAATAGTGCTAAAATTAGTTGCTGTGGAACAAATTTTCTAACCTAACATGCTTTTCTACAACCATTGCCTCACTTCCCCCCCCCCCCCCCCCAACCACTAGTGCCATCCTAATCTTCTAGACCACTTAGTAACCTCCTCTTATCCTACATAAAATACAATTGCTGGCTCTGATATTCATTAAGTGATAATCCCAATTAATTCAGACTTCAATGTAGAAACAGGTCCTATTTCAGCTGTAGAGAAATCCGGCTCACCCCAGGGAGAATGCATGCAAACACATATGCACGTACCCACACGCACACACAGTATGTAGAATGCCTTAAAGAAACTGTAGCTAACCACCTTATTAGTATTCCTCCCTCCTCTGTGTTTCACTTGCAGCAACAGAGGGCTGAGCAAAATGCAGCAGAACAGGGACAGAGACAGAGCTGGCAATCATCTCGGTGCAGGCTGCTGAATGTAGGGGGTGGGGGGGATGCAGCAAAGCAAGATTAATAACCTTGCCATAATCCTGTGCACCCTGGAAGGAGACACCTCTGGTGACTGAGCTGTACTTGTCTTGATTAATTGGACTGAGTGAATGAGTGGCTGGCAATCCACCTGGTTTGGAGGCGACCCCCTGGTTTTGCTGCTCTCTGAATCCTCTACCCATCTGGGAAGGTAACAGTGAGACATACCATCTGCAGCACACACAGCAGCTATTGGAGGCTACTACTGACAGTTTGCACTACAGTTTTTTGGTAAGCGAGAAGCCAGGTATATTGTACAGTAGGAGATTTCTGTGCTCAAGCTACTGAATCCATCAGCAGCCCCCGACGCTCCCTTCTCCGATTGCCTTTGAGTTCTGGGCTTACTTTTAACATAGTCTCCTGGACGCATTTTGCTGGGGATGGAAGAGCAGTAAATGGAACCTCTGAAAACTAATTGCTTTGCTTCTGTGTAACTCGAGAAAGAGAAAAGCAAAGAGGATCAAATCCAGCTGGAGGAATTTAAATTTCTTTCGGAGAAGTTTACAGGGGGACCGCACAAAAGGTAAGTCCAGGGGTTTGCCTGCCCCTTCTGTTTCCTTGTTTGTTTCCTGCTTGCTTGTTTGAGCTGGGGAAAAAAGCTAAAACAGGAGTACCGGGTGCATATGCAGTGTGGTGTTTGCAAAGTCTGTGCTTGTAATTCGTATCTCCTTTTCACTTCCTTTTCTGGTTTGGTGGTTTTTTTTTTTCTTTTGGTTCTTCTCCCCCTGCCATTTGCACGGTAAAAATGCTTACAAAATGATGATCTATAGTGCTGGAAAATGTTAGTTAAATAGCACTAGAAAGCTCCTTTCATTTCAGAGGTATTAGAATTTCTAGGGAGATAATTCTTTTTATTAAACCAGCTAAAATATTTGGTAAGTATCTAGAATGGGCAAGAAATACAGCTCATAAAATATTTTCAACATAAGTCTCCATAAATCTTGTCTAGTTGTTTCTCTGCATTTCGGTCAGCTCTGGAATGATGAATATGTAAGTAAAAAGCTGCTTCTGCTGCTGCTGTTAGTGGAAGTAGAAGGTAGCAGAATGGAAATTCAGGATTTGTGCATCACGTGAAGTTTGTCTGTTTGCTTCTCATTAACCTTTTGAATGCTGCTGCTTTATTTTTTTTCAGCTACAGAATTTATGAAACATGTAGGGCCAAACAGTAATAACTCATATGGAACAGAGTGCTGATCACAAATTAGTTCTTGTGGGCCCTTGATTTTTGGGATGGAGGTGCTACCAAGTGCTCAGGTGACCAAAGTAAACGTCTCATCCGGCATGGTTCATGGCACTCCAGTATTTCTGGAGATCTACCAGTCATATGGCTGTGGTGCTACTCGGTTTTTAAACCTGGCACTTCTCCTTCCCCCGCACCCGACCCACCCCTCAGTGCAGTTTCTGCAGGAACAGTATGACTGTTGTAGCCTTTCCCATCTTTACGTTTAATAATAGAAATAAAATACCATTGCATTGCAATAGAATGGGAGCTCTTGTGGTTGAGCTTTTTTATATTGCTGCACTGATAGTACTTAGCATTCCCAAGGAGGTGAGAAAACCATCTGTAAATACATTTCAAAGATGCTTGCTTCTCCAAATGGAATTGCTAGGTACTCGCTCCTTCTCAATTATATGAATATGAATGACTAATATTGGAGGATATGGTATCTATTTGAAAGACTGCATAGCTGGTTATTTAGTGTAAAAAGACATGGATCAGAATGCAGTTCTACTGAATAATCAGATGTTGAGGGGCTTGCATTTGTGTACATATGTAATGTATATAAAGAAAAGGGGACATTTATAAATAAGTTTTGTAAGATTGATAAATACAAGGACGCATCAAATAGGATGGACCTTTGAGCCATTTGGCACAAAGAAGTGTAATGACCCCTCTTGTAATAGATCCTGTGTTGTAAAGCTAAAAACTTAATGAAAAGGCTCTGCTTCAGCGTAATCAAATCACTTTATGTTATTGCATCCTGTCAGTCAGTCCCTCTAATTCCCGCTGGTTTTGCATAATAGCTTTAAAGAGGGATTAAGGAAGAAAGAAGAACTGGTTATAGGTGTGTTTTCCCCTCATTTTCTGGAAGTGATGATCTGTGTTGCATATGCCTTTACTCTATATGATTGTGACAAACAAATCTCTTTCTGGGCAGGATGCAGTTTGCCATAGTTCTCCCTCATTGTACTTTACTCAAGCCCCATTGCGTGTAGCACATGCATCTATTTCACCAGAAAATGAGCTATGTTCTCTTTTAACTATGGGGAACAGCCTGTGTGTAATGAGGGCTAAAAAAACAAAAAGGGGGTGTGTGTGTGGAGAAATGATGACTCATGATTTTTAGAACCTTACCCTGGTTTTAGAACTGAAATATGTAATGAGTCCATCAAAGCAGAGACATTGGCGGGATGAAAGCAGGGGGGAAATGTTCTGCCTGGAGATGAAACAACTTTCATGTTCTGGGGAAAAAGATGACACATTTGCTCCACCAGTATTTCTGCCTGTTCTGATGTGTAGGATATAATTTAGTAGTGTTGCATGCCCTAAACTGAGTGGGAGGGTAGTCACCTGTATGCTGGAAAAAAAAAAAAGGTGTCACTGCTCTCTTGAAATGGTATCCAGATGTTATTAATCATCTGTCTCTGATCATCAACCCTACAGAAGTGACACTCTTGTGGATTTTTTTGCATGTAGGATTATCTCCTTATATACTACAGACTAAAGCAAATGGTGGTTATTTTACATTTTAACAGATTCACTGAAGAGGAAACCTCATGCTTCTTTCTCTCCAACCCTACCTAAGTATTTTTGTTGGTTTGTAGTAGATTTTGATAAGAATTTTTCCTGGATTTCATTTCTGACTTCCTAATTATACTGTCATATTTGCTATTTTTTGTTTTTGTTTGTGTGTCTTATAGTATACACAATATTGTATAGAACATAATGTGTTCTATCAAGGGATCAGTTTTGGTTTCAAATACCATAGCTGCTATTATGGCAAGAATGCTTGCCACACAAGAACTCAGTACTAGCAGGTTTTATGTGGGAACAGGCTTTAGCACCAGTTGGACCGTGTGTGGGTTTTTTCATGTTCAGTTAAAAAGAACTGTGAAAAGACTGTCAAGTGTTTCATTTTAGTGGCCCTTCCATTTTAATTACATTCATAGTGCAATGCCCCATATGCCTTCAGTCTCACCTAATAGGAAAAATGCTTTCTTCTCTGTGCTGTTTGGGTGCTTATATGAGCTCGATCCACTGTGCATTGTACCTCTTGCTGAAATATGAAGAGAAGGCCTGCAAGGGTCTTCCAGTGAGTGTATCGTAGGTAAAATGTCTCAGCAGGAATATGGGTACAATGAGACTCTCATGAGCTGAATTATCTAAATGTTGTTTGAAGAGTAAGTGGAAGATAAAGAAAACAGAAATTTCTTTTTCACTTAGTTCCAGTTAATTTAGCAGCTTCCTTTTCTTATTGCTGAAGTCAGCCAGCCAGGCGCTAAGCTTCTCAAGCACATGTTTCTCTGAGACCCAGGGTACTTTACACATGAATTCCTCCTCCTTCTGAAACAAGCTGGGCTGACAAGTGGTAAGTCAATCTTAGAGCTCGGCGGCGGCATGCAAGCAACGGGAGGATGGAAGAGAGGAGATGTTCCATGACTTGAACCAAAAGAACAAGCTCTGCAAGGTGGCAGAACATGCTGACTCATCACATTGGTCTGCAATATTATCTTAGGCTGATGTGATGACACTGGGCCTGGCTTTGAAATAAGGAGCCGGAAAAGAGTGGTTTATCGGTAAACACACACTGCTTATGAATGTGTATGTCTCTAATGACAAATGGTACGATCACTGAAAATTCCTGCGAGTAGAGCTAGTGTTCTTAAATCTCTAAGAGGATTAATAGCAAGTAAATTTTACTGCTTTTAGCCACTTAAGGAAAAAAAGAAGTTACAAATATATCCTTTCAGTTGACAAATTAGTTGACTGCAGTAAATTACACACACACACAAACTCCATTTCTTTTAATTCTGTGTCAAAGTATAAGGTTTAGGAATGAAGGAGACTCGGAACCTGAACTCTCCAGTTCCTGGGCTGGCAAACAAATGTGTTGGATAAACTCTTAGGCAGCAAAATAAAGCTGATTATTTTTCTGCTTTCAGTACTCCTAGTTGGACATGTGAAAATGGATTTTGTTTGAGAGGTTCTTTAATTTCTTAGCTTTCCAAAAGGACAGTTACTCAGGTTGTTTAGGGAAGACAGCCTTTGTGGTGCTTGCTGCCTGTTATTTGGCTTTTCACAGACTGGGGTATCCAAGAAGGCGTCCTTTACTAGTAAGAATTCCTTATGTTTTCATGAAATTAATACAAAAGATCACGTATTTTTGTTGAGTTATATAACAAAAAAAAACATGAGAAAATGTTGACTTAGACACCTTACCTTTCAGGAGTGGTCCGTGAGAGGATTGTTGAGCACATGGTAGCAATGTGCAGGTATTTGCTTCTAGAGACTGTCACTGTTCAGGTTGATAAGGTAGAGATGGTGACGTTCTCCACATGAAGACTGAAATGCCCTAGTGGTATGCTGAGTCTTCTACAGCTATTTCATATTACTGAGGAGGAAATTTACTGTTTCTTTGTTCTCACAAGCTGCAAGTTGCTGCCATAGAAGAGCTCTTGCTGCCGAACTAAGAGTGGTTACATAAGGTAGAATCCTGTTGATCCTGGAGGAGGGTGGTGGGCAGAGGTTTCTTCAGAAGCTGGAGACTTTGCTTCTCAGAACACACACTTCAGAGGCAGAATTGTAGCAAGGAATCTAGGTCTCCTTCCTGGTGTGTACTAAAAAACTTTTTGTACTGACGACAATTATTGTGTAACTTGCCAAAGTTTCTTCACTCAATTGGTTGTCAGTGGTAGGCATTCTGTTTATACTTTGTATATTGCATAGGCTAGCAGAAACACCAGTGTGAAATGAAAACATGCTTAAATTAACCTTATCGTTGTAATTATAAAGGGCTTCTGTTGCTGTGTTTTTGACATAGCTTTGAGCTTGCAACCTGTGGCAGAGAGATTTTCCATGAGGCCTGTTATTCTAACCTCTTTGGTAATTTAAGATGTTGTTTTGATAGGTTAAATTTATGTCAAGTGCTCAAGTCCAGCACGTTCTAGTTATTAAGAGACTGTCAATTCTAGTCCTCTTCATCCTGTTTACAAGAGTAAGAACAGGCTTATATCCTTAGCTGTTTAGCTCCTCTGAAATAGCTGAATTGGTACGAGGTAAAGATACAGACAAGTGAGGTGGGAGACCCGTCACTCTTTTTTTTTTTTGCAAATGCTTCCTTAATTTGATTTAACTCCTTGTGGGAGCAGAAGAGTCCTCCCCTTTCTGTTGTTCAGTCGCAAGAGAAAAATCTTGTAACTGCAACATAGGGCTTTCAAGCAGTGGGCATATTTTCCATATAATCTTGGTTTTCTTTGTCTAATTTGTCTGCTAGTATGTAATCTTTACTATTTTTCTGCTGTCCAGAAAGAAATTGGCAAATGCGAAGGAAAAGTAACACTTATGCACTAAATATCTGGTATTATTAGGTAAAGCTATGGATGGCACTTCTTTGCCTGTGTGATTTTCCACCCCCCCCAGCTGTTCATCAGTGAAGGATTGTTGCAAGCATCATGCAGCTTCCAGTTGAAGGGGGCTTTCTGCAGAGGCTCTGACCTCTCATATTAAGGCTGCATTTGTTTCAACCGATTTTTATTGCCAGGCTTTTCTCTGGAGCTACTCGCTATAATAACTTTGTGTTGCATGTAAATCTGTAAAAATCTTCACTGTACCCTTAGTTATTTCAGGAAGAAAATGAGACACTTTGTAGGCAGAGATCATTTAGCTTCAATTTACTTAAATCCTGCGAGAGTAGCCGCCTTCTGAAAAGCAGAGATCCAGTAACAAAAACTGGAGTGAAAGGAGTGGAATGGGTGAACTCAAGGTAGGAAGAAAAAATGGTGCAGAGATTACCCCAAAGACAAAAGTAGTTTCATATTCTTGTAAGGGTACAAGCAGGGATTGCACTGTACAGACTGCACGTGGAAGAAAATTGTACTTTTGCACGTGGTGAAAGTGTATTTCAGCGCTTTGGGTGGGGTAAAGAAGGTTGCGGCGTGTTCTTTTAAGCATTTGAAGTACATGCTTCAGAAATGCCACTTGGTCTGGTCCCAAGTCTTCATTTTTATTTTGAACAAGGGTAGATACAGCAAGGCTAATAACAGAAGTGGCATTATCAAAACTCTGTAAGGGATTTGGATGTCTCTTGAAAAAGCATTGAAAACTTAAGCCTTGGACTTCAATAGGAAATATGAACTACAGTTCCTTAAGTAAAGGAATATATATTGAGTAAGAATAAATATCAAGTAAGAACGTACCTTCCTGGGAATACTGCCTCTCCACAGACTCTTCAATTATTGTCTTACAATGGGTTTGTAATTATTAAAGTCATGTTCTTTGTCTGTTCAAGTGTGCAATCATTCCCCTTGGGTGGAAGTGCAATCTAGTTCTGAGAACAAAAGATATGAGAGACATAGTTTAGACCAGTTCTGGGTGAAAGGAGTGTGAGAACTGGAGAAGGGTGCAGGCCCAGGAAAACAAGATGCTTTGTGTGGTTAGAAGTTTATATGCTTATGTGCTAAACTGGAGTTTAGATAGGATTGTTGGGAGAGTTATGGGAGTGGTGGGTTCACAAGAGTTAACATTTCCATCACCTGAATTCAGGAAGTCTGAAGCAAACTGGGGCTTGCAGAAGAGGAAATTTAATATGTAGGTATGCAAGAGCCTAAGTATCCAGAGATAACATGCAAATAAAATGACTGATGCATTGAAAACTTTTATCATAAAGGAAGTACAAAGTAATGTAACTGAATGGGTAGGTGTTTTAATTCACGTCTGGAAAACCAGGTAGTATGATTTCTGGTGTTTGTGGGCTAGAAGGACCTTAGAATATTTGACTGTGTCACAATTTTTATGTAATCAAGCACATGTCTTCCAGTGGAAAAACGTAAGTTAAAACTGTAAGCTTTGAAGACTTTTAGTGACTAAAAAAAATCGTGAATGGCTTTATATTATCAGCTATAGAATATGTAAAGGAATTTGGCTGAGTTAGTGTATGGCTGGGTTAATGTAACCCAGTTGTCAGGCAGTAAATATCATGCATTTATTTTCTCCGCTTCATTTTTCACATCATGCCTGATCCACTCGGGTTTCTTGCCTCTGAATTTCAGCGGCTGCTTGCAGTGGAGTGGGCTGTTTTGTAGCAGGGCTGCTCAGAGGCACCTCTTGTTTTCCGGTGACCTGCAGCAGAGCATCGGTACTGTTTACTGGAGAAGAAAGTGGCCTCAGGGGAGCAGGATTGCCCTAGTCCTTGGCTCTGTCCTGTGACTACCTTGCGATTGAGCTGAGCAGTAAGGGAGAGACAGCATAGCCTGACTTGCTAGCTTTCCTTTTTCTCCTTTGTCACTGATATTCAGGACTTGCTGCAGTAACCTGATGCCCTCCTTTTACATAAGTCACAACCCTTTCAAACCACAAAAGATCCATTCAAACGGGGATTCCCTTGACAATCAGCTTTATAGTTTAAGCAGCTTTACGCAATACTGAAAACGGCGACAGTTGAGAGAGGTAACTAGGAGACTCCTTATATTATAAATACTTGGTTTGGGAATGTGTATTTAAGGGTCTTAATCTGCCTAAGAGAGTCTCTTAATCTGCCTTAATTCTTCTTCTTATACTCTTTTTCTGAAGTAGGCGGAGATGCGAGATCTTTCTGTTCATTTAGATGAATAGAGAAGCTTCACACCTGTCAGCATATGTATCAGCTCCATTCTGCAGCATGCAGGCTTGGGATACCACTTTCTACTACATGAATCATCAAAAGTTGTGGATTACTGCTTTAGATTTGTCCTGTTTTTAGCGAGGTGCATCTCTGCATTTCTACCTACATCTGAATCTTTGTGCTTTCAAGGGGAATATTTGCAACCAGGCAAATGATGTTAATTATGCTGTTTTCTTCTATGGGAAGTGTTAGATTAGAAATTTAGAAAGAGGGTGTATTTCCTTGATCCCGTGAGTTCCTTCTTGTGAAGCCTTGTGTGAAACTTTCCAAGATTATTAACTTTGAGTCTATTTATGGAACACCTTATTTGACATATGGAATATGTATGTTCTACTAGACATGTTTACAGAATGTAGAAAGACAGGGTAAATTTGGTAAAAGATCTGTCCGAAGTACTTCTTTTTATGTAATGCAGTTGCCCATTTGAAATCAAAGCTTTGCTATGAACCATGAGCATTTCAATGTTTGTTCCATCTGGAACTTAATGGAAGCTTTTGAGGTCTAGCAGTGGAGAAGTCTAACTTACTTATTTTATCATCTCTTATCTGTCTGTAACATAAACCTACGTCCTTGTCTCTGGCTAAGGATGAGCCAGTTTGAAGTTTTGCTTGTGTCGTCAGCAGGAAATATTCTTCACCACCACCTCTTCACACTTTCGATATGGGGAGGGAAACTTCGGGAGCAAAACGTTATGAAGTGATGGTCTTGAGGATGCGGAGGAAGTGGAAATGGATAAAGCTGCTACTCTGATATGCAGAAACGTTTACTTTGCTAATGGAAGGGAGTTTTGTGTTCTATCGAGTGAGGAGAAAGTATATTTTGAAAAGTCATGATTTTTGTAAATCTATGAAAATGTAACATAAGTAATTATTTCCTAAGGTTATTTTGTCCAGATTAAATGGTGCTCTCCTTTATTTTTTTTTCTTTTTTTATCAGAAACCATGCCTGAGCTTTTAACACTTAAATTCTGATAGTTGTCTCTTTTTCTTTCTTTCCATATTGTTTAACTGTAATTGGTGTACTAGAAGGCTGTTTTCATGATCTTGCCTAGGCCCTCAGGCAGTGGAAATGAGTAGGTAGTTCCAATAAGGATGTCAGTTTATGAGAATAAGCATTTGGCCTCCGGTTGTTGTTTTACAAATTGTCTAAATAGTCTTTTTCAAATGTAGGTGCATTTCTGCAATCACTTCAGGCTTTGGCATGTTTAATTATTTAAGCCTAGTGGTAAGCACTGTAAGAAGCAGTGGAGGAAAAAGGTCACTGGTGGAAGAAGAGCATGTCTTCCACAAATGGCCCTGATATTGCACTTGATTTTAGTAGGATAATAGAGACACTAGAAAACATTAAGATTTGAAGGTTACGCAGGCTTTAAACTGTTGTTAGTAATGGGACTGGAAATTGCCTTCTGTTAGTGTAATGCTCTGATTTTTTTTTTTTCTAGTATTACAAAGGAAGGGAAATGCTTTAATTGTTTCAGTTTCTAAAACAAAAAATGAATACGCTTGTACTTTTTATGGAAACTCTTATTAGGAGGTAATACCTCTTAAACAACTAATATAGTTGGAAAAAGCAAAAAGCTATCATAGCTACACTAAAAAAAGTGTTGGGCAAGACTACTAATGTAAAACTGTTTTTTCTTTTTGTGTGGTTTTTTTTTTTTTAACATCCCATCTTAAGGTCTGCTACTGTAGTCTGAGACAACACTACTTCATCTCTAGTATTTTCTTTTTTTTACTTCCTACAGGTCTAAATTTGATTTTTATGACTGGAGGTTAATATTGAGAAGGAATTGAGGTGTAGGTGATATGGAACAAAACTAATGTTCTTTGCCCTCTCTTTTGCCACAGATTGGGAGTCTTTGTTGAATTCCATAGTTTATGTAGACTTTGTCTCCTAACAAAAAAAACCAATATGCCTAATCAATACTCCTGTTGCTCTACTCCTCCTTAGACATACTAACCCTAAATAGAATGGGCAACATGCACTGCCTTTAAACCTAGGGTAGTGCTCTGGCCCTTTTGGTGGGAGCACATCGTTTTTCTGTGTCTGTTGGCATTATCAAAGTTCAGGTAGCTGTGGTTGGAAGAACAGTCTTGTGTTTGATCTGGTATAACCAGGTGCAGATACTCTTTGATCTGTCTTACTTGCTTTTGCTTTCTCTATGACCTGTTTTCCTGTAGGGTGAAGAATGTATAGATTTATATGCTGTATAGACTACGAAAACTGTTCTTGAGCTATTGCATTAAGCTCCCCCAGGAGAGCCTTCAGGACAGAAGTGAGAAGCTTTCCTGCCACCACCTTGTGTGCTCCTCATACTTGTGCTATTTCTTGATTAACTTGCTTTCTCTGTATTACAGTAACAACTATATTTGATGGCATTTCGTTATACATACAATGCCATGATGTTCATAAGATGAAGAAATGCTTTTACTTGCTTGGACTTTCAATCTCTACTTGCAGGCACTTGGCAAGCAGTAATCATCTTTTTTTTTTTTTTTTTTTTTTAATTTGTTGTTGAATGGCTGTTAAAATTCAGTCATTTCATGAGACAAAGCAACACCTCCCTTCTGAATTTATACTATTTAACTTGGCGGAACTGGAACAAAACAGGATGCACAATCAATGCATTGCCTTAAGGGTCAAGGCTGTGGTTCAGATATGTGATCTCTTACTATCTATGACCTTTAAAGCCTAAATTATTCTATTAAGCTGCTCCTCCCCAGGTAGGAGGGAGGATCAAAACACTGGCGCTGCCTTGCTGCTTCCTTCTGCATTACCTTCAATGGCCAAATAGGTTTAAAATTATACTGCACTGGTGCAGGACAGAGATGACAGAGAAATGGGTCACATTGGAGATGCCTCACATTGGAGATGCCTACATCTGAACTGCCTGCACCGTGCCCTGGCTGGAACTGATGTAACTGCCGTCCATATTGGATGAGAGGGCAATAAAGGTGAGTCACCATGTCAAGGTGGCGGGCAACCTTCATTAGCGAGGTTACTTTGGCAGTGTTTAGAAACAAAACCAAGTGTTAATTCATTCTTTTTGTTTGCTTGCTTGCCCTATGCTGGATGGAAACGAAATATGCAAGCAACTTCTGACTCATTCTCTTCCATACCAGCTAGTCCAAGAATAATTGGAGAAGCATTAAGCAAGAGCTGAGTCACTAAATCAGCCATGAAGTTCTGACTTGCTGTATCATCGGAGGTGATGGCTTGCTTTCCATTGTTTTGCATAGCCCCTGGTTCCCAGTGGGTGTAAAGCTCCAGCCATAGTCTGTACTGCAGTTTACAGTAATACATCACGTTACAAATCATGCTCTGGAATAGTAAGGTTGATTGTGTTTCTGTCAAGGGTAGAAACAACAAAAGTGGAACTATGGGATCAGCTTGCATAATGGAGATGAAGATTACAAAACCCATGCAGGTGTCAAGCTGCTTTAATTGCTCTGTAGCTGCATAGCGAAACTGGAGGACTGGGACCATTCTTTGAGGACACTGACAGGTAAAACTCAGAATAGCCGGACCTTGCAGCAGCACTGAGCCTTAGAGACCCTGCAACAGTCCAGCCAGCTGATGCCAGCGAAGGGTCTACTTAGTGTTTCGTGAAGTAACCCCTGTAGCAAGAGTTTTAAAGAAGGTAATACTGTGGTGCATGAATCTACAGGCACAGATTTAGAGGAACCTCTGCCCTCTGAAGAAGATCCGTATGGCATTTAATGGATGTGAAGATTATAAGGTTCCACTGAAAAGTAGTAGGACTACATGGTGATTACTCTTAAATTTATGGAATGTAATAAAACGTTAACATAGCACTTTCCTGTAGGTCTTGTTGAACTGTCCCATAGCATTTAATGTTTGGGATGTAATTTTCTATTGAACTTCATGGGAGGATCCAAAAATAGAAAACTGTGATTAAAAAGTAGATTTCTTCCCCCCCTTAGTGTGTCTTCCTTACAGAGCAAATATATTTACATTTAGGATTTTATCTAGGGTTGAAGCACAGAAGAATGGTATAACTTTTTACCCCCATCACTTCTGTTGTGGTACAGAGGATACATTTAAAATGTTAATTAAATGTGCTGTTAACATTACTTCTGTATTTAAGACTTCATCTACATTAGGTAAAATGAGTATCACAACAGTATAAGTAAGAAAGGTTGTTTGTGAGTGTGTGAAATGGGGAAGGAAGTTTCCTAAAGACAGTGGCTTTGACTTTGTTTTTGGAAATTAATGCATTAACTTACAACCTGGTAGGAACTGATGAATCTGTGGAGAGGTTTAAAGATTTAAATTCTCAGATGTAATGGAGGCAAAACTGAAACAAAGTGTATACATTCAGTAGAATGTACATATATTCTTCCTCTCGAAATTTTTTAAATAAAATTTTTTTTCCAAATCAGAATGAGGTGATGAAGCACTGAATCCTTCAAGATAGCCCCCATTATCCTCCACATAAATCTAGCTACAGTTTAAATAAGGCAATTAAGAACACTTCAGTCTTGTTATGATGTTCTGTCACTGTCATAACAAGGTTGTGTCTGTATCAAAATACTTAGAGCTACTTTGCTTTATGAAATAACTTGAGTTGACTTCACGTTTTGATTTCAAATCTTCATAAATAGAGATACCGCTCTTGTCTCTGCTTTCTTCATGGTTCTCTTAACACTGCACAGCATTAACTTTTCCAGACTTTGGTCAGGGAGTAGCACAATATTTATTTAGAAATGCATTCCTGTTCTCCTGTCTGCAGCTGGAAATAATGCGAGCGTGTGTGTGCATATGTATATGCACACACTTCTCTATTTCTTCTTTGGAAGGTTCAAGTGCTTCTGTCATACTCACTTCTACAATAGAAGCACATTATCTGTTCAAAACCTTAAAATTTCTTGTACTTCTGTGGTGAACAACTGTCGGAATGTTTTTAGATGACCTTTTCTTTTTTTCTTTCTCCTGTGGCAAGAAGGTCAAGTTCCAACTGAAGAGTTGTAATGAATGTTTCCCCTTCCCCCCCCACCTTGTCACCAAAGTTAGTTGCAAGATTTGCTTACCATAGCCCTTTGCGTCCTCGCTTACAGGAGCAGAGCTGAGTGGTGTTTCCTCTGGTCAGTCTTTTTGAAAGATTGCATCTGGAGCCAAGCATTAAAAGACAGCATTTCAGTGACTCCTGTCACTACTTTAAATCTTTCAAGCTTTTCCCCTTGCTGTTTTTCCTGGAATCTTTACTGAGTTTTATCGTGATTGAAAGCACACTGTTTAAAGACCAGCTGTTTTCTTGGTGACCCAGAACTGTTTTATGCATAGCTCTTAAAGAAGCATGATTTCTGAATTTGATTTATTGTGGTGCATCTCAAGCCTTGGGAGCACCAGGTCGGCAGCAGGGCTCGTGAAGCACTCACTCCACTCAGCCTGGCTTCTCTCACCTGATGGCAACGGGAAAGGGAATGGAGTGGGTACAAAGGCCCACAGGGGGTGCGGTGGTGGGCCTTGGCGCTGGGGGGCTGCTGAGGGGCCAGGCTCTGTGCCTGCTGAGATCCTCCTGGCTCTGCCTCGCTCACCTCATTAAAGCTGAGTTCCTCTAAGCGAACATAAGGTGGTGGTTGCAACAACTAATTATTTCATTAGCTGCGCGTGTTGATGTGGCTTAATATGCTTACAGGCAAGTACACCAATCCGATAAAAAGCAGGTAAAATGTGTTCATTACCTCTCTTGATCTCCTCCTCCCCTTTTCTTGTAACAATAACTTCTTTAATGCAGAAATTTAATTTCATTGTTACCCACTTTTGACCTAAAAAGCTAGCTAAAGTTCAGGTTATTAATTACTCGTTAGGAACAGATGTTGATGAAAGTGACTTGACCTTGCTGAATCAGTTCACGGAGTAGGGAAGGAACTGAGCGGCACAACAATATTCTAATCTTATTTTGGACAAAAACGGCAGCCTTCATCTTTAGAGAAAGTGTCAGAAGACACTTGTGGTGTATTAATCACTCCCTCTGATGGTTTTTGTGTGTGTTACTGGACTGACGAATGTGAATAGTCAGTGAGCCATCTCTGCCCCTGTCTGTGTTAGGGGTGCAAAGGTCGTTCTTTAATGTACTTGGTTCCACGAAGGAGACTAACACAGTCTTGCAACTAGAATGAGTAATGGTTATTCACATTTTGGGACAATGAAAATGTTTTAAAATTATAAAAAATTTCTCTTTCCTAGATGGAAAAACACAGATGCTCCACCCCCACTTTTTATTTTTTCCTCTGATTTTTTTCTGCAGTTTGCTACAGGGTTCTTTTGCCAGGATGTATTTGGTTAGCGTGGAGTGTCAGAAAGTAAACAACAGTACTTTGGATCTACAAAGCACTTTTCAATTCAGTGTCTTGTTTAGTTTCTAGAAGTACAATGAGTATTTCCCCAAGAGAGAGAGACACTAGCTGTCTGCTTATGCTAGAATAGCTAGTAGGGTTAGTTATCATTAGGAATCGGAGTAAAATCCTGTTAAGACAATGATCATAGGTTCAGAATTGTTGTTTCATGATTCATGTGGATTTTGGTGTGAATAATCCCATTACTTTTACCTGGGTCATATTTTTAGGGTGGTTCTTAAGTCATAAGGTTATTAAAGTGGGAAGACTTGATATTTTCAGTTCTATCCTAATGAAAGCTCTTCACCAAAGCACTATGGCAAAGGGATAAGCTTTGTGCAGATTCCACAGCTGTAAAATATTGAAGTTCTCTTTAATTATCTCAGTTTAAAACCGGCCCAGATAGGAGTTACGACTATAAAATTGAAACCTAAGTATCTGTCAGGAATCCGGTCACGTCCAGTCTCTAATTATATGGAAAGTGATGACGTATCTATAGTGTATCTCACTAGCAGTATAACAGAGTATGTGGCTGTATTTGCAGAACTGTTATCTTTTGTGTTAATCAACTAGACTCTTGAAGTATGATATCTTGATATCTTACTATTCTTGCCTGCTATATTGAACTACTCTTGCAATAGGAAATTCAGTGGCTTGATTTACAGGCGAACGTAATGATTTCATAAGTCATTAATACTTATGAATACAGTAGTATGAAAAACTCCACTTTTCTACTTATTTTAGTGTAAGAATGAATAATTTTAGACTCAACCTAGAAATACAATGTGCTCTATTTCTTGTCTCTCCTTCAAAAAAAAAAAAAAATCTGTACCTGTAAAATGGAAGTATCCGTGAAGTTTTGTAAGTTTGGAGAGAATAATCCTTGAAGTCTTTCAGGACTATCTTGAAAAGTCTTAAAGTAACAGGACTATTTTTCTTCTGGATTTCTTTCAACTATTAAAAGTTTATAGAGAATCAGCAGCCTTTGCTTTTCTGGAAATACGTTACTCCTTGTGGCAGCTACTTAAATGGCAGCTGATGCCAGGACTTTACATGTATATGAAAGGCCATGGCACAAATCAAAACTATATGCATAGAGGACCATAATACATCTGTAACTGGTAATGAGATGCGTTAACATGATGGAAATGATCCTAATTCTAATATACACATGGGAAAGGGGGAAGGTGGGTGCTCATAGTACGGCATGCTAGAGGTTTATCTCTTTAAAAGCACTTTATAACCATTTAAAAATGTCTCTTTCAGCATCCTTGTAATAAAATCCAGTAAATGTTCACTTTTCACACAAAATAATATTGAGATATTGGTAATTCTGGTGTGTTTGTGTTGGGGTAACACTTTAAGAGCTCCTTGCTAATAAGCTGATGCTCACGCATTCATTATATTTTCATAAGAGTAAGCATCTTGGAGATATGGGGTATTCTGTGAACTAGAAGTTCAGTGCAATACTTCAATTAACTGGATATTGCAAATGCCCCTTCAGAAAAATCTTTCTGCATATTTAAGTTGTGCATATAAAATAAACTTGTAATGAAATGCACCATGGTGAACCTGTGTGCCACAAGTTAAGATGTTTATCTTTCTTTTTTTTTAGGCTGTTTAAGAATGAAGAAACCGGTTATCACATGGCAAGCTACTTCCATATGACACATTAAAGGAGTAAAAAAGATGCATGAATTAGGGAAAAAATCACAATATCTTCTTGTTTGTTTTCTTTCGCTGCAAAGAGAGTAAGATCAGTGTCTGAAAGATGCCATTTGCAGCACTGTAATTGATCCTATTTCCTGCCTAGAACTGGGCCCTTACTAATAGTTTGTGTAGTTGGCAGTAATTTTAGAGTTTTTTTCAAAACAGTCATTTGCTTCCACTTCTATCTTACTTTCTTTTCTTATCTGCATAAACTTTGTACTTTTTTGGGAAGAAAGGCAATTTTCTTTCCCTCTAGAAATCTCACTTGACATTTAGCAAGGGACGTTTATAAGATGTCAGATTGATGAGAGCTGTTTGCTGAAGTCTCACCATGTTCATTCAGCTGAACAATATCTGTTGTTAACAGCGATAATTATTATGAACAGGTTTAAAAGAACAAGCTTGTTGCTGTACTTTGGCAACATGCCTTTGAGCTGCTGGTTACACAGTAGTAATACTTGGCACACTACATTGCTTTTTAATGTTCAAAGTGCTTACAGATATTGACTAATGAAATGCGTTGGAGGCTATCTGTAGGTCCCTTGGTTGGGGGGACAGTAAATAACTGCTTCTTCATTTATATTGCACAGTTGTGAGCATTTAGATCTGTAATGACAAGAAACAGATAGAGATGTGACCCTTGTGGTTGAAGTATGACTTGTAAGTTTTGCTGAAGACTTTCAGACTTGGTTTCACTTTATACCTTACGGTATATACCTTTCACTATATACCTTACGGGAATTCAGTAACTATAAAGCCTTTCTTCTTTGGTGAGAAAAAAAAGATAAAAAGTGTGGCTGTGCAAACAGGATGAGGCAGCAGGATCACCTTACTGAAGGGGCTGGAAGCTGCTAAGAGTGCGAAGTTCCAGGAGCCTTGGGAAAATCAAATAAATTGAGTTTTGGAGTTACAAATGCGCAGTGTTTGTAATACAGGTGACCTGACCCACAAGTTGTGTTACTGAATGTTATGGTCCTTTAGTTTTTACCTAGGATCTCTTTCATCAGATGAGTTCCTAGTGATGGCTATTCTGCAAAGAAAAATAGAAGTGAAGGCAGCTTTCTGGGCATAACAGAGTTGTCGTGTGTTTTCTAAAACTTTTGTTAGTCAAGCATGGGATGTTTAAGAAATAAGAGATTCCTGTGCTAGATTGAGTATCTTTTACTTTATTATGCAGAGCGCTCTGGGCAGATACGTAATCAAATAAGCACTTGAGCCCAGGCTCTAGTGACTGTTCGTGCTAATTGATAAAAAGATTGCTTGCATAGTAGCCGAAGTGGTAATTGGGCCATATGTTAGGAAAAGAAAGCAGACGTTTGGCCAGCTGACTCCCGGTATTAAATGTACCTGACAGAGAATGGGGGAATATGCCTTACCTGTGTATTTCATGTGTATGATGGTACTATGGTAGAAATCATGACGTAGCTGAACAGCTACTGCAAGTGCAAAGTTCTTTTCCCTATGTTTTTGAGATAACATCGCATTTGTGGAAGCATCTTTTTGTTGGTCATTATTTTAGTTTGTGGCAGCGGGAGAAATATCTACTTTCATGAAATATCTCCTCGAGTTTGGAAGAAGGTTATTGCAAATGAGTTTCGATACATGAATTTAGAAGCATCATAAACTGTGTAATTTGCTGTTTGGGCATTTATATACATCATTGCCAAGAATTAAGAAATAATGTTTAGCTGATTGATATTCTTAGTTAACTGAAGTGTGCTCAGAACAGCTGTACTGAGCTTGAAATTGTGTGACATATTTGAGCCTTTAGACTTGAGAGCAGTTATCAAGAGATCTCAGAGCTGGATTTTCTTAGACCTTGCGTGCCCGTTTTGCATAAGCAAGCAGAAGTCACTTTGAAGAGTTCTACACACTTGCAAATTTGTATTGTGGCATTAATAGCTACATTTTGTTTCAAAAGGTTTGCCTGCTTAGTAGATGACTCTTTGTAACCTGACCTTTATTTGGACACATGAATTGTAATTGAGCTTTTAAAAATTCAGGCCTCTTTTCCCTCTGGCGTTGTTTACATTCAGTTATATTTTAGCTTTACGCCCTCCCTGCTGTATCTATTTGTAGTTTTGGACAAAATATTGCTTGTAGTCATGAAACTCGGGTTGCTAACTGGCATATCTGGGAAACCATAGTCCCTGTCTCTCTGGGTTGAGCTTTTAGCCAGCCAGGTGTTGCTTTTCTTTCAAGTCCTGAGGTGCTGATAAATAATTAACAAGAAGATCATTCCCCTTTCTGTTAGCTTGCTAGCTTCCAGTGAGCCTTAGTTCCCACTTTACAGCTACTCTTTTGGAGAAATTGTCTGAACAGAGCCTGAATAGCGTTATTGGCTTTCTGTCTCTAAATTAAACATATCCAATTTGGGGAGGAGAGTGATTCGTGAACCTCAAATACACAAAGCTTCAGGGTGTGCTTTTTATGATTCCTGTTCAGTGAGGTCTCATATTATTAGGAATTATATTCATTTTGGGAAAGATTTGTGGGAAAATGGAGTTTATGGCGGAAGAGGCCAGCCCACTTTGAGGCTAAAAAGAAGGCAGATCAAAGGAGAGCTTCACAGAGCTGAGGGTTTGGAAAGATGTCAGAATGGTGGCAGTCCATATGTCTGTCCACAGAAGGATCAGCTATACTCACATCACTTTTGGCAGGTGTCTAATTTCTTTTTAAAGACCTCCAATGATGAAGACTACACAAACTCCCGAAGCAAATTTGTCCTTTACTTGAAGGTAGTGAGCTGTCACTGAGAAGTTGCCTGTAGACCTTTAATATTATAAATACAACCAATAACATGAATGCTGTCAGTGCCCTCGTCCATGCACCAACACCTTCATCCTTATTCCTATCAGCATGTGCCTGATGATTTCACAGATTATGGTCCTTCAATTAGAGCGTGGCAGATTCTGCCAGAGATTGATGTTCCTATGCCCAGTGCAGTTTTGCTTATTGTCAGACTATTGCTGGGAAACCTGGAGGTTTGGTTTCACTCAGGGCTGGTTCTGGGGAGATTGCAGGCATTTTTTCTGGAAGTTGATTGAGGAAGGAGGCAGCTGCTGAGGACAGTCATGTGAAGAACTTGTATTTAGGGTTTAATTTCTTTCTAGTATCTTGTGGTTGGCTATCTGAAGTAGTTTTCCTTATAACCACGTGATCTTGCCTCCAGCAACTGAATATGTTTTCATAAACAGCACATAATGGATTTGATGATACTTTATGTGAGAGGGATAAGTTGCCATACGCTAAAGGTAGGGATACCAGATAAGCGGTAAGAGCAGATGGCACTGTCATTATCAGAGGAAAACAGCTAAAGAAGTTGCTTGAGAGCAGGAAATGAATCAAAGAATACTGTGTATAAGCATGCTCTCAGCTATCTTTACACACCGTTTTAGATTCAGCATATACTTTCTATGCTGCTTTTGCTGCTTTGCTCTGCCTTTGGCTACAGGTGTGTCCTCCCACCATGCCCCTTTACTACTTTGCTCTGTAGACGAAGAACCACATCAGAGTTGTTGACCTAGGAAGTGACTGGGCAGGAGAACATAGGGCAGAAATGTTCTCCCAAGGCTGGAGTTAGTCTGAGTCCTGACTGACAAAGTGGAGGGACAGAGATGGGACAAGGTGGGACTCATGCCAGTTCTTGAAAACCTCACGCCTTGCTATCAAACTATCAAACCAGATAGAGCACTTGGAGAAATAAACAAGGAGATTGCTTGGCTCCAGATGCTTGTTGGTTTTGAGCCTTTTATCTAGGCTGTGGGGAGAAATGCTGTGCAATGGTCTTGGCTTGAGGCTAGAAATTGAGATTTCTGCATGTTACTCCCTGATTTGTGAGTAGGTTTTTGTCACAACCCCTCCCCCCAACAAAAAAACAACCCCAAACTTCAAACAACTTTCTGTAAAGCTGGGTCTGGGAATGTAGCGTTCACCAGCGTTTGGCTGTCTGGGGAAATGCTTGCTGTTTGTAAAGTGCTTAGAGACCTCGGTACACAGTTGCAGTACAAAATATTTTGTCGTAGTGTCTACTTTGCATGTCCCTCTTCTCCTTTTTTTATTTTATTTCTGATTATCACCCAGGTATGGATCTTTTCTGATGTGAATCCCAGCTTATAGGAATGTTTCCCCCAGAGTTTTTGATTTGGATTTTCAAAATATAATTGAAAGTGTTCCTTTTTCCTCTCCTGAATCCTTATTTTTGTTCAGTTGCTGTTCAGTTGTCTGTCTCATGTATCATGTGTTACCCTTTTTCTACTTGTTATTTTGTTACATTAGTTCTTAGGCTCTCAAGAAGGTAATCCTATTGTGCTATACGCTGTGCAAATGTAGGAGAAAGATGGTTTCATCCTGCGAGATCCTCTGCTTTCATGTGTGGAATGGGGGCCAAAGATTGTTCGGACACACAGATAAGGAAATGGAGCTTGTGAAGTGTGCTTAGCATATTAAACATGATGTAGGCAAGGAAAAAAATCTATTTCAGGAGTCAGATCTCTATTTATAGTCCTTTGCACACCTTTCCAACAGACACATTAAAACTGCATCACCTGATGCAATGTAGCAATCAGCTCCCTGAGAAAGTGCCCTGCGAATGCAAAGGGATGGAGAGTCTATGGCAGATGAAAGAGCAAGTTCCTCAGCGGCTCCTTATCGTGCTGATCAACTGAGACAAACCCCTTCTCTGCTTTGCTGTTCCGCTTGCAGGAGCCGAATGGTGCTGCCTGCCTTTCGGGCGCTGCTGGTGGCTCCTGCCGAAGTGGAGTGCCCACCGGCCCCACTTCTCTGCTGTTGGGAGCCTGGGGACAGCTCTGGGGTCCCTGCTGGTGGCATGTCCAGAGACAAACGGTGCTTTCTTCCCTCTTTATCCCCAGCAAAGAATGAGGCAGATGCAGCAGCTGCACCACAGTGAATGCAATTGGTGGCTGGTGGGGCACCGAGAGCTTTTCTTGATGCTGTTCGCTTTCTCTTTTTTTGACTTGCTGCCTTTACCACTTTAGACTTGTGGCTGCTGTTTTGTGTCACACTTGCAGTGAGGCCTCAGCTGGGCTTCTCCCCTGCCCCCCTCAATTTTCTTGTTATAACTGTGAAGAAATATCTTCATCTTGAGGTAACTGGTGCAGCTGAAGAACAGTGGGAGTGAGTTGCTTCCCATGGCTTGTGTGTTTTCCTTTTGCCTTCAAGTGAAGTTTATAATAGTGCAAAACCAGAAAGTTTTCCTTTATACTCTGACAGAATCAGTAAGCACTCACTTTTTATGTCAATTTTTGTAATATTAGTGTGACTCATGGTAGAACTTCTGACTTTGTTGCTCTCAACCTGGGTACATTCTGGGGAGAATGCTTGTGAAACGTTGTGGCTATGCTGGAATATTCACGGTAAAGATGATGTGAATCACTAACGCCAGCAGTACTGTGGGATGTTGCCAGCTACCGCATCTCCTGTGGTTTCCACCCCCCTTCAGCTGAAGTCCTTGTCTCTTACCCACTTCTTGCTTTATGCTGATGCTTTTGTGGAATCTCGTGTAGTTCTGTAGGTGTTTGACCACCATTTTGGTCTGAAATACATTCTGCTGTTTCAACACCCACCACTCTCTGCCCCTTGCTGGGGACTTTACACTATGCAGAACAAAGAACAGTTTTGCAGTCTGGCACACCAGTGGTACAAAGCCCTTGTAGAAATAAGCAGCTCCAGTGACAATTAGTGACTTGATTTATGTTGGATATTGAACAGGCAGGGTAGAAGTGTGTGTGTTGCACCAAGTCTGAAGCAGAACGTAGCACATCAGCAGAGTCTGCAGTGAAGTACAAACGTGGGACTTATATCTGTGTATCCAGGTCACTTTCAGTCATCCTGGAACCAAGGGCTCAAAAATTATGTGTTCCTTTCTGCAGTGCTGATGCTGATAGTGGAGTTGCTCAGGGCTGTATATAAAACCTCACTACAGGTATAATTTAACTATTCTCTTTTCAATTGCAGAAGAGTGAAGAGCACTGTCTCTGTACGTTGTCATCCCGTATGTGCTGCAAGAGATTCTTCTGTCATGTCTATACCCATATGTAATTCTTTCCTCTTGCATAATTCATCATTGAAGAATTTGCATTTCCCTGAAGTTGAAAGTTGCCGGAGTGTGTTGTAATGATGAGAGAAATGGGGGCAGGAGCAGCTGACTGGGTTTGGTTTTTTTTGACCTAGCACTTTTGCGAACTTATTTACTGTACAAAAACCTCCTAACTAAGAGCCAGTTGAGCTGGTGCCAGAGGAATATTTCAGACTTTAAAAGTGACATGACCCGTTTATATTTTTACTTGAAAAAGCATTTTCAGAGCTGTCTCAGTACAAGGTGACCATCTGTCCATGTCCCCTGCTGAACTGACAGTGCGGGGAAGCGAAGCCTTTGACTGTCCCTATAAACAGACACCCCTACACCCTTTCTTCTAGAGTCAGTGGTTTACCATGTCTTTGATATGGGGAAATGTCATAGGCAAGTGGGCAAATACACAACAGGGAGATTTTTGGTGTGGTACCAGGTACAGACCTGCTGTCACAGGTAAGAATGTATGAGTGGCGTATACTGAGAACCTGTCTCTAGTAGATGTGGATCTGGTAAAATGCATAGAGCATGTATTGGGATAGCTAAAGTCATTTGAAAGTAGATTTCACTGTTGTTGCATAGCACTGTAAGAGGTGAGCTGTATGCTAAAGCATGCATGTGGCTTTCTTCACAAATCAGCATGTGAATATCTTTAATGTGGGAATCTTTCCTTTTTAAGCAGATGAGCAAAGGACACTTCCAAGAAACTCTGACTACCTCTTTTTAGTAACCCAGTTTGTTTTCGGTGTTTTTAGTGGATGTAACAGAGCACATGGCAACAAGAAGAACTTGGTGAGAGAGCAGTTGGCTCTCATTGGGGGGTACATTACACCACATTATGGGGTCATGGGACTACCAACTGTTGTGCTAGTTCTCCAAACACCATATCTTCCTTTCCAGGGTGTCACTCTAAAGGTTTCAACCTCTATTGCAATTTAGCACTACATAATGTGGAATGGAGGCTGCACCAGGTTGCGATGTAGCTCATCGCAATATCAATAACATTATTGATGCCACTTGCGCTGCTGCGCGACGGAATCATGCAAACCTAAAAGACAAGGTAATCAATTGGACTTTTCAGCTACTTATCTGTGAGAGAGGGCATGCTGAAAGGCTGATATGACCTTTCCAGATCGTCAGTCTATTTAGTATAATTAATGAAAAGCTCCCTGCTGGACTGAAATGTCTAGATGCTTTCCTTTGGGGGAGAGGAGCTTAGGGAAAGATGGAGATGTGGCTTTTGAAGAGTCCGAAGGGCAAAATCTTGTTGTGAAAGAAGGAAGATCATAAAGAATTAGGCAGCTCAGGTATGCACCGTTTCACTGTGGGATTATTGAAATTAATGTCTCTGTCACTGTTTACGTCACTGCAACATGTCTTCTGACACCTCTGGCAATTTCCCTCTTGACTGAGAATCATTTTTCATCTTCATGATGCACCAGGAATCTTTTAGCACTGCTGCAGAAGTGCTGTATGTGTATTCATAGCTCGGCTTTGAAGGAGAGTTTTTTAAAATAGGTGAAGAGCTCAGACAGTCATAATTTCCCTTTTGGCAATACTCTGTTTGATCGTCTTTTACAGATCAAATAAATACACTGGAGGTTAAGGGAAACAGTGGGTGTAACAAACCCAAATGCCGACTGACACAGCCTAAAAGCCCCCCCATGCTAGCTAAATCCTATATTCACACAATGCTGCTACTGGTTCCCTGCTTAAAAACAAAAATGCCTTCAAGATTCTGCCAATAACCACAGCTGTCCAATATGTATTTAAACAGTTATTTGTCACCATCAGGCATATTTTGCCTGAGTGGTTATTATACATTTATTTGTCTTTGATTCCCTCCCATGTTTTGCTGAAGCAACAATAACATGGAGACATTTGCCTTGCAGAGGAAGAATCTCGGTGAATCATTCAAACCTGTTTCCTTGGCTTTGTCTTAGTAAATTTGTATGTCTGTGTGGGAAGTGACTGGTCACTTGCTGTATCTTCCTCTTCTCCTGCTTCCTGATGGCTAGTTACAATCTCAAATGGCTTCCTCCGAGAAACACACAGCTGTATGCTATTTAGTCCTTTAACAACCAGAAACAGACAGAGTGAATGTAAAATTGATGTAAAATAGCCTGTTTAATAATATTCTGCTACTATTACGTTGTGAATAAACTGTTCGTTTTAAGATCTAACTGATTGTAAGTTTTAGAAATAAGTGTATGGTGGGGTTGTTTTTTTTTTTGGACTGCAAAGCTTGTAGAACTTTAAAAATACCCCCCCCCCCCCCCCTTTATATATATATATCTAAAAACTCCATCTAGTACAGTGGGCACTGTAGAGTTACTGTAAGGCACGATACTCAGAGCAGAATGATTATGAAGTTAGTTTCTCATCTCAACAAAGAAAACTGCTTTCCAGTCATCCAGGGCTGTAGTCAACACATCCATTTCTCCTCACTTCAAGAATATGGTTTCTATAGTTAAATACGCGGAACAACCATCTGCAAGTCTTGCTCTCCACGTGGCAGAGAGAGGGTGTTCTGGCAGTAATTGCTTTTAAATCTCGAGTTACCTTTGTTATGAATTGTGTTGTTAGTGCAATGCTTCCTATGTACCTACGGCTATGTGACTTTCTGGAAAATTGGTAAGTATTCAAAAATAACTGACTTGATCACTTCTAAAATTCGCAGCCACCTTCACATCTTATGATGGAGACAGATTGAGATTAAAACTGCTAAAGAACAATCAGTTTCCCACGGGCTGTGTCATGTCAGTGTCCTTATAGAAAGGCCCTACAGCATTTAGAGACTTTGGAAGGCAGCAGATAGGGAGCTCAAAGTGTTTTGTTTTAAGAAAATGCCAGTCTACTTTCAGCAAAATAAGTCATTTGTGAGTGACTGGCTTTTTTTCCAAACACTTTCAAAAGCGATGAACAGAGACTAGTATAGAGACAGGATTCTATGGGTGTCTTTTTCTTTTGATAGCTACAGATACGAAAGCTGATGACATTTTGTGCAGGAGGATCTTGTTTTGTTCTGAATGTTTATTTTTCCACAGAAAGGGGCAGGACTGACGCTGTGACACTCTGAAGTCTTCGTGAAGTTTTGGAGAAAGGCATAGTGATAAATTTTGGAGGAGGAATATTAACAGTAGTCATATTGCATGATATTTTTAGTCTTCAGCTCCAGTGGTTTCTCACAGCTCATGAAGGCTGATGTAAATGCAGCGCTGCAAGTTCAGTGCCTAATGTGAATCCTATAGCGTTCTGCAGACCTTTAATTATGTGAAGAACTGGAGAAAAAACATAGAGAATAGAGACTTGCCTTGTTTTGGGCAAGATGTGTGTCCTCCTTTAGCTTTGCCACCTATATGGATATCAACACATCTAAATAAGTGGATTTTTCAAGGAAGAGGGGATATTGTGGTCTGTTTTGACCAGTTGCTGCTTGCCTGTGTTGTTCTGTTTGTCTCATTTCAGAGATGGAAATCTGCCTTTTGTATTTGGCAATATACACCTTCAAGCTCAGCCTTGATGGCTAGTGGTGGAGTAGACATAACAACTTTTTAGATGCCGATAGAGAGTTCATTTGTTTAATTGTCTCTGATCCTTCACTCTTATCTGCATGGTGGGATGCTTTAAAAGGAGCATCGTTCTTCTGCATAGTTTGTATCAAACAGTGAAGGTTTTCTTGATGTAGAAATTATTCGCTGTATGTCAGCCATCTGTTCTTCCAGTCTTTAAATGCCGTATCTGATCAGTAGAGCCCCTCAAATTTTTGAGTGAAAAAAAACTGGAGTGAGAAAATGGCATTAAAGTTTTATATCAGCTTCTTTTGGCTCAATAAACAATAGTGAAGCGTTCAAAGGATTAATAGATCCTTCCTGCAGGGCCTCAGCTATATTATTGAGAGGAATTTTGTCTGCTAAAATATGAGCCTTACAGTACCTCTGCAGGCATATATTATTTGGCTTTTCTTCTTGAAGGATAGCTTGTCACCCTAAAGGCAATTTTTCTTTTTCATTTACAGCATACTATAATTTTCATGTGCTTGTTCCACTGCACACCCCCATATGCAGCGTGTTACTTCCCTCCATACATGAACACTGGTACCTTAACAAAGAATCAGCTCTGTGCTTTTGTGTAGCTAACAGAATGCTGCTATTTCGCAGAGCTGACCAACAGAAAATCTAAGACACAGCAATTTAGAACAAACCCAAAGCCTACCGTGAAATGTTTGTGCCTTTCTCTTGCTTTCCTTGGGGGATTAGGGTATTGCTGTAGAGTGTGGGAACTTCAGATTCAGGTACCTGTTTTGCCCCGTGCAGAGTCATTTGGCAGATGAAAGCTTCTGGTCTCAATTAGGCAAAGCAAGGACCCTAATCTGAATATTTGTGCTACAAATCTCACAGGTGCCTTCTTGCTGAGATGACTGTACCTTTGTGTTTTCCTTTCTCCAACAATCAGAATTGCTTACCAAACTTTATCTAACATCTCTCAAATGTAATTGTGTCTGAAATTGCAGGAAGTCACAGAGCATGTTGAAATTTTCTGTTCCTGCTTCTAGGCATCACAACATTAATATCAAAAGTTTCGCTTCTGCTGTTTTCCTTCTGACACTTTGAGAATGGGATTTACTTTGGTATATGGTCAATTTAATCCCACTGGAGCATTGTGAGTGTGTGTATGTATGAGCACATGTTTGCAGGGCTGTCTTCTGATCAAGACCTATGTGAGCCTAATGTAGGCTTGATGCTGGCTTGCTCCATAGGGTTCTGTTTCATTGCATTTAAAATTCAAAGTGCAGAAGTGCACAGAGGTGTCAGTCAAGTTAAATAAAGCTACATGAACCTCAAAATAGCATCTGTTTTCATGGCATTGTCCTAAGCAGATGTTATAAAGGTGTTGCTTTATTAGACGGCTGTCCATTCCTTCAGTATGCTGAAGAGTTTATAGCTTGTTGCTCAAACCAGATCTTGGAGCAAGAACTGGTATGGCATCAGTCTTGTCCATCATACATCAGCTCATCATTTTTGTTAGGTCTTCGTATGATCTGTGTTAGCTCCTCTATGTTGTTTTAGTCCATGGATTTATAAAGCCTCTGAGGTGTTAGTGTTGAAAGTATTGGTTAAAGTTTCTACAGACAATTTCAGACTATCTTCTGTTCTTACCTTTGTAAAGATTTCACAGTTCTTACTGTTTTTGGTTCCTTAATCTTTTTTTGTTGGTGTGATTCCTTATCTCTAAATATTAAAAGGTGACTTCTGTGTATAGCTGAGTTTGTGCACTTAAGGTCAGCAAAGTTTATAGATGTTTTGTTTAGTAAAACAGAAAAACACAATTTCTTTGTTGCTCGGAGAGCACTGTTACATTTGCTGACCACTATCACCTTTTGTAAACCTTTGGGGAACGAAAAGAAGCTGTTGCATTATTTCATCGTGATCCAAATCAACCAGTGTGGTTTATGTCGAGAAAAACATTTTAGCAAGCCTATTATAAAGTTTCTGTCAGAGTCAATACATTAAAGAAAACCGAATTGGGGATTATACTTTGGGCTAAACTTCTTTGCAGTATGCTTTCTATAAAGGCTTATTAGGGGAAGTGAATTACTTGCATATTGAAGGATAGCATTTGTAGATTAGAAGCTGGTTGAGAAACAGAAGAATGTTTGGAATTGATCAGTTTTCCATAAACAAAGCAGAGCTGCTGGCAGTATCTTGTCTCAGAGTTGTATAATATAGCGAGGTATGCTGTTGCATATGCTTATTAGGAATTGTTATTTCTGATTATTTTTCTCACTTCTAAATGTATGAAAATAGGAAAAAGATTGGAAACTGAAACTTTGATTTTCAGTAAAAAACCCCAAAAAACCCAAGAAAAACTGAAACTTATTCCAAGTTTTTTAGTTAAGATTATTCTGAGTGAGGAAAATGGAAGAAAGGACAAAGGTGACAAAAGGCATCTGAAATGGCAAAGATTTGAAGAACAACAAAATTGTTTGGTTTGAGTCTTTTAAGTTCAAAGTGGCTTTTAAAGAGCTTTATGAAGTTGTTAAAAAGCTAATCCAATAAACAGAAGTGCAGGGTAATGAACTTTAGAAAGAGTGGCTTGAAATGCTTGAACCCACTGGTGGGTTCAAAATTAAACCCTGTTATTCTCTCACATAGTCTTGGGCTTTGGTGTTTCTGGCTTACTGAAAATATTGGCTTAGTGCTCAGCTGTGGTCAAAATTATTAAAAAAAAAAAGCCACTTGACAATGGCCTTTTAATAAGAAATGAATTAAGAATCTACTATATTTGGGGTTTTTTTTTGTCCTTTTTCTTCCTTCATTTCAGAGATGAAAGAATGGAGGGGGGCTAGGGAGAAAAAGTTGGAAAGCAATAAAAAAATCTGGATTTTTCTCTGGTCTTAGTGGAAAAGCTTCCATTTACTTTGGGGATACATCGTCAGGGCTGTTATGGGGGAATTATGATGAGCCTCTTAAATAGGGAATAATAAAGATAACAAGAACACTGATTTTGCAAGGGATTGTAAGATATTACAAGATGAGGAAAAGTAAAAAAACAAACAAATATGGACTGTCATCTGCATGTATGGATTTCTGCTTTTGGACAAGTAAAGGTAACATGCTTATTTAATGAGGAGAGTGGAAAAAATAGTATTTGAAGCAACTCTTATGGAGAAATTAATTTTATTTCCTGTGGAAACATAAAAAGTTTGAGAATCTCATGTTTTCTTTTCTCTGAACCTTTCCTGAACAAAAACAAAACCAAGAAAATGGATGGGAAAAAAGTCTGTTGTTTCATTCTCCCTTCCACCTCCCCACAAATGAAATAAATGAGACTAAGCAAACGCTTCTCGAAATTGGAGAACTACAGAAAATCAAGAGATTTATACGTGTTTTTTTTTTTCTCCAGTGTGTTGTTGCTTTGTTTATTTTTGTGGGTTTTTAAGGAAGTCTCTAAGAGCACTACAAGAGGATGAAATAAATTTGATGGTAAAACACAAGAAAGTGGTTTACCTGGAAAAAGTAAAAACTGAAGCATAGGAAAGTTCCACCTGAACATGAGGACGAACTTCTTCACTCTGAGAGTGACGGCGCACTGGAACAGGTTGCCCAGGGAGGTTGTGGATTCTCCTACTCTGGAGATACTCAAGACCCACCTGGAAGCAGTCCTGTGCAGCCTGCTGTAGGCGACCCTGCTTTGGCAGGGGGGTTGGACTAGATGACCCACAGAGGTCCCTTCCAACCCCTAAGATTCGGTGATTCTGTGGCAGGATTTGATTGAAGAAAGTACATTTCTTGAAAGAAAAACTTTATCCGTAAGTGCACTGATTTTTATAATGATGATAGGACTATGAGCAAGCTGTGATATACCAATTGTTGTGCCTTCAAATATATGCCAACTGCTGATCACTGGGTTTAGGAAGATATTTTTCTCACAGAGCCAGTATTACTTAGTTATCGTTAAAATTCCTCAGGGAAGAAGTATATATGAGGGAGGCATTGTTACAATTTCCTTACAAAGACAGAGAAATGTGGCATTGACCTGTTACCTGAAATGTCTTTTGGGCAGGGTGCTGGTTTTAGTAAGACACCCCTGGCTTATTTTCCCTGTTTGGTCATGGGATACCTTCAGCTCCACAGCTTACCTCTGCTTTAGTCTAAAGGCCCTGCTGCTCATGGATAACGTGAAGCCTGGGTCAACAGCCACGTCTTGCACATTGCTGGTTTGGTGGTAATTGCCTGTGTCATGCATGTGGTTTTGTATAATGTCATTTGGCTGGTCTGTATTTTTCAACTGTTCTATCATGACCTGATACAAAGGATCATCTTCTACATAAAATACCATAGAAAACATACAAAACGTACTAAAGAGAACATACTGGGATGTCGTAGAACTGTAGTGTTCTCTAAAAGATTATAAAGAGCAAAGAAAGGTTCCTGAAATGTTACTTTTGCAGTCTTAAAATATGCATAAATTATGGCTTCAATTCTGTTTCATGGAATCAGTGATACAGCTCCTATGGTTTACGATATGAGCAGCCTAAGGCAACAGAATTAGAGCAATATTGTGCTCCATTATTCCCTGTAATGAATTTAGCACGCAACAGGAGTATGTACTAATTGTTTGCTAGGACTACAGTCTTCAGGGTGCTGGGTAACTACGCACTGAGGAATTCTATGCATTTCAGATGTGTGCATTATAGGTGTTCAAATGACTGAAAATGGACTGTGTCAGAAGTATTAAATCTGTGATAACATTTTATTGAATATGAAATGTGAAAATACTTATTTATTTGATTTCCAGTGTTAACAGTATGCTTTCAGCCAGTTATTTAATATTGTGGGGTTTTTTGCCAGTGGCAGAGTTGGTTTCACTTATGGATAGGGTGGCTGCTATGTCTGTTTGCTGCGTCTGTATCCTTGGGATTCGTTTAGAGAAAGTATTCTCCTTTGTCTCTTGAGATTTTTTCCTTCTTTCTCTTTGGAGAAAAGTTAGCTGTGCTGAAAATGTTGAAAATCCTGAATCTTGAATTCTTTGCTCAAGCTTGTGAATTCACCCAGCTTATCTACAAGTTGTCCTGGAAAGGCTCCTTGGGACTGAACTTCTCAGTTCAGTGTCTGGGTGGAAAACTGTGGTAGAAGGGCTTTTCACTTTATTTTACTCACAGCTGGGCAGGACTGGAAATTCAGAGAGAACACAAAAGATCAGAGTACTAAGGAAGGTCTGATGGAGTAGAAAGATGAGATTTTTTTTCTACTTGTGACTTTGTTTTCCGTGGAAAAAAATCATTATTAGGCAACTTACATTTTCAGCCTTAAGGAATCTAAAAATGGAAATTCTGTATAGCTCCCTAATAACATGTTAGAAAATGCAGTTTCAAAAATACTTCAGTTCTTGGGCACGTAGAAAAGCAAGCAAGCTTCACTGTTTATTATTGCTGCACATTTGCATAACTCAGTAGTACATGAACCTACATCGAACTGTTTCTGGTTATGAAAATAATTCGACATGTGACACTTATGTATGCTAAATTCTAAAATATAGTTTAACTGACTAAAGTATTCATGTCAGGGGTTAGCACAGTTAGAGATGTTCACGATAACGCTCTGATAACTGTTGTACTGTAGCAAATTAGTGTTTCCAATTAATTGTCCTGCTGCATACATGATTACAGCATATGTCTAATCAGGATTCAATATCTTGAACAGTATTACTATAGCATGAGTAATTGTTAGGGAGAAGTAATTAATTAAACTTTCCAGTGTGTTTGCCTGCTAATTGTTTCACTGTTGTTTCCCTGCTCTAGTTATGTCATTAAGTTTTTATTCATTTTTATTTTTCCTGCTAAGATGCCAATTCTTTCTACTTTTACTTTGTAAAAGTCTCGGCGAAGTTAGGTAGATAATGTGTTATTCTTAAAAGCATCTGTCCATGGGCACTTTATCCACCCAATATTTTTTACTGTACCTAAGCATGCTAGAAAAATAAATGTTCCTTCCACTGAAAGCTTTTATAAAGAGAACTGTCTGTAAATACTATCAACTTTCAACATCTTTTTACCTGTATCTAGATCTTTTCTGTAGAATAAGAATTACAGAATTGTGTTCTGAAACTTGTTTGCTGTATCTGTCAATGAGCAAATGCTCTGTGTTTGATCATTGTGAATGATGTAGTAATATATACAGTTATTTGTGATTTTGGAATTTGCTTTTTTGTTTATTGTAGTGAGCAGTTGAATATGTTCTATTTTTATTCATATGATTGTATAAATAAAAAATTAGCATAGAGATTAACATAAATGGGTTATATGAAGGCAATGCTGCAGCTTAAGAAGCAGAGATCACATAGGAATGTAGTTATCTAGATTTTTTTAAATGTTTCTTTACTCCATGGAGCTGGGACATGAAACTTAAGATTCACTAGCTCATATGTGGTGGCATGTTCTCTGTATATGTTTTTCCTTAATCATACTTGGTTTAACTTGTAACAGAACTGTAAGATGAACTCTAAAAAGGTTTGTTGTTTGTTTTTTTTAACTTAGAACAACTGTTTATCTGGCATGCTGTCATTTTCTGTATCAACTTTGATGAAAACCAGTATATGTCTCTTTAATTATGTTTACGATCATTTAGTTGAGAGATTAATGTTAGACAATAGCCATTATCGAATCAGAATTCTTCTGGACTTTTTCTGTTACCTTGCATTACCCTGGTACCTAACCCAAAAGGAAAGTGCAAGTATGGACACGAGAATAGGATGAGATTACAATTTCTCCTTGAGCCTGGCCAGAAAAATTCTTAGTGGAATCTATTTACAACATGTGCATCAGGATGATGGTGGTGTAACAAGTACTGAGAAGTAGCTTTCCTGCTCGTTCAGACTTCAAAGACCTCGATCACACTCTTCAGTTGGAAAACCACGAGCTGATACACGATGGAGGTGTCTGTAGCTACCTGATGTGGGGAGACCCTGTGCAGCAGCTGTGATTTGAAGGTCATGGTACTTATTTAGTGTCAGTAATACTAGTGTGTTGTTTCAGATGATATTCACAGATATTAGTGCTGGATATGTAAATGACATCTCTTCCACAGTCAACTTCTGTTCCAGCTGTTGTTCAGGGAAGATGGGTTCAGCCCAAGAAAAGGCATCAGTCAGTAATCCTTCCAAGTCTTGTTCAATTTGTTTGCTTAAATTATTAAGCTTATGTTAACCTCAGGTACTAGAATTGTACATTTAATGGTATGTGACTTGATAGCTGTTTTTGTGTGCTAAGACATCCTGTCTGAATTGCTTTTCCTGACACAAAAACTCTGATTGGAACCTGATCAATGTACAAAACAGTGGACCAGACTGGATCAATAGACTACCAAACGGATTTATGGTCATCTTGATTGAATCCTCAGAATTTTTTTCCTGTTTTTTTTTTTTTAGACTAATAATTGCAGTTAGCTTGCAAAAATTAGCTCCATGGATAACCAGCTGGGAGCAACTCATGCTATGGGAACTGCAACTACTTACTGAATGTATCTTGCTTATTTGAAGAGGATACACTTACTATGTTGCTTCTTGAAATGCCTTTACTGCTTTATAGGAATTAAAACTCCCTGTTTTTTTTTAAAGGTGACTAAGAAGATAAGCACCTGTGTGGGCCTCTGCAGTAGCCTGGAAGGTGAAGACAATACCTTTAGAAATACTCAAGCCACTTAACTGTATCAAATTGAAATAGAAATGGATCCATACTGCTGTAATCGTTGTTATTGACTTGAACAAACTCTTACATTGGGCCAGCATGAGAGGCTGTATGGATCCTTCACATTCTGTGTTTTCCTGCTCATGATAGTGTATTGGTAGTAGATACAGGGAACATAAACCGAATTCAGTAAAAAAAAAAAAACCCACAGCATTTTGCTGCAGGTATTTGTATTAAGGGGGAAGTTAACTTCAGAGAATAAAATTGCTGAAAGCATGCAAGTCCAGCTGAGGTGCTCAGCTCAGGATCCCTAGCCCCTTCTATTTATAAAGTTTCTGTAGATTTTATTTTAAACATTTTGGGGGAAGGACAGTAATGCAAAGTAACGTATAAACTGGAAAGTCTTGTGTACAGTTTTAGAGGAAAGTTGTAATGGTAAAATAAATGCAGCCTTCATACAGGCTTGGGGGTGGTGGCTTACGCTAATATATGCAACCCATTTTTTGTAGCAAGAAGTGCTCTTTATGGATCTTTATGCTTCCTTAGGATTCTCCCTTTCAATTCATGATGGAGCTAATTGGCATTCCATACACTTCCTGTGTTAAAATGGGATGTATCTTGAACCGTCAACAACATGCTAAGCACAGCATTGACTTGTCTGCCAATAATAGTCATCGGAAGCTCTTATTTTCCCCATCACCTTCACCTGAATTTTTTTCCTCCATGTATCTTTTTATGTGTTCCATTCCCACCGAAAACATCACTGAAAGAATTACGGTTTCTAAGACATTTCTGTTTGTTTTTTGTGGGTTTTGTTTTGGTTTTTTCCTCCAGGTTGTTTTGCTTTATGAGAAAAGTGGAGCAACAAATGGATTGCTCTGTCTTCTCTTTGAAGCTTTGTGGATCTTTACTGCCACTATGCTGTAGTCAGAGTTGGAATGCTAAAGCATAATATGGTTCAACTGTGTTTCAATGAACTCTTTAAAATAGAATCCATTATAGTTTTTATTAAGCACACAAACTTCCTTCCCCTGTCTGCATGTTTCTACTTCTTGGTCTTTCAACTGGTTGTCACTGGTATTAGTTGAACGTGGAAGAGTACAGACGTCAAAGGTACTAATTAATAAAGTTTTTATGAAAATGAGTGGGATAGATGTACAAGTAAATCCAGACTGAAGAAAAACTTGAGTACTGATGGAAGTATAGCGTATTAGGTAGAAAAGAATCCATCACAAAACGTATATCTTGATTTCTGGGAGGGGAAGCTTTGATCAAAGCTTGAGAGTTATTAGACAGCATCCTGATACCCTGTGTCTTGTTTTCTGTTTATTGAACTGTTTTGAATCTGTACGAGTGCTCCGTCACAGAATGTTTTGTTAAATCCATTAATGTGTCAGTTTGCTTGCCTTGGTGACTTCAGTCTTCTCTGTTCGCTAGTCAAGCTGTCTTATTTCCTTGCTAAGCTCTTGCTGGGTATCGTTGCTGTGTTTGTTGTAACACAATGCTGCAGGTAATGCTTCAAAACTGTTTTTTTAGACTCACCAGAGGCAAAGTACTTGCCTTGTGACTTCCTTCCTCCCTTTGTACCTAAAGGTATCCTCCTGTTCAGTGACCCAGTGAATAAGCAAGAAAAATTAAAGGTGACTTCTGTCTTCATGCTCTACTCTGCTGGAATGAAGGAAGCCCAGCTGCTTTTAGACAGCAAGACTGAGGAGAGAACCAGATTACACACTGAGAATAATTAGAACAACATGGATTTAATATTATAATTGCCAGGCATTATTCTAGTCATTCCATTGCGACCGCTGTGTTCCTGATTTTCATAAATAACACCAGGTTCAGGGCAACCAGAGAAAACAAATTCAGATTTGGTTACCTAACTTACTGTTCATGTTCTTCTCCACCTTTTCTGTTGCTTCTACAATATAACTTTTTTCTTTTACCCAGATAATTTATCGTTTGCCTCTATGAATATAATAATCAACAATAGAAATGTTGAGAATTTCCTCTCTTTTTTGGATGGCTTTGTGAATCCTTTCATTGATCCCCTTTACTTACACTTTTCGTTTGAATTTCAACAGCCTTATAGCATGTGTGGTATTGCCTTCTGAACGAGGAGAAATAAGCAATGGAGGAAGCATGGGAGGAAGGGGAGAGGAAAAAGAGACTGTATGCTTATAAAATTGGAGACAATGTTAGTGGCCCCTGTAACACTGAAGGTCAGCTTTGTATAAATGTAAAAGTCCGACTTTCGTGAGATTTATCAATGAGTGAAAAATCTGGAAGACTTATCTGTGGCATTCACTGACAAGCTGCAGGGCTATACACATGGAGTAGTGCAAGTATCTTCTGGAGAATGGAATAATGGACTTTAAGGGGTGTAATGAAGAAGATCAGAATGGAAAATTGGGACATAGCTTTCTAGGAAAAAAGTTTAGCTAGCAAAAAGTTTCCTGGTCATATTGTTGACTAGAGATTTTTTCCATGGGAAAAAATCCATACATAAATAACCTTATCAAGGCAGTTTCACAATGGAAATGGTGACTACATGTATTGGCACTGCTGATTGAGATTTATTTATTCATTTATTGCTAAAGCAGACTATACCTGTGTAATTTGATATTCCACAGTGGATGAGGAATGTGAGATACTTCCAGCAACTTGCATATGCAAGCCAGTAGCTCTGGAAAGCATCCGTTTCGTGATGTTCTGAGTTCTAACCCTGCATAAGCTGGCTGTGTGTCAGTCAGAATCTGTGCACATGCCTACTGAAAAGGATGTGTTTACAATAGTGAGCTGGTTAACATCAGGAGTGAGCTTTTGATATTGATGCCCCAGTCATCATCACGTGCCTTCTTTGGCTTATCTCATGGGTTAGTCATGGAGCACAAAATCTGACTTTTAGATGAGCCTACCCAAGGCGAGCGGGGTTCTAGCCCAGCATGAGTGCTCAGTTCGCGGGATCAGACTGGGGCTAGCCAGAATAACATCTTTGGCATGTGTACCATCCCAAATGCTGAGTCTCTCTTACTGGGCTGTAGCTCCTACTTGGCAGTGTTGCTTGTCAGTGCAGGTATAGCTTTTAGCACCAAAGCTGTAGGTTACTGGCTCCTGTAGCAACAAATGTGATGATCACTAAAAGCGAGTTAGATTTGAACAGGCAACAGAATCACAGAATGGTAGGGGTTGGAAGGGACCTCTGTGGGTCATCTAGTCCAACCCTCCTGCCAAAGCAGGGTCATCTACAGCAGGCTGCACAGGACCTTGTCCAGCCGGGTCTTGAATATCGCCAGAGAAGGAAACTCCACAACCTCCCTGGGCAGCCTGTTCCAGTGCTCCGTCACCCTCAGAGGGAAGAAATTCTTCCTCGTGTTCAGACAGAACTTCCTATGCTTCAGTTTGTGCCCATTGCCCCTTGTCCTGTCTCTGGGCACCACTGAAAAGAGTTTGGCCCCATCCTCCTGACACCCACCCTTCAGATATTTGTAAGCATATATTAGGTCCCCTCGCAGCCTTCTCTTCTTCAGGCTGAACAAGCCCAGCTCCCTCAGCCTCTCCTCATAGGAGAGATGCTCCAGTCCCCTCATGATCTTCATAGCCCTCCGCTGGACACTCTCTAGCAGCTCCTCATCTTTCTTGAAGTGGGGAGCCCAGAACTGGACACAGTACTCCAGATGAGGCCTCACTAGGGCAGTGTAGAGGGGAAGGAGACACGCTCCTCCTAATGCACCCCAGGATCCCATTGGCCTTCGTGGCAACCAGGGCACACTGCTGGCTCATGGTCAACTTGTCATCCACCAGGACACCCAGGTCCCTCTCCGCAGAGCTGCTCTCCAGCAGGTCCATCCCAAGCCTGTACTGATGCATGGGGTTATCCCTCCCCAGGTGCAGTACCCTGCACTTGCCCTTGTTGAATTTCATGAGGTTCCTCTCTGCCCAACTTTCCAGCCTGTCCAGGTCACGCTGAATGGCAGCACAGCCTTCTGGTGTATCTACCACACCTCCCAGTTTGGTGTCATCAGCAAACTTGCTGAGTGTACACTCTAACTCTTCATCCGGGTCGTTGATGAAGAAGTTAAACAAGGCTGGGCCCAGTACTGATCGCTTCACCTCTGTTTTTGTGATGTGTTGATGGAAGGTGTTTTTCTCCAAGCTGTGTAATGCTTTGGATTTATTTGGTTTTTTTAAGTGGCAATGATCCGATTTTTCACTTGTATTTTCTTTTTACTGTAAATTCCCAATTGCTGAATTGCAGTGTATGTTTCCTTTTTGTCTCACAACACTTTTCTTGGTTTTCAGTTTCTTTTGCGAAATTTTAATTGACTGCTTCTCTCTTAATTAGATATATGGCTGTAACTTTAAGGGAAAAATCCTGGCCATTTTTTTCCCTCCCTAAATATGTGTTTTGAATCTTTTTAACAATGATATAGTGCTATTAAGCTATAGCAGAGAACCTTAATATCAGCCTAGTTTTCATAGGTCAATTTAGGATAGCAGTTGTTTGCTCTGTCTAATATTCTGGTTAACATGTGGAGTAATCCCCCAAGTCCATCTGCTTCTAATATTTGAGTGAAAATAGAGCTTGATTTATGTATAGTTTGCAGGTGGATAGTACCTGGTGGTTGCTGTGCTGTATTCTGTTAGGGTATCAGCACCAGTAAAAGTCATGTAACCAGCTGAGCTAGCAAGGTTAAGGAAGCAGCTACTCTGCATCTATGTAGTAATTCCGTGGAAGTGAGACTGCTTGGGAATCAAAAACATTTAAGGGGAGGGAATGAAATGAAATAATGCTTTTTTGAAAGAGTACTTCAGCAGCTACACTGTTGTGTACTATTTCCATAAATTCTTGCAAGCTAAGCAGGAACTGGTTAAGTTTGTATAAAATACTGTGTAAGGTATTTTTCATACAAGACCTGTTCCTCAGAATGCTTCAGAGGGGTGAGCAATGTGGTGTTACTCTGGCATTAAACTTTATTAAACTGACAGGGGAGAGAGAAGAAGAAGGTGTTATGCAGCAGAGAGAGGGCTTGCAGATAAAAGTGCTTTTTCTTCTGATGGGAAGGAGAATTGATGAATCAAAGAGATATTGGGAAATTAATATGGACAGGAGGTGGCAAGGTGCCAAGATTACTCTTCTGCACATGTAAGATGCTGGTAATAGGTAAAAAGGGGAAGGGGGGAAGTAAAGAGGATATTATGCCTGTGGATGAGGCTGGGGGCATGGGAGCAAAGACTGCAAAAACATGTTCTAACTTGAAGTAGAACATCAAATGAATTATTTTATTTACAGGAACTCTGTTATGAGGGGAATGGTACTAGAGCTTTTGTCCTGAGTTAATGCTGGACCAATGTCTTCAAAGCAGCCTTAAGTGCATGTGTTTTCTACTTGAAGTAGAGCAAACATGACAAATAGATGTGCTGCTGTTGAACATCACATTTTAGTGCGTAAAGGTTTCTGTTGGTTTTGTTAAATAGCTACTTTTTTTTTGAAAAAGGACATTTCACAATATCTTATTTCAGTGTTCTTTTTATTTGTATGAAACATTCTGCTTTTTTAACTCTCCTTAGAAACACTGAAAGATCTTAAAGGTTAAACCATGTTTAATACTGAAAACAAATTAATTTGATCTGAAACTATTTGCTTTCTTTTTTTGGAATTACTAAAAAGAGTTCTTTATTGTATGTGATACCATTTTTTATTTTAGAAAGTCAAAGTATGATTGATTTTTTTTTTTTTATCTTGAGTAACTTCATTATTTACCTTGAATTTTTCCATATAGTATCCATATGGTACCTATATACGATTTAAAAAAAAAAGTCTTTGTAATCTTGAATACTTGTGAGCCCTGAGTATTTTAAATATTTTAAAGTTTTCTTGTGGGAAGCGGTCATGTTTAGTGCATGGGTGAAATATCTTTGTGTTCCAGTTTAAATTAAAAAAAAAAAAGTTTGGGAAATTTCTGGCTGAAGACCACATCCTTTTCGTGGTGTGCTGAGTATTTTGCTGTAACACCACCCCCCCAACCCCCCCGCAGTACTTGTTATATTTGGACCGCTTTTGTATGGTTTTCAAGCACCAACTGGTGTACCTTTGTACAAAGAACAAAAAGATAGCTGCAGCACAATTTTCAACCCTGAAGAAACAAATGACTTCTGCCTTCAGGCAATACCTCCAATTTCATGTATTTTAAACCTTCCAGTAAGGATGTGTGTGCTTACGTAAGTAATATTAACTTTCTCTGACACTTTTGTTGCACAATAGTGAAATCATACCAGTTCTTGTAGCTTTCTGTATCTACTGAGTTGAGAAACATGTATTGCAAATGGTATGGTGTAAGCTTGTCGCATAGGGTGTTTCAAAGGCCATACATGCTCATGCTAGATTTTTATATGCTTTTCTAACCTCATAAATGTTTACACTCATCCATGGTTGTGCAGCTGAGAAAGTCTTTCCAAACAAGCCTTTTGACCTTATCAATGCAACCTGATAGAAATTCCCTTCTGCAGTGCTAAAGGCAGAGAAAACTCCTGGAGCACCAGCTGTGGAGGTCTGTGTCTGAGCCACGTGCATCAGCAGCAAGCTCGCTCTCCTGAGGCATGGGCAGTGAGAGTGGGTAAATAGTCATAATGGTCTGAATGAACTAAATACTCTGGGTAAAAAAATCTTCTCTGATCAGTGTCCTGCCATTCATTGTCCAATCTTGAGGTATTTTAAGCTGTAAAGATATACCATATCACAAATAAGAGTAGCAGATCTTTATTGTGCACATTCCTCTTCATCTGTAGAACAGTATCTTCTACTACTTTTCCATGTTATACTGCTGGTGAGAAAATGTGGAGGTGCAGGTAGAGAGTCGGGCGGAGAGAAACCTGATGAAGTTCAACAAGGGCAAGTGCAGGGTCCTGGATCTGGGGAGGGATAACCCCATACATCAGTACAGGCTCGGGGCGGACCTGCTGGAGAGCAGCTCTGTGGAGAGGGACCTGAGTGTGTCCTGGTGGACGACAGGATGACCATGAGCCAGCAGTGTGCCCTTGTTGCCAAGAAGGCCAATGGGATCCTGGGGTGCATTAAGAAGAGTGTGGCCAGTAGGTCGAGGGAGGTTCTCCTTCCCCTCTGCTCTGCCCTAGTGAGGCCTCACCTGGAGTACTGTGTCCAGTTCTGGGCTCCTCAGTTCAAGAAAGATGAGGAGCTGGTAGAGAGAGTCCAAAAGAGGGTTACAAAGATAATGAGGGGACTGGAGCATCTCTCCTACGAGGAAAGGCTGAGGGAGCAGGGCTTGCCTGAAGAAGCTTGAGAGGGAATGTTATAAATGCTTATAAATATCTTAAGGGGAGGTGGGTCCAAACTCTTTTCAGTGGTGCCCAGCAACAGGACAAGGGGCAATGGACACAAACTGTAGCATAGGAAGTTCCGTCTGAACATGAGGAAGAACTTCTTTACTTTGATGTTTACGGAGCCCTGGAACAGGCTGCCCAGAGGGGTTGTGGAGTCTCCTTCTCTGGAGATATTCAAAACCTACCTGGACAAGGTCCTGTGCAGCCTGCTGTAGGTGACCCTGCTTTGGCAGGGGGGTTGGACTAGATGACCCACAGAGGTCCCTTCCAACCCCTACCATTATGTTATCTGTGATATGGAATCTGTAATATAAGAAAATAAGATTCTTGCTTTTTGTTCTGGGGAGCATAATGAATGGCTGGGAGGTCCAGAACTGTAACAGTGAGAAAGCAATAGAAGTTTCCTTGCAAGAAATTAAGGGAAACTGAGGAGAGGAACTCAGTTTTGGATAGCATACAGTACTTGCTGCATTGTGTTTAAAGGATATCTAGCCTTTTTTTAGCGTTTTAAGAACATCTGATTATTGTAGGCTCTAAAAATAATGCTAAAGGTGATATTAAGCTCCCAAGGGTGCTCACTCTGAGGAAATGAGACTCTGTGGGAATATGGTTAGAGGACTCCAATAACTCCTAGCTCTTGTTCATTTTCCTTTTCATAATAAGGACCCAATATCTGTTGGAAGTCAATGAGTTTTGAATGCCTTTCAGTTTGTAGTGACTTGAACTGAGTTTTCTCTGATTAAATGTGTTGTTCAGATGTGGTGGTTGCCCTCTGGGTGCCCGAGCACTAGGGAGAGGAGTAGAGGTACGAGCAGCTGGAGGTATTAGGCTTAGCTGCAGGTTCTGCAGATGCGGGAAAAGAGCCTGCATGTAAGTGAGCAAGTCAGCGCCCTTTCCTCTGGCAAGCTGTCAGGATCCATTTGGCAAACTGATGCTCAGCCTGAGCAAGGTCTGAGCCTGCCCTGGAGAGCCTGTCTGAGGCAGGTGCTTGTGTGCTTGAAGCAGTTTGGGCTCTGGGCTTTGCTGTCCTGTGAAGGAGGCGTCTGCTGGAAGCTGATAAATTGCTATGACAAAGAGGTTCTTGTTCCTAGTGATGAGGTTATGTAGTAACTACACTTTAAAGGTCTGATTTAAGTGTGTATTGAGCACAGCTGGTACGGCATCACAGGGGTTTTTCTGAAGTACTTATGGGAGAGAATGTGTTAATGCCTCTCGCTGTTATTCTTAATGCAGTTAGGAATAAATCTTTGAACTAAGTGCCAGTTACTTAAGATGTTTGTTTACTCCAGTTAAGTTCACGTCAAACCTGCTATGCCTTAGCTGTGTGACTGAACTACTTTAACCATGCAGAGAGGTATAATATTACATATATAGAACATGGTGGTTGTGATACAGAAGACCTGAAGATGGAAAGTGCCAGTCAGTGCTGAAATCATTACTTGATGGGGTATCATTTATGCCGTCTAAATGTGTCTAGCTCAAAGTTTAGCATCTGGCCGAGGCTGTAGTGCCATCCCTCCTCCTATTCCTATGAAGTCAAGGCAGGGAAAAGATTGCTTCTGTCAAATGATTCCTGCTAGCTAGATTTTTTTACACACCTAATTTTAGGGTATGGTGAATCATATTTTTGGCAGTAGATATTGCCAGAAATTGATTACTTAAACAATTCATTTTCAAAGGTACTTTAGCCTAATGAAATTAAATGAGTTGGATTGTAAATTGATTTTTATATGCAGGCCAACTAGTGTCTTGCAGCTAATTTCTTAAAGATGTAGACATAAATATCTAGTATGGCACCCATCAACTTCTTGATGTTAACTCACCCCCTTCTCTTTACAAAATATGTCACAAAAATAATTTAAAAATTAATTTCATAGCTTTCACTGGGTGATTTCAAAAGACAAAAAAAATCAGGGAAGTTGAAAAAAGATAAAAGAATTCCAGTCCCTATGTCTATTTACTCCTAGTTGTGGCCTAGACAACAGAACAAAACAAGGAAAAATTGTTGATCTTAGTAAATGCTGCTTCTGTAGTATGCTTAAATATTACTGAAAGAGTAATCTGATGGTTAAAAATAGTAGAGAGGAAAAAAAGCAGTAAAACAAGTGTCTATGAGCTATGGATGTTTTGCATTTGGAAATTGGGTATATTTTATTGAAATTCTCATTAGACAATATTAGCTACAGTACATTTTTCTTATTTCTTACAAATATCTTGCAGAGTCTTTTGGCATATGACTAGGCAAAATAATAAAACTTCCATTTGGACTAAAATTTCTTAGGCAACACTTGTTTGCACAAATTCTGCTTTGGATTTAGCCAATTTAGTGAAGTGGCTGTTATCATTTTGCTTGCTTAAGCCTGTGTGGTGTAAAAACAATGATTATAATGTAGATTGTCGTGTTGATGCAAAAGGATGTGCTAGCTCAGGGTGTCCGTTGCTGCCATCTGTGGAGAATACTGTGTGGTTTCCCAGCTGTGTACGTTGAGGGATATAGTCTTAGCTAAGATTTTTCGAACTGATTTAATGTTTAGGACTTTTAGCAGTGTTCAGGAAAGTCTGAACAATGTCCCTATCGTTTTGATGTTCCAAATGCCCAGGAGCCATCAGCTTTGTACATTTATGTGGTGTACAGGAATGGAAAGCATATGAGTCTACTAATGTAATAGCATGGCAGTGGGATTAGTGTTGATCACTCTTTTCAGGAGATAGACTTGATTGAGGGACATGTCTGGTAATATTATGTTATGTTTCTGTGTAATCCACTCAGTAATAGCTGCTGTCAGGTTTGACTTTGGACGTTAATCACAGTTTGTCCTCCATAGGTACCCAGCTGGGGTTGAATGCTGTTAGCCCTGCCTGTGTAGCTATCTGTGATTCAATATCAAATCCTAGTCACAGTTTGTCCACCTCTGTATCAGCAGTCAGGCTACATCAGACCGTCTTCAATCACATCTAAGTGTGGAGCTGGAAGGGACCTCTATGCCATACCCAGTTTCAAACACTTTTCCAGCTCTTAACCTTGACCTGTATTTGTCTAGCTCTCCCGAGAGTATATCGTTCATCCAGGAGCATCATCTACACAAACACTACTTGTGTGCCCTATACCTATCTGAAGTGAATTGCAAATGAGACACCCTCACACTGAAAGGGTTATTTTTCTATATATTAACTTACTGCTGATCAATTATAATCTGAGAATTTGACATATTGATTTTGTTTTAATGGGAAACTAGTCTATTTCTAAAAGTGGTCATGTTCATTGTAACTTGCTCTAATCAATTCTAATCAGATCCAGCAACTACATCTGATACCTCTTCTGCCAAGTCCAACATAGCTTCATCACAGCTTCACATTCACACAAAGATAGTTACCCAGCATTTAAGTTAGTTACTTTGTATTCGAGAGTGTCTGAGGAACTGGGTGTACTTACTCACCAGCTCTTACCCCTTCCCAAAAATTATTAGTCAGAAGGAAAGATAATTGCAAGGTTGAAGATGAACAGTCTAATCTGCTGCCTTGAATTTCCTCATTTTCCTGCATTATTCATATTTTTTGGCTGGGTATGGGAAGCACAAGGTGAATGCTGATGCCTGTGCTGTCTTCTGTTTGTCCACTGACACCTTTTTGTTTTCTAGGAGAATTTCTGTAGTGAACACCTGTTCTCCAGCTCGTGATTTAGGGGAGTTGCAGGTTAGAGTCTCTGATATCTTTTAATTGTCTCCATACCACGTGCTGTTTACAGTTTGTAAAGCAGAAAAGTTTTCTGACTGGGGTGAACATGGGCAGCGCTACTGCCTGGGGTCTGCAAATCCCAGGGAAGCAGAGGAGTTTAATCTCCTCTACCTAGGAAGGCACTATCTTTGTCTGTTGCCTCTTGCCTGCTTATAACTGAAGCGTTCCTGCGTGGCAGAATCGTTGAGTGTTTTTTTTCTTTAGCTCTTCTGGAGAGAAACTTCTTTCTTAGCATTCGAAACTTGGGTTTTTCTCTTGTTGCCACTTCTGAGTTAGCAACCCTTCAGACTTCGGTCTGTATAGGTTGCTCTGGCCAAAGAAACATTCTTTGACTTGTGGGACTTGGGTGAAAATGGACAGGTCCAATTGAGAGACGGTTTCATATCAACAGTGGCCCACAGTGAAGGGCCCTTATATCCCGTAAGATGACGATAAAGACTGGGGTTCAATGCAAGGCCACAGTAAAGTGAAAATCAAAAGCCAGCAATCTGGGGACCTGATAAAGTTGTCTCTGTTAGTACCTCAGTGAGGAGAGTTGACAGGACTTTTACTTCTGGCCTTACCAAGTGTTTTTTGTAAAACTGAAACTGAATGAATTCAAGTGATGTTACAACCTTTGTTTTGCTGTTTATGTTGTTTTCTTTCAAAAACAAATCACACTTCTGTAATGTGAATAAAAAACCCCAACATATTTTTTTGGGATTTATTCTGTTATTTTTACTGAATAGAGGTCAGAGTTCAAATACATTTTTAAGATTAAATTCTTTCTGGAAGAATACTTCAAGCATGAAATAGCCTAATGATGCTCTGGGACATTCAGTACAAAGGTTAATGGAACAACTGTCTTAATGGTTAACACTTTTTCATACAACTTACAGTTTTATTGTATGATCAGGAAAATGTATAACAAAAAAAAGACAAGGACCTATATTGCTTAATTTGTAGTGACCTGTGTGTGTATTTTGTAGCTATCTTTGGTAGTTCCACTGGCTGCTATGCCAGCTGTGAAAGCTTCGTAAGTTTGGAAAACTACATCCTAGAGAAGATACTAAAAGGGTAAGACAGAAACATGATGTGAATTCTGATCTCTGTGCCATGCTAGGAGATACTTTCACTTAAACAAATTAATTGCCGTTTAGACTGTCTCATTTAGAATGTTTTCTGCTGTTGCTGATCTTTAACTTTGAGGTCTGTGCAATACCCTGAGAAACAGGACTGGGTTTGTGGAGGCTTGGTGATATCCATTGCAGGATGAAACCTCAGTCTTTCCAGCCATATGCCTGCTCTATTGCGGAGAATCTTGCCCCTGTAGAAAGTGCCAGAGAGGGAGAGAAGGATGTCCAGCAGGCAGATAAGGAATCTACAGCTCCAGTCTCAATCTTTCCACAGAGGGGTACAAAGTATAGGAGGTAAGAAACTGTGGATGAGAACTGCCAATGGTATCTCAAAATTTGAGTTATCTGTGGAAACATTGATTGGGAGATTGAAATAAGCAGGTATCAAACCAGCATGCCCGAGTCTGTCTGTGCAGGGCCAGGCAGCCAGAATGATCAGGTGGTTTAAAATACCAGTGCATGAATAACCGAATAAGGGCAAGGGCACAGAGTTTTTCTACAGAAAGGGAAGTTGTCCAGGTGGTGATGGTCAATAGTCCTTGGTCAGTGCTCGGAGGCTACATCGGAGCTGCAGTTGCAATCTGAAAGTGCAACTGTATTTGTATGACTATCACTTTACAAAGTGTTGGAGCAATAGTGGTTGGGGATTTCCGCACTAACGGTGATGAACAGGCAGGGTACAAAATGCTGGTTTAAGCAAGAGACCTACTCTGTCTGCTTTAAGGTTTGAAAATGAATCTAGACCAGTGTGAAGATCATTATGTGTCATCCCCTTTGCACTGACTGTGCTGCTTCTGCCATCCTACTTGAATCACTAGAAAAATATTACAAGTTTATGCCATTTCTGTTAGTGTGGTAAAAGCTCCGCCTGCTGCTGGATGCTTGTTTTTCCCTGTATTTTAATTCCATCCCCTTGTAGTGGTAATTTGAATCTTTTCCTGCGCTAGGAAATGTAAATTTCAGAGTTACCGTGTTCATTGACTTGTTTACACTTAACCACCACCGATTATTTTGGGTTTTCTCAATATGATACTCTTCGTCTATGCATGGGCAGTTTGAAATTCTACTCTGCTTCTATAATAAGTTAATTTCTCCTTTGCGCTGTCTGTTATCTCCTGGGACCAATTTTAGCTGCTTATTTATGCTTGATATTGGGTGGGTGGTTGTTCATTTTTTGTTGTGTGTGAGTTTTGGGGGGTTTTGTGTGGGTGTGTATTTTTTTTTTCTTTTTTTTGTGGGGTGTTTTTTTGTTTTGTTTTAGAAAGCCACCTGGAATATTTTTCAGTTTGATTTCAGTTTGCTTAATGAAAAGTATTTTGTGGAGCAAAGCTCTGAATGATCCTTCCCATCCCTCCCCTGCCTTGCCTCTTTGTCATGAGGAGCACTGCTGTTATTAGTCCATTAAATATTAATGACTCTCATTGCAATTTCTCTCTAATGTGCTTTATTTTGGTACCAGTCCAAGCTGTAAAAATGAAAACCCACACGGGACCTTCTGTAGTATGTAATTTGCTCTGCAGTTTTGGCTGTAAATATGATAATAAATTAGAGGATGTAATGAATATTCATTGAAGCACACAAGGTTTCTTTCTTCAACCATGTCTGCCTATTGGTTTCCCTCCAGATTGTACCTGGTAAGAAACATGTGTGGATGTTGGCAGCCCCAGAGGCTTGATATGTTCACTGTGTTAGTGATTTTTTTGCCTTGGAAAAATATTTAACAAAAAAGGGCCAAAAGTGTCTTGTCCTTGCAAAATTCATAGGAGGGAAAAAAAAAAAAATCTCGTGGTCTTCCAGTCTGTTTAATGTGAGTTAATAGGTTTAGGGTCATAAGTTGTCCTTTTGTGTGGATGCAAGTTCACTGCCTTAGTTGTGCTGGTGTTGGGGTTCAGGTCAGCTCCTTCGCTGCAGTGAGAGGTGGTTTGGCAATCTGCTTGGGCTGTTCTGTCAAGTTCTACTGCTCTGCAGGATTAGGCCAGCTCAGTTCATAAAACTCAGTTTATAGCAAAAGTTTTTAATAGCAAGAGTACATTTCAGTGCAGTTTCATCCTTCACAAGAAAACTTACTCTACTTTCAGTAGTAATTCTGACTTTATTCCTTTACAATACTAATTCTTTTTTGGACTACTATTTAGAAACTTGTTATTGTATGTGGGAAGGATAAGAAAGGGTTTATAACATTTGAGTTAATTTATGGAGTTGTCATAAGAGATTGTCAAATTTTAACTATTTCTAAATTAGAAAAAAAAAGTTGAGTAAACTGGCCACCTAATTCTCTCTCTTTCCGTATATAACTCTTTATAGAGTATACACTAAGTATCAAACATGCTAAATATATTACACAGGCTTCAGATGAGGAAGGCTTCAGTTTAGCAAAACTCATCTTGTATCTGGTCTGAAGCTTTTTCTGTCTACCCAGCAGGATTGAGAAACTGTTATGAATCAGTTACCATTTTCTTTAGTGGTCAGTACCTAATGCTTCTGCTTTCATTTAGAAATTGTGTGAACTTTATTTATGAACCTTTTCGGTTAAGTAGAAAGTTTTAATGGAGACCTGTGGTTTTTACTGTCATCTCTGTCAGCAGCTTGGAGGAGAATACAAAGCCTGCATTTCTGTAGTTTATTGGCTTGGGATTTCTGAGACAATCCAAACAATCTGTGCTCTGATTGAGACAAAGCAGCACTTTCAGTCTGGATCTGTCACAGCTTGACGGTGGACTTGAACGTCTGTCAGGTGACAGAGTGTGTGTTTTTCCTGCCTGCTGGAGAATTTTGGAGGACAAATAAAGATGAGTGTTTTTCCATCCAGAAGAAGTTATTTCTTAACTTTTTTTGCTCACGTGATTCTTTTTCATTCAGTTTTGTGCTATTTGTTGCTATTTGTGTTTCTTCATCAAGAAGTTCAAACTTTATCAGGAATTAATATTTCTGCTTTAACACAGTTCTAGAGTGGAGAATATACATGTCTCAGGGGATCGCAGTGCTACGGTGGGAATGGTTAGGAAAACCAATAGATCAGTTTCAACCTTGGAAATAGCACTTCTTTTACTTAATTGAGGGTCATTAACAATACACATTGTCAATGGCTACCTCTTAATCGTTATCACCACCTATTTACGCAGTTAGTCCATAACAATCTATCCTAATTTAGCTGTGAGCATACAGTCCAGTAGAGGTGATGCCACTTTCTTGGCACCAGTAGATGCAAGTCCTTGATGGTCTTATTTGAAGGTGGAAGTGATCTTGCTTAGGTGCTCTTTTGAAGGAAGGAAGGAAGGTCAAGTTGAAGCCAGTGTTGTGTCATCTTTCATTCTATTCTTTGTTCGTTATTGTTATCTTATCTTCCTCTTCCCAAAATAAGAGTATGGTCTCATTTGCTAATTTCACCAAGCATCTTTCCAGTTTGCATGATGAATCCAAAATAGTCCAGCAGAATGTCTTTCCTATCTGTTTGACATTCTTTGTTACCTTGCAGATTTTATTTCTTGCATGTGTCTTACTCTCTCATTTGTGCAACTCCATTATAATTGTTTGTTTGCCCCTTTGCAATTCATGTTATTTACTTTTAGCTGGGTTAGAAATGCTTGTTGCTGGTTATGCAATTAGTGGTGTAACAATGTCACATGCTACTTATCTGCTCTTGCTGGTTGTGCTATTTTATTTTTCTTATGCCTGTGCTTAAGGCACCTGAATCTTAATTATGTCTTGCTGAGTATGATTTCACTTTGAGAGCAACAGGTCTCTGCTTCAGAAGCACCACTGGTTCTCTGCTGGTGCTGGCGAAAGCAGTCTTCTGAAGTGCCTGTTTCTTTGTCACACAGATGTCAAAGTTGCTCATTTATTCTTCTGTCTCATTTGGTGGTGTAAACAGATCTGGCAGAGTATTGTGGCATTTGTCATTTGGCATATTAACTTGTATTTAGGACCTGATTGTCAGAAATACTCAGGATGCCTTCTTTAGGGGAATACTATTGCCTTCTTAAAAAAGTTTATCAAATGATTTTTAACGTATGATGACACGGTCAAGTAACTCATCTTACCATCCCTTCTCTCACCACTAGCTTATGTAAGTGGTCACTGCTGCTATTATATGGGTAATTGACCGGTTAACATCCAAAATGGTGTGAAATTATGAACAGTATCATCCTACAGTTTCTGAAATGGAGATACCCTAACAGCAAAGGCTAATGCAGCATGTCTGAGTAAAAATTCACTTTCAACCCCAAAAGGACTGCAACTTCAACCACTTGTTCCTTCCTGAAATACATCCACTATTGGTAATTCTGTGCATAGGTCTGTAACAGCTGTGGAGGAATTGTTTCAGCCTCATGTTGTCAGCTACTTTGTTCACTTGGTTAAGTAGGAATAAACTTTGTTATAGTAGATGAAAACTGAGTGCCAGTGCTTTCTGGCTATTGTAGTATCACTAGCTGATAAGGAATCTGACCTTACCCTGAGGACGTCATGGCTGGTGCTTCTGACAGACCCTGTTCTGGCAGTGTCTTTGAGTAATGTTTCCTGCCTTCTCACCACACGTCTCTTGAAACGTGTGCACACAGTAGTCATCTGTGCTTTGCCGTTGACAATGTCCAGGGGTCTTCCCATCTGCAGAATTATCCAGCACTTCTAGTTCTGATCTAGCTAAGCCAAATTCCCAAGCTCCAGCTGTTGGACACTTCAACCTGTTTGGTTCCTGGATGCGTTGCAGGAGCCTGAGCAGCTCTCGCAGCAGGCTGGGCTGTACGCAGTGCTCTGCCGAGGGCTCTGTGTGCCGGGAGTATTGCCGGACTATTCTTGATGCCAGCAATTCTGTCTTGGAAGCAATTTCTCAAAGTTTAAACTGTATCAGTATGTGGCTAAATTATCTTCAAAGCAGCTATGCAATTAAATACAGCTCTCATAGTCACTATCACCTAGTTAAATCATCTGCCATCATTTCTGTAGCTAATCTATTACTCGTATTGCCCGGTATACACGTCTTGCCCTAATACCTGTACTGTAGTAGGTTTGTTCAATGTGGTATTTAACTAAAACAAAAAAATTGGTACTGGTATTCATAGTTTAAATAAACATACAAAAAAGATATTTTTCTGATATCCTACCTGGTATAGAATTAAGATCTTGGAATAACACGAAAAAGGAAAAGAGTGACTTCTGCAGAGACATGAGGGAAGCAAGGTACATTAGCCCTCATACAAACAGCTCTGTTGCAATTGTAAGAACATTTCTAGTGCCTCTGGATTTTCTTTATCAACTAAACCATAAGATATAGCTTCTTATTTGAAGTATTAAAGTGGGTACTGTCTTGTTAGTCTGCATTAAAAAGGAAGAATTTATTACGACTAAAGAGGGACATGTTACCTTCAGAGAAAATTATATGTAATGGCAATAATAATAATAAAAACAAAACCCATAAAGCCAAGAATATGAAATGCAAATTCTTGATTCAGTTCATACTCCTTGCATGAAGATATATCATGTCCTGATTAATCTAAAACTTTTCAAAAATTGGAAATATATTTGGATGTAGTATTTTCACTTGTATGTATGTCAGTCGTAAGATGTAGCTTTTACATTAAACCTTTCCATATCTTAGTGAGAGTTGTGTCACTTGGAACTGACTGCAAAAAGGTGATAAGGAATGTGTGACTATATTGGCTAGTTTTTCAGCTCAGTCAGATTTGTGTGTTGTCATTAATCTCTGGTTAATTAGCAGATGACTTTAATGTCTATGTATAGCCTGGGATGTAAAAGGATTATGCTGTAAATATGTTAAGTATATGATTTTGAGATATTAAGTCTTTTTATTACCACAAATTATATTTGATGTTCAGCTAGTATTCTGGAGGCAATTAAGAAAAAAATAACGAAGCAACCTATCCATTATCGAAATTATTTCAAATATCCATAGATTTTTTTGATTTGACATTTATTTATGTTTAGGAAAGGATGGTAAGATTAATCTAGCAAGATGTGTCAAGAGGTATGCGAATGTGAGATCTCTGAAGTTCTTTGGAGATTAATTTGTCTTCACAACCAGTTCTGCTTTAGTGTAAGCACCTTCCTTTCGAAGATGGTGCAACTCAAAAAAAGTGAAACATTTTACTTGGGTAAAACTTCATCAGCAATGGCATTGTAGGGATCAAACTTTAGTAATTACTCCTACTGTTTTTTTTACACTGCTGCAACTGATTATTAAAAATCAAATTCTTTAATAGTGGACTTTAGTTATCAGTCTTTTTGAGGACAAATAGATTTTAGAACTGGCTTTGAGTTAAATGCTGTGATGAAACTCTTTCTTAAAAAAAATGTTGATAATTCTAGGAACTACAGGACTCGGGAGTTATTAATCATTTGCTTTTTCTCATGCAGTATTGAAAATAACAGCACAACAGCGATTTTGGATATCTTGATAAAATTTATTTTAAAATATAAGATATATTTGCCTATTTACTATTTGTCACCTTCCCCTTTTCTTACTCCTCCTATGGTATCATATAGTTAGACAAACTTCTTTTTACATAAAATAATGTGCATGTTTACCCACCAATTATTTTTCTACTCCTTTTCTGGTTAAGAAATTCAGGAATGAGAATTAAAAAGTTAGCAAATGTCGTGATATTATGGGTAGTGTTAATACTGTCACTCAAAAAAATAACAGACTTTTTGCACCAGAAATATATTTATAGCTTGCTTGTGGTCACAAATGGACAATGAAAGTTTCCAGTTAGAATTCATAACTGGCTTTCTAATACTGGCTCCAGGAATGTCAGTGAATGCTGATTTGCGGAAACAAATTATGGTGCAAACATGCATAAATTGTTGCCTTTTTATTTCTGGTGAATTGAGAACTAGGACTTTTTCACAGTGTTTCAGAAGATGAGTGTACCTTTACGTCTTCCATTAATGGCTTCCATTAACTCTTCAATTATCAGCGTAACAGTTGCTGAATATATAAATCAGCGACCAACTCTGCTCCTAAAAGAAATATCTGGGAAAGAGAATGGAAGCTATACAGCAATATTAGGGAATAATTCTGTATCAGAGAATGACTGTGTTGAATGACCTAGCAGTGCTTATTTGCTTTGAAAAGTGACAATAAAGTAGGTATTTTTCTTTATCACACCTACGAGTAAAAAGATTTTTACAAGTCAATGACCCTGTGTCTTCTGCAAGGTTATAACCACTGGAGGAGTTTGATTCTATAAATGAAACATAATTAGATATGAAGCTGTATGAGTCAGAATAGAGTCCAGCTGGCTCAGTTGACTACAGAACTAACAGCAGCGAAACCAATAGAAGCTTTTTTCAACAAATTCATTAGTGGAGACTGCGATGGTTAAGAACAGTCCTTTTTTATATACTTTAAATTTTTTTATTAAATTCTTATCTTGACTTTTAAATTAATGGGAAGAATGGATCGTAATGATAATGCCTGTTGCGGTACTGTTTAAAGCATATTATGAATGCTTGCAGATTGCTCGTTGACAGCAACGTTGACAGCGTTGACCTGTATTCCTCTAGTGGGGACACAAAAAACCTCTGATTACTACTATCCATTCTTTTCATAAATAGCACAGGACAAAACGTGGCTGTTGACAGTGCTTCCAGGTCACCACTTGACTGTCTTATCTCATTTGTCTCAGCAGTTAGATGACTAGGATCCAAGGTCTGGTTTCCCTCTTTTGCAGAAGTACAAAAAAGATACTCAGTGAAAGTGTGGGTAGGAGAAGGATAGCTCCTGTATATGGCAGTCAAGCCAGGAGAGGACTTTGGTGGTTACTATTCAGATCTGGATGTTTAGGCCAGCCCCTGAACATAGATGTTATCATTTGCACTTTAACCCTACTTCATACTACAGAGTTATTAATCTTACTGAGAGTGTTCAATTGTATCAAAGCATTTTTTCTTTCTCTTTTGTTTCCTTGTTTCTCAGTTTGGTTTTTTTTTTCTATTGCGGACCTGTTTAGCAGGCTGGTTAGTTACTATGGCAGTTCTTGGGGTGATAATGTTAATGGATTGGAACAAGTAATTTAAAAATCTTATTATTCTCTTTTTTTTTCTAGATGGTTAATATAAAATAGAAACCCACTGCTGTATCAGTCTCTACTAGGGACCTTAAGCAGAGGCCAAATCAGTGGCATGAATGTTTAGGAGAGAGAGAGAAGGGCAGGGCATTGCCCTGTAGAGAAGTTTGGATGAGGAAAGCTTTGCAGAATGGATTTCTACTGCATGTGTTTACTGGAATGAGGAGCAATTTTTGGGAAAAATGAAAAGGATAGTTTAAAGGAAGGCATAACACCTACAGTTCAAAAAGAAAATCTTCTGCTTTGATGAAAGAGTATGACCTTTTTCCTGTGATGCATTGCTGACTTGCTGCAAGTTATGTTCAGCATCCTCCTCATTTAGAATCAATGAGAAGTCTACATGCTTGTTGGGATGGTACCAAGTGTTATACGGAAGTGGTGTTTTACTTTAGTAGGTTGTTATTGTAACTTCCCTTCCCTCCCTCCTTTTCCTTCTGAAAATGGGAAATAGTTTGTGAATATGGGGAGGAGAAATGGTACACATCACTCTTCATCTGGATCCATATTGACGTTTGCTTGCAACTGCTACTAAAAGTGGAGCACAGATAACTAAATAAGGATGGGGTCTATGCTGCATTGTACGTTTAATAAAATTTTTTTTGTATGCTAGAGTTGAGATGGACAGGACTTGCTGAGTCTGCTGTTAAGGAGGACCAAAAATTAAGACAGTGGGAGTATGAGGAAGCGGGAGCTGTATGGACAGAAACTCTATACTGGGACTACGCTATGGTAATGAAGTACCATGGCTATCCAAGGTTGGAATAGCAGATGTTTTTTCCAACTTGCATGCATTAAAATAATTGTGAAGAGATTAAGTTTGTATTGTATGGTCTTAGCCTGTATTATGGTTTGTTCTCAGCTGAGTCTATGTTAAGATCCCCATTTTTATGATCATAAAATTTATCTGTGGAAGAAGGGAAAAGCTAAAAGACAACAACAAAGTACTGATGCTCCAGCTGTGAAGACAAGAGATTATCTGAATTCCAGTGTGGAAGTCTAGATGGATCCTTTTGTTGTTGTCACAGTCTAGACCATTAATTTGCAATAATAGGAGACTGTCTTCTGTAATCTGCACGTGATATAGCAATGGAGTGCGCCTACCCATCACTTTTGAGTACATTGGGTGCCATTCATCCAGCAAGTGGTGGATAGGAATGTATGAAGGATGTAGGATGTGGTATGGTGGGTTTTTGTTTTGTTTTGAGACATGCTTGGGGACAGGAGTCTTCTCTAATGCAACTGCTGCTTTATTTGAAAAATTTGTAAATATTAGCCTACCTTTTAAAAAATAAAATGACTGGTGCATATACCGTGAAGTGAACATACTGTCTTCTCACAGAATACGCTTTCATGAAAAAACAATAAGCAAGAGGTAGGGAGAGGAAAAGGTGGTTGTGTGTGTGTAATTTAATGAAGTCTGTTGCTTTTGACCTGATCAAATACTTAGTCTACTTTATCTCCTTCTGATTTTGGCCTCTGCAGTCATAAATAGTCCTTGGGATCTGCACACTGACAAGGCTGCTGTGTGCAATGGATTTCTTGCCCTTGTTAACTATTGTGATAGACAGTGTAATTTGTGAGTCTGTTGTGATGTTCATACTGGTGGGGTGTGTCCCCACATGTGTGAAGTCTGAGTATAGGCTACTGACTATTGATATGCAAAATATAAGCAGACTAGTTAGATTTTCACTTTACCTTTTGCAAGGCTTGAATGTTATTTCTATGAGACTTTAAACAAGATTTAGCAAATAACTTGAACAGCACATGCAAAAGGAAGGTTTTTGTTTAGCAGTATTTAAACCCTGTACTTGCAAATCCCTGTGCAGTTGCAGTTATAATACACAAGTGGCACTGACAAAGTCTGGTTTTGTGCCATTAAGAAACGCGGGCCTCCACCCTGGAAAGTAAAGTAAAGTTTGCTTTTACCAGAGCTGGAATTTCTGCCTTTTTTTTTTTTTTTTTTGTCCCCCTAGGCCAGCTTTTGCAGGGCAAAATCTGAATGGCACATTATGTTCCCCTCCCACGTGTCAAGCACTCCAAGATGGCAAATGTTCCAAACCTAGATTAATATCCTCTTTCAAAGTCTGTGTTATAATGTGCCTCTCACTGTGATAACCTGCTTAATCTCTCCTGTGCAAAGAGCGCCATGCTCTTCTGTAGTCCAGGGCCTGTCCATCCAGCTTCAGGAGATGGAAACATCACATGTTGGTCTTGTATCAGTCACAGCAGTCCTAGTGATTGCTTGCTTTCCTGCTTGTTCCTACACATAAATGTAGCACAAGCTTGTGTGTATTCTTCTAAAAGCTGTTCTGCTTACCTTTTGCAAGGTAGGTCTTCCTGAATGCTGGTGGGAGCCACACCTGTTTGCTAAATTAAGAACAAAGAATGTCGTTTATTCACTGTTCGTCAAAATTGGTGTTTCCTTCAGATGAAACTTGTGTCTACTGGTGCCAAGGAGCCACCTGCATGTCATAATGTAGTCATTGGTAATCTGCTGCAGAATAGGAAAGGAATTACTGTACTCCAGATGGAAGAAAAGCAGAAAAACAGTAGTGCTAATGAAACATATGACCCTATCTGATGAAATTGCTTTCTCTTCCAGTTGGTGAAATGGTGTGATGTAGTCATTTCCCAGGTCCTTCTGTACATTGCCTCTTGTGCTTAGTGAAAAGATGCAAAAGATAGCAAAGTGGTAAAATATTCTAATCTACATCTCTGCTTACAACAGGAGCTTACTTATTTTAAAATACAGTTATTTAAGCAGAAAAGGAATAGTTTGAGCATAATGCTGATGTTTTGACATTTCAAAATGAGTCACAAACGGCTCCACTCAAGCTGCATGTTTAAATATAAAAGAACTTGGAAAAAAAAAACGAGAAAACCAAACAGGTCAAAACCCGCTGACTGCTTTGTTATCTTTTAGTGTATGCAAATAAATCGCAGCATTACTCTTCTTTGTGAGTGCTAGTTAAGTGGCTGTTTCCAACAACAAGGAACTTGCCACTTCTAGCACAACAGTTTAGTGTTGCAGGTAACTTCATTCTCAACAAAATTGCTAGGACTGACTTTGCAGTTGATTGATTACAGTGATATCAAGTGGTGTACTTGTGGTAGTGATGTCAAATACTATGTTAGAGGATCAGATGCATTAAATCACTGGCAAATAAGAATCAAAGCAATGTTCTGAGCAAATAGCTCATATTTAAAAGGGGTTATTTTTTCAGTTATTAGTTTGGCTATTAAAATGTTTCAAAGTTTCTCAGTTTGTAGGTCTGTATAAAGAGAGATGTTGTATTTGCTTATGATTGTGAATATTTGGTTCAAAATAATAATCAGGAAAAAAAGTTGTCCAGCCCTTTTCACTCAATAATGATAAAAACTATTTAGGAGAACTCACCTTAGCCTGTGCTTTCATGCACAGTACTGGTGCCTAGCTCTGTTTTCATCCTGTGAAGCAGCTTGTTATTTTGGCTGGAATGATCCTTATCTCACTTTGTGTACTGACAAGGACAAATTCTGAAACAGGGTTTAAAACAACTAGAAAAGTAAGTGATGGAGAGGTTTTATACACAGTGACTGATGGTTTTCAGTTATTAAAGTAGCCTTCTATTATCATTAATAAAAATAGGCTTCGCTACCAAAAGCGATGATAGATCATGTATAGTGGAAATGTAACCAAGGTGTTAATTATGGGGTCATGGAACTGTAATGAACCACAGTGTTTTTAACACTAAAAATATCCTTTTCGAAAGACAAGTATAATCCTTGAATTTGTTATAAATGTTTAGGAAGGAAGGTTGTAAAAGAAGGATTGTTGATTTTGTGGGTTTTTGAGATTATCATAGTGTATTTATCTTTTGTCGCCATAAATATGGCAAAACCAGTGTAGCTGGAAATCACCAGGACGGCTTGATGCTGGAGCTTTTCAGTGCTGTCTTGAGGTTTCTGTTTTCTGTGTTCACACGGTAAAGGGGAAGGGAAGGAGAATCAGTGAGTGGAAAATGAATGTATCCTTGTGAGTACTTCTGCCAGCAAGTAAGGGGAGCTGTGTGTCTACTTTGTTGAACAAGATTAGGGAACAGATGTGGCAGGTAAAACTGTTTTGCTTGGTTACCTCTCAGATGGATTTGTTCCAGAGTCTGTAAGATGCATGGAAATTGGTAGGGCAGAAGCACATGGTGGTAGGTTGATTACTACTTGACAGTTTTTATGCCCAGTTGAAAGCTACAAACTACAGCAGTGTTACACTGGAGTTAACACCGACACGCAGCTGAGGGGTGAGCTCTCCTTTTTTCCTGCTAGCTGTTTCTACCGTTGCTTTTGTAGAAGTTTTGGTGTGTGTGTGTTTTTTTGTATTTTTGATTTATGCAGCTGCACAAATAATCAGACTAGTTTGCTAATCCAGTAGCAGAGTAATTAGTTGAAAAATCTGCAGGAAACGGAAGCTGCATGTCTCTGCATTGTTAGCGTTTAGCCTGAAGCAAAGTACTAACCTATGAAACCTTCTCTTTAGTTGGCCTAAGGTAATCGTGAACCCATTTTTAAAGACAACTTTCATACCACTCCTGTATTTATTTTGAGATGCAGTGGCCTTTGGCTTTGTAGGTGATAGCTACATGTAGGTGATAGCTTTTGGCCTGTAGGCTGTTCAAGAGCTGTTGTTTGACTGCTGCCTGGCTACACTCACCCAATATCAGGTACTTCATCTCGGTGAGTGACTGATACCGCCAGTATAGTGAATATATCATTAGCATGCAGTCTAATATATTTCTGATTTAAATCTCTTCTCTACTTTTTATATAAATGACATATGATGCTGTAAAAACAGATGGCGGACTTGGTAACAAAGTCCTTTCTATTTTCCGTCACCTACTGTCAGGTTTATGGGTTTCAGGGTGTTGCTTCCATTTACTTGTTGTTAACTCTTGTTGGAGAGGAGCTCCACACTCTTGATGCTGTTGGATCTTTACAGTTTAGTTTAGCTGCTTGTTAAGCTGACAGAGCACTCAACATTTGATTTAATAATCCAATCTCTTTTCTCTGAGCTGTTGCCTGTGATTCTGAGGTGGGAGGCATACTTTAAAGAGCTTATGATATGCATATTAAAGATTTCAAGATAATTTCATGTTTTTTATGTTCTGAACTATGCATAGTAATGAAACAGAACTTTTCATTTAAGCTGTAGTATAAAACAAATAATTTGGACTGAATTCCTGACAACAGAGATTACAGATAAAGGGGTGTATGTGTGTACATGAGCTAGTGGAGCATAATGCAATCATGTCTGTCTGAAATACGTAATATTTCAATAACAAGCAAAATTGGGCTTGGAACTGAAGAGCTTAGAAGTGCTGGTGTGTTTACGTGAAATTTAGCTTTATGTTTTTTTTCCAGATAATTTTTATCAGAGATATTGATTTGAATGTTAAAATACTATATCTGGTTTACAAAGAGATAATATTCACTCTTTGAAGTAGGACCTTGCTGAAGACTTACTGGCCTTGAAGAATACAGACAAAACAGTAGTGTTTGCATCTTGATGCCAGCAGTGTTGGCTGAAGCTAGGTGTAGTAAAGTGGTTGATTTTGAACAGCTTAAAAAGAAAAAAAAAAAGTTATGACACCGTGGAGGACAACTGGGAACAAAGCTTAACAGCCAAGCAGCTTTTGGATAAATGAAGCTGGCCAAAAGGATTTCCAGGGAAGCAGGTTGAAGGATGTTTGGAAGAGAAGTTCGAGAGGCTTGTTTAGGTACAGGTCCATGCTCACTACAGTTGTAGCATAAAGAAAGATCATGACTGCTGATTTTCAATTTGTGCCATATTTCTTGTTATTTTGTGGGGAAAGGGGGTAGTGATGGCAGGGTTTTTTACAGGAACACAGGTTACTCTAATAATTGATGTACTGTATAATAGTATTGTATACAGTCTTACAATTTCACACCTATCATACCAGTAAACAAGCCCAGAAGACAGATAATACTCACTTAAATTTTATATTCAGGTGAATAAAAGAAATCTTTTCCTAGAGAGTGATAGACAGCAAGAGAAATTACTGTCTGATGGACATGAAACACAGCTTGCTCAAAGAACAGGGACTCCCTATGGTTTGTAGGTGAGATTTAATTTAAAAAAAAAAAAAGTTGCTGGAGAATCGGATCACTTCAAAGACCTCAGAGGAAACAGAAGAAAATTATGTCAAATAATCTGTATCTCTTTTCTGCTCAACAAATAGAGGCTGATACTTAATGGCAATGAAGGACTGAGCAAGTGCATTTTGGTTCATCTTCAATGCAAACATGGTGCTGTACAACTTGTGATTTTTGCCCAGCATAGAGGGAAATTATTTTCAAAGAATGAGTCTTCTAGATACATCAGAATCTCTTTAAACTCATGACTGAAGTGCTGATGAGGAATGGAACAGGGTAGATATGTGTTTTATTTAGCACAGAGTCAAAATGGAGAAAGGCAAAGATCAGGCTGCCAGAATATGAAAAGAAATCATATAATAGCCAAAGTCAATGTTAGGAGCTTAATTATTCTTATTATTATTTTTTAGATTAATTGAAATTGCTCATTTCCAAATTTAAACCTGATGAAGTGGTAACTAAAACATGGCTATTTCAGTCCCTGGAATTGAAATGTTAAAATAAATATTTATGACCTTATTAAGAATGACTAAGTGGGTGAAAAGAGAAATGAAGTTGCATTCTTGTAAAATGATGTTACTTATTTCCAGATTCCTGGTAACTAGGAGCAAATGTTTTAGAATACTTGCATGTTCATGATATAAAATGTAAATGTAGTATTTATTATTATTCTGTCAATTGCCAAGTGATACAAGAGAATGGAATGTTCAGTTCTTTGCCATCTATAAAATGACAGGAGAAAAGTGTTTTAGCATAGATGGTTTCAGCTTGAATTGCATGTGCTGGAGATGTTGTGCTGCCAGTGGTGTGTGGTGTCCCCTGCCCCGTGCCGCCCCCCCAACTTGAGCACTTCTGTAGACTACAGATGCAATGTTCAAAAACCCTACAACACAGGGAGTTTTATATTGGGCGTAACTGACAGAATAAAGCATGACAGAAGTAAAAATCATATGATACAATAGGACTATGACTGCTCCATGGGTCAAAACAAATAATTTATAGAGAAAATGAGAATAAAAAAAGAAAAAAATTATCTTAAAGTACATATTTATTGTTTTGGGAACTACAGATAATAACATAAAATAACACAAAGAGGTATGCCGGTAATAAACAGAAAGATGATGTATAGAAAATGTAATTAAAATATGTCTTATAAAATATATTCCATATTTTTATAAATAAGCATGTATATCTTATGGATAAAAGGAAATATAAGAAGATATAAATCTAACAACATGAAACAAGTGGTATTACCAATAATTCAGGAAGAGGAATGTATCTTATATGTTTGCTTTGGAAAAGTACTGATTTATATAGTTAACTGACAATGAATTATTTTCCAGTTTCCTAGTGTATTTGTTAAAGCATAATGTTTTTAACATTTGAGTTCCAAGAAGATATTTGCGCTGAGCTTCTTGGAGCTATTTTAAAACTTACTTGGACAAGTCACCTGTAACGCTGGTGTATCATAAATCTTGGAGCATTAGGGAAATTCCAGAAGAAGGTTAATAGTGCTGTATCAGTAGCAGAATGAAGAGTGGATGAATGTCCAACCTAATATTTGTCTTTTAAGTGTAAAAAGTAATATAATTATATTCTAACCAGTGAAATAATTTTAAAAAAGTGGTGTCAAGCTAGCTAGCTTTCTATTTTTAATTGTGACAAGTGTATCTGGTATTGCTTTAACTTTGAACTTTTTTAGGTTCAAAATCTCATGTTCACTCGTTAGTCCCAGATGAGACTTGCATAATCTCTGGAATGCATGACAATCAGCAGCAAATGAGATCCATAATTAACACAAAGTTGAGGTGTGCAAGATATGAAGAATTACGCCTGAATCTTGACTATTTAGACACCCTAGATGGGCGAAAGAGACTCGCAGCCTACGTTCCTTTCCTGACTTCAGTTTTGGGCCAGACCTTTGATTTCAAGGACTAGTTGGTTCTTCTAGTGGAAGTAAAAGAGCTGTAAAATGTTCATCTCTCCTTGCAAGGCTTATTGTCTCAGTGAGCTGATGCAGCGATGATGTTACTTTCTGTGATAAGATGGCAGTAGCTCAGGTGACTTGGTATCACATGTATTGTATGGCAGAAACATGTTCTTAGACTTTTGTAACGTATTTTAGGGTGCCACTGTTATTACATTTTAAATAGAATAATAGAAGAATAACACTGTGTGTGTTGACTCCATTAAAAAGGCACAATCATCTCAAAAGGTTATTGCAGATGTGTTTCTACTACAGCCTACCAGGGATCAGTTCCTGATCTCACAGTGTGTATTGTTATTAATCTAGAGGAAAACTATAAAGTAACTAAGATCTCTGGTGACATGAAGGTTGAGAAGTAAAATAAGGAATTTTTAAGACTCAAGTGAAGGTAGTGATATTCTTAGGAAAGGGAGATACAGTTTGTAAGTTGAAAATTGGTAAATTAAACATTTTACTTGTAAATAGTAACACATAGAGGCTTGCAAAATTAAATGGTGAGAGACTGTAAAAGCAGATGATGCAGAAACTACAGTACAAAAGTACTGCTGTAGTGTGTTCCATTGCAAAACAAAAGCAGGAGGAAGGAAACAGAATAGCAAAGGAATGTTTTCAAATTAGACCTGGAGAAGTGCCTTTTCAGTGAGGAAAATGTGGATAAAAGCTACCACCAGACAACAGGAGAGAAAACTGATGAAGCAGCTGTGAAGAATATGGCAGAAGATTCTGAGACTATTTACAGAGAAAAAGATTGTGACAGGTAGATAATATTTTTCATGCAGTGCCATTGAAGCAATCTGTTACTTCTGGTTTTGTTCTTGTTTAAACTTTTGGCATTAGGGCATGTTGTTCCATCCTACTTTAGAGAAGATAAAATGAAGACTAATGTGTAATTCCTTAGTTAAAGGACTGGAGTTAAAAAATACTAGGCTTTAGGTTATTCTTTGTGTGTGCTATTGGTAACTTATGGCTCGGTTTCTCCATCTGAATGAAAGGCCATGAGGGTATTTCTGTAAGAGATTGAACTGAGTTTTGAAATACTTTTACTTGAAGTGTTTCTAGATCTTAATTAGTATTTTAATGACGAAAGAGAAGCATATAGAATATTTGAGATGTTTTACCATTGCATATTTTTTCTATGTAATTATTTTTTTAAGAGGAGGATCAGGGGAAAATCCATCTTTTATTGGGTAAACTTCATTAAAGACATGCACATAGTCCATCAATAATGAGATGCTCCATCTTCGTGAGCTTCCTTGTCTATTCATTTTTCTTTCCCACCTGCACTCACAATGGTGGCTGTTTGCTCCCACATACATTCAACAATGCATCATTTGTAAGCTGGCCCTCATTCATTTCATTCCTGTTTGAAAGGCCTGACAGAAAGCCCTGTGAAAAGCCTTTCAATGCAAATGCTAGTTTAATGACTTGGTTCATTCAGCAGAGGGGAATCTGAGATAACTTGACTTCTTCTTGCTCCAAATACAAGAAAATGTTTTCATAAAGCCTTGGACGTGTCATGCTTCTTAACAGGATGCTTTCAGTTTGCAAAGAAAATCTGATGGACTTAATTTTTAATTAAATAAAATCTCAAGATTCTTCTGCAATGTCAGCCTCCCACACCTCTCCCTGTGCGCGAGGAGGCGGAAGGGTGTGAGCTGTCCTTGCTCTGCAGCTTCAAAAATGCATCTGCCTTGGAAAGCTTTGATTTACTTCAGTTCCTCAGCACAGTGGCGGTTCTCCTTGAGGATAAACGGTTGTTTGATTGGTTCTGTTTGAACATGTTTAAATATCAAATTATTGGGAACTTACAAGTGCAGTTACTCCTGTTAAAGCCAAAGGACAAACAGATTTAGTCTGTTTCAGCAGCCTGCACTGCGGTTTGTTCTTGGGACATGTGTTCTTAAATTAATTCTCTTTCATTTCTAAATCATTTGTTTACTGGATTTTCTCACAGAAAGATGAAATCAAAGTTGTAATAATAAAATAATGGAACTCTCTAGGCATGCTTTGTGTATTCGATACAGAATTTGAAGAGAGTGATTGTAGTTTTGATTGTAGCTTTGACCTTGTAAAAGAAAAGAATGAGTTTATTTTCTGTTTAAGTTCACAAACCCACATTAGAGTTACTGGAAACTCTTATTATTGTTATTGTGAGGAACTAACCAGGAATAGAACCAACAGGGTTTACACAGACTATGATAAAGTTGTGTCAGAACTAATCTTGACAGAGAAATTAAGAGTGAGTGACTTTTCTGTGGGTTGTCTGGCCAGCATTTTGAATGTAGCAGTGGGATGAGTTTTATGTGACAGTCTTCTATGAAGCAAGAACATAAATTTCTCATCTTAAGTCTTACCATCATTCTCAGTGTTGCACAAACAATTCCTCTATAATACTTAGTTTAGTTGCTACATCCAGTTGCACATTAGCCTTCCAAAAACAATATTTTAGTATTTTGAATGGTATCCTGTTTTGAAGTTATTCTTAAAAGAGATATTTAATTGATGCTTTGGATTTGATGAATGCTCTCATATCAGTAATGGAATATTCTACACAAGTAAAATTCTCATCTTTCTAAATAAAAATAGGTAAAGATCTTACTATTTCTGGTGTATAATTCTAGAATTAAGCAAACTTTCTGTGGAAAGCTACTGGGGTACCAATCTTCACTAGTATACAAGAAATAAAACAGTTTCTCTGTGACAAGAAGTTAACCATGAGCCAGCAGTGTGCCCTAGTTGCCAAGAAGGCCAATGGTGTCCTGGGGTGCATTAAGAAGAGTATGTCCAGCAGGTTGAGGGAGGTTCTCCTGCCTCTCTACTCTGCCCTACTGAGGCCCCATCTGGAGTACTGTGTCCAGTTCTGGGCTCCCCAGTTCAAGAAAGAGGAGGCGCTACTGGAGAGAGTCCAGTGAAGGGCTACGAGGATGATGAGGGGACTGGAGCATCTGTCCTACGAGGGAAGGCTGAGGGAGCTGTGCTTGTTCAGCCTGAAGAAGACAAGGCTGAGAGGGGATCTTATAAATGCTTACAAATATCTCAAGGGTAGATGGGTCCAAACTCTTTCCAGTGGTGCCCAGCGACGGGGCAATGGGCACAAACTGACGCATAGGAAGTTCCGTCTGAACATGAGGAAGAACTTCTTTACTTTGATGTTTACGGAGCCCTGGAACAGGCTGCCCAGGAGGGTTGTGGAGTCGTCTTCTTTGGAGATATTCAAAACCTGCCTGGATGAGGTCTTGTGCAGCCTGCTGTAGGTGACCCTGCTTCGACAGGGGGTTGGAGTAGATGGTCCCCAGAGGTCCCTTCCAACCCCGAACATTCTGTGATTGTGCGTGGTCCCGCAACAACTGCCAGACTTAACATTCGTCAGCAGGGACAAGAAAATGTTCAACACAAGCCACTCATCCAGGCAGTAGCTCCTGTGGCTAAGTGTTTAGAAGTAAGATTTGGAAAAGTAGAATGTAAGACTATATTCTAGAAAGGAGGAGGAGAGGGAAGAAAAAGAAGCTGGTCTTGTGTTATCAAGTTCAATGCAACTGTCTAATAACTCATTCTCTATTCATAGTTCATAAAATCACAAAAGATAAGTTATTTTAGGTGGCATTCAACTAGACGTATTTCTGAGCATTGTAATACATAGTAATTGGGTAATTATGCTTTTCATCTTCATAGTGCTTTGCAAATAAGTGCTGGTTACAGAATCCTTATAACAAGATGATGTTCAGTTTCATCCTTGTTTTACAGGCAGGAAAGCTGAATCAAAGAGGGTAAGCCCAAATCTCCAGAAAGAGTAGGTTTTGGAACCAGTAATATTTTGTGCTTCTATGACCAGATAACCTAACGTATCCCATGAGACTGCCTGCCTTTAAAAAGGCAAGGGGAGATCCTTTATCCCTCCCAAGCGCAACAACTTCAAAACAGACCCCTTGCAGAGGCTCAGTTATGTGTCTCTCTTGTAGAAGATTCATATATGAACCTCTTACGGTATTCGCTGTTTTAAAAATCCTTTAAAAATTAGTTCACAATGACATTATCAGCTTATTTACCCTCAACCTTGTCAGTTTTGTGCTGTAGTAATTTTGTGAGGATATGTTACAGAACATGTACCACCATAAATACCTGTGGATCACGTTGTGCTTCTGTGTGTTGCGTTTGGTTGCCCTTGACATACACACAAGGAAATGAAAAATGAAACACAGTATAGCCTCTACTATTTAAAAAGATGGAGGAGAATTATTGTAGGTGATAACATTAATATGATTAATAGTAGAAGCATTTTACAAAATATATTACACATAACAGAATAAAAATACTGCCATTAAAAGTGACAGGATGTTAATTATCCTTTCACTCTAAACGTAATCATTCCAATATGAACGTATCTTCTGTTTGTGGGTGTTTTTTCTTTTTTTTTAATCGTGCACATAGTTTCATTGTTTTTCCACTGGATTAAAGGAGTCCTCATGTGACTTTCATTAAGAAGTGATCTGATTGTTGATTGGGGGTTTCGTCTAGTCTAATTTGCATTATTAAACTATCTTGAGTAATTTACAAAAATTAGGGACTTTTTGCAACAGGAATTATACTACCATGTGTGGGAGGAGAAATAGCTCCCTCAAATATTTCATTGACTGAAGTAGTGAATTTGTGCAAAGCAGCAAAGCAGGCTACAGTGAAAGGGCCATAAATACTGACTCTTCGGCTTAGAACTTTAACATAGCATTGGGATTCAATCTCTTTCTCTGCGCAGACCACCAAAATTGCTCTAGAGGAAGAGAAAGATGAGTCCTATGACTGAACTATTGCTGATACGAAATGTAATGGATCTGCACGCCGAAAGCAGGTCTGGGCTTTGCTAAAGCACATCTCGTCTGATTTGAATGGGCAGCAGGCTGCTACCAGAGCAAGTATAACTTTGTCATTCTGCTGTTTCCTCCTTGCTGACTCTAAGGCAAGGCAATGGTCTGAACTGGGCTGCTAGCAGTTTATCCAAGGCTACATGGCTGTAGGTATCTCTGCATTTGTGAGAGGGGAGTATGTGTTAAAACGCAAATTGCACAGGAAGACTGTGGATTTTTCCTTGTTTGGCAGAAATGAGAAATGCCTGGGGTATGTGTCACTGTCCTTCCTTTTTTGTTCTCGGAATAACATCTGCTACTAAGAACAAAACAAAGTCAGGTATTAATCTAAATAAGATGATGATAAAGCTGAAAGATTCACTAGGTTTTAAACTCCCCCAGAATAACTCATAAAGATTTAAAGAGCTTTTCATTCTATGGCTATTGCCAGTTTATTTTAATTGAAAAGTATATTTGATTCTGGTAATGCTGAGACACTTCTCATTTTCAGTTTTTTTTTGCTTTATTGAGAGAATGCTATGATATTGCACTTCAGAAATGCAAACCCACTGAGCTGTCATGCAGGATTATTCAAATGTTGGACTTCAGTCTGGACCACAAATAAACTTGTTGCTAGGCCTCACCAATGTCTCAGGCGTTCTGTTCTTGCGTGACAGCCCGTGTTATTATTTTTCAGTCTTCTTAGGGTACAGGTAGATTTTATTCCTCAGGTTACTGGTTGTAAAGATAGTATACCAGCCCTAGGATGCATAAAGATGGTTTGTTGTTCCTTCCTAGGGGTTCTTAGCAAAATGGCTTTGCAGGCCTTGGAAAAGTAATTGAATAGATATTGTGTAGTGAATAAAAGGTTTGCATGTATTTTATCTGGGGAAAGTAAAATAGAAGACTTGTCCAGGGCTAGATGAAAATCCAGAAAAGATAAAATTCGTGTGTAAGGGAAATAACATAAATGAGGAGGAACAGAGCATGCGGGTGGACTACTGCATGTTGAAACACTTGCGTCCCAGTACACGATGTAACCAATTTAACTTATTTGTCCCTGCTAACAGTAGTGCGTGCTCATAGCTTAAAAATAGGCAACAAATCTGTGTAACAGAGCAAAGGGATTCAAAGTCTGCTCAGTTGCTAAATAGGCACAGTATATATATGTGTACACACACACACTCTTATTTTGTATTTCTTTTCCTTGCTTAATATAAAAAATTGTGATACAAGTCGTGAGAAAAGCACTTTTCTTTTGTGGAGGGGACTGTCATAGCAAGTGCTGATCGTGTGTATCTCACTGAGTGAGACAAGACACACTTGTGCACTTAGCTCTGAAAAAAACCCACAGATCTCAAACTTGTTTTTGTAATACAGACTAAAATAAGCTAGTATAAGAGACCCTGCCTTTAATAAATTTATAACCCTTTGCACTTTTGGTTTTAATTCTAAAAAGCTTTCCTGCTACAGAGTTGTTTCAATTACAAGATGTGTTGATCTTGTAAGCCACTAGCTAAAGGCTTGGAACTGTAATTGCAGTCTGAAAATCATGTAAATTGAATGAGACAGGGAATGAAGAACAATCTGTTGAGCAATGAAACTGAGCGGAGTGGAACAGGAATGCTAAATATCTCAATAGATCCAAAAGGGAAGGGGGATTTCTTTTTTTTTTTTAATCTAGTGAGCAAACAGAAGTATATCGTCAACAGAAATATAATCCTGCCATTTGTTGTATACAGTTATTTTGGCAATGTCTTAAACTACAGAGTGAAAATAAATGTTTCAGTGTAAATTTGTTTCTGAAAGATTTCCGAGTGGTCACTACCTATTGTCTTAATGACAGGAGGTAGAATAAGTAAGCTGGAAAACTTCTTCTGAGTTTTTGTTTCCAAAATCCTGATTTCTGCCAAATACTTCTTTACAGGGAGCTAGTCTAATGTGCAATCCCCCACTAGACACAATACCTCTTACTATATAAGTCTTTAAGAAGTCATTTGCCCTGCAATAGAGAGATTTGAGGTTTTATGTATATTTCTCAATGAAAGTGGTTATGTTCGTTAAAGTGCCAAGAATGATTTAGGATATTTGGATAAGCCGGGCAAAAAGCTACCTCTCACCTGATTCAGTTTCCAGATGTTGGCGTGACTGACTTTCAAGATTGTACGTTGAGTCTGAGTCATTTAATCAAGTCTTCTCACCCAGAACTGGTTCTTTGATTTGGTGTGGATGATGCAGTGTTCTCTGGCCAATCTTGGGTTTGAATCCTGCCTCAGCAGGCTTGATGGTAAATTTACCAAAGCTGTGTAATAACTTCATGGAGAATATCTAGAATGTTTTCTGTAGCCAGATTTTAAAATCATTTCTTACTATACTTAAAAAACAAACAAATAACCCCCCCCAAAAAAAAACCTGAAACAAAATACTTTTTAAAATTAGTCAGACTGACTTCACCAGTCATGAACTTGAGTTCTTTGTGTGAATGCTGGTCATTACTCTGAGATGAAGAGCCAAAGAGGATCTTGAAAATCTGAAGTTCTGGAATCCAAACAAGATAATTTTCAGGAAAAGTGAAGTTTAGTCTTTGTTTAGAGTGGGTGATAACTGTAGTTATGATTTGAAGGAGATTGTCTTCCAATTCTCAGCTCAGGCTAGAGGAAAGACTTTATGTTTGAAATTTTAATATCATCAGATCCAGATTAGCATGAAAACCCTGAAGTCTGGTCACTATATTTTTCCTGTATTTCCATTTCAAGTGTCTGCATAAATGGGACCTCTGTTGAAAAGCTTAAGATGTATCTGTAAGATTTTTATGATGACATTCCTCTGTAATGTTAGATGCCTTCTAATAGCATTTCCTGAAGTCAGGTGTTTGTTAGATATCCAGTTTGTCACAGCTTAATAGTAGCTGTTAAGATACATAACCAGAGTTCTTGACATATGTTGTTCATTGTTATTCTACAGGAAACAATATATATATCTCCAACTGTCTTACCACATCTGAATTTGTAACTTCCTAGGATCTGATCCTGTGAAGTGTTTAGCAGCTGTTAAGATTAGTAATGATATTTACCTTTCCTGTGGGAGAAGAGACCACTAAGTGTAAGATTTTTAAGGATAAATATTGAAGTGTTTTTCTTCTTTTGTGTTTTTGTACAAGTCACGTAGTTCACTTCCAGGATTTAAATGCATGATTCTTTATTTTAGTCTTCACTCACCTGTCAGGCATATCATTTTCAAAACATGTCTGTAGCACTATTTCACGTTTGAGCCTTTCCTAACTAAGAAGGAAAGTTACATGGTCTGTGTCCATATTGATGTGCATATTTATACTTTGTCTGCATCTTTATAAATTAGAGAGCAGCAAGATGAATGAAAGTAGTGAATCAGAGAGGACAGTGTTTATAATTCTAGTGGAAATCTGCTCTCCAGTTTCTACCAAAGACCTGATGACTTAAAGGAGGAGGAAGTCCACATCTACTGCAGTCAGTTCCTTAATGCTCTGCAATGCTGGAGGTTTAACTTATGTGTCTAGCTCAGTAAATATACCATTAGAATGAATTCAAGCTCTTATCCTTGTTCTCTCTTACCTTGTTTTAGTCTAGCTCTGATTCCATTTTACAGTTTCTCTCTGCTTTTGGCCTACTGCAGTGACTAATTGTGTCCTGCCTAGTGCACCCTGAAGCTTAAAACTTGATGCCAAATTGATTAATCTGTCATGTATTTCTAAAAACTTGATTCTGCTGGTTAGTCAACAGAAAGAAGGCTAAAGAAAAAAGTTAACACTTGAGAACAGTTTTGCATGAGCGTTGCTGCCTTTGAGAATCATCTTTCTATTGTCACTTTGATCTTTCTCTTCCTGTCTTCTTCCCTTTTCTTAATGATGCTGTGTTGTGTAATGTCAGATCAAGATATGTGATAATGTATCTTCTTTGCTCTTATTAGCTTCTTGGAACGTTTTTCCTAATTATAAAAGTGCTGATGAATAGCTTGCATTAAAAATGTAGGGAGATCCCATAGCTGTAGGAAAGCTACTCTGATAATGTTGTTGAAATTGAACTTTGAATCACAGGTACTCAAAATACAATAAAGAAAACATTTTAAAGATAATGTTGTGTGTAAAAAGCAAACAGTCAGCATTCAACGTTTCCACATGCTGTGAAAGGGCAATGCGAAGATACGCAACAGAAGTACTGCATGAGAAAAACCTTGATTTAGGTCAGCTCTGTGTCTTTTATGTTGATCTTATGAATTAAAAACACTGAACCTCAGAAGTCAAGTCAGCTGTGACCTAACCATTAATGGATCGGAAACAAGGGCATTGGATAGACTTCTTCCTCTCCGTTCCCAAGTGTCATGGTTTAAAGCAGGGCGTCAATAAACTGAGTGACAGATGCTCTCTATTAACCCCCACCCTCCCACCAGAGAAAGGGAAAAGGAGGAAAAAGGAGAGAGACTTAAAAATTTAATATAAAAAGTTTTACTGGTAACACTAATAATGCTAATAATATTAATAAGATAAATAATGTAAACTAAACAAAACCGATACTGACTTTCCTGGAGTTGGGTGCCGGGTGCTGTCGTCCCACCAGCAGCTGCCAGGCAGCACCAGGAAGTCCCAGACTGGACTCGGCAGTGGGCAGGAACTGGACTCAGGGATGCACGGATTGGAATCTGGATCGGGATTGCAGGTAGAACAACGAGCAGTGTCCTCTTGAGAAAGCGGCCATGGATGAAGAGAGCGAGACCCTCATGATCCTCCAGCTTTAAACTCAGTGTGACGTGCAAGGCATGGAATACCGTGTTGGGCAATATTGGGTCACCTGTTCTCTTCTTCCCTCCCCCCAAGTACGACCCCTTCAGACTCCACACTTGCAGGACCTAAGAGATATGTCGGTGACCTTGGCTGCTATAGTGATAATTATAAACGGGGGCCTTTTTCTGCATTCCTTTCCTACCGTTAGCTCAGTGTAACTATAAACATTAGGTGTTACCAGCTTTGGAGTAGACACTGTCTGTAAAATATGCAGCCAGCTTCAGAAAAGTGCAGTTACTTAGAAGAATTTAGCTGTAAGGAAGATTCCCTAAAAGAGAATCGGTTCTGTTTTAACAAGAACCAGGACACCACGATTGAATTTTTTTTTAACTGCTTGATTCACTCAACTAGAGCATTACATTTGCCCTTGGATATTACCTTGAGTAGTATATGCTATGTCCAGGTAGTATGTTCAAGAACGGTATTTTTACATGTTTTTGGTCTTAATGTAACCCTTTGTTGTCTGCACAGACTGAAGAAAAACTATACTATTTTCAAATCACTGTATCACAGTTTAGAAAACCTATTTACAAATTTCTTGTACCTTTTCTGGTTTCTCCTTCAGGCAAACAACCTGGATTATAGTGAGCAGAAGGTGCAGGTCTTCAGCAGTGGGATTGGGACTCCTATACATTATTGCCACTAGCCACTTAGTACCAACTAGACTAGAGGATTCTGCAGTTGGCCAGTGGTGCTTCCTTTCATAGTGGATCCCTCATCTGAGGGTGAATAAATTATCTTAAGCCTATGTAGCAAATTTGCTCTTCTACTTTATGGAGAGGGAACAGAAAAGGAGAGGAGGACTGCAGAATCCGGGTAAACCAGGAACCTAGTGTACGTTTACAGTGTATGTTCTTTACTCCATGTAAAAGACAAGACCTACATGTTGTCTTCTGTAGGAGTTCTTATTTTTATGAGAAGGATGTCGTTATTTAAAATCTCTCAAAAAATGTTTTCAGACCATGTTTCAGTATTTTTGAAAGGTGTACCTTTTCTCCTTGTTTTGTACTGTCCCTGTTTGTAGCTTGCAAATATTGTGGATTTAGCAGAGGGGTTTTACTAGTATGCAGGCAAAAATCTGCAAAATGTTAATAGTTTATCTAGCAAATAAGCTACGCTGATTTTTACTAGCCAGATCTGCAGAGACTTGAGTCAGGTTTTGTTTATCTATGAAGATTTCTTGTATGTTTTCTACTGTCACATCTGATAACTGAAGGTCAGTAATGGGGAAACAGTATTGTTGGTATTTTCAGTCTGGAAGATAGAGGCCCAAGGACAGTTCAAAAAACCTCTCCTTACTTTCAGGAAAAGAGGCATCTTGAAAAATCTGAAAAATGACTAGGATTAGGTCAGTTTCCAACATCTGCATTTCCATTCCAAGGCAAACACTCTCCATGGTTGCTGTAAGATTAGCTCATTGGTTTCCTTTGCTTCCAGTCAGTCTCATCTGGATTATGATCTTATAATAATATAATAAAATTCAGTGATAGACTGTATGAGTTCATGGAAGACAGTTAAATGAAGGCTACTGAATATATTGGCATCACATTCATTTCAGGAACTTTCTCAGGTGAAAACAGTTGGAAGTTGGGACAGTGTGGGATGGAAATATGACCTATGCATTCACTGAACTTGCTTTTTCCCTGGGAAGTGAGCAGCCACTGCTGGAGATGGCTGCATTTGGTAGAGCAAAGCCCTGTTGACTTAGCGTGCTATCACTGTAGTCAATTCTCAAGGATGAGGAAGAGTAGTTTCTCAAGATAGTCAAGTAAACAAAAATGTCTGGAACTATGGAACGTTGGATCTGTGAAATTATGACTGTTGAGACTGAGTGAATAAATTTAGTGAGATCCAACAGTTGTTATTATAGAATCATAGAATGCTTTGGGTTGGAAGGAACCTTTTAGAGGTCATCTAGCCCAACTCCCCCTACAGCAAGCAGGGATGTCTTCAACTAGACCAGGTTGCTCAGAGCCTTGTCCAGCCTGGCCTTGAATGTTTCCAGGGATGGGGCCTCCACTGCCTCTCTGGGCAACCTGTTCCAGTGTTTCACCACCCTCATGGTATAAAAATTCTTCCTTATGTCAAGTCTAAATTTACCCTCTTTTAGTTTAAAACCATTACTCCTTGTCCTATCGCAACAAGCCCTACAGAAAATATTTTCCCCACCTTTCCTATAGGCTTCCTTCAGGTACTGAAAGGCTGCTATAAGGTCTCCCCACAGCCTTCTCTTCTCCAGGCTGAACAGCCCCAACTCTCTTAGCTTTTCCTCTAAGGAGAAGTGCTCCAGCCCCCGGATCATTTCTGTGGCCCTTCTCTCGACCCGCTCCAACAGGTCCATGTCCTTCTTATGCTGAGGGCTCCAGAGCTGGACACAGGACTCCAGGTGAGGTCTCACCAGAGTAGAGTAGAAGGGCAGAATCCCCTCCCTCGACCTGCTGGCCACGCTTCTCTTGATGCAGCGCAGGGTACAGTTGGCCTTCTGGGCTGTGAGCACACTTTAGTGGCTCATGTCCAGCTTTTCATCCACCAGTACCCCCAAGTCCTTCTTGTCAGGGCTGCTCTCAATCCCCTCATCCCCCAGCCTGTACTGATAGCGGGTGTTGCCACGACCCATGTGTAGGACCCTGCACTTGGCATTGTTGAACCTCATGAGGTTCACACAGGCCCACTTCTCCAGCTTGTCCAGGACCCTCCAAATGGCATCCGATCCTTCTGGTGTGTCAGCTGCACCACTCAGCTTGGTGTCATCTGCAAACTTGCTGAGGGTGGACTCGATCTCGCTAAGTCATTGATGAAAATGTTAAACAGCACCGGTCCCAGTACGGACCCCTGAGGGACACCACCTGTCACCGGTCTCCATTTGGACATCGAGCCATTGACTACTACCCTCTGGCTGCGACCTTCCAACCAATTCCTTATCCACTGAACAGTCTACCCATCAAATCCATATTTCTCCAATTTAGAGAGAAGGAGGTTGTAAGGGACTGTGTCGAAGGCTTTACAGAAGTCCAGATAGATCACATCCATAGCTCTTTCCTTTGTCCACTGATCTAGTCACGCCATCCTAGAAAGTCATGAGGTTGGTCAGGTAGTACTTGCCCTTGGTGAAGCAAGTATTGTCTCAATACCTTTCACTGCTGGAGTTCATTGACTGGACTTTCCATGTTGCACTTGAGATAACTACGACTAAGCCCCTACAAACTAAGTAAGTGTTCAGAGCAGACGCTTTTGGGTGTCCTGAAATGTTAAACTCTTGGGCTGAACAATCTGTTAAAGTTATTTAAGAATGGCAAATTTTGTGGCATTAGTTCCAGCACTGCTCAAAGAGTGGGACAATGTTGGAAATCCCTGCAATATCAAGTGTTAGAGAAAATATTTATTCTGAAAATAATCAGAAGAATTAACCTACTAATGACTGATTTTGCAGGGCCTTTTGTCTTGCTTAAGACTTTTTGTCGTTTATATTTATGTTCTTATGTATATGCCAGTTTACTGGGGGAAAGGAGAAAGGGAAACTTAATGGCAAATTCAATTCTGATCAAACAAAGGTAGGCAATCCTAGAATTGTGAATTCAGGAAGACCAACCGTGTCAAGAAATGTGTGTGTTAGATACAAAAAGTTTAAGATTTAAAATGGAATTGAATTTATGGTGTTTTTGGGTTTCTTCAATGGGCTTTGGCCTAATTTGTTGCACTTACGTTACAAATACACATCTCTATATAGGTGTGGGTGTATGCATATGTATAAAACAAACATCAAAATCCCAGACAAACCCTACTGTTTATTCAGGAGATTATAAAGTATAAGTCAAGATTCATATCTGGTTAGAGGCTTGTCTTATGATGATGTGCTTCTATGTGTTCCTTGTGATAGCCAATTGATCATTCCTATTAAAGTATTTTCTGGCTGAAGTCCTGTAGAGCTTTTCCCACTCCTTTACAGAGTGTCTATTCCTCCACTGGCCAAGGATTCATCAGTAGGATTGGGAGCAGTAGGCCCACTTTCTACCTAGTTTATTTTTTATGTAATGCAAGAGATACACATGAATGCAGCTATTGCTCAAGCTTTGTAGAACTATCTTTTCCCTTAAAAGATACTGCGACTTTTCTGAGCACGTTTGAATTGCACATTCACATGGCACGATATGAGAGGAGTATGAATATACCTCTAGGCTGGCTTTTATGTGCAAGCCAGCACAAGGCACATGCAGTGGCTTTTGAGAGCAAGTTTAGGCCCATGTTACACCTGGTTAAAGAACTCCAGACTTGTTCTGGCTGAAATTTCAGAGAGACAGAGCTCTCTTTCCTTGTGGCCTATGATAGAGAACAAAGTTTTGTATTTATAATTAGAATCACTGACAATATAAAGCAGATACAGAGAGTCTGTATGAAATTCTTTCATGGGAGGAATAAAAGGTGCCACACAGTGTTGATACAAGTGTAAGCAGTACAGATTTTTTTTTTGCCTTTGTGGATAGATTATGCTTGGTTAATACTTCTGCGGTGAATGCAGCTGTTTATAGAAAAGCAAATAGAAAAGACAATGACTTTTCATGCTGATACAGAATGCAGAGCATTGTGCCAAAAAAGGCTGTTTTTATTTCTCTATAAATGCTGTCAACTTTCAGTAACTCTCTTTAAAGATGTAACGTGCAGAATAGCATATCCGAGATATCTGGTGGGTACCACGGTTGGCTCCAGACTTCGTGTAGGTTACAATTACATAGGTTAACTTTACTTATATGCTCTATAGTTTTGCTCATTTTTTTAGAACGAGCACCTCAGACCATATGTCTGTGTTTTCTGAATAGAAATGTAGAGCGTTGTTTAAAGGATAGGGTTCATATTGCAGCTGGGTAATTTTTACAAAGGACAAAGGCAGAGAGCAATGAAGCTCTGCCACCCACAGTACTAATTAAATTTATCCATGTGAAACACAAACATCCTCACAAGCTACCTAAGGCTAATGGACTCCTCTTTTTTTTTCTCATTTATTTTGTTTTCAGTAGGGTGATATGTGATGAATGCACCTAGCGTTTTGAGGGTGTTTGGTTAGAATAAGCTGAGAAAAATCTTACTCAAAGAGTCTCCTCCACCTGAGGAAACCTTCTCCAAAAAGCCTGTTTTTGAGTTGAAGATTGGAGGAACTTGTGTAATATCCTTCATGCAAGAATTAGCTGTGAGATTTCTAGTGCTTTGAGTGTTTCTGAATATCACTCATCATTTGAGTTGATCTTATGGCAAAATTGCTTACTGGAAAATGTTTTATCAGGTACTTGTTTGTTTTTTTTTACTTTGAAGCTTACTGCCAGGGCGCAGTGAGGCTGGGGGGCTCCCGGGGGGCAGGGGTCTGTGGGGTCCCCCCAGCAGGGCAGGGCCTTGCCAGCCAGGGCCTGTCCTGGGAGCAGGGTCCCTGCCAGGGGACAGGGCTGTGGGGCTGGCTGGGGGCAGCCCCTGCCCTGGGGCATCAGACACCTCCGTGGGACAGGCCAAGGTCGGGCCGGGACTTTGGGACATAGGCGGGGGTCAAGATTAGGCCTGGTGAAGGGAACTGGAGTCAGATACAACTGTGGGATGGCTGGGCAGGGCTGTGAGGATGGGGTGGGACATCAGCCCTCTGTTGCTGTTTGTGGAGTCTGCATGCAACAATTGGTGTCATCTCCCACCTTGGTCCTGCATCACATGGAAATGATTGTTTTCTGTCTCTTCCATTTCATTGAAATAAATGCTCATCTATCCTTTCAAATTCCTATTGTCATTGGTCTTTGCAATTTAATGTTGAGCACCGATTCTTTGCTTTGTCTGCCAGGTAATTGAGTATACATCGTTACTGTTACTGACAAAAGTGATTGATTTGAATGAACGGACTAAGGTGTTTGTTTTTAGTCAATGTATTGCTTATACCTCAAGGAAAAAAAGGCTCCTTCATATCAGCCACGTGTAAATTCTCAATTTCAATGAGAAAGGAAAGGTAAATACCCCTATTTTCACAAATAGGCAGAAGTTTTCGTAAATTAATGAAGACCTTTGGTATACTTCTATTGTGCCAGGTATGAACTTCTTTGTACTTCATGTGTGTGTTTCTAACTTTAGCCATTAAACATGTTCTTAATGTTATTGTTGAATTTCAAAGATAAGATTTAATTCAGGGATTAATACTGGTAATTGAATATAAAAGCACTTTTCTCTTAACACAGCATTTTGTAATATACAGATAATTTTGCATGGAAGAATTGTGTGGGCTGAACCTTTAAATCTATAAATAAGGGAAAATGTTTCTTTGTAGAAAAAGAATAGGAATGAGAATTAAAGGGATTCTGAGCTTGAGAGCCCTGATAGCAGAACTGCAAAACTGGAATGACTTTGTAGCATGTCCTGCCTTTTCAGAATGTCCATTTCTCTTTTTCTGTCTTTTAGTTTTTCACCTTCCATGGTTGTTTTTACAGGTTCAATATTCTGGAATAAATACATGTTTTGGTTTATAGATGATTGATTAACTCAATGGATGACACTTAATAACATGTTCACTTTGAGCTCAGTGGAAAGCAAGTTTCATTTCTGGTAGGGAAGAATTTGCCTATTTCTAACAGAAGAATATGGAAGATTTTTCTCTCTTCTGTCCCTAGCTATACTCAACAAATATACTTCTAGTACATTGAGTAGTACTTTTTGGGAACTTAGTTTCTCCCATTTTCTAGATATAATCATTACCCCTAGATATAACCATTATCCCTATCCTTTAATTTCCACAGATGAACAGTTCGCTACATATAATTTCAAGGACAGAGTACCTGAACCCCTGCTTAGCAATTTGCTACTTGGTTAATAGGTCCAAGGCTATCTAAAGCACAAGTCAGCTTACACGCAAAGCTATCCCATTACGAACAGCCTTACACTTTTCATTTTTCTCTCTCCTGTCTAAGGATCACTTTTGCTGAGAGAAGTCAAAGACAAAATTAGCATCTGTGAATTGAGAACGCTGGCATTAAATTAAACCAGCAGAATACAAAGAAAGTTTTTGGTTTTGAAAAGCTTTCAAAAAGGACTTGCCTATGATTACCACAGCTGAGAAGCAGCAGCTGTACTGACTTACTGTATGAATTTAAAGAACTAAACTGCTCTCAGCATGTTCTCAAAAAACATAAGCACTTGGTGAATGTTGACTTTGTTGTATGCTTATAAAGTGCTTAGTTACTTATCTGTTGCATCATGAGTTGACCTGTGGAATGGAGTAATGATTTTGAGCAATTGCACTTTATTCATATTTTAAGGTCTAATAGATATTCTTAAGTTATTCCTAGATTTATGAATTAGAGAGTCTGTAGTAATGAATTTTTATTATAGGAAAGAACTATTGAAGTGCTAGAAGTAAATAAGACTACCAATGAAATGACTGGATGTCATTGTGCGAACAGATTGTGATTACATTTATTTTCTTTACGTAACTCAGCTCAACTCCATGAAGAGTAAGCCTGAACTCTGCCTTTCCAGGAAAATTAAACCAACATTATCATATATGCAATCTGGATAGAAAGGTAATGATAGTTACTAACAAATTGCATTAAAGTTGGTATGGGATACCTGTGAATGGACACCTAGGATTAGGTGGAAAGAGTACACAAAAGATAATTTTACCATTTTGTGTGACAAATAATTCAAACATAGTCTCTGATCTGTTGGATATTCTATGTTAACTTTTTCTGAGCGGCCTAGTTTCAAGAGGGTGGGAAGATGTGACCTGTCAGGCAGTTTTCTTGTGTTAAGGTTTAAGCTCCTGGAGCTTCTGAAACCCTTCTGAAAAAGTTGTTCTTGGCTGTTGCCTGCAAATGTGCAGAGATCTGGAGCACTCAAGCAGAACTCCAGTCTCCTTACCCATGAGCTCTTTCTTTTCGCTTTGAACCGAATCCTTCCAAATACTGCTGCATGAAATGTCAATTAATAGATATATATGGAATTAGATATTAATGATTCTAAGTATAAAGCTAATTATACTAAGCTCTTACTTGCTTTTATGCCTGAATTGTATTTGAATTTCACTCTACATGTGATACCTTTTTTGGTTTTGTGTATGTGCACCAGGTATCATAGCTTTTATTCGTTGCATGAATACTGAGAGTAAGGAAATGTCAGCTGTCTTCCAGAGGTCAAATTCTCAAATCTTGTTAATCACATTTTAAATGAGAAAATGCACAATGAAAAATGTCATGCTTTAATCTCAAGGACTTCGGCATTTATCTGTGGAAGAGTTTAAATAATGAAGCTTTAATAATTTTTCTACTGTAATATTTATTTTTCGTATTTTCTCACTAAAATTTTTTGTTTGGATGCCTAATAGAATAGTTTTGAAAAGCTGTTTTGTACTGAGGATGGTATTCGTGTACGACCTGTGGTAGGCAACCAGTGATTGCAGCTCATATGGTCGCATCCATGTGGCCTTTAAAAGATCTGTATATTCTAGGGTAATCCCTGTTCAGATCAGTCTTGTTAAGATACTTTTTACCACCAGGAAAGGGGCAGGATATATAAAATGCCAACAAATATGTATTGGCCAATATGAACAATAGGTAGCATTATTAGATTTACTGACCCTGGTGGGCTAGCTGACAAGTGTCTGCTGGCCAGCAGTCTTCAGTGAGTTGATGCAACTGGCCTTTATTTCTCCTTGAAACAGACCAATCTTCTATCATCCTTCAAATATCTTTTTTTTTGTATTCTTTTTATGTCAATATATTTGCTATTAAATCTTTAAGCTGATAAGGATGCTTGTATCAAAAATTACACTTTGTTTTGACTTTTTTAGTCTTTCATGACTTTGCCTATTTTCCGTAATCTTTGCATATTTAGTTGGGTTGGGGGTTACAGTTGGGCACAGAACAGCGCTCCAGGTGTATGATTGATATAGTGAGACAGCAGCACATGTTGAACCAACTTCTCTGTGGCTCCTTTGTCACTGGTACCTAAACTAACTACTCTAAAACAGCTCTGGTATTTCTACATGGGCTACAAATGCATACTTTGTAGGTTAGAAGCCATTATTTAAATGTCAACATTAATCTGAAACAACCAGTTTAAAAATTGAATGTCTTAACAAGGGATAAACGGTTTGAATAAAATAAATTATATTTCATAAAAATCAGACGTTCTTCTAGTGTTAAAAGTATCATTTGAGAATTGCGGAGTACTAAAATGAGGGTTTCTGATGTAATTTCTTGTACTTAAGTTTACAGTCTTTAAGGCCGTTTTTATTTCTTCTGAAAACTCTGCATCTAGGAATTCACGTTTGACTTGAGCTAGTCACTGACAGCGAAAGACATTAATTTTCAATTATTTTTCTTATACCTCGTAATAGTTGCTAAGATAAAGGTAGTCTCTTTGAATAGTTTTGAACTGTTTCTGCGAAATAAGTTATTTAGCCTGAGTGGTCTTCCATAGTCCTGTTCAGTTGGCATGTATTTTGGGATTGGGGTATCTCATTAATGGTATTTAGCAAGTAAGGCTGCAGTTTATTCTTAAACTTCAGAAAGTCAGCAGCAAAGAAGTTCTGAACAATAAATGGCAGGTAGAGTTTTTCTGTCTATTAGTATGCTTTGATCTGATTGCTTAGAGCAAAGCTCTGGGCTATTAACTATGCATAATGGGTCATTAAACCCAATAAAATCAAGTATCTTAGGTCAATACTGATGTTAGGTCATTCTTATTATTATCACAACAAATATTTCATGGTGTCCTTTAAAATTAGAACACTTTCCATGTAATTTTTCCACCTCATTTCTTTATTGATGAGCAGGAGCATGGTTGTCATAATAACATTCCATAGCTTGCTTTCAGTTCATGTTTTAGCTTTTCTTTGGAAGTTCTACTTTAGACTGACATCTTAACATCAGCGAAAAAAATGATATTTATGAAAATGGGATGTGAGAATTATTTAATTTTATATATGTGGTGAAGCAGAAAATAAAAGAAATTTTTTTTAATCTAATTTCTCACTTTGGTATCAGTAAATCAAGTACTAAAACTAGAGAGTAGTTCAAGCACACTCAATTTATTAATTTAGGAATTTCTAACTGAATTTTGCTGAAGACAACAAATATATATTAAACAGACTTATCCTAAACCTTTCTACAGTTTGTCGTATCAAGTCACTGGTATACCTTACCTACATCTGGCAATAATGTCTTCATAATTTTATATTCTTATCTTAATACCATTGCACATATATAAAACTTATATTGTTTTCTTTCTGCCTTTCCTGCTTTTTGTAGAATCTTGGAAATTTTGGTTAAAAGCAACCTCTTACAGTCTTGTCTAAGCCTGTGCTATTACATGCTAAACCCAAAAAATTTCTGAGGATGGAGGTTTCAGCAGCTGTCCCTGGGCTGCTTCACCCTCCTGATTAGCTTTTCCCAATGTCTCATCAGAACCTCCCAAGCTGTGAGTGGTGATGACAGGTTATTGTTGTAGCATCATGCAGTATGGAGAGAAGCATCTCTGACATCAGTTTTAACTCCCTTCAAATAGTTGTGGGCTGGTATAAAATTTCATCTTAGCTTCCCTTTAGCCTGGCAAAAGTTTAGCTCAGGTTGATGCCCAGGAGGCTTTAACTATTTCAGCTGGCCTACTGCTGAGATGCTTATGTGTCCTGCAAATGAATATGTTTTTACAGACTCTGAAGTCCCTTGCTTCCTCCTTTATCAATCTCTTCACAGACACATCTGAACCATGATGTTGTAGTTACATCATGCTGTCTGGCATGTCTTTGAAAATTGGTTGTAATCTTTAAGGCAGATAGCTGTTATGATAGTCTTTATCAACCATAAACCATCCTTTTGACAGAATAGGTATTTTGTCTGTAATGTTACCTGCATGGGTAAATATTAATGCAGAATATTTAGTGGATTGTGGGAGTTATTTTTAAATGAGCTGGTGTGGATATTTTAAATTATCATAGCTTGCTACCCATAAGCGCATCCAATAAATTTGCAGATAAACAGCAGCTAGATGTTTTTTGGTGTGTATTTCAAAACCTTCCGTACAAATGTCATGAAGATTTTCACAGTAGTGTCTCAAGTGCACTGGCATATTTGTTACGCAGAGTCAGTGGCTGTCAGATCGCTTTCTTCCAACACTCCCTTTTCACTGGCTGGGCATGGTCTTTCTCGGGAGATACAATCTTCTTTAAGAAATATCTCTGTTGTCCCTTTTATGTTTACTATGAGATAATGCAGTGAAACTTTGCCACATATAATTCTCTAGCCTATGCTTCAGATATTGATGGTGGAACTATGTTTCAGTTGACCTCCAGGTCTGTGGCATATGTATGAACATAACATTTTTTTTATGAAAGATGCCATTGAAGGAAAGAAGCAGCGTATCAGGAGGAGCTGAGAATATACAGCAAATGAGCTCACAAGAGCTTAGATTTTGTCTGTAACAAATATTTTTACAAACTCAACAGTAGTGATTAGCAATTTTCTGTTCCAGGCAAACTCTGTTTAGTACACGTTAGGTAGTGGCATAACAAGACCTGGCTGACCTCGGTGTCTCCCACTTCCTGTGCTGTGGGAAGCCGGTGCACATCGTTAGCAAGCAGTTTGAAGAGGGCACCTAAAGAGTAATGCTGTATGTTAAGGTAATGGGATAAAAAGCAGTCAAAGCAGAAGACTGGTTATTGAGTATACGTGGTGGGCACACCCCAGAGGTAATGTTGGAATTTCTTTAGAATCACAGTGTGTTTTTTCCTGTGCAGATGTTGTCTGAATTTTCTTTGCGGTGTCTGTTAGGTCTGAGTGATGAATATCTGGAGTAAAATCTTTGCAGGAAAACACAGCAAGTGTTAAAATTGTCATGAACTATCCCGATAAACTTTACATTTCTTTTATTACTGTGCTTATTTTATAGAACTCCATGTTGAAATGAATTACTACTGTTCTACAGAAATGCAGTTCACTATGGGCTTCTACATTATCTTCCCCTGTTAGAATGCTGTATTTGTTATTTAATCATCAGTGTAGGAAAAGCAGTAATTTTAGTTAGCCATGGCAGAGTGAAGACTACTTTAAACATACCAGACTACTCAGTAGTAGTTAGCTCTAAAAACTGTGCTTTCTGCTTCACTCCAACATTTATCGTATTATCCATAATAATTGTTTTCTAGTAGGCTATCACTGATATAATTTTCTGCACTTTGATGAAATTTTTAGGTACTAGATAGCTGTTAGAATAAAATTTTGCCTGTACTATTTTAATCTGTTGCCTTCATGTTAAAAATGAGGCTTAGGCTGTTTTATCTGCTTACAGTGATTTGGAGAAATTAAAAGCCATAACTTCAAAATTTCAAGATTGACGACAACATTCTAGATAATTGATTGGTGTTTAAATATCATTAATCAACTTTTCCTTATTGAAGATGGGGATACTTTCTAAGGACACTACTGAGGTGTTCAATTTGAGCTACCCTCCACTGATCTACTTCCAAACAAATATTCAATTGCATGCATTAGATAGAAGATGTACTTTAGAAACTCTAAACTTATCATATTATCCAGGAGCAAAAACTAGAATGTCCAAAACCTTTGGCAGCACTTCACCTAATTTGAATGTCTGTGTGTTATTCAGTTTACCCACTTGTCTCTGTGAGCCTGATCTTATACTTTGACTAAAAACATATTTCAGAAGGGATCCAGCTTTGATCTCAGCACACTTGACTATCAGATGCTGCACAGGGTTCCTGTTGTAATATCTATGGCTTCCCCAAATATTGAATTAAAATGTGAAATTATTGAATGGTGTTGATTGCTTATTAGCTTTTCTATAGCTGAAAGCTTCGGTAGATGATTTTATATGTTCTGTTTCCATATATGTTAGAAATAGCATAGTAAACTTCCTTTCCTTCTCCCCTCCGCTGAGAGAAAGTGAAAGCAAGATGGAGTACAGTAGACCTGAATCATAACCTTCAAATTTATTTGAATTGAATCAGATGGATTAGTTCACTTATTTGTTTCCTCTAAACTGCTATGATGTCTTTAAGGAATATGTCCATGGACTAGACTCTCTAACCGGACTACATCCAGAACTATCTTTGTGCCAGTTTAACCTCTGGATGAACCATTTTGTCATTCTACAGGAGACACAGCTCAAAGGCAAGATGGCCAGCAAATAGGAAGAAGTCATGGGGCACTACAGCGACTCAAGCAGACTCCATACAGTCTGAAATAGAGCTGACATGGGCGGTGTTGCTCGAGAATGGTAAACTCTTCATTTCAATGAACAAAGGTCTTTGTCCTGGCATTTCTGGTGTTCTTAAATGTCCTGTCTGTAAGTAAATGGTAATCCTGATGGAAAATGAAAATGTAATTTGAAATGCTTAATTTTCTTGAAGAATAGGAACTATGACTTTTTACCTACTTGTTTGTCAGTTGTTGGGCTTTCTGGATAATTTAGACCATTACTATCTCAAGAAAGTAAAAATTGAAAACAAGGAATCCTTATACATCATTTTTGTGTGCTTTTTAATGTACCTTTAAGAGTAATAAGTATGCATTATAGTTATTTGGAAATCTTAGCTGATGTTCTGAGGTGAGAAACTTCCAGGTTAAATGTAGCACTTCAGTTCCATTTCTATTTATGGTTGGATGACTCTAAGAAAAAGAAAGAATGGGTTTGGAGCAATTGTTCAGATGTGGAAATGTGGCTACATAATGTGCTTGGAACGTAAAGGCTTCGTAAAGCTAGGATTAATTTCACCTAGGAGAAGAATTTTGTTGACAGGTTTCAGTCTGCACCCTTATGGAAATCAGATTTAATTGGCAGCGGCAGCTGTAGTGCGATTTTGCTGGTGGAGATCCCCTGTGCGAGGGCTGCTGCACAGACGCTGTGTATGTCCCTGCCTGGGCTGCCTCCTCTGGCGTCGCTGCTGGGCCCTGCTTGGTGTGAATGTCTGCGCTGTCCATGCTTGATGCGGGAAGGAAATTAAAGGTAGAAAGAGTTGAAGGACTAAAAGCGTTGGTGGAGGTAGACACCCCCCCCACACACACCTGTCCCTGCTGTAACAAACATTCCTGGTTATTAATGTAGTAGTAGTGAATTGTCTCATGGTAAGCGTTGGTGGGAACAGTGCTCTCTGCATACAAGAACAGGCCATTCAAATGGGAAGAAGCAATGGAAGTTTGTGTTTTCTTGGCAGTCATATAATTTTTATTTTCTCTCAGGGCTCAGGTTTAAAACACTCATAAGGTTATTTAATAATGCTATTATAGATTTTATTTAATATTTATTCTCCATCATAATAAAGTTATTGCCCATCTGTACTCCATCTTTAGTTGCATATAGTGACAGATAGCTCCACTCCACAGAGTATTGACGGAGGTCATTGTTATGGATAATTTTCCAAACCTGCAAACTCAGAATTAATAAGCAGAGGAGAAGGGAACTGCAGTCTGAAAGCTTGCTTTCCGAAACAGTCTCTGAATTCTACCAAAACAATTCCTTGCATGTTCCTCTGCATCTTCTGGTGGAAAAGCTATGGCCATGTGGCAGTTACATACAGTTTAGTCTAATCTGTAGTGTATCCTGATTATTTTTGTACATTAGCAGTACTTCATAATTTACACGGTCTTTCTGAGGGGACTTGGGCAAGACAAAGTAGATTTGTGACCACCTAGAGTGGGAGAGGAAAAAGGCGGTCTTTCCCCAGCAGCACAACACAGGGACCTTCTTTCTTTTCCTGTTGCTTATGCATATCTATTTTGAAAATATTTTTCCATTTCGTAACGGCACATATCAATATCAGTAATTTACCTTCTACTTCAGTGCTAAGCTTGAACAGATAGATGTTACTTTTTGCTTCGTATGTGACTGATAATTATGCTCTTCACAACTATACAAGGTGGATATCAGACACTTCTGGATTTATAAACTGCCTCTTTAAAGAAACTGTTTGTTTGTGCGATGTGATTTAAAATAACCTATCCACTGCTTACACTGGGCTATGGTATAGCTAAGGCATCGAGTTCTGCTTCATGCTAACCTTATTCAGTATAGTCTTCTCTTTTATTACTTGCTTTACAGCAAAGTTAAATCCCTCTGCTTGTCTTCCAGCAAAAGAAAAATGAACTAAATTAATTGAACTCTTCTGTTACTGAGCAAGGTGTTTCTGTATGTTGCAAAGGTTAAAGTGCTCTGGTGTGGCTGAAACTGGAAGCATCTCTTACTTTATTAGGAGCTGTTTTAAATACATTCTTACAGGGATTATTGGCATTTTAATGGGGCAGTTTTCTTCATTTCCCTTACCAATACGTGGAGTTGTATGTCTGCCCAAAGTTTTTATGACTCTTAGTTTCTGTGACAGTGTCTCTAAAATACAGTATTTGGTTTATATGACTCACTGCTTTTGAATAATTAATTTCTTCATTTATAAATATTCTTCTAGTAATATAAAAAGATTTTTTTTTCCTAATATTGACTATTTCTTGCTTGTTTGGAGCCAGTGAAAAGTCAGACAACTTAATTTCTGTATGAGGTTTATTCCCCCAGCTAATGAAGAGAAGGAGGAGGAAGGTGATGTAATTCATGGTGCCTTGGTTCCTAGATGGGAAACACATACATGGGGTGGTTGGCATATGAAGACTTAAAATGTAGGTACTTGATTGTACCTGATATGTATGTATCTCCATTCAACGTTTTTGGAGTAAAACATTCTCCATGAGGGATGTGCCGAATGTCTCCTGTGAGCTGCTCTGAATATGATGGTTACCGTCTGTCAGCCTGCAGACTAGGAGCTTCTGGTGAAGTAAATGTGCATAGCTTCAGATAAAGTTTGGATCACCATGGCTGTGGGTGGTAGAAGCAGGGACCCTGGTACATACTGAAAAAAGAACTATAAAAAAAACCTGTCAGCTGAGGTAATGCAGACAAGTCATATAACATTTAAAAGAACTTACTGAGCTGTGAAGGCTGACATTTGCGTTATAAAATCAGGCTTTGTTTAACTAAGTTAATGCATTTTAAGCTTGTTCTGTCTTTTGGTTTAATAAAACAGGAGCAATGAATGATTGCAGAATTGAAAACAGATTGGATCCCATTTTAAACTGTGTCAGGTTTAATTTAGTGGATATATTAATTTTGTCTTTTTTTATAGTTGAAAGCAATGGAAGGTTTTAATGAACAATCTGAGTTTCACTGTGCTTATGCATGGCACCAAGTTTGACCTTCAAATGCGAATAATTTTAATTGTACATTTCCTACAAAGCAATTCCGGGATCCTGAATGAAGGCAGTGTCCTTTCCTTCCCACCTCCTTCCCTTCTACAAAACTAAGGGACCTTTCCTCCCACTGTTTCAAAGTAGAGGTTTTCATTGTTGCTTTGAAATTACGGGATTGCTTGGGAGTTAAGAAAAATACCAAATTCCACTTCTGCTTTCTCTTCTCCCACTAGTTCATCCACCTCAGCAGCAGCCATTTCACTATTGTATTTATACTCCCTAATCTTCTGCTATGATGTAGCCTCTTTTCTCATGAAAAGCCATGTGGATATTTTTTTTCTAACTTGGGCAAAAGTTTTTTCTAAAGTAGATTATGCTAATGATTTATTAGGTGATTTTTCTATGGTGACCCTTTTTCACCGGTGTAACGTCTCTCAGGTGATGAGAAAATGAAGCTGAATGCTCAAAGTAGCTAATATTTCAGTTGACTGATTTCTGCGTACTTAGTCAATGTACTTGATGGCAATGTCTGCTTTCATGATCCCTTTCCTAGTCCCCATCCCCTGTTTTTCTCTCTTCTTTACTGTCCTTTTATGTAAGTGCAATTGCTTGTTTTGGCTACACAGTGAATTAGAACACAGAACTAATGTGTTAGAATAAAGTAACCTGGCAAAAAAAAATTTACTTTCCAAGTGGATCAGTGACTAGGAAAGCACATCTGGAATTGGTGTGGATAAAGCGTATAGGTAGGGCTGCACCTGCACAGGGTACAGCAGTCTCTGTTAAATGTACAGTAGAATTTTTACAATTTTAGAATGGATTATGCCTGAATTAATTAGGGAAAACTTCGATCAAGTTTCCTGAAAATCAATATGTGTACATTAAATTGTCCACTTTTGCAAATGTAAAACTACCCTTAATTACATTTTTTTTAGCATGATGATCAGGAATTTAGGAATACTACGATTTAACTTGTGTAGTTCTAGAGCTGACTGAGTAATGGAAAAGAAGCCTGACTTAGCTGTTTCAGAAGTGATTAAACTAAAACTATTCTGCAATTTTTTCACAAAACATAGTTCAGTTAAAAGTATAGTTTGTTTGAAACTGTAGGCTTCCAAAGAAATGTATTCATTTCCATTAAATTTTCCATTAAATTTTCTATAAGTGAACTCATCTACAGGGCAAAATTTTGGAGAGAGAAACTTCAGAACCACCAGAACTTCAGAGGGCAATACAATTTGCTGGAAACAGTCTTCTCGTTTATAACAACAGGTTAGAAATGAGTCTCCTAAATGAAAGGTCTGAGATTAATAAAAGCCGCATTTCAGTTACGTATTTGTATCAAATTATTTGCACACAGGCTACATCAGGAGCATTAATTACCAAACATTTTAATGAAAGTAAGCTACTGGATCAGTTTAAGTAAATCGGTATTTACTCCATAATATTTACTGAATATATTGTCTTACATAATTTTGAGTTAGTTTTTCATATTTAGTGCTATCTTTTTCTTCCTTATTCCCCTAAACTTCCTATGTTATTTATTCAAATTGCTTAAAAGCCGTTATCTTCAAATCAGGCATAGCTGCATATTAGTTTTTTTTATGTATCTTTTGAGGTTTTAAAAATTAGTCCAAAGTTATATTGCCATCTTCTGCCAATAAAACCTATACACAAAATTTTTGTTATTTCTAAAGTTACAATTAGCGATACTGCCTGAGCTTATATAATGCAAACCTTACCTAAATCTTTCTCCTTTTTGCTGTTTCTTATCTCATGTACTGTCCAAGGAAGTCTGTAGAACATAGGCTTAACAGGGTGTAATCGATTTAATGATTCAGAGCTCTGACTCCCAACTAGAAGGACAGACCGATACATTCCACTGCAAGTTTAGATTTTAAGTGCTTTTAATGCTAGGGAAAATGTATCAAATTTAATGAAAAAGATCTTTTTGAGCATAACAGTGGATTTGGCTCAAATTAAGCAAAGAGTTTTAATGCTGACCTTTTATTTTCTTCTTCTGAGGTGAAGTTTTTCTCTGAGAAGTTTACTTGATTGGAAAAAAAAAAGCTACTCATGCCTTCCTTCAGTATTTGTTTTGGGGTGAACAAAGTATGTTTTGCCATTGTGGAAATTTTAATTCCTTTTTTTGTTACAATTTATAAAAAAAAGCTTGACAGTTCTGTCCCTCATCTTCCTGTCCCCAGTGCGGCCATCAAATGAAAACAATAGAGGAGTTTTATGAAGAGCTTTACTTTATATTCCACTTAAGATGTTGCGCTGAGTATACGTGGCACGTTCACGTGACACTGCTCGACCTGGAGGTCCTGTGCTCTCTGCTAGCCAGCACCAGCCGTGCTGGACATCGTGTCACCTGCCCTTCGCGCCGCCAGCTCAATGTGGTTGTTCTTTCTCTTAACTGGCAGGTGCTAATAGGGCAGTAGGAAGTGCCCAGTCACCATACGCATCTCTGTTGCAGGAACATTTAATGCCTCTTCTGCTCTCATCTCAAGTAGAGTAATATCAAGATTCATACTATCTTTAAATAACTCCTCAGAGAAATTTTCTATTACCTAGCTTGATTTTTTTGCATTAATCTATATTATCAATTTTGTTCCTGGTGGTAACAAGCAGATATAAGCCTCCAAGGAGAGAGAATATTTAGGAAACTCTAGCAAAATAATTGAAAAGACATCTTGTGGGACAGAATAAAGTGGCCAAAGAGACACACTTTGTTTCCTACTTAAAAACAGTGTTTTGTGGTTGTAGCTGTCAAAGATGAGAAGTTTCTCTTCGGCTTCAAGGTTGGGATTAGTGCTTAAGAGAGCTGCAGATCAAATTACAAAATCTCCATATGATCATGCTGGCTAAATTATCGTGATTGCCAAATGCTTAGAATACAGCTTCACATGTTCTTAAATTTGCCTTTTTAGGGGTTGCTAAAGTTTTTAGAGGCATACCTCGACACCAGAGTTTTCTGCTGACCCCAATAGTATACTCTTGCTCTATTCTGTCCCACAGTCGGTTTGTTACAGGTGGCTCATTTTGATAATTGTGATTTGGTGTTTATATTATTTAGAAAGTGTGTAGCATTCAATTAGCTAAATTAATTCCTGAAAAAATACTTGTTAAAGCACCTTTTTTTATGTGTGTGAGTATGTGGAGGTACGTGAATCCAGTAATGCTCATGCACATTTAATTTTAATGATTATAAATATAAGGCTTTTGGCTACCAGAGTAAAAACAATGGTGATAGGGTTCTTATAATATGAGCTACCTCAGAGGCTGCAGGAGCCCAAGTTGTCTGCTCCCATGTAATCATTGGTGAAATTTCAGTAGGCAAATTGCAATTACAGTGCTTGAATTGGTTTAGGGCACTAGGGAAGACATCTGAAACTCTGTGAACTTTTTAATGAATGGGAAGAATTTTAATTCTGTTTTATACCTAGACCAAAAGATGCATCTGCCAGTGAAATTAGTTTCTTTTATGTGGTGGAGAACACCATGTTCTGCATCTTTGGCATGGCTTCCTGTAATTTAATTTAACCTTCCGTCTGCCTTACATAGCAGTCCACCAAGTTGTGCTTTGCCCAGCCTATATACTTTAGCAAGACCAATACCCGAGACAGTACAGGCTGCCTTTTTCTCGGCTCTTTTAACTTAGATTTTCCTGCCAAACTGTAGTCTTAGTGCAAAAGCAGCACTTAATGTTCCTTTTCCATACTTCTGTTAAATATTTAACTTCTTCCTAGTGACTCTTCACCACTCTTTTTTCTTTCTAGTTTTTTTTTCCCTATTAACTTCCTTTCCTCCCCAGCAGGTGCCAAGTTGGCACCGTGCAGGCTTCCTCTGAACTTGGTGCTGTGGCTGTTTCCAAGGCTGTTGAACAGGGAGCTCTTATGTGAGCAAGTGCAGCTGGAATTTTGCTCTTCCTCCTCCTCCTCCCCCATCCTCTTTCTCCCAGCTCGCTCTGCAGCAGCGATGCCCTGGCAGCCTGCTACGCCAGAGAGTGAGAGCACTTTGTCTCCTGCCAGGACCAAGCCTTGCACACAGCTAGGCAGCGTGCCATAGTGAGCTTGGATAGATGCTTGTTCAATTAGGATAATATGCATCGCACAGGTCTGTAGCTGTGCACAGCAGCCATGCATCTCTTCTAGCTGAAATGACACACAGAACTGCCACCAGTCTCCCCTCTTACTTGGATTTCCTTCTACAGGAGCTTTAAAACAGAATCCAGTCTCTCTCATTAACTGCTTAAGAACATTTTTTCTAACTTTCTTCCTTTGAAACAAAACAAAGCCATAAACTTGTGCCATAGCTGATGGGACAACTGAGATTGTTGTTACTTCTTTAATAGATTAACTATAGTGATTTTGGAACTGTTTACTGCTTTAGTGTTAAAATTTAATAAAATGGCATTAATGCCTGTTGGAATTTTGCTGTCCTCTTATTGTGTCTGAACTCTATCAAAATGGCACTGTGAATTTTATCTTATTAAGGTAATAAGCTCTTTGAGCTCAAGATAGATACAAAAGGGATATATTGTCACTTGTAAACTGGCTCTATTTTAGAGCAAAGTTTTGTTGTGCCTTTATCATTATTAGCTAAAATATCTTCACAGTAGATCTGCAAATGCTTATTAGGAAAGTGTTAATATTAGCTTTAATATAAGCACTAATATTAGCATGAATTTAGCATTAGCATTTAATATCAGCATGAATATAAGCTTTCATATTGAGTTTTGGAGATGATAGAACAGAAGTTACAGGGATGTAAATGACTTACCCAAAGTTTTTATAATGAATCAGTGGTAGAGAAGGAACAACTGAATATCCAGACACTGCTGGTGCTCGTGTACAAAGAGACTGGAGAATTTCTGGAAAGTCAATCCTTAAATAGCCTGCTTCTTTTCATCTCTATCCCTTGTTTTCTTTCACACACAGTAATCAAGGGAGAGGGCTGAGGAAAAAAAGAAAAGATTAGTAATTTCAGAACTTTCTCAAACTGCACAGATGCCTGTGCTAAGCTTGTGCAGATGTAACATGGGGAACCAGCTCAGTCTCAGTGAGGTAAAAGCTGCAGCATCAGGATAAGCCCCAATACCAACAGAAGCGTATGTTAAAGTGCAGCTCACGTATATTGTGTGTCTCTGTGTGTAAATATCTGTAAGTGTTGTTAGGAATGGAGAAAGAACAGGACACACAGAACTTCAGCGTGGTATCTACTACTCTGTGAACGTGGTTGTACTGGAGATGTCACCTAGGCTTAGTCTCCTGGAGTGGCACTCACTGAGTGCCAGAAACTGATAGTTACATCCTGTTGAAACAAAACACAATCGTGTCCTAAAAGCAAGCAACGCAGTGATGCAGTCAGTCTGCCTGCTGAAGCGTTCTGCTTTACACGTGCTCACACTTTCCCAAGGCACAGGATCACTGTAGTGGTCGTTTATTGTTGCTTCCTTGGCTGCACATGCAAATTTGATCCTCTTGAGTTTTTAAAGGGACACAGTGTGCAGGGGATCATATAAAGAGGTGCTGATCTGGGCTTGCCAGATTACTCCCTCGGATTGCATCTCCCTCACTGCCACCCCTCACTGCTGCTTTCTTCAGTTTTCTAGTTTTCTTCTCTGCACCTGATGAAGAATCAAGGCTTTCCTCATAGAGAATTTGCAGAGCTATATTTTAGTCTTAGTGTTGTCTGAGCTGTGTGTTTAGAAATGTGTGGAAAGTTAGCAGTTAAGAGCTTGCATCACATACTATACTATTTTAACTGTGCAGTGTTTCAAGGAAGTTGTGTATTTTAAAGCAGGAAGGGATAAGTTGGCCCTTTAATTTTATTTTAGCCTTCACTAGGCTACTAAATTTTATTCAGATAATACTATGGAGAAATCAATAGCTCTAATTTCCTTAGGACTATCATGTTACACTACAACTAATCTCTTTTGTGAGACAAGCAGGAACAGGAGAGAACATGGTATCACTGTTAGGCAAGGCTTTGCCATGACAGTATGTTGATTAACTAACAATTCATATTCCAAAAGGAGACAAAGGAAAAAAATCACCACCAACAGAAACAATTGTTTCTCCTGCTGGTCTTCTCTCACCAAATCTGATGATTAACTTAATACTTGGATACGTAACTGAATGATTCGATTATGTGTTCAGAGCTGGGTCACACTCAAAGATAAAGTGTCAAATGAATTGTGGAAAAGTTAATGATAGTTACCTGAACACAAAGCTAGTGTTAGCACGGCTAGGGCAAAGCGCATGATTATAAAGTCAGATAAACAAGGAAATTAATGGATTCAGTGATCACAGGCATGGAAGAGACTACTCTGCCTTGACATTTTTGTATCTCAAAACCAAACTGAAAACTGTTCCCAGAAAGCGTATTCACAATGTGAATTTAAGTCCCTTGATTCTGGGAACAGGAAATGGTGGTAGTCTCTTCCTTCAGCTCTTAGATCATTTCAGTGTTAGTTCCCTTATTCCTAGGAAATTGTGTTTTGTTTCAAGACTTAATTTTTCAGTTCTGCTTTGCTAGTGAGAACAGAAAACCTCCAAATTACTCTTTTTCATGTGTAAGTCTGTCTACAGAGATGTGAAACCACTTCTCAGCTTGCGTTTGGATCAAATGGGCTCCACCATTGCATTGTAAGACTTGTTTTTCATTCCCCAAGTTGTTTTTTGATGGTTGTTTTACTTTTGGAACTTACTGATTTTTCTGGAAGTTTGAATACAATCAGTGCTGGCCAAAACACCAGTACAGTGTATTACTAAGATCACTTCCACGCTTAATAGTCTCCATTTACACCCTCACAAATCTTGGTAACTTTTCTTGATTAATTTGTGTAGGTAAATGTATGTGGTGACCCTAAAAGTCTACAGTTTCAAGGCAAACTACACTTCTTGTCAAATTCTTGAACCCATTGTATTAAAAAGTGTGTATGTATAGAGGTTGTTTTATGAACTTTGATAATAAAATCTTTGTGTAAAAGTACCTATTCTCATTATTACTATCCTGTTGGTGTGCATGCTGTCCTGAGACTGTACCTTCAAATATTTTTTTGTCTTTAGTTAAATAATCAGTTTTTAAGTATTAAATAAAGCTGCACTGAATAATTCTGTAGCAGACTCTCTTTGGAATCACTGAAGAATGTCTGTCCACTAATGGGTACATTGTGAGACATCTGTGAATCTGCGTTTATTTAATCCATCTACTGTGAGAGAAGGCTTTCAGCACTTTTAGAGTTGTCATGAAGCATATATGGGTCATGCGTAATCCATGAGAGAATAGAAAGAGATTATATGAGTAGAAGGTACTATTGTGGTATCATACAGTGCTGTTTCTGCTAGGCTTTATACCAGGTGTACTACTTGGTTAAAACCGTATGCTCTGTTGAAGTAGTTGTAGCAAAGGACCTGTTTTTACAACTCTCCTGGAATTTTCTGAAAGCCAGAAAATACTGCACTCCTTTATCACTGCTGCCAAAGAAAGAATAGATGTCACTGATCTTGATAATGGGCATCACTTACTTGAAAAGTTAACAGGTCTTCCCAGTTCTTTCAACACCTGTCAGGAGAACTGCCTAAATCAATTCCTAATGGACAGAACCTGACCAACAAGTGAAAATTATAGCTTATTTTATTGTTCTTGCTGTGTTTCCTTTTTCTCTTTTGTATGTTTCTCTGCTTTCCTTTCTGAAATTCATTACTGCCATGGCAGCAAATGATTTGAATGAAAGGACAGTTCACTCTGATTTAATTTTCTGGAGGGTTGTGCACTTGTGTTTTCCATCCCACAAAACAAAATAAATAGCAAAAAATACATTATAATGTGTTTGCAATAGATTGAATCCCCACTGTAAGAATCAGCCTTGTTTCCCAGCAGAAATCTAATGTACTCTGATAGATGTTGTGGAAGTAGATAGTATTGCTGTTGTTATTGTTGCTGCTATTATTATATTATTAGATGTTTTGTGCCTTAAGGATAAGACTATGAGGTGGCAGTTGCTACGGAAACTAGTTCGAAAAATGTTATCGAGAATCAGTGTATCTGCTTGTAACAGACAGCTGTCACTGGACATAAATTAGATCTATTCTCATTAGTTAGGTGCTGTCTTTGGGGGATGGTGGTGTTAATCTGACATTTCCTGTATTTGAGAAAGAGATTTTCTTGTGCAATTCTCTTATTTACAAGAGTAGTATGGCTGTTAATGGAGTGAATATTTTAATTAATTTCTTCTTGTTATATATCCCGATGCTGAGTAAAATTTGTTTTCCCAAAATGCTACTACAGAAAATAAGATTGTTTGCTTTAAATTCCACAAATACTGGTGATACATATTCCACAAATACAAGGTGGTAAACTCGTATGACAGAACACACTTTTTTTTGTGTGACAGAACTCTGCATCTATATGGGTTGATCCTTGGGGTGATAATTCATTCTTACAGTTCTTTTATAGCTGTAGTTGCTCATCCCCATTAGTCTTATACCCCAATCTACTCTTCCTGTAGCTCTTCTATGCATAAAACAGGAATCCATTTTAATCAGCTAGTGTCATCTTAGCCAATTGCTGAATTTGGGGAACTGAATGCAGGCTCTTAATTCTGCATTTTTCAGCAGTTCCTCACAAGCCATTTCAACAAGTATACAGCTTTCTTCCTAGGGAAGTGTTGGTTGTTCTGTCTTTATGTCCTTGTGTGGTCTGAAAATTCTTACTCGCGTGCTGCTTACTTTTTTCCTTTCCAAACACTCTCTTACGGGCATTTTTCAGGACTGAGCTCCTCCCATCTAACCTATAGATCTTAATTTTTCCCTGCATCTGCTCATTCCAAGAAGAGTTCTTTCATTTAGTAATTTTTCATCTTGGCCAGCTGGAGAAGTGACTTTTTTGGTGTAATTCCAGACTTTCATCATTCTTCATTCTTTTCGCCATTTCATTCATTTTTCATTATTTATATCTTTCTGGATGTCAGAATCACTATGCTGATTGTCAGAAATTTTAATTGGGAGGGGAGAAACTAATCCTGAATGACCCTCTAGTTAGAAATGTCTTGTTACAAAATACTGTAGGGCTTTCTAATCAAGCTGGAAAGGGAGTAACTGCTTTCTCTTTTTGTAAGGAGATAAAATGAGATAATTATCCTAGAAAGCTGAGGCCAGCCAAATTTAAATTAGAAGTGGGTACTTTTTAACATGATTAACTGCTGGAATAAACTGTCATGGAAGGTGTATTTTCTCATCTTTCGATGTCATTGATAGCACTTTTAGAAAATACGCCTTAGCCAAATACAAGTTAAACTTTCATTAAATACAAATTAATGAGCTCAGTGTGAAGGCGAATTGGTGACGGACAGGAAGTCAGACTAGACTGAATGCTCACTTCATCCTCAACTTTAACAAATCAATAACAGCGCAGTTTTCCCTCATTAGCCTCTCATGTATTTTATCGTTCACAAGAAGAAACAGACCATAAATAGTATTTTGGTATAATAGTTTTTGTCGCTAGCTTGTGTTTTAAAAAATACTGTGTACCATTTGTAAAAATTCATGAAAACTGAGAGAAAAGTACTTGAGTGTAGGAGAATGAGACTATCTTTGCATTTCTGTAGCAACTCCTTAAATGAAATGCAAACCTGTAGGCTGTGAACAAATGGCACTGTAACTTTCCTGCCATGCTGCCACTTCAGTAGACCTGTGTGTGTCTTATTGTTACTGCATCTTGTCATCCCAGCTGAGATTTCATTCCTGTAAGCAGCATCTGGTGTCGTATGTGATGACTTTTTCAGGATGTGGATAGCTGCTTACTGGAAGCAACCAGATCTGGCAAAGTAATTTCATTATAAATGAGCCAGTAATCAGGAGAGTCTTAAAATATTTTGTTGTTTGGTAAAGGACTGGACTAGGTTGATGAGGATAGATAGATGTAGTATATGAGGTAGGTGAGGGTTGTGAGGCACAGGAACAGGTTGTCCGGAGGAGCTATGGATGCCCCCTCCCCGGAAGAGTTCCAGACCGGGTTGGAGGGGCATTTGATCAACCTGGTCTAGTGGAAGATGTCTCTGCCCATGGCAAGGGGATTAGAACTCGATGATCTTTAAGGTCCCTTCCACCCAAACTATTCTATCATTCTAGGTTAACTGAACCTGAACAGCTCTGTCTCTGTTTCTGATTCCTTCTGCTAATGCAGTCATCTTGTTTTGGTTTTACTTGCCTGTACAAATAAACGCACAAGTCTTCCTACCATATTACATTTTTTTTCTGTACTGATAAATTTGAAGAAGGAAAACATTCTAATTAGCAAAGGGTGGAAGCTGAATAATGGGATTAACCAATTTGTTACATTTGCATATATACCTTTGTGTTTAATGACTGTATGAATATGTCTAATGACTATATAAGCAGGTTCAGTTTCATTTTGGTTCAAGATGAAACTTATGATTGTTCAAATGTTGTTTCTCTACACCTGTGTATTTATGATGCTAGCTAATATAGTTGTTGACTGAATTTTGATCACCAGATACTCAATGCTATTTTTCATTTTAAAATTGATTTGAATGATTCAGACTTTGGGAGTTTGTTTGCTAAGCATAGATTTGGTCATTCAATTTTTGGACCACATTATGTCAAATGTTCCTAGAGCTGCATACCAGAGTTAGAAATCTGTGCCTGATTGCAGCATGCTGCTAATACCTGTTCCAATGCTTCAGTGCAAGGTATGTTATTAGGAAGATTAGCAAGCAAGTGAAGTGAGAGATCTGTTCATTATACTGTATATTGCACAAGGATTTTGTTGGATTTTTGTGTCCATAGTTGCTTGAAGAACAGTAGAATCCAAATATGGAACACTGCTAATTTGGGGGATAAATACAAACACTAAATAAAACTTTTCTGTTGTAACTGACAAATGTAGGCAATTTCTTTCAGTTGATCTTTGCAGAGCAGTCTGAGGCCTTTGTGAATCTTTTATTACAAATTTATTTATACATGGACATACAAACATGATCTTTCAGTTAATACCATTTCTTGAGTACTGTGTTCAATGGCTTAGTTATGTGTATGTTTTGAGGACCATCACATTTAGGAATATTTCTATGAGGAAAAAAAAAATCTACTGTTTTGCTTAAAATGTTTTCTTGAAATAACTACAAAGGACAGGCAATTTTATCCCTGGATTTTATTCAAATTGTTGGGCTAAGGCTTTTTATGATCTGTTTAACCAGTGGTCAATGGTCCTTGACATGTTTTGTGACTTCTCTCAAAATCGTCAAGATTTTCATCTGGAACATGATGCCAGAAAACCCCTAAGTACAACCTTTCATCTACCTGGTGCTTCCTATTAATACAATTATTAGGAACAGCATTTAGTCCTATTGTAGTCATGGGCTTAAAGCACTGCAGAGACTTCCCATGTGATTCCGTTTACACAGGAATTTCTGATGGATTCCAGAGGGCTTATAAATACAAATGTCACTGGAATTCTGTGGAAGTTTCTGAGAATATCAACCATCTCTCTGTGTCCCACTTCACTGTCAGTTTAGAAAAAAAAAAAAGAAAAAGAGGGAAACAGAAAAGCCCTCACACTTGATGATTTGTGCTTGGTTACTATAGTGATGAATCCTGTATGAAAACCCACACAGTTCTGACTGGGATGCAGACTTGCAGATACTTGTCAGAAAAGAAAACAGAGAAAGAGGATAAATTCAACAGTATAATATTGAATGGTGGTGTGAACCAAATCTATTTGGATTAAATTATTATCTGAATTTTAATCTGTATCTTATTGTTTTAGATGTTGATGTTAAATAGTTTTTTCAGGCTGATTTTAAGCACAGAAAACGTGGGCACTCGGTGAGGCATGGTGCCAGAAAGGCTGAAATTAAACACAAAGTACAGTCTGGCTGACATTCCCAGGTGGTGTGACACCTTCAGTATTTAGTCTTTCCTCTTGTGTTTCCCTTATCCAAGTACAGGCACCGTAATAACTAAATATTCTCATGATAGACTCCCTTTGTGTCTTCAAAACTCCAAAACATTTCTCTTCTTGGATCTTCAGTTTCCTTTTCTTCCTAGTAAAATTAGTTCACCTTCTCTCAAAGTGGCTTCTACAGGCTGTGAGGTTGGGCTCTGCTTCTAGACTTGCCACAGTACCTTCCAGGCCCCCTGGGTCCCCCCTGGGTACGCCCAGCCCTCTGCCAGCTCTGAGAATTGCTGCAACTTGCCCCCACAGATTTTTGTCGTGGAAGCAGCAACAGGGACTAGAGGAGTCCTTTGGCTTCTTATCCAAGGCTATCCTGTCCAAATTCTTTTTGTTCTTGTTCAATTGAATATGGAATTTATCTCCAGTTTTCATTGTCATTCTGATGATCTTTTCTGAATGCTGGTTTTTAATAGGGTTGGCTGATGAATTATTTAGTAATTTTCCACTGTTAAGGTTTTTAGCAAGAAGTTACAGATTCTCGTATTCGTGTTTCATAGAAATACAAGAATTTTGTTGAATTTGTGATTAAAAATATGCCATGAGAGTTGTATTGGTTTCCTTCCAACCTGGTAAACGGCAGGGTCGGAAGGTGTAGACAGCCTTGCTGCCTGGCCTGATTTGGACTCTGGAACATGCCAAATATCAGTATTTCTGGGTCAAAGGGGAGCACTCAACCCCAAACAAAGATATTCTTCCTTCTTTTGGGGAACCAGCACTCTGTTTAGCCTGCAAATCTAGCTAAGGTCTTTCAAGGCTTTTAAGCTCCCAGATTGACAATAGGATATCAAAAAGTTGTGAGAAAACCGTAAAGGAGATCCCTGGATGTAGTCTCATGTGGTTTTTCTCATTCTTTGTTATCAAAGCTTTTCTGATCTGGGACCTGTCCCTCTGTCCCACAGGTGGGTGCTCTCAGAGTCCTCAGAATTAGGCCATGAGCAGGAATACCGGCTCTTGCCTCTGCAGCAGGTTCCCTGGCAGTCCTGGTTTTGGTCCTCATGGTCTAGGCATCTGGCAGCAAGAGAAACATGGAGGGACTCACCATAGCCCAGGATCTCAGGTCTGGGCTCTCAGCTGCTCAGCGAGGAGTGCTAAAGGCTTGCTTACTTTGCCCCAATTATTTCAGCGTCTTGTCCATGAACTCTGAATTTTTAGTCTGTTTACAGCTCTGAGGTCATCCCAGTTCTGGGTTTAAATATATCATGTTATCTATTTTAAATAGATAATAAAAACAAAGAGATAATGTACCTTGAACTTGCAAATTAAACCTCACAACTAACCAAAGCGACTCATATTCACACTCTAATTCTGTACTTTGTCATTGTCATATCTGAACTTTTTAACAAAGGTTTTACACTAGTGGATCTTCACAGCATATGCTGTACAAACTTACTAAACCTTCTGCTCTGAGCAGATAACCGTAGTGAAACAGAGACAATTCACCTTTTGAGTGTTTTAATTTGTATCTGTTATCTCAAGTCAGAAAAGTAATCTAATTAAAGATTATAATAAATTAAACTAATTATTGAAATGCTATCTATTAATGACTACTATATTACATAGATCAGAAGGCTGCCTTTAAAATTTTTATATCTCATTATTAATAATTACTTCTATTAGGCTGTTGTCTTTAATGTTGTCTCAGTGCCTTACCTGAGTAATGAAAATGCTTCAAAGAAATTATAATTTCATTGATGTTGTCTATAAACATAGAAAATACCAGTCTGGCTTTTACCAGTATTTGCAAAGCTTGGTTATTACTGGTAATAGCTATGTATTGTAGATCATGCAGAATTTGACTAGATGACTTATGCAATGTTACATCCAAAAGATCCAGACCTGCATCTGCTGTGTGGTAACATGTACTTGTACAGAGTCACCTCTGTGGGGTTCGGTGATGACCCCTTTATCTTGAAGTTGGTGTTGCTGTGGCTGTAACAGTTCAATCTTCCTTTGTCACTGTGCTGAGAGTGTCCTCCTCTGGGGTCTGGAAAAGTTACTCGTAAATGAGATCAGCAATTTCTGTCTACTGAAGCTCTAACTATGGCAGCAACAGTGGTTACAGTGAAATTTGAAACAACAAGCTCCCCTGCGAAAGGTCTCATCAATAACAGCTTCCTTCCCTGTTCTCCCACCCCACCCAGGCGGGGGGGGGGGCAGATAAGAAGAGGTGGAAAGTCCCCTCCTGTTTATGGTCACTCAGCCAATTTAAACTAGGAGCGTATCTAGGAGCTGCTCTGTCTTGTCAGACTAGTGGCACACCTACCTATTTTGTCTTGGGGGCTATAATAATCGATATTTTTCAAAATGTACAAACCACCTCAAACTATGGAGTTAATTATCTTGGGGAAATTTCTTTCTGAAATCCATGTTTATTTCTGCTGTGAAGCATGACAATTGAACTGCATTATACTGTTATATTCATTATGCACACTGAAATCATCCATTCAATTGTCTCTCAAAACTTTTTTTTTGCTCTTGCCCCTAGATGGTGTCTGTAAAGTAAGTAAAACTAAATAAAATTTTCTTCTTGGTTTTTCAGTTGGAAATGAAAGGTTACATACTTTGCCATGTAGGATACATTTTGATATGTTACTTAATTGAAGAAGTTTTGCCAGTGCTGGGGAAAGGCAGTCGTTTAGGTGTAGGTTCAATCTGCCATGGCTAGAACTGGTGAATTACAGCCCCATGCTGTCTCTTCTAAAATTCTGGCAGGTGCTGCGCCCCAAAATCACAGTCAGCAGAACATCACTTATGCACTGAACTGAAAGTAATTTTAGTTTAAATAAGCAAGTAGTATGGTTTGGACTGCTAGGTGTCTGAAGCAGTTAAAATACTGTCCTCTTGCGTTTAACTGGCTGAGTTGTGAAGTGGGTAAGTTGTGGCTAATGCCTGACTGATGGGTAGGGGAGACTTCAGAAGGTCTGTTATGAGTCCATGTAGGTTGGAGAGAAGTCTTTTGGTCTGAAGAACATGAGTTTTATTGGTTACTGTGGCACAGCTGAAAGGTGGCAGCTCATTCAACTACCATACTTAAGCTAAATGCCTATACTTTTAAGCTTCACTTAAAGTAAATGAGATGAACAGTGCCTTCTGAAAATGGGACTTAACAGCTCGTATCTTGCTTAGGGACTTGTGAAGAATAAACTTTTTTTCTTATTTATTTTTCTCTTTGAGCAACTCTTCATGTGACACTAATTAAGTATTTTGGTGGTGGTGACTCATTTGATGGAGAGGTAGATGTCCAGATGGTAAAATCACTTGGCAGTAACTTCAAGTAAAAAGAATTGATCTGAATAGATATCTCTTTGCCAGCTGAGTAGTTTGCTAAAATTATAATTTAAAAATAGCCAATTAAGGAAATTAAGTGAGATTATTAGAGAGTTAACCAGCTCAAATAATGAACTAAAAATAGTCTTAAATAATGGTAATAGCCAATTTCTTGAAGATTATTGTTTCATTAATTATACTATTTCAGCATTTCTGTCTTCCCGGAATTAAAATGTTCTACACTGGAGTGTTCCTACAGATATGTACTTGTTCTATATTTAAAAAATATTGTGCACTGTACAGATCCCATTTTTAAAGTGTTGGATCAAAAATGAGAAGGTTTGGGTTCTGTTCCTAGCTTACATTTTCTCTATTGGACGCAAGAGTATTCAGGGGAAGAATTACTCAATTTTTTTTTTTCTTTAGACATCAGTCTTTAGCCACTGTTCAGATACGGGACAAAGGGTACATAGGGTACATAAAGCTGTTCTCATATTCTTAATATTTGACCCAAAGCAAAAGATTTTCATTTCTGTTGTGTACTTCTGGTTTATGTTTCTGTCTTCTTTCATTTCCTGCTAATTTTTTTTTTTTTCAGATAGTTTGTATACTTTGAAAGTAGATGCTGCTTGTGCAGAGTATTTCACACTGGGGGTTCTGATACTTGTTTGAGCCTCAAACAATTTTTTCAATATCCATAACAACAGCAAAATTATTCCTTCCTAACAATGACTGTTTTGTAACTTCTCGAGAAGAGGGGGTGGATAAATTTAAAATCAATGGTATATGACAATGGGACATCTGAAGTCATGAAGATCAATTCTTGGTCTTACATAATAAGCTTGCTTGAAATTTGTTTTCATATATGTATCATTTTTTTTTAAAAGGGGGCCTCAGTACTCCCGCTGGAAGTCTGTTCTAGAATACCGGTTCTCTCATGATTAAAAAAACCTTTTTAATATCCATCCTCTTTCCATTTTATAGAATTTCTTCAGGATTATATCTTGTATGCCTAACACTTGTAGCATCTTGTTTAGAAAGACAGCCAATCTTGCTTTAAAGACTTGACGTTGTGAAGGTTTTGTTATTTCTACAGTAATCTATCTCAGTGTAGTTTCACTCACTACTACCATCAATCTGCATTGTTCCTTTTTTTTTTTATGGTTTGAATTTTACTGACTACTTCTTCCAGCTATTGAGGTTTTTTTAAATGCCTTTGTCAGAATGAAAAGGCTTTGCAATATCAAATGTTTTCTGCTTTTGTACATCACTAGACTATTAGCAAATTCACTGTGTTCCTGTTTTTCTTCAGCCTTTCTCGAAGATTGTAGAAGAGAGCGCATGCTTGGAGGGAGGTACCTTGAAAGGGGACTCTCTCCTTCACTTAGGCAATGAAACCACATTAACTCCAGAACAAAACTAACCTGAGAAGATAGAGGGTTCCTCTGAACCTGTTGCTACTGCACGGGAGAGTCACAAATTAGGATGAATAAGGCTGATGCACACAATCATGAGTGCTAGCAGACATTTTTAAGGGAATTCTAGTGTTCTAAGAGAGCAAAAAAACCTTTTAAACAAAAAAAAACCAAGTCAATTTGTGAGTTTAGTGTTTGGGGGGTTGGTATAGACTAATGAAGAAGAAAATAGCAAAATGCTGTTTTTTAAGGAATATTTCTAGTTTATTTTTTTCTTTCTACTCTTCACGCATATTTGTATATACTAATAAGGAACCTTGAGCCTTAAGGGCATAACTGCAATCTAAGAATGTATTTCTTGAAATTTAAGAATGTGTTGTTTGAAATAGTGGTTTTTTTTTTTTTTTTTTTTTATATTAAGTCCTGGCCTGCTGTAGAGTGTGATATTATAAGATCCTCTTCTCACCTGAAAATTTAATGAAGTTATGACTCTTGCTTTAGTGCTGCTATGATTTTTGTTGTTGTTACTTTTTAAAAAATTGTACATGAAGGAAACAGAAATGATGTGTTTGCAATAGTCTTTTGTTCATCCATATAGCTGATAGGAACAATATTGCTTCTATTACAGGCACACAGTTCTTATCCAGTTGTAACTGTCCAATAATAATGGCCAGCAATTTCTGGTTAAGAAGTTTCTTTCCTTTGTTATCATTAGTGGACATACTGAATTTGTACTGATCTTAGAGATGAACATTATCATGTTAATTCTATAAATTATTTTTCTATGAGAGGATTAAAAATTGGTATCAAAGTACCAGTTGAGAAACAAAGCTGATATTGGGCCGTAAAAGGCAGTATTATTAGTGTTGTTCAAAAGGTTACAATCTCGAGAGCACATGTGTCTATAATCTGGCCATTATCAGTAATCTCTCTAATTCCTGTTATGCTAGAGGTGAGACCTATAACACCTGTCTATATAAATTATAGTTTATATACCTATATTAGTGTGCTATATTTCAAGCTGTATGTCGGAATCTCCTGACTTAGTGAGACAGTGGGAAAGAATTGCTAAATATTTTTGTAGGTTTCATTTCAAGTTGTGGAAGCAAAGCAGTATTTAGAAAGTCTGTAGGTACTATTAAATCTCCACATGAATAGACGTTTACATGCTCATTAAGACCATTTAATTGAGCAATTCCTATTCCTGAGAGTGTGCTCAGAAACAGAATAAAAGAAGTTATGAAGAAGTGAATAGTAACTGGATATTTGATTGTTGGATACTGATATTCTAAATAGGCTCCTGATGTGTCTCAGTTAATTCTGGCTAAAAGTGGAGAAAACAGAGCATTTCCCTGATTTTGAGAATACTCGTGCTTTTACTACTTTAGTGCATCCGAGTTGTTGCAGATAAGCTAGGAAAAAAACTTACAAATAGGTGTAAATCTCTTGGAAACAGTCTAAAAGCCACTGACCGGGCTAAATACGGTGCTGCCACTAGGTGTCATGCTGGGAACATCTCTTGACGCATGAGTGATTGTCAGAGGTGCTGAGTGAAGGAACGACACCTCCTTTACGTAGTTTAGTATCTAAAAAGGCTAATTTTAGAGGCTGTAATTGCCATGTGCCTGCCCAGTGTGTCGAGAACCTTCACAAGAGGTCAGACTCGTACATGTGCACATTGCTGGGTGAGAAGGGACTGGTGTCACATAACCTCCTCTTTCATTTCAGATGATAGAGATCTATCACAGAGATTCTCAAGTCACACGGACCTTCTTAGGAAAATGTGTTTAAATTGCTTCATGTGGGTGTGCTTGGTAATATGGGAAAAACATAATGTTTTTTTTATGACACTCCAATTCTTCTTTCATATAAAGCTCAAATGAGCCAAATAAAAAAAAAAAAAACAACAAACCCAAAACCCCAAATATAATGCAGCTTTTTATACAGAAAGACCCTTGCAAGAATTTGGTTTCATAAGCACTGAACACAGTGTCAAATAATAAATGTTCTGTTTATAGCAATTAGTTTTATAATATGGAAATCACTGTGGGAATTGAGAATACAAAATCAGTATGAGGGCAAATATCTTTTTTATTAAACCTGCTGCACTGTGTTCTTTCGTCACTTCACTGCTGCACTCACTCACAAAACTGTAAAGTTTCTGAACAGCTCCTTAGCAGGGGCATTTTACCAGTATGTAGAAATACTTGATGGGCAGGAACAAAGAAGATTAATCAGACTCATGTAAGTGGTTCCCAGTGAAAGGGCAAGAGGAAGTGGCCACAAATTTGAAATGCTGGAATTTCTTGTTTTGCATAAGAAAAAACTTCTAACTGCAAGGTTATTAATCCCTGAGAGTTTGTAGAGTCTTCTTAGAGATACTGGTTACCACTTGGACATGGTTCTGGACAACTTGCTGTAGGTGGCAGTTGAATTTAGATGGTCTCCAGAGGTGACTTCCAAACTCAACCATTCTGTGGTTCTGGGTGTTGCTGTTCTTGATGTTGATCCAACATTGTGAATACTTAAAAAAAAAAATCAAACCAAACCAAACAAACAAACAGAAACAAAACTGGTGTACATAATGCTAAGCATTGTGATCATAGGCTTTAGTTGTCAAGAAGAACTTCTGATAGGGATTTTTTTTACAAAAGGAAAAAAGCTTTCTTTGCACCATACACTATATGCCTAAGAGGTGATGAAGTAGATTTGGTCTTTGAAATCTACTAAACCTACTGTTTTGTTCTAAGCTTGTACATAGCTGAAAACTCAGATACCGTGAATCATTTCTCACTTTTCTGAAGTTGATTTATGCTTGTCCTCCATACACGAACAATTCCTGCGCTGGAAATTGAAGTATTACTTGGGTGCATACGTAAACATCATTGTCATGTGTGTCAACTTTTCTCAGACATTTCAGGTGTCAGAAACAACAGCAACCTTACTATGGCAAGTTTGAATTGACCAGAGGCAAAAGGGTATACAGCCCACTTACAGGGTAGCACATTATGCGATTATCTGTCCATCAGTGTGATGTTTGTGCTTCATACTCAAGTGTATCCACGTTAGCAGAGTTGTGCCCTCCGTTCCACAAAATATGTTTTTATTTTGGTGTGTGCTATCTATCTTGACATAACTGCTTGGTCTTGGTCTCTCACCTGAATTATCCATTTACAAATATGAGGCAGATTTCCTTGGAAGTTCTTCACAAAGAAGTGAGTGTATGTAGGCCAATGCAGTATGGTAACAGATATGCTGCAAGTTCACACAATAGCTTCTCTTGGGTTTCTGTTCCGTACGTGTGAATTCTGTTATCTCAGACCAGTGATGTGCTGAGATACAAAAAATTTAAAATACATTTTCAAAGTTGTTTTTTTTTTGCTGTTGGTCTTTGTCCGTTTGTTGTCTTGCTGTGTACCTATACCAAGTGCTTTATTCCAGGGGCTGCCTGTTTGTTGCATAGTGTTTAGCACAGTGAGGCCCTAATCCGTGTTCTTTGTCCCAGCTCAGCATGGTGGTGAAAAATATATTACTGGTAATTAAAGAAGCAGAAAAGTTTCTCGTTCTTTTGATTGAATAGTTTCTCTAATAATGTGCGTGAAGTAATAATTAATATACTTGTACATGGTGTCATCTTGGGAGGAATATTGGATTCTTGGAAAGACAGGAATAGAATGTGTCATTTTTTTTGATATTTATGGGGAGAAATGACCTAAACAGAAAAAATACATAATTGTGTGAAAATAGGTGGAAAGTGCTACATGTAAAGGAAAGCACATACATAGGTACAAAATATATGAGAAGTGATTAGGCAGTGCGGCATTTAGAAGTACCTCGGGAGTTACAGGAGACAAGATACTGTAGATAAATGAGAAATATTTTGCTGTTTCATTATTATGGAACTCAAATATTTTTTAGGTTACCTTAATTGTGGATTTCACAGCTTAATTCAAGCTTAATTTTTTTTTTTCCTAGTGTTGAGGCTGGTGTCTAGAATCTTTCCACCATGGAATTTAACTTGCTTGAAAATGAACCGCACAAACATGTGGAGTGGAAAATTTAGTTATCACAAAATTACAGTGTTGGGCTAATGAAGAGTTAAATACTGTACCAATATTCTATGAGTTAATAGAAGGAAAAAAAGGCTGCTTATCAGGATGTTCTTTCTTAGCTTAATGAATGAAGAGACAGACTGAGCAATGGTTCACTTAACTAATTTTCTATTAACAAATTTTTTGCTGTCGGTCACTGGAAAGTCCCCGTTACCTCATATTCTGGCCACTTGTGGTTTATCTTAACAAACTGGAAGCAAGTTTTATAGAGCAAGGTAAATGATGTATGTAAATCAAGCTTCAACTATTAAAAAAAATATGAACCACTCAGGAAATGGAAAAATGTAATAAAGAATTTGTGTTTTCCTGGGTTTGTTTTACAGAATGCTGGTTAAAGGCATTGAGTTGATCATGGTGTCCTCTCTTCAGAGGCAGTACCAGACTTTTCTTGCTACTGGATTTCAGAAGGGTCGGACTAGATGATCTTGAAAGGTCCCTTCCAACCCAACCTGTTCTATGATTAGATCATAATATTTCTAAAATGGACAAAACCCAAGCATTGCATTTGTAGTAAAGAAATCCTAATGTATTCATTTCAGACCTAGTGTGTGCCAGTGTCTTTCTGCATTTTATTCAGACAGGTTGGATGATGGTTGATGTACATGTGGACCCTCTTCGACCAATCAAACCTTCACTCATTGATGCTTTTTCCGGCCAGCTACTCCTAGCTCATTCCTGGCCACTTTCCTCTGCCAACAATTTACCCTTCACCTTCAGAATACTGGCATGATCCTTTCTTAAAAAAAAAAAAAGAAACACAACAAAAAAACCCCAAACATATAGATTATTTCACAGTTTTGATTTGCATGGCTCTCCAGCTGTGGGCAGAAATGGGTTAGCCAGAATTTATAGCTGACAGAGTCTATCTTCAGTTAGGAAAATTATTTTTATCTAGCACTGTTTTACTGGTACCTACGTGTAATATGGGATGGGCAGTATCCTGCCATGCCTCAAGTTGTTAGTTCTCTTTATCAGCTACTACAGATTGTTATACTCAACTGAGTAATGCAGCTGCTTTTAGGGCTGTGCTCTAAACTCGATTTCAGTTTCTAAAAAAGCACCCCATAAATTTTCTTTGAGAATATTTCCTTTTTCTTTCATCTCTGTCTTTCAGGACTCCATGATCAGTGCAAGTGTCTGAATCTTGAAAGCACTCACTTGTAATTGATTTGCTATTAAAAACCAATTAATAGTAGACAAAGAAAATAGAAAGTCTTGTTTGCTTTACTGAAGCATAAACTTTTTGCTAGTCACCTTGTCTGTGGTGTGGTTCACTCTGGAATGAACCATTTAAATACAAGGGGCTTGCGTAGTCTGAATGAACTTTGAGAAGACACTCAAATGTCACATTTTTTGGAGTCTTGTCACAGTGTTGATCCCTTCAGAGACTTATCTTTTGCTAGCTATTTACTTAGAAAAGAGTGTTAGAAGCTGCATTTTAACAGTCTTTTTCTTGGGGATTTTCTGACATTGGTGTGTCCTTCTTTCACAGAGCATGTCTTTGCTGAATGGAATTAATGAGTTTCCTCATAGGCTATGCATTGCAAACATCTAAGGATGATTGCCTGTAAAGCCAATTATTAGGAGTGTGCTTCTCTCTTTGTGTTTGGTTGATCTGGAATAGGTTGAATGATCATAATACTGTCTATAGTGTTAGGTGTGAAACACCACTGGTGTCATGTGTATGTTACGCTGCCTATATGACGTGCTTTCGTGTATCACACAATGTGTTTAGAACCAGGAGTCTTGTGTTGTCCCTGCTAAGACCATTGTGCTTTGTGTGGCCCAGGGACTTGCCCCATAGACATGTGGCCCTCATTAAAAGTATTGGGACTTTAGTGATTTACTGAATTGTTTCACCAAGCCTAGAAAAACAGCAATAACGTGCTCCTCCTTAAGGTCTTAGTACATACTAGAAAATTTGGTGGTTTGTCTCAGTTTTGGTTTAGAAGTCAACCTTTCAAACAGACTTAGTATATCTGTGGTTTTCATACAGACCTTGGAAAGGAAAATAGTAGGAGTAAAGGATCTCAACCTTGAAACTGGCAGTCTTATTTGCTATTACTAAAACAAGAGCTGCTGGACTAGGGCAAGATAAACTGAGGAGCAGGAGGAAAAGTGGAGAAATAGTGTTTTCTGTAACTTAAAATTTAGGACACCTGGGAGTGGTAAGATATGACAAAAGAATGCAAGCAGAGAAAGCATATGTTTATTTTTTTTATTCTGGCATGTAGGAAATATGGTTTATTTATGTTTCCCTCTCTCTTGATTTCAAAGAGTTTCTTATACAATACCTAGAAGTTTTTCATTAGAAATGTACCATAGAAGACATTAGACCATTTTGAAGAGTTCTCTTTACAGATGAGTTTTGAGGATGACTTTACATGAACTGTATTTATAGGAATTTATTGTGTGCTTTTTTGTGTTTAGAGTTCTATTTTTTAACATGCCTAGACTGATTGATATAAATTTGTGGTCTGCTGTTTCAATTTTCTTTAGTGTATATATTCAGAAACTAAAGCAACACAGTAGAACATGATACTTGCACCAGGCTATTGCAATAAAAGTGGCAGTGGGGGGCTGAGGGGAGGGATTTTCATCTCTAATCTTGCCTCTTGTCAACTAATGACCTCACAGTGCTTTTGGAGGATACTGTTTGTTTTAATATTTTGACAGTGTCATAAAAAGCTGAATTGTATTCCTGAAGGAAAAAACACAGTCAATTTTTACTTTTCTTTTTTAAAGTGTATAAATTGGAATAAAGGGGGAAAGGAAGTACTTCATATTAGCTTAAGTGTTCTTATGAATTATAGCTCTTTTGGGGCCAGGGGCAAGGGATGCTTAAGAGCAGCTCACAAACTTCACAGAAATGTGTGCCCTGTTCAGCAGATTGTTGGGTAGAAGAATATTATGGCTTTCAGGACATTTTGATCTGTCCCCTAAGATTGCAAGGTTGTTTTATCATGGGGATAAACACTTTGAAAAACCACAGACTGGTAGATTTTTTTAAAAAGATGTTTTTAAATAAACAAGTTTTAGGCAAAAATGTTTCACACTGAGATCTGCATCTTTCATGGAGTGAAGTAGATAAGGCGTTTGTGCAGAGCTACAGAAAAGAGATTTTTCATGTCTGAAAAGCATTCAGTAATGCATTGTACCTTTGCTGGAGGTGGGGAGCTCTTCCCATCTGTATCGCACCCTCCCACCCCCCAGGTTTTAGGTTACCTTTCTGTCCAAAATCTGTTTGGGTTTTTTTTTTTTTTCTCCTTGAAAACATGGGTAGTTATGTGAGTGGAAGTTTCCATGTTTCCAAGCTGTAGCATGGTAATTTTCAAATTGTGAATTTCTGCCTGCTCTGTCAAGTTGATTGGTTTCCATGACTTCACTCGATTTTTAAGCGTACACTGGAGCTGAGGTCTCACTTTAGTTATAAAATGGGGTTGTTATAAAGGTGATACTGACTTATTCCAAAATAGATCTTGGTTGCATGGTTTTAACCTTAAGCACAATAAACAATAAATTTTTCACTTGTGTATTTGGCTGATAGGCTATTTGTCTTTGTGCAGTTATAACTACCAAGGTAAACATGATATGAAAAATTCCTCATTTGTGGGGAAATGTGTTGGTAGAAATGATTGGAAAAGATGCAATTCAACAGAATATTAAACGCGGTGTATTTACCATAAAATGATTGAGACTGACAAAGTAGATAAGGTATGTTTTTATGTATGACTGTTGACAACACTGAGATAGAGATGAGAGAACAGATTTAGAGGAGGAGGTAGTTATTTCTTGGAAGATCAATGAAAAGAGGTTTGATGACACATGCTGGCTTAGGGCTCTCATGTCTAAGTGATGGGGGTGGAAATAATGTTTATAAAGTACAAGGTGAGTGGGTTGCCTGCACAGTACAGAAAAGCATTATTTTTGTTGGCATCGTCACAGCATGTATAGTTCCATGTGCTGTTTGCATGGACTTTGACTTCTGGGCTTCATAGATTATCTGTCTGTGTGTTTTTTTTGCATCATTTTGAATTCTCTGTCATGACAGATCGTAATCTATCCTGTGTAAGTTACAGTCAGGACTGGGTGGTTTTTGCTATTTAGCAGATTCCTGTTGCTTTGTTGATAGCTTATTCTGGATTTTTCAGCAGGCTCTTTCTGAGCTTTTACTCTCAGATTGCAGTTATAACCTAGTATGTTATGCTTATCTCAGCCTTTGAAAATAGCAAGATTGGTCCTCAGCCTTGGATCATTCACAAACTTCTAATCTTTTTTTTCTCTCCTGTAAAACCCATGTTCCCTTTGCTCTTTTTTACATTCAGTGCAAAGCTCAGAATTTGGTTTCACAGTCTCTTTTTCCTGGCTTTAGCACTGCTTATTGTGAAACAGTAGCCATGGGTTTCTTGCAGCCACACAGCGCTTGCAGATACAAGCAGTAATGTTTAATGCTCTTCAGCTGCCCTGACCATACAGAAGCTTTATTGTATGGCAGGACCACTAACCTCTGCAGATTTCTTTTCAGGCAGTCCTTTAACTTGTTTTGTGCTTGGTTTGATGACTCTGTAATGAGAACAACCAAAGAGTACAACCAAAAAGTGACTTCAGTTTTAATTAACTGGTGTTGTAGAACATGTATCGCAGTCATTCTGGATGACTCTTAACAAATCCTTCTAAAAGTGTGAGTCCTCATAAGCAGCGCTACCAGATGCCCAGGTTTCATTTATAATACTCTGCTACTCTTTCTGAAAATAATTTATGAATGTGTACGTATGCAAATCAATTCTACCATGTGTGCACAGTGATTTCAGTGCATAGTAGATATATCAAGCCTGTTAAAACTCTTCTGTACAGGAGATCTGCCTAAGAAATGTGGTGGAACCACTTGCTTCCCGACCAGGAAATCCGAAACCTAAATAAAGGGCATCTGCTCCGATGGTTAGATATGACAGGGGCAGATTTTAAAATTTGTTTAGGTGTAGAATTACCATTGATACGGGAGAGAAATAATTACTACCTTTAAAAAATGTTGATCTGAAATGTTGAGTATCAGAAATCCCTCGGTAACGTTAACAGAATGTACTTCCGTTGTGTCTGTGCCACTATTTCATTTTGGGGACCACAGGTGTCAGGAGAGTTATTGGTTATCTGTTTTTTGCTGCTTTCATGTCTTTGCCTAACAGCTTGCACAAATAAATGTTCTCTTGGTATCTTCCCCTGCTGCAGTTTGGAAAAGCAGATCAGCACTATATAGTAGAAAAGGAAGAACGAAATACATTCAGTTTGATGGCAGAACTCACAAATAATGGAAGGAAAAAGATAGTTTCAGGGTCAGTCAAAACAGTTCTGCCCTGACACCTGAACTGAGACAACTCATTTTTAAAAATATTTTTCACTACTCAGTTTAAGTATTTTCCCTTTGAATTTAGGTAATTTTTGAAAAAGTTCTGTTATGAATGAAATACATGATTTTAAAAATATCTCCTGATGCAAAATATTATGGTGTCTCAAACCCTCTTTTGTGAATAAGACAATAATCAGTATTTGAAATGTTCTCTTTTACATCAAAATATTAATTTAATTGGATTTTAAGTTCAGTATTTATAAATTGAATTCAGATTAACTTTTTCTCCGAGACTTTTTTTAATAGATGTGCTGCTTATCAGCAAATCTTCAGCAAACAGGGCGATAGTGAGAACCAAAAAATGAGGACAGGGAGGAAATCCATGTTTATGCTGTGGAAAAGATTAAAAAAATTTCAAATTTTCATGTCAGAATTTCTTTACAATTCAAACTGAAGATAGAGGAATTGCACGTATTTATAGAAATTAGTTGTACCACCATTGAACAGGAGATACCTCACAGTAGTTTAAATTGCAGGAGTATGTAATACACTGGATTTTGACATAGCAGATGTTATGCCTTCATCCAAGCTGTGCCTACCATGGGTTAAAGAAATTCTTGATGCTACCAGTGTAGTACCTGTAATTATCATGAAACAAATGGGAAATCTCTTATACCCCAAAAAAATGAAAATGAGGCATATTTATTTACAATTGGTACTTCAAATTGATGCAGCTTGTGCTGAACAGGCTTGCTGAGTGATTTCAGTTATACCACCACCCCACCCCCTGATGAAATGAATGAACTTTTCTGTACTGCACCTTTTGTGTATTGATGACAAAAGCTTTAATCTATTCAACTTCTGCAGTTAGCTTGCTTTCAAAAGTTGTCCTCTTCCTTCTTATTTTCCCTCTGCTGTTCCTCTTTTCTGCTTCATTATTGCTCAAGACTAACTTTATTTCCACTGACTGGATATACACCTTGATGGCAGTGAATTGTCTCCTAAAAAGCCAGTATTTTTGCCCTTCCTCTTTCCCTCTTCTAGATACTGATATCAACATTAAACAAGCAGCATCTTCTTTTCTGGTGCTGAACTCGGAATTCACTGCATGCAGTTACTGTCAGTGCTCCTCCTTAGCACTATGCCAGCAATACAGTTTAAGGGTAGCCAGATCTATGTTTGTTATTCTTGGAAGAACGCAATGCGGTGGAATGAAAGTGGCAAAACAATATTTTTCCAAGATGCTTGCATAGTATCCAAGCAGTATATCACAGAATCACAGAATGTTCAGGGTTGGAAGGGACCTCTGTGGGTCATCTAGTCCAACCCCCCTGCCGAAGCAGGGTCACCTACAGCAGGCTGCACAGGACCTTGTCCAGGAGGGTCTTGAACATCTCCTGAGAAGAAGACTCCACAGCCTCCCTGGGCAGCCTGTTCCAGTGCTCCGTCACCCTCAGAGTGAAGAAGTTCTTCCTCATGTTCAGATGGAACTTCCAATGCTTCAGTTTGTGCCCATTGCCCCTTGTCCTGTCTCTGGGCACTACTGAAAAGAGTTTGGCCCCATCCTCCTGACACCCACCCTTCAGATATTTACAAGCATTTATTAGGTCCCCTCGCAGCTTTCTCTTCTTCAGGCTGAACAAACCCAGCTCCCTCAGCCTTTCCTTGTAGGAGAGATGTTCCAGTCCCCTCACCATCCTGTAGCCCCTCGCTGGACTCTCTCCAGTAGCTTCTCCTCTTTCTTGAAGTGAGGAGCCCAGAACTGGACAGAGTACTCCACATGGGGCCTCAGTAGGGCTGAGTAGAGGGGGAGGAGAACCTCCCTCGACCTGCTGGCCGTAATATATAAACACAGACACTGAAACATAATCATTATTTTAATACTTTCATGACTTTCTTCCCCTTGTAATAGTTCTGAGGTGGTATTTATTTCACTTGCTGAGGTAATCAGTTTTGTGGTTAGATTAGCAGTAATATAACATCACCTGGCTTTGTATATTTCTTTGCAATTTATGATTTATTTAGTTTAAATCTTTCCTATGACATTTATTGCTGGACTATGTCAGATCTTATTAAGAATGACTGTTAAGGGTTCAGGATTTTTGAGCATCATAACTTTTGTTGTGTGCAACTGGAGCGGTGTATCCTCATTCCAAAGCCTTGAAAATTGACATTTATAGAATTTAAAAAAGGTTGTGCACTCAGTGCACAGCACAGCCAGAAACAGAATCCAAATTATTTGATGTGTCCTTACCTTTCTTTCTCCAAGGCATCCTTTCCTTGCATAAATTTACAATAAGTGTGTGCTCTACTTTAAAAAGATTGAGTTTAGGAACAGATTAGGAATCCGTCTATATTGTCCACACGAGGTAGGCAAGTTTTCAGTTACCACTAAATATTTTATTGTCTTCTTTAAAGTGCTAGATTTTCAAAAGTCCTGCTGAAATAAATGGAACTGTGAAACACGCTGGCACCTGGAATAAAGCTATTAATAATTTTCTAATTTCTTTTTTTATCTCTGTTCCCCATCCTCTGTGTTTTCTGTGGTTTGCATTATTATTTGATAACTCCAAAATATGAATACATGCATGACAAGACAATGCTGCTTTTTCAATGTAAAGTTGTGTGTGTGTGAATTAAGAGGTTTTCTGGTGTAATATTTTATGAATGGACATGTTAAGCTATATTTTACTCTTAATTCTTTAAGAGGAGTCACTTGTCGTTACTGGTTGGAAGGCTGTTTAGCTAAGAAAGCCTTTCACTTGGCTATGGGGAGTCTGAAATGAGCTCCGTTTTTCTAGGACTGAAGCTAGAAGCAAAAGAATAGTAAATGAACATGAGAGAAAATAGATACTGAAATGATGGTGTTGAGCCAGAATGGTTAAGTGCTTCCCAATAACACCACGAGCACTGATAAGTAGGAAAAAAAAAGGTCAGAATTTCTGTGCGCTTTGTAATGCACTGTTCATGGTAAAATAACACACGGTTTTGAAAATTATGTTATTGGGTCTTCTGTCATTGTGGTAGTCACAGGATGGTCTTTCACAGGATAGTTTCTGGACCTGTCATCAGAGCTGGGAAGGCAATGTGGGACATGTAGTGGAGGCTGCAGTCACCAGACTGGTCTCGTTGACCAAATGACTGCTTTCATTCAGGGAAAGGTGAGGAGAATCCCTCAGGGCCGCAAGACCTGAGCAGGATTATAATGGGTCTAAGCCACCCTGTAAACAGTGTGACATATTTAAGTGTCTTTCCTGAGCCTTTGTTCATATCGTGCTGTTTACCTTCACCTACAGTCTTGTGATTTTTGCATTGCTCCTGCTGTATCCTTCAAGAATTTCACAAATAAATTGCAAATAAGAAAACGTTACTCACAAATAATAATTCTGCTGTTCTTGATTAATTAACAAAACTACTTGAGGAAAAAACTGCTACGCAACAGTCTAGGCGTGACCCTTGAATTTTGCCCATTTTAGCAGGAAAGCAAAGACAGTTTAATATTTTGAGATGGGAAGGACACTAAGCCACTAATTTAAATGTGGTATGGGCTCTATAGAGTACAAGTCATGAGGAAGATGATCAAAACATCTGCTGTGAGGAGGACACAGAAAATGCAGATTTCGGAAGATGGCAAATGTTACTCATATTTCATAAACTGATAAAACCCTGCTTACAGCCAGATTTTTAGCTACTTTGTCTTTAAATACTGTGATCCAGAACAGCTGCAAGGGCAGGTTACCTGTCTGATTTGCTTTCCAACTTGATTGTGTAGCACAGGAGTGTCTAAAAGATGGATAACAGCAAATATGCTTTATGTTAAGTGGTATATGTTGGTTTTTTTTGCTACCTGTAAAGGTAGCTTAGCAAAACATTTATTTGGATCCGGGTCAGAGCTTTATTTTCTAAACTCATCGTGAAGCTTGTATGTCCCTAAGAATAAAGGAAATGCTAGAATGGAAAGTCTATGGCAGGGTTTCAGCTACGTGACCATTAGGGTCAAAAGCTGAACCTACATTTGATATGCAGTTTACATGGCTAGGTTAGTGAGTTTATGAAGGCCTGTAAGCAGGCAGAAATAAATGATTTAATAATGTCACCTCTTACAGCTCAGTGTTTACTTGAATAAAGTGAAGGGCAATGTAATCTGTAAAGGGTTTAAAAAAAAAAAATTAAAACCAAAGTTTGATTGTCTGCAGCCCGATGTCTTGTTAGAGACAAAATAATGGCATACAATTATTTTTATCATGTACACAAAGTCTTTTAATAACAGTAATATCTTTAAAATATTAAACTCAAATATATTATTCCATCAAATATCTAATCCGCCTTCCTTATATATCTGAAGGGGCCAATTTCATAGCTGGAAATTAACTTTTAGAAACTAAGGATTTAAGAATTCAATGAACTGATATTACAGAAATAGTGAGGCTCAAACTCTGATTCAGATCTAATGAAAGCATATAATTATTTTGTTATATCATAGCTTCAAATTTATTTTTGTCTTTTGGATATATCTTGCACAGACTCAGACTTATCAATTGCAGTCACCTGAAAAAATGGCAGATCTTCATAGTAGGACTATTATTTTATTAGAAATATTTTTGCTGACAAATGCAGGAATCTGTCATGAATCATGACCTTTACACTAGACTCCAGGAAATTACAGACAAAAATGGTTTGTTCTTAGTATCAAGATATTATAGTACAAATGTATATGATAGTGAAGAAGTGCACAGAAAGTACGAATTGCTGTTTGTCTGTCAATATAACCACACAGTGCCTTGCTATCAGAATCACAGAATGTTCGGGCTTGGAAGGGACCTGTGTGGGTCATCTCGTCCAACCCCCCTGCCGAAGCAGGGTCACCTACAGCAGGCTGCACAGGACCGCGTCCAGGCAGGTCTTGAACATCTCCAGAGAAGGAGAATCCACAGCCTCCCTGGGCAGCCTGTTCCAGTGCTCCGTCACCCTCAGAGTGAAGAAGTTCTTCCTCATGTTCAGATGGAACTTCCAATGCTTCAATTTGTGCCCATTGCCCCTTGTCCTGTCTCTGGGCACCACTGAAAAGAGTTTGGCCCCATCCTCCTGACACCCACCCTTCAGATATTTACAAGCATTTATAGGTCCCCTTGCAGCCTTCTCTTCTTCAGGCTGAACAAACCCAGCTCCCTCAGCCTTTCCTTGTAGGAGAGATGTTCCAGTCCCCTCACCATCCTTGTAGCCCCCCGCTGGACTCTCTCCAGTAGCTCCTCCTCTTTCTTGAAGTGGGGAGCCCAGAAATGGACAGAGTACTCCAGATGAGGCCTCAGTAGGGCTGAGTAGAGGGGAAGGAGAACCTCCCTCGACCTACTGGCCACACTCCTCCTAATGCACCCCAGGATCCCATTGGCCTTCTTGGCAGCCAGGGCACACTGCTGGCTCATGGTCAACCTGTCGTCTACCAGCACTCCCAGGTCCCTCTCCACAGAGCTGCTCTCCAGCAGGTCCGTGCCAAGCCTGTACTGGTGCATGAGGTTGTTCCTCCCCAGGTGCAGGACCCTGCACTTGCCCTTGTTGAACCTCATCAGGTTCCTCTCTGCCCAACTATCCAGCCTGTCCAGGTCACGCTGAATAGCAGCACAGCCTTCTGGTGTATCTACCACACCTCCCAGTTTGGTGTCATCAGCAAATTTGCTGAGGGTACATGCTAACTCTTCATCCAGGTCATTGATGAAGAAGTTAAACAAGACTGGGCCCAAATCTGACCCCTGGGGGACACCACTAGTTACCGGCCTCCAACTAGACTCAGCGCCGCTGATCACAACCCTCTGAGTTCTGCCATTCAGCCAGTTCTCAATCCACCTCACTGTCCACTCATCCAGCCCACGCTTCCTGAGCTTCCCTAGGAGGATGTGATGGGAGACAGTGTCGAAAGCCTTGCTGAAGTTGAGGTAGACAACATCCACGGCTCTCCCTTCATCTACCCAGCCAGTCATGTCATCGTAGAAAGCTATCAGATTGGTCAAGCATGATTTCCCCTTGGTGAATCCATGCTGACTACTCCTGATAACCTTCTTTTCCTCCACTTGCTTGATGATGACATCCAGGATGAGCTGCTCCATCACCTTTCCTGGGATGGAGGTGAGGCTGACCGGCCTGTAGTTCCCTGGGTCCTCCTCCTTGCCCTTTTTGAAGATTGGAGTGACATTGGCCTTTCTCCAGTCCTCGGGCACCTCTCCTGTCCTCCAGGACCTCTCAAAGATGAGGGAGAGTGGCTCAGCAATGACATCCGCCAGCTCTCTCAGCACTCGTGGGTGCATTCCATCGGGGCCCATGGATTTGTGAGCATCCAGATCACTTAAGTGATCCCTCACGCAATCCTCCTCAACCAAGGCAAAGTCATCCTCTCTCTAGGCTTCCTCTCTTACCTGCGGGTCCTGGGATTCCTGAGGGCCTGCCTTGGCACTGAGGACTGAAGCAAAGAAGGCATTCAGTAGCTCTGCCTTCTCCGCATCCTCCGTCGACAGGACACCCACCTCATTCAGCAGCGGCCCCACATTGTCCCTAGCCTTCCTTTTGCTACTGATGGAGTTGAAGAAGCCCTTCTTGTTGTTTTTGACATCCCTTGCCAGCTTCAATTCCAGGTGGGCCTTGGCCTTCCTTGTTGCATCCCTGCATGCTCTGACCACATTCCTGTACTCTTCCCAAGTGGCCTGCCCCTCTTTCCACATTCCATGGACCTTTCTTTTCCACCTGAGCTCCGCTAGAATCTCCTTCTTCAACCATGCTGGTCTCTTGCCTCCTTCGCTAGATTTCTTTCTCAGGGGGATGCACCGCTCCTGAGCATGGAGGAAGTGATGTTCAAACAGCGACCAGCACTCTTGGACCCCCCTGCCTTCGAGACTCCTGGCCCACGGGATTCCTCCCAGTAGCTCCTTGAAGAGGGCAAAGTCAGCCCTCCTGAAGTCCAAGGTTTTGATCCTACTTATCGCCCTGCTTCCTCCACGCAGGATCCTGATCTCCACCATTTCATGGTCACTGCAGCCGAGTCTACCTCTAACCTTCACATCCTCCACCAGTCCCTCCTTGTTTGTTAGTACAAGGTCCAGCAGAGAGCCTTTCATTGTTGATTCCTCCACCACTTGCATCAGAAAGTTATCAACGATGCTCTGCAGGAACCTCCTGGACTGCGCGTACCTAGCTGTGTGGTCTTCCCAGCAGATGTCAGAGTGGTTGAAGTCCCCCATGAGAACCAGGGCCTGTGACTGTGAGGCTGCTTGCAGCTGTTTGTAGAAAGCCTCATCAACTTCCTCCTCTTGGTCAGGTGGCCTGTAGTACACACCCACAATAACATCACCCATATGAGCCTGTCCCTTAATTCTAACCTGTAAGCTCTTGACTATTTCTTCATCTGCCCCCAGGCCAAGCTCAATGCATTCCAGTTGCTCCCTCACATATAGAGCAACTCCCCCACCTCTCCTTGTTGGTCTGTCTTTCCTAAAGAGTCTGTAGCCATCCATAACAGCATGCCAGTCATGCGAGCTGTCCCACCACGTTTTTGTGATAGCAACCAAGTCGTAGCCGTCCTGCTGTATAATGGCTTCCAGCTCCTTCTGTTTATTGCCCATGCTACGTGCATTGGTATAGACACACTTGAGCTGGGCTGTCAATCTCAACCCTGACCCTGGTATGCCAAACCTGGGCTCGTGCCTAGTGAGGTGGGCGATGACCCCTTCCCCCTTCGAACCTAGTTTAAAGTCCTCTCAATGAGCCCTGCCAGCTCGTAGCCAAGAATCCTTTTTCCCCTTTGAGATAGCTGCAATGCACCTGTCATCAGCAGGCCCGGTGCTGTGTACACTTCCCCGTGATCAAAGAAACCAAAATTTGACTGATGGCACCAGTCCCTGAGCCACCTGTTAACCAGGTGAGTTTTCCTGCCCTTTTCAATGCTGTTCCCTGCCACTGATGAGATGGAGGAAAACACCACCTGCGCCCCTGATCCCTCAACCAGTCGCCCCAGTGCCCTGAAGTCCCTTTTGATGGCCTTGGGACTTCTCTCCATGATCTTGTCCCCACCAACCTGCATTACCAAGAGGGGGTAATAATCAGAAGGCCGCACCAGACCAGGGAGTTTCTTCGCAACATCCCTAACCGGGGCCCCAGGGAGGCAGCAGACTTCCCTGTGGGATGGGTCTGATCGGCAGATCGGGCCCTCTGTTCCCCTCAGAAGGGAATTGCATATGACAATTACCCTCCTTTTTTTCTTAGTTGAGGCAGTCGTAATATGTGGGGCTGACTGACTTGTCCTAGGCAAACCCCTGGATGGAGCTTCACCTTCACCCACATCCTCTGTGGCCGGTCCCTCACATTCCAGAGCCCCGTATCTGTTGCTTAATGGCAACTGGGCAGGTGAGGGAGGCCGGGAGGGGATTCGCTTGCCACCCCGAGCAGGGACCCGTTTCCATTCCCCCCCATCTCTTAGGTCCCTTCTTTCTGCTTTGTGGCAAGAGGGCAGGGGGTTCTCTGCTTCTCATGGAGCCGCCTCCTGCTGCCTTGGCCTCAAAGATGCAAGGTGCGACACCATCAGTCGATCTCGCTCTCACACTCCCGGATGCTCCTTAAACTCTCCACTTCCTCCTTCAGCTCTACCACCAGGCTGAGCAGATCATTTACCTGGTCGCACCAAACGTAGGTGTTGTCTCTGCTGTCCTCCGGTACGAGTGCCAGGTTAAGGCACTCTCTGCAGCCAGAGACCTGGACAGCTGTGGAATTGTGCAGGGCCTCTGTCTGGGTCCCCACACTCCTCCTAGCAACAGCTTTTCCGTGGGTAGTAACCATAGTTAGAATATCTCCTGGAAGGGCGATGCCCACTGTTTGAGTAGCCAGGAGGGCAGTCAGCCTAAAGAAAGTAGTGATAATCCTTACTTTACCTTTTTTTCCCATGCAACTTCTAACAACAGTAAACTCCTCGCTACAAAAACTTTTCTAAATTTCATCTGGAAAATATCCCTCCTCCTCTGCAGTCCAGCCTCTGTCATCTCCTCCATCTCAGAATGCAGTTATTCTATGTGATTCATAACTGTCCCATGATTATTTCAACTTTCATGGAACTGAGCTGTGCTGAGAAACAGACCACTTAACAGAGGTCCTGTTTTCTGCTGCCTACCATTTACTAACTCATTTTGTCCTTCACAGAATTGGGATTGCACAAATGGGCAGAATCTGAACCTGTAAGCAGATCTGAAAAATGCAGTCCATCTCTTGCCTCTATCCGTGCAGAGTCGCTGCTCTTTTTACCCCACTCCTTTTCCTACATGCATAAAGCAGCTTGAAAGACTTGCTGTTGTCAGGTATCATTGTGCTGTCTTTGTCCACTGTTGAAAAAGAAAGCACACTAGGTTTTGGCTATGAATCTCCTGCTCTGTCTGGTTTTCCCAGATTAGTACTTAGCGCACAACACATATCGATCATAGTGATGTGCAAGTTTTGCGTGCCTCAGAAACTAATAGTGCTTTAAAAGTATTCATTAGATTTTATGCTACCCTGGAGAAGAATTTCACATTTCACTGATAGAGGAATCAAGAAAGAATGATTGAGTCACTTGTCCAAAGTAATTTAGTGACAAATTCAAGAAAAGAACCCAAGTCCCCTACCATATCCTTTAGGCCATGCGCTTCAATATCAACAGTTAGTAATCAACAGAAACTCCTTTTGCAACTTTTCCTGTTTAATTAATCTTTCTGATCAAGCCTGATACTAAGATGTCCCATTACAGAGAGAAAAGATTATTTCTTCTGTGCTAATGAACCGCAATCTTGATCTGAAATGACAGTACTCCACTAACAGTCAGGGGTTTGGATTGCTTGCCATCTGTTCATTCATGTATAATTTCAAAGGGAAAATCATCAACTATGCTAAATGAACAATTTTGTGATTTGAACTTCGTAGGTCATTTATCTCTGAAGGTTTAAGATAATTTGGCTGTAGTAACTACTACATTTTTATTATCAAATGCACATATAAGGAATTTTTTTTCCCGTACAGAGTTTCAAACTCTGAGAACCACAGGGATTTTTCTAGATGCTAAATATCTGCAGCTCCCACTGATTTCACAGGAGCAGTGAGTGGTCAACATCTTTTGACTTTTTAGAAAGACATAAATAACAGCATCAAATCAAGTAACAGTCTGGTAAGCCACTGATCTGCTCATGAAATCATAATGAGGTCACTACTATATACATTTGAGCATTCTACCTGGCCACTTATTCCTTTTATCATCTGATTCTGGGACATTGTCATATTGCTATAGGCACCATTAAGAGAGGTTTAAAAACAAGAAAACCAACTATAAATATATTTTATTTGCTCTACTCTTTGGTATTCTGTTTTTCTACTCTTGCTCCATGAGTTAACAGAAGTAACTTTTTTGAAGGTGAGAAATACAAGGATAACTATTCAAAAAAGTCTCCTGAAAAAGGACACTGCTTGTGAGCATGCAAAATAGTATAGATTCTGACTTCATGCTTAATGGAAGCTCTAAAACATAACTGCAACGGTTAGAGAGCAGTAGGATATTGTCATTCTCCTGGAACCTGGCACCATTCGTAGGAGATGATCCTAATGGAAAAAGGCTAAGCAGTATGAAGTATTACACATTTATTGGTACCTTTGGCTTATCAATCCACTTCTGAATAAGACATGTAGGAGTGGTACTTGTTCAGCAACAACTACAATTTGAAAAGGAGTTACTGACAAAAGTTACTGACTGAAAATTTTAGAGACTGCCTAATCTTGTTATTGATCTTGTCCATTCAGTTCTATTTCTGTAGAATCAAGTATTCTTTAGATTAAAGGGTCTGGAAAAAGACAGTAACACCATAAGAGTAATTCTAGCATTAATTTTTGATTTACCTATAGGAAAATGAAATACAGAAGTCACAAACCAAGGATTCAATCTTGAACTAACCAACACAACACCAGTTAAGATGCTTCATTTTGTTTTGTTTCAAAATCTAGCTCCAGAAGTTAAATGACAATCAAGAATTCAGTGGGGCCAGAGAAATCTAATTGGAAAAAGAGGAAGAAATTAAGCAGAAGTATTTGGAATTATAACTGGTCAAGGAATTCAGTGGGACCTTCCAGGATTGGGGTAGGGATAAACAGGTGGAAGTTTACACTTCTAATAGGTTTGACAATTAGTTTTTACAGTTGGGCTGGATGATCCAGGGAATACTGGTTTTAGACCTTTTTCAAACTGTGTGAAGCTGTGCTTTCAGTATCTGAATGTCAGAACCTTGTTTAGTGACTTTAGATACTGAGCTAAACTTAGCTATATTGAGGAAGGTACGTGGCTAAGAAACACCATGGAAACTTGTTCCATAGTTGACATTTTAGTACAGTAAGGCTGAAGCATGCCACAGAGTAAACAACCTCGCTTTCATACTGCTTTCGGAAGTAGTCCAGGCACAGAGTTTATTCATGCTTCCCAGAGGCTGAAATTCAGACATGCCTAGATTTGGTTGTTTAATTCAAAACTAACTCTGTTCAGAAAATCAGAGAGCATACAGAATAAAATTTGGAAGTCAATTGGCAATCAAGGTAAAATGGACAGGGCGTGCAGGCAGCTTTATTTCGCTGAGAGAATGACAGGATATCTTGCTTAAAAATGTTTGTTTCCCCTTTAACTTAGGAGTCCTAGCCCAGAAACTCACTGCCCCAATTCATTATGTTTCCACTTGATTATTATAGCCTGACATCTTTGACCATTACAAAACATTTATTACTATAAATTGTGAAGTGATGCAAAATGAAGCAATAATCCATTTCCAATTTGATAACCAGAATGGCTGGAAGAGATAATGATGGTCAGTCTGCTGTTAAAATGCCTGTGAGTGTCTAATGATCAAAGGAGTGTGTTATTCCCTTTAACTGGGCTGCCCAGCCTTCTCCGAGTAGTTAGGGATGAACACTCAAGAGTGCTTTGGATTCAGTTACAAAACGTAAAGCACCAAAACCATGAAGTTGCTACTTAACTCTACCATTCATAACACGCTTCTGTTACCTTCCTGCTTTTCTTTGAGAAACAGGACAAAACCATGAATGCGTTTTTTCAGTGCTTCATTACTTAAATTTATTTATAAAATTGAAATGTTGTTGTCAGAGTTCATACAACAAAATGGAGAAAGGCAAAGGAAGCTTCCTTCTTCAGAGAAAGAAACGTTTTCAAACATACATTCAGATTCTGACACACCTCCCTGAATTGAAAGCATTGTGAGAAACTGCTCATTTTTCACATATGGTATTTCTTTTTACTGTGTGATATCATAAACATCCCTTACTCTTAAGGATGACAGGCAGGTTATGAGCTTTCCCTTATCCTCACCTGTTTCTGTTTTCTTCTTTCACACTCTCAAATAAGCAAACAGATCCACTTACAAATAAAATAAATGAACTGTTATACTGTTACAACTATTTTCATTTAAAGATTTGTTAAAAAAATTGAACACCCTGGATAATAATGGACAATGAGGAGGAACTGTGGGATAAGCATTCACTTTCCACACTTCTTATGTATGTACAAGTGTAGATATTCTCCCTACACTTGTTTAATTCTAATTAAGCCTTCTCAGAATCGCTTCCTAATCATTCTTTTTCTATCCAAGTTTTCTAAGCAGAGGAGTTCACTCAAGGGATACCCATCTGTACTGGGTATCACAGGCTGATGCTGGCCTGAATGAAGTTTTTTTGTTTGGATTTCTTTGTAAAACAAGCCTTGCAACTAACGCATGCCATTTACAAATGTCATCCCAAATCCATAAGAACAGCCAGACTCTTCCTTTCACAAAAATCAATGATTACTTGTCTTTTTGTTGCTCTTCCACGACTCCCTTTTTTTTTTTAACATGGGCAATACTGGATTCTAAATGTATAAAGTTACATGAAGGCATAGCACATCATATTTCTGTCATTTGCATCTTTTATCTGCATTTCATTTAAAGCTATGGAGCATTAACATCTAAATTAATTTGCAATGAATATAAAGCTATCGCCAAGTAAACAGGATTGCTGACAACTTAACAGCACATTTGCTGCTAAACATTTTTTTCTCAGTAACCAAATAGTTTCCACTTATGGAAATATCTTCAGTAGATATTTCACTATTCACTAGAGATTTCACAGATTCACTAGAGATTTTTTCTCTCCATTTTATTTTCAGTCCACGCTGCACCCATTGCCACTTGTGATGTGTTCCCTTAAGAGCATGAAGCTCTACTGAAGTCCAGGTGCTGTTATAAAGAGTGAACAGAGAAACAGCCAAAGCATGTTCAAGATGCCTTACACTGGCATCTGTCCAAAACACCTTCCTCAGGGTACCATCCCACAGGAAGGCTGCCACTGGCAATTGTGCTAGCAAAATGAGAAATGTAGTATCTGTAATTCCTAGAGAGTACATGCTTTTGTGGTCAATTTTAGTATAAGGCAATACTCCAGGCAAGGGTGGGGGTTTCTTTCTCAAGGACACACTACAGCTCATCCTTTCTTTTCACAAAGCTCAAACATTATGTTCCTTATCAGTTGATAGCATGTTCAGTAAGGTTAATGATATGAACTGCTTCCCAGAATGAGGCTTATAAAACTCTCAGGCAATTCAAATAGGACTGCTTATCTTGACTAGAGACTACCACATGGTCAGTGCAGACAGTATTCTTCTTGGTACAAGAAATCACTGTACGATTCAGTGGTCTCTGACAGGGGACTGCAACTGGGGTAGGCTAAAGAGCACCCTTTTGAAATAAGAGATTGAAGAAACTGGTGAAAAGAGTTTTCTCTCTGATGCAGTACTCTTATGAGGTCAAGGTCGCCATAGTGCAAGTTTTCACTAGTCTTAACTTGTGAAAACAAGGTATGAGAAAGACATAAAGCTGGAAGATAGTATTGTCATAAAATCACTTTAGAAAATGCTTATTCCACTTACTTGGATACCAAGATGCACAGACTGTAGCGTTTGCTTGCTTGATTTTTGAGTTACTTCTAAGTTAAAGATGGTTTTCGCATCGTCCTCTTCTCCCCCCTTCAAAACAAATCCCACATTTTAATAACCATGCTTTCTGTCCAGGAACATCACGGACATTTCCCCTAACATGAATTTTCTATCAAGTCATGGATGCTCTTCAGGCCAGACTATGAAGGCACTGGCAAAAGATCTTCTTGAACCAGCAAATATTTAGCCATCTTCTAGTTTCTAATGTAGGCTCTAATGATAATATACTTATGCACATGCAATAGTAATATAATTTCTTGACTGAAAGAATACCAAAATAATTTTCACTAAACTCTGGTTATCGAGGCAACTTGAAAATAAAAAGGTCAACTTTTTTCATTTAAGTTTCTGTATGTGGGTATTTAGGTCTTCCTCATTTCCAGGAGGAAGAAATCCCCCCCCGAAATCTCCTTTATTTATTACTTACAAATTTTACCTCTCTGAGCTACCAGAGCTTTTCATGAAACAACTTCTCTGAAACAAATTATACTACAGTCACTTCTGCTTATTAGAGGACAGCAGTCTCCATGACAAGGGTTTAATCTTCATATGCCTTCAGTTACTACCTTTATAGGCAAAAATTGTGTGCTGTATATAAGCAGGTAGACAGGAAGGACACTATCAAAACCAGCATGCAGATACTCAGGTTCTCTCAGTCATTAGAATCAAAGTGGAAGCTTTACTGGCTGGCAAAGAACGCCTTTCAACTTCCACGTAAAACACACACCTTACTGGACTGTTGTCACTTTATGTAACTTTTTCCCAACGATTTAGGTTAGTTTGTAAGCTCCTTAGATCACCATGCATAGCTTTGATACCACGTCACATGGAATTATAGTCTGACATACAAAAGTTAACATAACAATTGATCCTGTAGGCATCTACAAATTCAGATCTATCAATTGCTGTCAACATGAGTCACTACTAACAACAAACTTGGCATAAGAACTATTTTTTAATTTTTTCAATAGGTTGCAAAATATAGCTTTTTCCATCCCTCTTCCTTTTTACAGCACTAGATTCCCTCATCCCATTTAAACCTAATTTTGGAAAGTGTCTATAAGGACTTCGTTTAGAGTTTCTGAGCCTCCTTGTTGCCGTGGGTAAATTTCACCCAATTTTGTATTGGAATAAATCTATACGATTTGTTGTATTCTGAGATCTTATGAAGCTATGCATCTCTATGGTAATATTTACAAACAGAAAGCAGATTCTTCTCACCAGGTACAGGTGATAGTTTTAGCAAATGACTAAAATATTTGCCAAGCTGAAGTGTCAACTCTACTGGATGAAAAAAAGGATAAATTAAGAGTAATGAAGCTGCCAAGCAGAGTTTACATGGTCTTGCTTATCAGGACATCAATGTCTGTAAGATTTCTGCAGGTCTAATCCAATTCTTTAAACAGTCTATTATCCCTTCCATCCCCCAAAGACAATAGGAATTCCTCATCAGGTTGAAAAATTGGCCTGAGGCCTTCCTGTGTGAAGAACAAAATAGTATTGAAAACAACCAGATAGTGCTTCAATCAAAAGAAATTCTTCAAAAACCAGGCTAGTAGATGTGGTGGTAATATCCCCTACATTTCAACACAAGAAAAACTTTATTATGAGTAATTCAGGGAAAAATTTGTAATTATTCTTGGAGATTGTTCTGCATATGTTTTACATTTTTTAAGTATTGTAAGCATTAGAAAATCAAAATTGTTTCACAAGCACCATTTTTATAGAATAATGTATTTCTACTAAGATTTATACTATATTTATCCTACTTTCTGTATGTATAGAAATGGTTATACTTTTTCTTCAAATACATTTGCTGTCATTGAAGAAATGCTAGGAATGGAGAATGAATTTTTCATGAGAAAACACAGTGGAGGCCATGACAAGGTCAAACTCCTCCCCTTCATCTCTGCCAGTAAGGCTTCATGTTTTCCTCGAAGCTCTACCATCTGGAGACATATTGTGGAGATATATTCAAACTCTCTTCCTTAAATGTTCTTCCCTGATGAATACTGAGAAAGTTCTAGTTATCTGCGCAGGAACAGAACCAAACATCTTTAAATGCCCTACAAAAGCTACCAAACAATCATTTTTGTTGTTATTTTTTTGAGTGGTAGATATGTTCTGAAAGCCTCAATTAAAAAAAATTCCTCTTCCACAACAAGTACTTAATTACTTAAAAGCATCTGAAGGAAAAGAATCATAAACCTTTTATCTAAATTGGTAGGGTTTTTTTCTGTGCCAAAGATCCACAGCAGATATTTAGATATGTCAGAACAAAAGAGATAAAGGTATCTTGCTTTAGGCTGTAGGATATCTTACATTTTTCCCCCCTCTATCTTTGAAATAGATTTAAAGTCAAGCCTGCCTTCCAGCAGGATCTACTCAAGATTTATCTTCATTATTAAAAACACTGCAATTACTAAAGACTATCTGATGATTTTTAAGAGATGAATGAGGGACTTTAGAACAGTTCATAAGACGCAAGTACATTCCCCACTGGCAATTTCAGCAGTGAGCCCAAGGTCTCCACTTACGTCTTAGCTTGGGCACCAGTTCCTTCCCCAATCAGCACAAAACATTTCAGTATGGCATAGATAAAGAGCATTGTCCAGCTATGCTTCTGAACAATCTTTTCTTGCTCAAAGCTTAGAATGAGGTTTCCACCCTTGTCTTGCTTAGTCTGCCAGCCACTTAAAACTTTTTTGTCCAAAATTTTGCACCCTTTTATTCTTCTAGCTCTTGTGATTCTGAATTCCTGTTCTTCTTTAATATTTTTCTATTCATTTCTTCAGCAAGCTGTCACTTACCTTTCCAGTGTTCACTGGGATTTCTGTAGATGCTTATTTTTGCAGATGTATCCACAAGAAACAACAATTGTTGTCTACCTTCTTATTTCAAATTTGACTTCTCTCCAAAATGAAGTCTTGGCCTGTCTGCTCAGTGTGCAGAAGTATGACCCACACGTGAAGCTCAACACAAATAAAGCAGTGTTTCTAATTAATTTTCTTTCCCAATCATTATCGTAAGTCTGTATTCCCAGCCCTTCATACTACCAGACCTATCTCCAAAGAAGCGGACTCTATGAAGATATGACTGCTACGCAGATATGAGGCCAGCTATCTGTTACATAATCAGAAGCACATGTTACCGCATGCTTAATATCATCCATTGTCTTTCCTCTCATTGCCTCATGTTTCACGTGATATTAACAGGCTGTCTCCCTACTATAGTTCACCAATTTTATCACATTTGCAACTGTGCCTATTGATCATTTTTCCTGTTCTGTCCTTCCGCCTTTTGGAGAGTACTTGCCAGAAACATTCGCTTTATTGCTTCATTAGCCACCTTAACATTCATCTCTACAAATGCCCTCAGACATCTACTGATTTATTTTGCGTGAAGGAAATGCTTGGGTAGACAACACAACTAGGCACGCGCAGTCCAGGAGGTTCCTGCAGAGCATCGATGATAACTTTCTGATGCAAGTGGTGGAGGAATCAACAATGAAAGGCTCTCTGCTGGACCTTGTACTAACAAACAAGGAGGGACTGGTGGAGGATGTGAAGACTCCGCTGCACTGACCATGAAATGCTGGAGTTCAGGATCCTGCATGGAGGAAGCAGGGCGATAAGTAGGATCAAAACCTTGGACTTCAGGAGGGCTGACTTTGCCCTCTTCAAGGAGCTACTGGGAGGAATCCCGTGGGCCAGGGGTCTCGAAGGCAGGGGGGTCCAAGAGTGCTGGTCGCTGTTTGAACATCACTTCCTCCATGCTCAGGAGCGGTGCATCCCCCTGAGAAAGAAATCTAGCGAAGGAGGCAAGAGACCAGCATGGTTGAAGAAGGAGATTCTAGCGGAGCTCAGGTGGAAAAGAAAGGTCCATGGAATGTGGAAAGAGGGGCAGGCCACTTGGGAAGAGTACAGGAATGTGGTCAGAGCATGCAGGGATGAAACGAGGAAGGCCAAGGCCCACCTGGAATTGAAGCTGGCAAGGGATGTCAAAAACAACAAGAAGGGCTTCTTCAACTCCATCAGTAGCAAAAGGAAGGCTAGGGACAATGTGGGGCCGCTGCTGAATGAGGTGGGTGTCCTGTCGACGGAGGATGCGGAGAAGGCAGAGCTACTGAATGCCTTCTTTGCTTCAGTCCTCAGTGCCAAGGCAGGCCCTCAGGAATCCCAGGACCCGCAGGTAAGAGAGGAAGCCTAGAGAGAGGATGACACTGCCTTGGTTGAGGAGGATTGCGTGAGGGATCACTTAAGTGATCTGGATGCCCACAAATCCATGGGCCCCGATGGAATGCACCCACGAGTGCTGAGGGAGCTAGCGGATGTCATTGCTGAGCCACTCTCCCTCATCTTTGAGAGGTCCTGGAGGACAGGAGAGGTGCCCGAGGACTGGAGAAAGGCCAATGTCACTCCAATCTTCAAAAAGGGCAAGGAGGAGGACCCAGGGAACTACAGGCCGGTCAGCCTCACCTCCATCCCAGGAAAGGTGATGGAGCAGCTCATCCTGGATGTCATCATGAAGCAAGTGGAAGAAAAGAAGGTTATCAGGAGTAGTCAGCATGGATTCACCAAGGGGAAATCATGCTTGACCAATCTGATAGCTTTCTACGATGACATGACTGGCTGGGTAGATGAAGGGAGAGCCGTGGATGTTGTCTACCTCAACTTCAGCAAGGCTTTCGACACTGTCTCCCATCACATCCTCCTAGGGAAGCTCAGGAAGCGTGGGCTGGATGAGTGGACAGTGAGGTGGATTGAGAACTGGCTGAATGGCAGAACTCAGAGGGTTGTGATCAGCGGCGCTGAGTCTAGTTGGAGGCCGGTAACTAGTGGTGTCCCCCAGGGGTCAGATTTGGGCCCAGTCTTGTTTAACTTCTTCATCAATGACCTGGATGAAGAGTTAGAGTGTACCCTCAGCAAGTTTGCTGATGACACCAAACTGGGAGGTGTGGTAGATACACCAGAAGGCTGTGCTGCTATTCAGCGTGACCTGGACAGGCTGGAAAGTTGGGCAGAGAGGAACCTGATGAGGTTCAACAAGGGCAAGTGCAGGGTCCTGCACCTGGGGAGGAACAACCTCATGCACCAGTACAGGCTTGGCACGGACCTGCTGGAGAGCAGCTCTGTGGAGAGGGACCTGGGAGTGCTGGTAGACGACAGGTTGATCATGAGCCAGCAGTGTGCCCTGGCTGCCAAGAAGGCCAATGGGATTCTGGGGTGCATTAGGAGGAGTGTGGCCAGTAGGTCGAGGGAGGTTCTCCTCCCCCTCTACTCAGCCCTACTGAGGCCTCATCTGGAGTACTCTGTCCATTTCTGGGCTCCCCACTTCAAGAAAGAGGAGGAGCTACTGGAGAGAGTCCAGCGGGGGGCTACGAGGATGGTGAGGGGACAGGAGCACCTCTGCTACGAGGAAAGGCTGAGGGAGCTGGGTTTGTTCAGCCTGAAGAAGAGAAGGCTGCAAGGGGACCTATAAATGCTTGTAAATATCTGAAGGGTGGGTGTCAGGAGGATGGGGCCAAACTCTTTTCAGTGGTGCCCAGAGACAGGACAAGGGGCAATGGGCACAAACTGAAGCATAGGAAGTTCCGTCTGAACATGAGGAAGAACTTCTTCCCTCTGAGGGTGACGGAGCACTGGAACAGGCTGCCCAGGGAGGTTGTGGATTCTCATTCTCTGGAGATGTTCAAGACCCGTCTGGACGCGGTCCTGTGCAGCCTTCTGTAGGTGACCCTGCTTCGGCAGGGGGGTTGGACGAGATGACCCACAGAGGTCCCTTCCAACCCTGAACATTCTGTGATTCTGTGATTTTCTTTTTTTTTTTTTCTTTACTGCAGTGTATGAAGGCTTCATGAAAGATTTAGTAGCTGTGGGATGTGTATTTTTAATGCAAACATATTTACATTAAGAACTTGAACAGAGGTTAAATTGAAGGGGTATTTTTGTGAAGATTTTATGTCCTTGTGTGCTTTAGCTTTGATTATTCGTATTCTCAGGAAGAGAACTATGAACTAATTCTGTATTCGTGCCAAGAAGGATAGGAAAAAGATCTGTATTTTTTTATATATTTCAGCTGAACTTATTTTCAGCTACGGCAGCATTCAGTTCCAAGTTTGCTGCTCTTCAGTAAGTTCAGTATTACTTCAGAGGTGAAGTTTTAGAATTGTTACCAGTAGTAGCTTTTGGTGAAACAGGACAAAGTGAAAGACAGATGTTGTGTAGGACATGTCCTTGGTGTGTATAACTGGGTCCAGAGTCTCTGAAACAGATACATTATGGGTTTAGAAATTAGCAGAAAAATGTTCAATTTAGAAACTGAGTTTTAGGAGCCTCCTGGGCTAGCAAGCATAAATTGTCAGGAGTTTTCAGTCCTTTTATTCAGAAGATCTAGAAAAAAAGTAATCCACATTTTATGGCATGCTGTTACATGATTTGGTGTGCTTTTGGGGTTTACAGCTTACTCTTATCATCTGTTTCAGGTCTCACCTGTTATCAAGGAGTTTGTGTTAGGTAGGTCATTGATATCTTTTGGAAAGGATACTACCTTGTATCTTGGTGAAACTGTTGGAGTTACCCTAAGGCCTGCTTCTCCAGAGCTTTCCAACTGGTCCCTTTCATTGGCAGATATGGACTTTGACAACGGATGCTTTGTCCTGGACTGGTCAATGTATTTGTTCCTATTATTGGTATCTTGTATTTGCTGACGCTTGTGTGATTCTCTCACATATCCCAGTATCTCACATGGAGTGAAATTATTTGGTGACTTTTGTCGTTTTATTAATCTCTCTATATTTGTGATTTGAGAGTTAGGCCTATTAGCAGTACAGAGATTTTCACCTTTTCTTCCCTAGTATACTGCAAAGTTGTTAGAATCAGCTTAAAAGTTGCATTGATTTGAAACAAATAATTAAAGTTCATTTCCTAACAAATTGATTTGAGCTGAACGGCCCCTGAACTGTTACAAATTCACTAAACAAAGTGAAGACACAATGAGTTCAGCTATCAAACTTTTGTCATTCATCAACAAACTTATCTGAGTCATCATTTTTCACTCAGTAATAATTGCTCTCATTCATCCTTTGTTCTGCCTTTATTGTTTTGCTGTTTTTCTGAACCAATGTCATCAAGCGAAATAACTGAGTTTTTGTATGTTGAAAATGTGCCTTGGAGCAAACCATGAGCAATGCTATAGCATAGCATGTAGTGCTGTCCTTGCGTAGTAGTGTGCTCCCTGTAGGAATCTCTGAGCTGCTCATTCAGCTTGCAGCAGGTGATTAACATGCTACCTGTGGAGCACAAAAGATTGGTTTGTTCATTCGGCGACGAAGCTGCAGCAAAGGTTTTCACACAATGCGTTTCTTCCTTCTTTGAGGCGCAAAAGAACCGTAGGACTGCTGTACTTCTCCCACATAAACAGTAACTTTTGCCTTAAAGAAAGATTGATGCATATTCACATTACTTTTTTTATCCTGATAAGGAAGCTTGTTTTACTGCGATTACTTGTTCCATGCTCTTAATTTAAAAAATACCAATACAAAATGCTAATGGGTGCTATGTTTTAATATGACTCTTATCATCTTTCTACACTAAGAAACAAAATTATACCATCTGATGAACCTGTATCCATATTGCTATCCATAAAGGACTAGAATTATTACCCATTTACATGATTCCTTACTCCTTTCCTCTGCTGATTTATTTATCAAAATTGCTACTTTTGGCCCAGCTCTGGTCAGGGTGGCAAGGTTGTTCAGGGTAGTATCTGTCCTAGGTACAGAACCTTCTAATCAACCTGGAATAGATCTATTTTCAGTGCAAGGGTGATACATTCGGGGTGAGGAGGGAAGGAGAAAGGATGCTGGTGCAACTATTCATGATTAATCTTCTACCTGGAAGAAACAATCTCTCTCTCATCCATACTTTTAAATTGCATTTTCATGTAACAGTCTTTCCATATCTTTAATCATTTTTTGTATCTGTCTCTTGAATTCTATTGATTTTGTATTAATTTTCCTTTGAAATTTTAAGTTACAGGACTTTATGATAATGTAAGTAATTTTTAGTAACATTTTAACATAACCACTTTTTTTTTTTGTGACTGTGTATTCTTGCACCCTCTATCATACACAGGTCAACCAAGATGTTTACTTTCTTATAGGTCTGTCAGAGGTGATAGATTTTATGTCAAATGTTGCTGGCATTTTAGGCAAATGTCAAGTAATAATAAACCCTATAGACAGTAATATAATTGAACTTAACAGAGTCAAAATGAGCCTGTTAGGGAATTTGGAGAAATGTGGGTAGCTTTGCATGTTCCAGCTCATGTAGCCTTTATTATGGTTGCTTATTGTCAGTCATTGCAGCAATTACTGTGCAATTAAGTGTGAAATATTATTAGGTTTTAATTCAATGTTTTCTTTGCCTCCTGATGAGGAGAACTGAAGGATTGTTTTGGATGGTACTAGGCTACATTGTGCTAAAAGAAGTATCATTTCTCTGATGCATTGATCCACTAAAGGAGGTTATGACTGTACTGAAGAATCCCAGTTCATTTTTGATCACTCTTTCCAATAAGAAGTGTGTTACTTGTGGGGCTAAAACAACTATGCTGTCATCAGAGAAGTATTACTGTTTCTAGTTTTCTGGTCAGGAACAGACACAGAGCAAGTGTTGAAGGTGTCAGGGGGTGGCTGTGTGGGGTGTGGAATAAATCCTGTGGCATATGTGTGAAGTAAGCTTTCTGAGACTCAGTCTAGCGTCATAATTGGAAGACTTTCTTCTTGCTGGCAATGGCTCTTGTCCAGCTCCTCCAGCTTTCCCTTTCAAATTGTAGTATCCTTGCTGTGTTTACATTATGAATAACCTCTGTACTAGAAACACAGTATTGGGCAAGAGGTGCAGTTTATTTTTAAGATTGATGAGGAAGCTGCAGCAGTCCTCTAGATACTGTCATCAGTAAATCATTAATTTGACATCAACTTTACGTTTAGAACTGTAATTTTGAAGTTATATAATTGTTTAAATCATTAAAACCATCAAATAATTTTTATTATGACTTTCTCTGAAAAAAAGATTCTTATTTTTGGGGACACCCCCCCCCCCCCCCGCATGTATCTGTATAGACTTTGTTCAATGTAGAAATAAGCAGGCTTGTTCTTAACGTCTTGTCAATTAGCACAGAAAAATAATTCTGACACTGAGCCACAAGATTTGCCAAACCCTCGAGGTCATTGAAATATCAGTGAAAAATACAGCATTACTATTTTTAAAACGCCATTTGAATTGTAACTTTTCAGTGAAACCAAACATATTTCTTCCTCTTTACCTGCTTCAATCTGGTGATGCCGAAGTGATAGCAAGCACCTTATTATGGACACTCTCCACTCGCCAATTAGTTTTTTAGAGAAATGACCTTCTATTTTGTACACTGTTTTCCTGTTATTTATTCTAGTTCAATGTACCTCGAGCAAATATGAATACAGAGGTGGTTATTCTACACCACAAATCCATGTTTAGAGCTTTTGAATTATTTGGTTAATTGTCAGAATATAGGCAACCTACGCACATATGCAGTACACGTACTGTCATGATTACCTTTTGACGGATGTGTGTACGTTCTCATTTTAGGAAGACAGTTGAGTTCATTTCATGAAGACAGGGTTCATTCAAATCATTAAATCCTACGCAGTTCTAGTTAATAAAACAGAAAATCTGCCTGCACAGTGTTGAATTCTCTCTGTGACTCAGACAACTCTTCACCTTCCCCCAGTTCGTTGAGTCATTCAGCAGATTGTTTTTTAATACCAAATTTATTTGGATAGCCTTGATTATATCCAATACAGGTTGTATATGTGAGGTAGATGGTACAATCCTATGGAACATTTTATTTCAAAGGCAATATCAGGATACTGCGTTCCTATGACACAGTAAAGTTGTGTAGTAATTATGTAATTATTTGTGCATATAATAAAGCAAAATCTTACTAGTGATCAGTTTTGGGGACTTCAAAGTGTCTGGTGATGTGAGAAAACACAGTTCATAGGAGAAAGCCTGTATGTTTTCTATACTTGATTTTGCCCTACGCTATTTCTTCTGTCTGTATCTGATGTCTAATTTAAAGGAAAATTATGTGTATGTTTGCTTCTGGCTTTTCTTCCTCCTTGCCTGGCTGTTACCATGTTGTTATACAATGCCCTGAATCCTGTGACACTAAAAAAAAAAATAATTGAGTGCACTGATCAATTAATTTGAAGTTTCTTTCTTGTAGACCTTTTGGGAGGTGTGTGTCACCGATTTAGAAGGTTCTCCTTTCGTCTCTTTCAGTTGTTAATGATGTGATAAGCATTGCCTGGTGTTCTGTCTCTAGTTGTAAGTAACACTGAGGAAAAATGTAAGCATTCTTTTGAATATTAAGTACTAAACTAGTGGAGAACATAGTACAGCTTTTCCGACCCTTATTTAATTCCCAACTGTTGCCTCAGCACAATTTGAACTGATTTCACTTGTTTTCAGAGTAGTTTCTTCACTTTCGCTGCTCCTTCTTGCAGCTGGAGAAACAGTAAGGAGGACTCACTGAAACTGCCTATTTTTCTGAGTGCTTCTGCAATCTGTGCAGGAAAATTTTGTCTTGCTTTCGTTTCTCTTGCTGAAGTGGTTGGAGGGTTCTTTCTGTGTGTGGCTGAGGGGAGAGAGTAGAATAAGAAAGGTTACAGTATGTCTTTAAACTCCTTGTCCTTCCTTTCTTGATTTTTTTTGTTCTCTATTTTTTTCTTCAGATTCAGAAGAATTTTGGCTTCTAAGAGGCTTGTTCATTTGTTTTAGCTGCAAGCAATTTCAAGACTAATCCCAGAGTACTCACCAGTCTCTCTTCTGTTTGCACACTGTCCCTTTTTACAGTGAACTTCAATTCCCTAAGTATTTTTCCTGTGTGAGATAAGTTTTCTTCTTAAGCAGATATTATGTTTACTTGGAGTTGCACTGGAAACTGATAAGATAATGCTCTTGCTTACAGTAATCGTATTCCCCATGTGGGAGTAGCTGGTGACTTACAGGGGAAGGTTTGCTCTTTAGTAATTTATAGTTTTGTAAGGGTGTAAATTGGGTTTTGGCTTTAATAGGAACTCTTCTAGAATCTATATAGTCAATATTTGTCACACGAAAGGAAATTCTAAGTGTTTGAATTGCACACTCAAATTTCGGATTCAGTGAATATTTTTTTCTGATTTTTGTCTTCATGAAGTTTCTTTTCATTTGTTGTTGTGATAGTAGAAATTGCCTTTGTCTATTATTATTTGTCTGCCTGCCTGATTTTACATGAGTTGCTGAATTTCAGCGTCTCTCACAGGAATACATGAAGTGCCTTGGATATTTGTGTGGCTTTTGGAGAGCATCGGTTGGGATGGAGGCTGGGTACATCCAGCCTATGATTTCCCATGTGCATATCTTGGGGATGCTCACTTGCCATGTGCGTATTGCACAGATGGGATTATTGAACTCTCTTTCGAGAGGAAATGGGACGTTTTAGGATGAAAATTTCAAAGGTACCAGGTGAATACTGAAAGGTATTGGAATGGTGGGTTCACTGAGTGTCACATTTTTATTTATTTTTAATATTGTGACTGGACTATGAATCTAACCCTTGTTATCTATCCAGCTAGCTCTCCTGACCACTAGTCATATGCCATCTTGGAATATAATTTCACAACTGATGTTTTTGTTGCAAGTTTTGTGCTTGTGTTGAGTCTGTTTGCACCAAAAATACTTGTTTTTTAAGAAATGTCTATTTTCTCCTTAAGAATTGTGATATATGAATAACTGTCTAGCTTTGTAATGGTAATTTTAATTGAGGTTTCATCTGCTAATGAGAAATTATTTTGTCTCGCTGCTTTTCCTTTGTTTCTTAGATAACTTTTTTTCTGATGACTTTATAGTGTGAATAAAAATAATTTCTTTCACTTTGGCTAGACCTTAACAGAAGACTAGAACAAAAGTCCTTGGTGTCACATTTTTCATACTTCTTAACCAGGTCATCATCAGGCAGAAGGATTCAGAAATCATTTTGCATGCAATCATTTCTCTTTTAATCCACTCCTAATTATCTGATGAGGTCTTCTGAAGTGAAATGGTAACTATAGCTAGTTCTGTCTTATAGGTCTTTTTTAGCATTTTATTCTGCCTCTCACATCTAGCTCAAGCTTAGGTACTGAGACTTCTATCGTGTTTGCTTCCTCTCCTTTAGATTAATCTTTCTACTTTTTCACATTTTCTCCTTAAGTTTGAGAAGGATGTCTCTGTCTTTCCCATTGGGTCAAAGCTTTCTTCTTTTCATCTGTTTCATCTCATGATTCCTTCTCTGTCAGTTTTCCCTTGTGCAGCAAGTTATTTCAGTCATGAAAAGAATTTTTAAGTCTTGGATTGGAACAAGTTTTCAAATATTTGTGGACTGAAAATACTGAAAAAATATCAGAAATTCTAGAAATAACTTTTCACCCCTCAAAAACAAATGCAGCGGGAGGTGTGATGCATTTGGGGAAAAAGCATTTGGAATGTCATGATTGTTTGAGAATTTTCTGAATTTGCATGTTGCACGCAAATAATTATGAGTTTAAGGAAACAATATTCTTATAAATAGTGTCTTCTGAGAACAAGTTTGTGAAAACTGCTGTGTAGAATAAAGAGAAGTTTGATGTATTACATCACTGTTTCTTTGCTATCAACCTCATACTGATAATACCCAAAGAAGAAATCTACCTTTTCTTTAAGAACTTCTTGTGGGCAGCTGAATGGAGGAAAGATGGTAGTATGGTAGTTCATGTGAGTGAGAGCAAAAGCCCACACCATTTCTAACATGAAGAGTGCGTTTGCCTTTGTCCTATTACACTGAAAAACCCTCCTTTTCTTCTGGAAAGGAAGAATCAAACTAGTTCTCTACTTCTGAGCAAAGTCAAAAATTTGCTAAATCTTGCATGACTATTAGGAGAGAAAACTATTCTGAGAGCTTTAGAAGTCTCTCTTTTAGGAAGTCTTTTGTTTCAGTTTCAAATAAAGTTTAATTACAAAGGAAAGCTAAGCTTGACTTCTCCCTTGAGTATTTTCTTGTAATAATCTTTCTAATGTAGTTGTCCTCTTACACATAAGTAATGTTCTTGGTTTTGGAGCATGTGGATATTTACTGAAATGTGCGCACTCCCGTTGGGCTGTTCAAAATATCTGTTCAGGGATGAAAATTGATATATTCATGAGGCCTGGTATCTGTTACAGTAGAATATTTGCAGCTTGTGTTCCCTCGATAGCCCTCGAGAGATAATGGAGAAGACTACTTTTCCCTTGTTGTTCATGTGCATCAGTAGATGGATAGGACATCACAAATATATGGTTGCTAGTAGTCATTGTTTTGTTGTGTTAAGAATTATTGCATCCATTAAAACTTTAATGAATGGTAGATTAGTAGTTACACTTCATATTTTTGCTTCAGTATTTCTTGCACTCGGTGTAACTTGCAGTAACTGGTGTCTATTCCATACCAAATAGTATCTGTTGTTCCTCTGGAAAGGCAGAGCTTCAGTGGGTATGGTGTGTATGTGACTGTGAACTTTAGCACTTAAGAAATAGTGCTATTTTCAGAACCAGATGGAGAGGTCAGTCACCCTCATGGTTAAATCTTCTGTCAGTTCACCACTGGAAGCAGTTCAGTCAGTAGCTGTTCATCTTGTGCTCAGTAGCCTTTAGTCCCAAATTTTTGTCAAGTTGTCATGCTCTACACACCCTTCTCAGCCTTGGCTCAAAAATGCTGACAAAGACTGAATCTGAAATATTTATCAAAGCAGCCAATACTCTAGTGCTTCTCTAATCACCTGTGCTCTGGAAGGCAATGTACAGATCAATAATTTGAACAGTAAACGTGTAGATAACTACTTTATACTTAGCCTCAACCCTCATAAGAACCTGGTGTGTGAAGACCTGGTAAATATTAAGGTAGTTCAGAATGAATACCATGACAGTTTTCATTGAATTAAAGAGGAAGACACAACTTTTCTGTCAGAATATAGACAAGATCTTTGAAGAACACAATACACTTACCTGACATTATTGGATATTTTCCTTTTCTTGTCTGACCTGGAATATGGGTGAGAGGACAATCATAACAGACATTCAAGTTTTCAGGAGGGACTGACTCTGAGTGTGAGATGGGCCTTCCTTTTTTTTTTAATAGGAATTAACTTCCCTTTTCTCCCTTTTCCTGGTCTTATTCTCAAAGGTGAGGTCATATAATTCCCCTGACAACAAAGTAATAGCTGTAATTAAAAAATTGAAAGGACATTTGTATTTTTGGATCTGAGACAGAAATTCAGTTCTTGGCTATAAGCCTTGTTCTTCTCTGTACTTCTGTAAAGTTGCACCTTCATTAAATCTCATGAATGGAGTCTGTATTGTTATGTCAAGTGCCAGAGATGCTTCAAAAATGTATAACACTTGATCAGTTTCTTGACATTGAAATGCGTGTTCAAAGGAGTCTGCTAAGCTATGTTCCCAGTGCGATTTGCGTATTAAAAAGAATGTGTTAGTTCTCACATTAGTATGTGCAAACGGGTACTTAAGGGCACAGAATACCTCCTGCATCCCAATTCAGCACTATGCTAAGAACTGTGTATCTTGTGGCCTGCCTGGTAGGTTATGCTTATACTTGAGGATTTTCTGTGGACATTTGATTTATGGGTGCTATACATACCAAGCCAAAAATCATTGTGGATCGTTAAGTGGATAAGTGAGTATGTAATTATGGTTTTCTTCAGGGGAACGTACTTCGCAAGATACTGAAGTCTTTTGTATTTTTGTTTTCATTTGAGCAGTGAAGGTGAACAGTCTTTGACATTTCCAATAAATCATGGAATTGCTGAAGGTTGTACAAAAAGATTCAAAATCTTAATTGGAATGTCAGTGCAAGATTAGAAATTGTGTGCATGTATTAGGTGGAGAAATGAATTTTTGTTGAAATACCCTGTTTCTGAAATGTTTTGAGTTTACCCCACTTTTCAAGAACAAGCTCTACTCACTAATTTTTTGTGATGGCCAAATTACTAATCTAGTAAATAATCTACTAATCTAGTAGTGTTGGTGAACCAATTTTGTCTGTTTAATGCTATGTTCCACATAGTAATGGCTTTACCTTGGTAAAGACAGAATATGAACGTGTCTCTGTAGCCCAGCAAACGTACTCTTCATATTTCTTCACTTAAGAAAACAAACAAAAAAAATGCCACCATCCTGCAATTTTCTATTTGTGTAATTTCCAATTAAAAAAGTAATTGACTATGTTTTTTTTCTTTTCAGTGAATTGCATTGGATTTTTTTTAATTCAAACCTCTCCCCCACGCAGAATAGTTATTCTCTGATCCAGTTGTATGAATGTGTTCTCAGTTCCCAGAGACTTCAGGATTTGCATTGTAAGGTAATATTCTGTGTTGAATCTTATAATAAAATGTCCAATTATAACCACTTAAGAAGGTAAACTCTTCTGATAAAGGGCCTTGCCTACTGAGAACTAAACCTCCAATGATTTCACACTTCCCCAATGACTGTTAAAGTGCTAAAACAAATGAACAAATTGATTTAGGTTTAGATGTAGGAAATATTATATGTGTGGTGGGGAATTAAATCATTTGGTAGGAAGGCAAATAGCATCCATTTTTAATGTTGCTTACTGTGTAAAATAGGGCTTCTAAACCACCTTTTAATTTCGGATCTAAATAATAACATTTCACAGAATCACATAATGGTTGAAGTTGGAAGGGACCTCTGGAGATCATCTTGCCCAACCCACCTGCTTAAGCAGGGCCACCTAGAGACAGTTACCCAGGACCATGTTCAGACAGCTTTTGAATATCTCCAAGGAGGGAGACTCCAACCACCCTCCTCGGCAACCTGTGTCAGTGCTTGTTCACCCTCAGAGTGAAAAAGTTTTCCTAATATTCAGACACAACCTCCTGTATTTCAGTTTGTGCGTAATGCCTCTGGTCTTGTCGCTGGACACCGCTATAAAGAGTGTGGCGCTCTCCTCTTTGCACTCTCCCTTCAGGTATTTATATGCCTTGATAAGATCCCTCCCTGAGCCTTTTCTTCTCCAGGCTAAACAGTCCCAGTTCTCTCAGCCTTTCCTTACAGGAGAGGTGGTTCAATTCCTTTATCATCTTCATGGCCCTCACTGGACTCTCTCCAGTCTGTCCATGTCTGTCTTCTACTGAGGACATAGTACTCCAGGTGTGGCCTTACTAGTGCTGAGTAGAGGGGAAGGATCGCCTCCCTCAACCTGCTGGCTTTGCTTTGCTTAATGCAGTCTCAGGATATCAGCAGCCTTCTTTGTGGCAAGGACGCATTGCTTGCTCATGTTCAACTTGGTGTCCACCAGGACCCTCGGGTCCTTTTCTGTCAAGCTGTTTTCCAGCTTGTTGGTCCCCAGCCCTGCATGGGTTTTTTCCTCCCCACGTTGCACTTACCTTTGTTGAACTGCATGGCATTCCTGTCAGCCCTTTTCTCCAGCTTGTTGAGGTCCCTCTGGATGGCAGCACAACCCTCTGGTGTACTCCTGCCAGCTTTGTGTCATCAGCAGACTTACTGGGGTTACATATTTTTCCATCATCCAGGTCATTAATGAAAATCTCGAACAGTATTGGACCCAGTGTTGACCCCTGGGATACACTGATAGTTACTTGCCTTCAAGTGACACTGTGTCACAGGTTACAACCCTGCATCTATAATATTTTCTGATACCTAGTAGGAGCCTATGCAGTGTGCAGGGAGGGGCAGCACACTAAGTGCAGAATTTTATAAAGTAGATTCTCTGAACTACCACAGCGAAAGAGAATGGAAATTCTGCATGTGAATGTATATTTTACATGTGCTCGAGTCTGAAGGACAGAACATGGTTTTAATGTACACAGGGGACAGGTACTAATGCATTTACAAGACACTGAGTACCTTTCATGTTTGTCAAAATTTCATACTGAGGCAGTGCAAGTGGTTTAAAAATTTCTGAACATTCATAGACTTCTAAAGCTTATAGTACTGTAGCTCTGTTTTGTAGTCAGTCCCTCTCTTCTTTTTCTTGTGTATGGTATTTGGCAACTTTTTTGCCTTGTTGTTGGACAACTATTTCAAAAGACAGTTTTTATAGTCACAAAGACGTTAATATTTAGTATGGTCTGAAATGCAAAGGTAAGCAAATAAAGTACAGAAATGGGATGGTATTAAAGGCAGTACAGAGGTAGAATTTGTAAAATGTTAAATGGGAGGATGAATGACTAGGAAGCATATGAGAAGGAAACGAGAACTTTATGTGCAGTCATAGATGGAGGACTTGGAGGAAGGGATGGGGCATAATGACATTTTGATAATTAAGGCTGAACAACAAAGTTGGCAGATCTGAAATAGAAGGTCGGGGAAGCCACGTATGAGGCAGAAATTCAGGGTAAAAGTACATATGTCTTTGTGAGGATTCTTGCCAGGAGGTATAAACGCAGCTATCTGAAAGGCTCCTTGCCCCCTGAGAAACAAGGAAAGAACAAAATAGTACCTTCTTAATTCATAAGCAGACTATGTTCTTCAAATACCACAAAGTTCAAATCAGAATGAACAGTGGGAGGATCAGTCCCAGCACATGGCTTCTTCAGTACTTAAAAATTTAGTAGCAGTTGAGATTTGTAATTCCCGAGAAGTGAATCCAGCCAGCTGAAGACTGTAAATTGCATGCTCTTTTTTTTTGACTGTAGCTCTCTATTAGCCCTTGATGCTGTCAGTTTAGGCCATGTCACATTTTCTGTGTGCATTCAGAAAGGCCAAATGAACTCTAAATTATAACAATATATTTCAGAAAAAGAAACCATCTCTGCAATGATTTTGCAATAATTCTAACTTTGGCAGGGACATTCCTTGGGAATTCATTATCGTACTGAATTCTTTCTGTAAAAGGAAGTAAGAAAATCAATTATGCCTGTTAAGATAACGGAAAGAGCCTTAAACTTGGATGAAGTCTTACTACTTTGAAGATGAACTCTGACTTGCGTATGAAAACAACAGAAATATTTAAATCCATGTACGGAAGGAGACATTCCTCAGCTGAAGCTATAATTCAGCTAGTGGTAGATATATAGTGGAGTAGTGTTTACTTCAGCATGTGACTTCTAAGCAAAATATAACACTTGTGGGATATTAGATCTTATTCAAAGCCAGTTGAAATCAATGAGAGAAATCTCATTCAGTTGATGAAAGTTCTTACTTTTGCAGGTCCGAGCCAATACTTTACCTCCGTAGCATCTCTCTGCTTATAGATCTTAGAGCACTTTACAAACTTTAATTAAATGAGTTCAAACATAATTTTGGTGCACGTTTTCAGGAATAAACTCATTCAGCGGAATACCCAACTGGAAAGAAATGTAGGGAATGTGAACAGAGGGTTGATGTTTTAAATTAGAATGAAGGCTTGTTTGTAATTAGCATTATTTGTTCATCTCTGCTGGCAGAGAGTTCTACTATACTTACAGTTTTTCTGGTTTATTTTTGTTAGAATAGTGTTTTGGTATCACAGAAATTATTTGTTTCTCTATTGGCAAATTCAGTAGAATTCTGCTGTCACGCAGCCTTTCATTCCCCCAGCTTTTTGCTCTTTTTTACTACCAGGTCATTTCAGAAATTCTTTTTAAAGTACATTCCTATGAATACTTGCTTAAGAGGTTACTAAGCTGTAGTAAGAAATATCAGTGAGTGGCTGGAATTGAGTTGAAATCTCCCAAACTGCACTTGTCAACTGTGAGATTGCAGTCGGTGCAACCCAGCTCTGCCATGTGTTGAGTGACCAGGGCAGAACTGTTCTCTCCTCTGGGTTGCTTCTGATCTAAATAGCAGATCAACAGCTCTGAGTGTGGGAACACAACATTATGCTGAAATAATACTGGTTGATTTGATGGTGGTACTAGTTTCAATACAGAGACAACACATCGACTATTAACAGAAATTAGTGACTCTGGAAGCCCTGAAGCTAACAGGATCAAAAGAAAGGGAGATTGTAACACAATGTGCATTATCTCTTTCTAGAAGCTTAGTGTTATGCTATACTCATACTACCCAGCCACTTTTCGTAGACGAAAGCAGCTTGTTTGTGTTTGTTTGATAAGTTATGGGAAACTTTCTAGTTGTTTGTTAATGTTCTAATGTTCTTGAACCACATAAGCTGAGTTCTCAGTTATTAATAATCCACTGGCATGCATCAACATACCTGTATTGGTTTTTATTGGGTGGTTGACAAAAGTTGGAGGCTTTTTGTAGTAGATAAGCTTGAATTCCTTGTAAGCTTAACCCTTTATTCGTACAAGACAAATGGACTGAGCCCCATACCGCCACTTTTTTTTGCATGTTTTTTTCTAATGGAACTCTTAAATACTTCTTTTTGGCTTTGCTACCTATGAAAAGGAAAATGCAGGTAGCTCAGGAAAGCAGGCAAAAGATTAAGTAGGGAAGATTACAGCAGTGTCACATTTTGTATAGTTAGCTCTTACCTTGAAAATTGTAGTATTAATTCACAGTAATTCATCATACCTTGCACACACCATAATATTATGTAGTATTAAAAGCATTATACTTCTTGACATGCTTCCTTGTTTTGAAGGGATGTAAATTCCTGAGCTAACAAACCCTGAATGTTTCCATCTTCAGCACAATATTTTTAGCTGTTTCTTCCCTTCCAGAAATTTTGGGCATTGGTTTTCTTCTGAATGATTAATGCTCTTTATTATTCTGATATTAGAGGGATGAAAATGCAAAGCCAAGCCTGGTGCAGAGCAATGATGATATCTTTGGTTTTATCAGAACATTAGCTTGATTTTAGTGAGCTGCAATCAAATATTTGTAATTTCCAGTATGTACCCTTTAAACCATATAATGTCTACAATCAAGGTGGATATCATAAATTAAATGAGCTGCTGTCTGAGTACCAAAGCATGTTCTTAGTGACAGAGTCCTGTATAATAATGAGTAGTATAATTTTGCTAGTCATCTTTATTTTACGTTTTCCTGAAAGTAAGCTATTGAGATGAAGTCGATTTTTTTAACGATATTAAGCTAAGAAGTTTATGAAAATTACTGTTGAATATAGTATTGCAAACTGAGTGCAGTTAAACGTTAGGAAGACATATAGTCTTATTTTGGTGGTGTTTTTAAAGATTTGACTGGAATTTGATGTGGATCTTACACTAGACATTATGATGACCTCATAGAGAGGTGAAAGTCATCACTTTCCACAGGGACTGAGTAGTTTCCAGCTGCGCAGAATGGTCAGATCTTGGGTTTTCAAGCAGATTCAGTGGATGGGCGGTTGAAAGTAAATTTACAGCATACCCGAGGAAGGCTAAATGAGGAATCATTTCTCCCTTCTCGCTTCTGTAAGCACCAGTGTTTCTCATGGGGAAGTACACAAGGGAAGTACAGTACCTACAGAAGGCACCTTATTAGCTCAAAGCCACAAGCAGGTCAGACAAGAGAAGTTGCTCTGCATCACAGAAATCAAGCAACTTTTTCTTAAAGTTATGTATTCTCTCCATCCTGTGGTGCTGGCATATTTTTCTGCAGTTGCCTAGGAAGAGGGAGGAAGTTACGGGAGAACCATAGCAAATGTCCCTCTGGGCCAGAAGAGCAATGGTCAGTGTGGCCTAATATTCTGTCTCCAATAAGTGTTCATGAAAGCCCTGGGGATGGGGAGAGCTACAGGAAGAGCATGCCCAAACCTGGATGCTTTCAGTGCTCTGCTCTCCTATACTTTGCCCCCTCATTTAGAATTTGGGGTGTTAGAATACTTAAAATAGATATGGTGTGTTTCATCATTCAGTTCTGCAGTGCTCATTACGGCTTTTGATTAGAGAATAGATGATAATTTTTTTAGGAATGCATTCCATATTTCCTTCCTTCCTCAATACTATTTTTTTCATTAGGAGAAATCAGTATTTAATATAATCGGAATTTTCACTAGTGTCTCCTGTTCTAAATGCTTGGCACTGTAAAAACAAATTCTCTTCCTGAAAAAAAATGTCTTTTTCTCCGTACTTTTTTTATCCTTCACATGTGTCCTGGTTTCATTCACTCTGTTCTAGTCTTTGCAATGGAATTTATTTCACCCAGTTTTCTCATTATAACTGAAAATGGCTTCAGTTTGAGACCTGAGGAGTAATATGTGACCGAACTTTATATAATGGATATGAGCTTTGACTTGTGTTTTTTATTTCCCTTCACTTTAATGCCTTCTGAAGGTGGTGATATACTGTGTTTTTGAAGCAGGTAACTTGTTGCACTGATCCATTACCAAATGTTCCTGGATCGGGATACTGCTAGAGTGGCATGGCAGGGAAATACACAATTTTTAGCTTCTCTTCTTGAATAATGATTATTTTGAATTTGTATCTTGGTAAGTAATAATAGTAAAAAAAAACCAAAACAGATTATCTTCTGCAATGTTGATTCCTAAGTGATTTTCAGAAGCATCTTCTGCCACTGGCACTGTGTAGTAAAACCATTATCCTACCATACAGTGCAATAATGACAGAACACATGCTGTGTAATGTAAACTTACAATCCATTTCTAGGCAGATGTTATTAGGCTGTCATCTCTTCCAGCAGCAGTAGCAGAATTAAAAAAAAAAGAAAAAAAGAAAAAAGAAATACCTTTCTCTCCATCCCCTGTCCCCCAATAGCAATAAAAACTGTGTTCGTATCTGCCAAGTGATTTTGCATAGATCAAGGCTTTTCTTCCTTAAACAGATTCTTTTTTATTTAGTTTTGTTTCCCTTGCCTCACCACGGAAGGCCAATTCAGTCGAGAACATATGTAATCTTGTGAATAACGTGACAACACTTTTTTTTTCCTTTGGGGGGGGATTTATTTGCATTTCAAACTGTCCATCTTGAGGAGTAGAGGAGAGCCTCTGGAAAATAGATGTTAGGAATGAAACATATGCCATAATCGTTCTGTGCACCTATATCTGATTTTATGAAAAGGGGTGAACTTGCCTTCAATTTGGTTTGTTTTAGATTATAAACTAGGACTACATTCAAAGACTTAATGACTGAAATATTTCTTAGCCTCTAACACTTTTTTCTTCTGTGGTTGTTTGTGAGTTAAGGAAGCATTATCACAGCAGCCATGCAGATAATTAAGTTCCTGTAAAAAGTCATTCCAGGCTGTGGGGAAATGTAGCCAGCGTTTTTGAGCACTAACTTGATCCTTTTCTGTAGTTTCAGTTTCCACAGCTTTCACTGACACAACCTTGTGTGAGAGAGGAGGGCACCCTAAGGAGCGGCTTCTTGCAAGCCCCCAGTATAAGGATGAATTTCTTTTTCCTTCAAAGTTCAGATTCCCTTTACTTTAAAACTCAATTACATAGCCCTATTGACAGAAAAAGGTCTATTTCTTGGTGGTTTTGTGTAATATTGTGCTATTGCTTCGTGTTAAGTGAACAGTTCCAGAAACTGAAGGTCTCTTTCTGAGCTCATCTCTATTCTGGGAGTATCACGACGCTGAGTTTTCTTTCAGCTTTGCCCTGCAGGGAAGAGGAGTCTGGGGCATCACAAAAGGGCATTCTACTTGCTTTCATGCATGTCCATCAGATGACAGCCAGGCTGTACCTAGGGTGCTGTTTGTTATGATTGCACCTTGAGATCCTTATTAGCAGTCGATAAGACCAAGCAGTAGATGAAGACAAGCATTTCAGTCTGTTCTTGCTACAGGACAGTGATGTGATCCTCTGGTTACAGCAGCATCACATTTTATTTCTTTATTTTGCACAGAATCTTATGGATTTTTCAGCTTGCCTAAAATATCACCCCACTCACGAAGAAATGAAGGAAGAAAAAAAGGTCTGCAAATTTCTTTTCATGCTGCTTGTTTTTGATCAAAATTTTCTCCAGCATTTACATCTGGTACTTGCTTTGAACATGAAGAGACAGAGGAAAGAAAAAATGAAGAAGAAATAAGGAGTAAAATATCACTCATAATGATGAACTTTCTCTGATACTACAGTAACTTTTTTTCCCTGTAGGGAATGTCCTGTGGATCTTGCCGTCTTGAATGTTTGATAGGTACCTTGCACTACAGAAATAAATAAATCCATCACCTTGGTTTAATGTATACCCTTCAGTTGAGGCACAAGGGGAACATGTTGGATATGTAAATAGTCACATAGCACTACTGTTCCTTCAGTAACCATTACGTGTACATCAACATTTTGGTTTTGGAAGGAAATTTTCTGCTGCAATTTATATATAAATAAGAATATGAATAATGTGAAGGTCACTTCATCATTCAAAGGAAATCCTCCATCTGTCATGTGAACAGTGCATATCTTCAACGTTTCCATCAAATTCTCTCTCCTGTAGCATAAAGAATGCTTTTCCTACTCTCATAAAGGTGAATTCTCAGACCCACAAGGATTGCTGGCTAAAAATCACATCCAAATTTCTTAAGAATCCGTACACTTGAAGGGTTGGATTTGCTCTTTCTGTGACTAATTGCTAGAGGAGAAAGTTTGGATCTGAACTCTTCCCCACCACACTCTAATTTACAGTAACTTTTCCCTGCATGTTTCTGCAGCAGCAGGGTTACGTGCAGCTTCACTAACCAGCACATAAAAGGGAGTCATGTGCAGCAAGTGCACTGTGCAAGGCTGAGCTCTTTAATGGGATGCGTGGCCATCTGAGCGGCCTGATGGACCAGCAGTTGTAGGTACTTTACACTGAACGCTAATTGGGAATTAATCTTTGAAATCAGAGATAGATAAACATACCAGGAATGAAACAAACAAATTAGAGCTGCCAAGAAAGGGTTTGGTAGCCTGTGGGATCTGTCAATAACTTTCGATAGTTTGCCCAGTAGCAGGGAGGAAACAGACCTTTTAAAATGGGGAAATCCTCTATTTGGCAGGGAGACAGGAAGAAGATCCAATATTCTGCCCTGAAACAGCCAGTTTTCAACAGTGCTAGAGTGACGGGAAAAAGGTTTATTGGAAGTGGTTTACTGCCAAATGATTATTTCATGTTCTAAATATCCTGAAGAAATAGGCCAGGATATAAAGCCCTATGATAAAATATTTACAGTTGTCAGGGCAACTGAGGTGTGTGAAGGGGGGGTGGATGGAGTTGTGTATGTGACCTAGATATGTTTGAAGTCTTACTGGATGGTGGAATGGGATCTGAGTGGTGATCCCTGGAGATTTCTACAACATGTCAAAACCAGGGTCGTTGTGAGGTCTTTTTCTGACTGAGATGGTCACACCTGAAAAACCACTTCTTAAGCCCTTCCCAAATTCTTTCTGAAATCTAAATGATTTTGTATGCATTTATGCTGCTGGTGCAGATTACATAAGATTCTATGAACTGCACTAGTACGATCTTCTGTACTTTGTCTTTAAGAGAACAGCGTTTTCTTTGTGCTGTGCAAAGGAAGAGAGCACAAGCAAGTGGAGAGCCTATGAGACATAATACAATTGAGACTGAAAAAATTTCTGATTTTTCTCTCTTCTTGGGAGGTGTAACTCTGTTCAGATTGTCTTAATCTGAAAAGGGTTGCCTTTGTGCAAGGTGATTGCACAGTGGCTAATTTTGAATGGGCTGTTAAATAATAGAGGGCTTGTGGACTACCATTTTTACCAAATCCAGCTGGTTTATCTTTCTTTGTAATTTAACATAGACCTGCAACTCGCCTGCTCCTTTTTCAGCTACTCATTTGTATCCTGCTGCAGGTGAGGTTTCCACCATGTGGTTTTCTGTGTCCTAATAGGTTGTAATCTTGTAAACTGATCGCTTGGCACACCTGAAGAAATGGTAAGATTTGCAGGGAGAGAACAGGAGTGAGCAACTGGATGGTGGGGGAAGAAGGAGCTTCCCACAATGACCAGTCGCTGATAGACTAGAAAGTTTTGGTTACAAAAGTCTGTATTATTGGTTTTTCTTTTTGCTTCCTGTCTTGTTCTTCAGTGATGCTGAGAAGGTTATACCTCCACTGGGAATGAAGTACATACCCCCTTCATTCCTCCAAAAGTAACTGCTAATTGTGTTTATTGCAGTAAATGAACATTTGCTATTATTCTAAACAATATTTTTAGAAGACATAGGATTATAATCAGCTCTCATGAGGATTTTTTTAACCAATGTTTATTTTACTGAAAAAAATAATACTGAAATGATTTGTTATGCAAGCATCCTATTTTTGCTATTTCATAGTTTTAAAAATGCATGATCTTGTATTCCATAGTTAATTAAATTTACAGTAGGAAAAAGTTAAAAATGAAGGAAAAGAAATCAAAATGCAGTGTTGAAATTGAACCAGTCTGCTTCCATTTTCCAGCTGACTTTTTGGTTCATTAGTAATATCCAATTCCCCCCCCCCCAATAAGGTGAACTTCTTTTGTCTTTAAGAATTTCAGTATATAGAAAAACTTTACCTTATCCTTTCCTTATGGATTGAAGTGACCCAACTCACTGAGTCCCTACAAGATCAGAATATGGTTCCTGAGAGGAAAAGAAAGATAAATAGATCTTTCTTTAAATATTTTGGGGGAGATGGAAGGTACAATAATAGACTCCCCGTTTTTCCCAGTTACGGCTGGGTTGTTCTGGTGAAATTTGATGGACAGTAGTTTCTACAATGATTTTAGTTCCTTAAAGATGCTGAGTACCAACTCCATTCATGTCTTAACTCACTGAAGTATGGAAAAATGCTTAACCTGGAACCTGATGTAAATGTGCACTTTCTAACAACTTCACACAACATTAGTAAGCCAATATGGTTGAAAAATTACAGATATTCCTAGCCTATTTTATGTTAACTAGGGAAGGTTACTTAGGTAGCTATTTTAGCTTATGAATGTTTCTTCTTTATTAATGTTTGGATCACTCATCCTGTTTGAGTTCTTGTATCAAAAGATGAATTTAAACTTATACTGGCCTTTGGTTTTGCAATTTGCTTAAAACACAAAAAGAAGTTTTATCTTTAGCCAGCAAGAGCTTATCATGTATTGAGGGTTGGTTATTTTTTTTAGAAAATTTCGGACAAATAGAATATTACTTTTTGTTGCGTGCTTTGCATTTCCTATTTCTAAGATAAGTAGGTGGAATTAATAACATCCCAGAAATACAGCTACAGTGTAACCATAGGCTGTATGCTGGAAACTGATCTTTTCTGCTGCTATTAAACTGTAACACACCAAATGTTGGTAATACACGCTTTCAGACTGTTGATCAGTTCTGCTCTTTCATGTTCATCATCAATAAATGGATAGAGTTTAAATGAATTGAGTTGTGTTGAATTGGTCTTCTAGACATTAATTTGAATTATAAATGCAAACTAATAGTCAACAAAGTTAAATGAAAAATGTAGTCTCTTGGTTTATAAAAACTCTGCTAGCATTTGTGGTTCTGGTTGTTTTGCTAAAGATGCAGATACTACAATATCAGCTGTTTGACTTTTGCAGAAGTTAGAGAATAAATACAAAGCTATTTATTATGCAAAAACTGGCAGAGAAAAGAAGAGGAAACCAAATGGCGTTCAGTTATTTCAGATATAATTGTCATTACCGACCCCAGTGAAAAGTAAATCTCCAGATGATCTTTCTAAACTTTTTTCCTCCACACACAACTAAATAAGGAGTGATAAGGTTTTAGAAGCTGGGGCAAAACTGATCCATGTGACAGATCTTTACATGTCTGTCACATCTCCCTAGTCTTCTGGGGTGGGGTGTGTTTAAGCCAAAAGGCAGCCTGAAGGATCAGATCAAGGCTCCGGGGACAATGGTATTTTTGGGGATAATGTGAATAATGGGATTATGTGTCTCAGAACTCAGAAATGCATGCTAGGTTATCCAAAGTATGCTGTGTATCCTGGGCTAAGAACAGAGCCTGGATTTCAGCCAGATTCTAGATGTTCAAGGGACCACGGGTTGGAACTCAGCTTGAAAGCCTGTCCCCAAAAAGGGCACATAACCAGATCTGTGAAAACCGCATTGCTTGTATTAAAGCATTTCTAGTGTTTTTCATTTTACTTCACTGGAGGAAGATGGGTGTAATATCCCTTACTCTCCCTCTGGTCTAACAGGAAAAGCTGAAGATAAACAAGGTTGAGAAACGGCTCAATTGTCTGTAATGAAAAAAATGTGCTCAGTGGACACTTTCATTTTACAGCTATTACCCTTAGGACCCTCCTTATTCTCTCAACTAGCTTTTCCTGATGATTAAAGTCTTGACTGACCGTTATTCTCTGAGGTACTTTGGTAGGATTTATGGCTTTGAAGTGGATGTCACATATGCCACTAAAGCACTTCACTCCTATTTTTCCCATACTGACACCTCCTACAACCAAAAAGGGTTGACTGGACTACAGCTTTAATGAAACTGAAATCATAGCAGCTTTCCCAGTGAGAAAGGGCTTGAAAGCAATTCAGTACAAAGACAAGCTGTTAAAAACAGAATTACGATGTTTCAGTTGATTGTTCCTTGGTAAAGTTTAATACTGTTATTTGTGAAAGTCTTTTCTGTGCTTTACTGTTTAAGCGATTAAATCTTAATCAAATCTGCAATGGATGTTCTGTTGTGTTTTGTGCGCACAGCATCAGAAGGTAAAATTTTTTTGATAGACTAGCTTTAAGAACAAAAAGTGAAACTGAATATAAGCTGTGCATTTATAGAGTTGTTATGTGCAGAAAAGAATACTAGAGGTGCTGCACCAGGTCAGTGGAAGATAACTCTGTTTGGGAGCCTGCCCAGTAGGGTTAAATCAGAAGAACTCAGATGTGAAGCCAATAAACTGAGTCACAGAGTGCGTAGGGCTGAGGCAGATCCTTAGTGGGAGAACTAAGCAGGTCCTCATCGGCCGTGATCAAAACCATTACTCCTGCAATGCAGAGCAATGAGGCATAACATCACTGTTAAGTTGATGCCCACTGTATGAACTGAAATGGGTCAAATGATAGAAGTACTGCCAAACTTCTGATCTCTTCAGCTAAGTGAGAAAAACTCAGGCAGTATGAAATGACTGATTTGGAAAAACAGTTATAATGAAGAAGAGAAATTTTACTGTAGTTTCAAGTTCTTCACATGAAAACCACTTGAAACACAGGCTGTGTCTTTTCAGCAAGTGGAAAAGAAAAGGTATCCAGGCTGCAGGACAAATACAAGTCTGCTGAGGTCAGGGCAAATACTGGCGTTTTCAGACGCATGATTGTCAGGGTAGTGTTTTTGTATCTATGTGATGGTATAGCTAGATCTCAACTCCAAGAAGTGCCTGACATTACCATTTGGGGGTAGAAAGGGAGAACTATGTTCCTGATCTTACTTTGCTCATTGCTTTTGTGATAGTCACTTAAGCAAGCTATTGCCAGTGTTATTTCTCAGTGTAGTCTTGTGATGTTTTCTCTAGCAGTTGCTCAGTAGTTTCTCAGCTGAGTTGACAGAACTGGTTTTTTATGGAGCTGTGTTGTGTGGCATTGAATGAGCTAAGTTAAACCAGAAGAATTCTTTCAGAGGCAGTAGTACTGACACTCTGCACAGAAGATCGTCATCTGTCATAGGTGTGTGTTATTGGCTCAAGGGGTAGAAGTGATGATCTGTGTTGCCTTCACAGAATCACAGAATCACAGAATAGTAGGGGTTGGAAGGGACCTCTGTGGGTCATCTAGTCCAACCCCCCCTGCCGAAGCAGGGTCACCTACAGTAGGCTGCACAGGACCTTGTCCAGGCGGGTCTTGAATATCTCCAGAGAAGGAGACTCCACCACCTCCCTGGGCAGCCTGTTCCAGTGCTCCGTCACCCTCAGAGGGAAGAAGTTCCTCCTCATGTTCAGACGGAACTTCCTATGCTTCAGTTTGTGCCCATTGCCCCTTGTCCTGTCACTGGGCACCACTGAAAAGAGCTTAGCCCCATCCTCCTGACACCCACCCTTCAGATATTTGTAGGCATTTATAAGGTCCCCTCGCAGCCTTCTCTTCTTCAGGCTGAACAAGCCCAGTTCCCTCAACCTCTCCTCGTAGTGGAGATGCTCCAGTCCCCTCACCATCCTTGTAGCCCTCCGCTGGAAACCACCAAGCAGTGTTACCAGTTTGCTTTTACTGTGTGCATGGGAAATAGGGTAGCTTTTTTTTTTTAAATAAGAAATAATACTTAATATCACAAATCCTAAAAATGAAAATACAGGATATTTTAGGAATTTCAGGATCAAATGTTCAAAAAGTGAATGCCATGGCTACAGTTGCTCATAATCTTAGGTGAAACAGTAGACAGGATAAGATTTCCCTACCTAGTGTCTATTTCTCATATTTTTTCTTGCAAACCACCAGAGTACATTTGGTACCAGTCACAGTGCCTTAAGTTAGTCTCCAAGATCATCTAGTCATTTGATTCCCCACTGAGATTACAACTGTGTGAACTGGAAAAAAAATAGGATTGTGTCCTGATCTGAGACTAGGAAACCTTTTAGAAATCTTGTTTTTGTGACTGCTTAGGAATGACAGCTTTAGTTCTGGCTCAGGGAAAGGACAGGAGAGAGAATTACCTGTTCCCTTGTCCAGTGTCCTCATACTCTAAATGTACTTGGTGCGGCCATTAAGAGCTGTAATGTCAATATAGCTTTTTTTCTTGTCAAAGTTTTGAACTTAGATGCAGAGATGATTAATTAAATACTCCAGCTGATCTAGGTGACAGGCTTTACCTTTGTCCTGTAGTACATGCCCCTCTCCATTCTTCTTGCCTTGTTCCTGGTATCAAGTTGTGTCTCCCTGGACTCCCAATTTCTTTTTCCCTTAACATGCTGTCTGCCATTGACTCTCCCCTAAATGTGGCAAGGCTCCAAGATACCGTAGTGCAAGTGACTTGCAGGCCAATGTATCTACTGCAGGGATAGAAGCACTATGGGGTGGCCAACTAGGAGGCAGCCAGCCACTTGGACTAGATGGATGCCATCTGGTTTCCTTGTCAGCACCTATCTGTGTGCTGATCAAGATGCATGAGCTATCTGACTGCTTGGCTCTTCACCCAGAACGTACGTACTGTTTTTTTAACTCTCGTGGAGAGCTAAATGTCTCATGTAGCCTATCTGCTTTTAGATTGTATTTTGTCAGTAGTATGCAGACAGTGGTTTTCATTTTGTTTATTTGGATCACATTTAGGGATTGTTGTTCAGAATACACTCTATCTTGTCACTATATCCTGAAGAATTTTCAGGGCTTCCTTCATTGTTGCAAGTCACACTTTGATACAAGACCCTATAGAGTGTCTCTGTCTCTTCCCCGCTCCCCCCCCCTTCCCAATAAGTTTTTTGTTAAAAAAAACCAAATGAAAGACAAATCAAACAAAAAAATAAATCAGAGAGAACCAGTCAGCCACAAACCACTCATTAATTCCTTTGAGGAGGTGGGAAGAGACAGCATAGAAAACACTACAGCTTCTCCTGACCATCCAAAACAATTAGATTCTTTGACTCAGGCAGCTTAATGAAAACTGTGGCTCAGTGTCCTGTCCTGTCACAAAGAACCTGTAAGTACTTTTGATTGCTCTTGTAATGTGTCTTCCTCTAGAAACAGTGCTTGTGGTTAACATTTTTACTATTAAGTAGCAAAGTTCAAGGACAGAAAAACTGCAGTGAACATGGTGTGTGAATGTCCATGGTTTATCTTGTGCCCTTGAAGAGATTAATTTTCTAATATCTGACACATGCTGATCCCAGAAACATTCCTAAACATTCTTGTTTTCCCTCTGTTATCAACCTAACATAGCTTATCTTATTATCACAAAAAAATAATGAAAAAAAATCAGTGGTTTTCATTTGTTTTTTCAGATACCTAAGCATAAATGCTTACATACATTGGCTGAAATCTGTGGTTGTCCTGAGATGATGAATGTATGTATATGCATGGAAGGAAAAAAGGCAGCACGCGTGTGAGGAGCTGCTAATGGCATCGTATCTCACACAGTCTGTGTTCTCTCATTATGCAAGGTTGGGTAAAAGGGAGGTGTTATTAGTGTCATGGTATAAACGTCTTTTCATATCAAAAGTGTAGAGATATGGTCAGCAGCTGCGTGTATTTTATGGCAGAAGATTCCTGCAACAATAATTCTCAAAAACATGGTTGTTACCAGGAATTAATGACTGAATTGTTAGTTAATGCCCTAGGTAGAACAAAGCAGGATCATTTGTGTCCTACCTAGCTAGTCAATAAATATGGTAATGACTGTGTTAAGGGGAAGGGCTGTTCGTGTTGTAATCATGACCACCATTGTTATGATAGAAATCCAGTCTATTCTTGCCTGTTTGTGTTTCTGAAGTCCCTCTAACCTGTGCATCTCTTTTGGAAAACTGGTTCTTTGTCAAGAAATAATTGCCAACTTTGTACGTTAAAAAGAAAAAAATAAAAAAGTAGAAAGACCTTCAGGCAGGCTTTAGAGAATACAAATTATCCTGCTGTGGAGAAATATCACTGTTTAGACAAGTATTGCAATTTTGGAGAAAAAAAAAATTAAGGATGGACCTGACTGGCTGAGTGGCCTAATACACTCTTCTCTCACTGTCTCTGTAGAAATTTAATGCAGATGAGGGGTTTTATTTGACACTGCTTGGCTAAGTTCATCAGTTTCCCTGAATTTATAGGACATGAATGAGCAAACCAAACCCTCATATTTTAATATAATTCACTGGTTTCAAGACCAGTACTAGAATCTAGGAGTTTTGTAGGACAGATCTGGTGGAGATGCTGTCAGTACCTGTATCTAAGGCTTATGGGTTCTGGGATGGGGCCTGCAAAGGTTCTGCAGCACTGAAGTCACCATCTTGCAAGCTAGCGTTTGAATTTTGTAGCGAAGCTGTATGTTGCGATGAGGAATAGAATCACAATATGAATGTGAGGGCTATTCTGTGTTGAAATAGATTTGAGGTGAGTCATGCATTAGATGAAAAAAGAATTAAGAATAGTTTAAATTTCTGTATTGCTCTTTTACTATTAATTTAGTAACTCTGAACAGATTTAAGAAGATAGCAAGGGAAGACAGCTGATGAACACTGGGAGAGAATATTAAGCAAGCCAGCTCTATAAAGCTTGTATACGTCTGTTAATATTAAAATACTGTGTATGTTGTTATGTTTCTGAATTACAATAGAAAAAACACTTGTTGTAAGCCCTGTGCTGTAAACTGTATTGTTCTGCAAGACACCCCTTGTCCCCTTGTTTCTGCTCTCTTGACTAACTTTTCTTTACAGAGAAAGTGTTTACTAACAGTTGGTTTCCTTGTGTGGAGGAAAAGGAAATACTTTTTTTGTCAGTGGACTGTATCTTTTCCCTTTGTTTCCGAGGGTCTTGTTTATATTGAAAATGTTCCTTGTTATATGCTATGCTACCAGAGTCTTAATCAATTTATGGTCCCCAGCCATGACCCCTTTTTAACCCTTGAGAGACTTTCCAGGCTCCTTCAGCATCTTGATGTTCATTTTTATCATATCTTTTGGAGATAATTGTAAACCATTGTCTCTTTCACAGAAAGTTACTTTGCCCAATTTTCCTCTGTTAAATTCCTCAAGTATTCTAGATTGATTTCTAGACAATTATCAGATATTTTCATATTATTTCAACCATTTAATGTATTTCCTCATGTCAGAAATGAAAAAATTTCATGTGTTTGCTCATATCCAAAAATGAAAATAACTAAAAACCCAGAAAATCAAGTCAGAGAAAACAGGAGAGACATGATGTGACTGTCATCATAGCAGTTATCTGCTAAAGCACATTAGCAATTGCTTGCAGTTGGAACTACTCAGTTCTGGGTGACCATCACAACATTCCCCTTAATTGTTTTTGCTTATTCTCTAAAACTTGTTTGACAGCTGAATGTTTTAGTTTCCTGACAGCTGATAATAAGAATTAGAAAAGAGAGGACTGATATCATGCTCAGAAGGCCTTGCAGAACAGTGGTGAAGTCTGCCATGGGGAATACAAACTCTGCTGTTGAGATACTTAGGAGACCCTAAAGGCAGTGAAGGGAATAGGAAATAACAGGGATTGCTATTATGGACTTGGAGTTGGTTGATTAGAAAACAAAGATGAAGACTGACATGATTCAGAGATGAACAGGATGAAGATTGTGTGGTGGGAATGAATAAGAGAAGTGAGAAGTACAGCAGAGGATGAACTGAGAAACTGATACATCTGTTAGCATTTTGAGGATATGGGATGTTCCTGTTTTGGGGAAAAGCAGAAGGGACATAAATGGGATATGCAGTACTGTGATGGATAAGAATAAAAATAAATAGGCTATGGAGCGAGTGGAGAATAGGATGTCTGCTGAGAATTAAAAGGCTTGTAGAAGTTAGGGACTCCCTCCATCATCAGCAAAAGGCTAGCAAGATACTATAGCTATTAATTATACAGACTGTATAAGCAGACACACAGAATAGAAAAAAAGAAAGCAAATAATTCTATGGACAGAGTCAGGGCCCTTTCATTTCTTTCATGTCTCCCATGTTGCATGTCCTGTATCACTTGAGAAGGGAGGTTCTGGGATTTCTGACATGGAAAAGGCCAGGACAGATGTGTCCAGAGGGCTGAAGTGCAGGGGCAGCAGGGAGCTTGTCAAGGGACCACTGTGTGTGCAATGAACTTGGCTTTCAGATATTTTGAATGTTTGATTTCTCTGGAAATGTTTGTCAAGTGTATAATTTTTGAGCACCTCTCAAACAGTAAGAAATTTGTTCTAAGTGATGCACAATTGGTACCTTTCACCGGTACTTTCATGCAAAGATAGCATTTCTCCTACTGATGTGTGTGTATGTTTTATCCTATTTGTTAAACCAAAAGATCATTAGTGATGTCCAGCCATTGAAAAATTTAAGGAGATGTTATAGTTTGGCTGCGGCTGGCAACAAAAGCGCCACACAGCCGCCCCTCCCCCCGCTGGGGTGCGGAGGAGAATGGAAAGAAACAGGCAGAAACTGGTGGGTCGGGATAAGGGCAGTTTAACAGAACAGCAAACAAAGGGAACAGGAACAACAATGATACAGATAAGGAGAAAACACAACACAAACCACACAACCAGAGAACCTCTCTCCCGGACCAGACTGCCGCCGCACTCTCCTGAGCCGCGAGTGAGTTCCCCCCGCCCAGCTCCCCCCACCAGAACCCAGCATGACGGCACATGGTATGGAATACCCTGCTCTGTTTGGCAGGTGGGGTCAGCCCACCCACTGTGCCCCTTTCCTGGATTCCGTTGAAAATTAGCCCTGTCCTGGCCGCAGCCAGGACATTATCCACCCCTTATTCCATACCATCTACATCATGCCCAGGTCCCCCATTGTCCAGTTGATCACCACCACTTCTCCTGTCTCCAGATATCATTCCTTTAATCTATGGATCATCACTCTAAAGTGTCTGTTGAGTTCATTTAATCCATGACTTCGGGCTTCATCTGTCGTAATGGTCTTCCGTGGCAGGAGAGGTGATGTGTGGTGATGGGCGGTCACTTCCTGCATCCGGAGCTCACGGCTGATGTATCTGGTGCGGCCCGTGCCCACAGTATGCAGGTTGGAGATGTTGATCTAGATGAAGTTGCTGGGTGCCAGTTGTTGAAAACCAGGTCCAGTCCCATCATCACTGTGTTCTGCTAGGTTTTCATCAAAAAGTCCATCTTCCTTTAATCTGGACGATTCTTACTATGATACTACTGGTATAACATAGAACAATTATAACAGTGATAACAGACAGTGACAGGGTTATTTAACAATTAACTTTATACAATTTATTTATGAACTATTCTCATCCAAAATCAAATCCCCATGAGGTACACATCGGACTTCCCCATCCTTCCGCGTTACCCACCAGGTACACCCAGGTCCTTGAGCAAAAGCAATCCCGCGAATGGGCTTGCCTTTGCCCGAGGCAGCACTAACCCAGACTGGCTTCCCTAACATGTGCACTACAAGGACTTTATCCCCTTCTACGGGGCGCTGAGGTTTTGACTGGGCAGGACCAGCCCGGTTGGTGGACCCTCTGGTGTTAACCAACCAGGTGGCCTTTGCTAAATGGGTATCCCAGTTTGTGAAAGTCCCACCTCCCATTGCCCTCAAAGTGGTTTTTAGCAGCCCATTGTACCGCTCGATCTTTCTAGAGGCTGGTGCATGGTAGGGGATGTGATACACCCACTCAATACTGTGTTCTTTGGCCCAGGTGTCTATGAGGCTGTTACGAAAGTGAGTCCCGTTGTCCGACTCAGTTCTTTCAGGGGTGCCATGTCGCCACAGGACTTGTTTTTCCAGGCCCAGGATGGTATTCCGGGCGGTGGCATGGGGCACAGGGTAGGTTTCCAGCCATCCGGTGGTGGCCTCCACCATTGTGAGCACATAGCGCTTGCCTTGACGGGTTTGTGGCAGTGTGATGTAGTCAATCTGCCAAGCCTCCCCATATTTATATTTCATCCATCGTCCTCCATACCACTGAGGCTTTACCCGCTTGGCTTGCTTGATTGCAGCGCATGTTTCACATTCATGGATAACCTGTGCAATAGTGTCCATGGTCAAGTCCACCCCTCGGTCATGAGCCCATCTGTATGTCGCATCTCTTCCTTGGTGGCCCGAGGTGTCATGGGCCCACCGAACTATAAACAGTTCACTCCTGAACCACTTCAATCTTGGCAGCCTGATCCACCTGGTGGTTGTTTTGATGTTCCGCAGTGACCTGACTCTTAGGGACGTGGGCGTCCACATGACGGGCTTTTATAACAAACTGCTCCAGATGGGCAGCAATATCTTACCACAGTGGGGCAGCCCAGATAGGTTTGCCTCTGCGCTGCCAGTTGTTCTTCTTCCATTGCTGCAGCCACCCCCACAATGCATTGGCCACCATCCAAGAGTCGGTGTAAAGATAGAGCACTGGCCAGTTCTCTCGACTGGCAACGTCTAAAGCCATCTGGATGGCTTTCACCTCTGCAAACTGGCTGGACTCACCTTCTCCCTCGGCAGTTTCCGCGACTTGTCATGTAGGGCTCCATACAGCAGCCTTCCACCTCCGCTGCTTCCCCACAATGCGACAGGACCCATCCGTGAACAGGGCATATTGTTTCTCATCTTCTGGCACCTTGTTATACAGTGGGGCCTCTTCAGCACATGTCACCTCCTCCTCTGGCGATGCTCCAAAATCTTTGCCTTCTGGCCAGTCCATGATTACCTCCATAATTCCTGGGGGACTGGGGTTTCCCATTCGGGCCTGCTGTGTGATCAGCGCGACCCGCTTACTCCACGTAGCATCGGTGGCATGATGCGTAGAGCGGACCCTCTCTTTGAACATCCAGCCCAGGACCGGCAATCGTGGTGCTAGGAGGAGCTGTGCTTCAGTGCCGACCACTTCTGAAGCAGCTCAAACGCCTTCATATGCTGCCAGAATCTCTTTTTCAGTGGGAGTATAGCGGGCCTCGGATCCTTTGTGTCCCCGGCTCCAGAACCGCAGGGGTCGACCTCGAGTCTCCCCTGGTGCTTTCTGCCAGAGACTCCAGGTTGGGCCATTCTCCCCGGACGTGGTGTAGAGCACGTTTTTAACATCTTGCCCTGACCGGACTGGACCAAGGGCTACGGCATGAACTATCTCCCATTTAATTTGTTCAAATGCCTGTCGTTGCTCAGGGCCCCATTCAAAATCATTCTTCTTCCGGGTCACGTGGTACAGAGGACTTGCAATTTGGCTGTAATTTGGGATGTGCATCCTCCAAAAACCCACAACACCTAAGAAGGCCTGTGCTTCCTTTTTGCTGGTTGGTGGAGACATAGCTGCTATTTTGTTGATGACATCCATTGGAATTTGACGGCACCCATCCTGCCATTTTATTCCCAAAAACTGGATCTCTTGCGCAGTTCCCTTGACTTTACTTCGCTTAATGGTGAAACCGGCTTTCAGAAGGATCTGAACTATTTTCTCCCCTTTCTCAAAAACTTCCTCTGCTGTGCCACCCCATACAATGATGTCATCGATGTACTGCAGATGTTCTGGAGCTTCACCCTTTTCCAGTGCAGTCTGGATTAGTCCATGGCAAATGGTGGGACTGTGTTTCCACCCCTAGGGCAGTCGATTCCAGGTGTACTGGATGCCCCTCCAGGTGAAAGCAAACTGTGGCCTGCACTCTGCTGCCAAAGGGTTGGAGAAGAATGCATTAGCAATGTCAATTGTCGCATACCACTTGGCTGCCTTTGACCCCAGCTGATATTGAAGTTCTAGCATGTCTGGCATGGCAGCACTCAGCAGTGGTGTGACTTCATTCAGGCCACGGTAATCTATTGTCAGTCTCCACTCTCTAGTAGATTTTCTCACTGGCCATATGGGACTATTAAAGGGTGAGTGAGCTTTGCTAATCACTCCTTGACTCTCCTGTTGACGGATCAGCTGATGAATGGGGAGAAGGGAGTCTCAGTTAGTGCGATACTGTCGCCGGTGCACCGTTGTGGTTGCGATTGGCACCTGTTGTTCTTCAACCCTCAGCAACCCCACAACGGAAGGATCCTCCGAGAGACCAGGCAAAATGGACAGCTGTTTAATTTCTTCCGTCTTCAAAGCGGCTGTGCCAAAAGCCCACCGATACCCCTTTGGGTCCTTGAAATACCCTCTCCTAAGATAGTCTGTACCAAGGATGCACGGAGCCTCGGGGCCAGTTACAATGGGGTGCTTTTGCCACTCCTGCCCAGTGAGGCTCACTTCAGCCTCCAATACACTCAGCTCTTGGGACCCCCCGTCACTTCCAAAATGCAAATGGACTCTGACCCTTGGAAATCTGATGGCATTAAAGTACACTGTGCACCAGTGTCCACTAGAGCTTTATACTCTTGGGGAACTGATGTGCCAGGCCACCAAATCCACACTGTCCAATAAACGAGGTTGTCCCTTTCCTCCACCTGGCTGAAGGCAGGGCCCCTCTAATCCTGGTCAGAGAATTTGCTGCTCACTTGCTGTAAGAATGACTTGGAGGTCTCCTCCAGAGGATCAGAATCAAAATCAAACTGTCTACCTGGTATGGAGAGCTGACTGCTGGAAACTGGAGCTGCATTTTTCCTAGCAGAATCCCCTTTTGTGATTGTTTTACCTCGCAACTCACGCACTCGTGCCTCTAGGGTTGAGGTAGGTTTTCCATCTCACTTCCTCATGTCCTCTCCATGGTCACGCAGGTAGAACCACAGGGTGCCCCGTGTTGTGTAGCCTCTGTATTCTCTCTCCTGAGCAGACAAATGCCTGCCCCTAATAGCTGAGATGCTGGCCTGTACAAGTGGGGAGTAGGACATATTCTTTTCGAGTCGCTTGACCAGTTTCTCCACAGCTGAGACAAGGGAGGAAGAGAGACTTTCCTCATATTGCCGGAGCCTGACAGCCACCTCATCCACTGTTGGTGCGTCTTTACCTTTCCAGTCTACTATTGCCAGTGAGTTGGCATATGAGGATGGTGCACTCCTCACAAACTTCCTCCACATAGATGCTGTGCACTGGACTTCATCTGGGTCTGTGGGTACCTGCTCATCGTCTGTGTCATAGTAAACGATCTCCCGCACAGCTAATTCCCTCAAGTACTGAATACCCCTTTCCATATTGGTCCACCAGCCAGGATAGAATACAAAATCGTCACTGGAGGGGTACCTGTCCCTCACGCCTGAGAGAAGTCTCCTCCAGAGGCTGAGGACTTGTTCCTTTTTCCCAATGGCCTTGTCAATGCCCCCGTCCCTGGCCAGGGATCCCAGCTGCTTGGCTTCCTTGCCCTCTAATTCCAAGCTGCTGGCCCCGTTATCCCAGCACCGCAGCAGCCAGGTGACGATGTGTTTGGCTGAAATCTTTCCGCATGTCTCGCAGCTCGCTCAGGTACAGGGACCGGGTGATGATCTCTGTCTCTATCTCCCGCGATGACCCCGGCTCATTGTTATCCTTCCTGGAGCAATCTGCTCTCTTTGCGTCTTTCTTTAGTGTTACAGGGGCAACTGCTACTGGCACAGGTTGGTTATTGGGCTCAGCCGCGATGCCTGCAGCTGCAACTGGAGCCGCTGCCGTGCCCACCGGGACAACCGGGGCCACCCCTGCGATTGTGGCAGTGGCAGCCGTGGTGCCGGTCAGGGGGGCTGTGACTGCCTGCTGGGCTGGAGGGGCTGCAGGGCCGGCTGGGGGGGCAGCGCCAGTCGCAGTGCCTGCCGCTTCGTTTCCCCCCCTTTCCCCTGTAGAGCATTCAATCAGGTTGAACAGGGCTGGGTAGGGGTGGGCCAGACCCCAGCACATTGCTGTGATCTGTGTCTCTCTGGAGTTCCCAGGGTGTCAGCACATTTTTTCAGATATTTTACCAGATTGTCCGGATTCTGTACTTGTTCAGGGATGAGTTTCAAAGACACCGGGGGTGCCCACTGCTGTAGACACCTGCCCATGCTGTCCCACACACGCAGCCACTCACAGCTATCCGGCCCCGGGCAGGTCTCTACATGATGTTCTTAACTACTTGTTTAACCCTAAACAAAACCTGAAACCCATTCAGGAGGCATAACAATAGGATTGTGCTGGCCTGAGCATCCCACAGGTACTCGAAATTCTCAGAAGCCTAGGACTAGCCTGAAGGAGAGAGGGGGGTGCGAAAGAGTGGGGGGAGGTATCCCCTCCGGTTTTCCACACAGATTGGGTTCGATTATTAACAAATTCTAAGACATAGGATCCGAGGTACGGAAATGACCGCAGTGCCGCATGCAAATACAAGCCTAATTTCATGCACAGTGATGTTATCATGTCATAAAGCTATATCGTACAGTAGAGCAAAATCATAATCCTGATCCTTTTCCCAGCCATGATAAACAGCATGGCAATGAACACACTCAGGAAGTACGGATTCAAATACCAGAGCCATCTGATCCAAGTCAGAAACATTTTTACCGGCGACTGTTTAACTAACATAGTAAATGCGTATGATAAATTTTAACAAAATCTAAGAAAGCTGTTTTAACACATGCTGCTCAGCCCTGCCGTTATCCCCGCCCCATGCTTTGGTGCCAAATTTAATGTTATGGTTTGGCTGCGGCCGGCAACAAAAGCGCCACGCAGCCACCCCTCCCCCCGCCGCGGTGCGGAGGAGAATGGAAAGAAACAGGCAGAAACTGGTGGGTCAGGATAAGGGCAGTTTAACAGAACAGCAAACAAAGGGAACAGGAACAACAATGATACAGATAAGGAGAAAACACAACACAAACCACACAACCCAGAGAACCGCTTTCCCGGACCAGACTGCTGCCGCACTCTCCCGAGCTGCGAGTGAGTTCCCCCCGCCCAGCTCCCCCCCACCGGAACCCAGCATGACGGCACATGGTATGGAATACCCCCAGGTGGGGTCAGCCCGCCCTGCTGTGCCCCTTTCCTGGATTCCGTTGAAAATTAGCCCTGTCCTGGCCGCAGCCAGGACAGGAGACATCTGGAAAGATAGGTCAGAACAGTCATTTCCATTTTAAAAGTCTCAGTGGGAAGATTAGCCAAGAGGTGAGATTAAATTCACCTATGTTTGTGAATTGGAATTTGAATGTCGGGTGAAGCAGAGTTGTAAGTTGCATAGATCTGTGGTTATATTAATGTAGTTCTTTGTTTATTACGGCTACCATAGAAGTTTTATAGAGCTAATGGTAGGGTAATATTTTTTTTCTCTTTGGTCAACATTTTTCATCCAAAAGATTGGGGAGAAAGAAATCCAAGTGCAGAGGTATTTTAATTTTAGTGCTCTGCATGTTTTACATCTTCCAAAGTGGAAAAATAATTCAGTGCCTCATGGTACATGCTTTGCGTTTGAAAGCCTACTTTAAAAGGGTAGATTTGGAAGGCTTTTTGAATGACATTTTTATTCATACATTACTTGATGTCAGTGATGTGTGTGGTACTGTTACGCAACTCTGTCAAGATCAGCAACTTGGATAGCATATTTCTGTTGACATTGTAGTGGCCTTTTTTTTTTAAACATCTTCGAGTTTGGCTGATGAGGCTGAACATCTAAAGTTCTAGCCATACCTAATGAGAACTGCATTTGCAGCACCTTTTCAAACTGGCCTCTTAACTGGATGTGCAAGTTGCATTTATCCTACCACCTCATATTCAGAGTCAAGGTCTTTACTTCCTTATCTTTTGTTAAATTCACAATATCTTATTTGGAGATGGTATCACTCCCTTTTTGTAGTATGCAAAGGACACTGAAATCTTTCCTGTGAATCTGTGCATGGTGTGATAGGAAAAAAACCCAACTAAATGTAGTTTTTCATCTAAACATGAAAAAGAGGACGTACATGCAGTAAATGCAGGTTGGAGTGTGATAGATGAGAGGCTGTGATTCTGCAGGGAGGTTTAACTTGTTATTATTAACAAAAACATGCTAATCTTCATGAGAGGAAAATTATTACAGGTAGAGATTTTGGAGACTGCAAGGATAGCTGTTTTACCTGAGCTGCCTTGGAAGTCCTGTGGGCAATGAGGTAGCCAGCAAGGATTTCAAGTTTGCTTAGACTCCAGTATTTCTAATCTGCTTACTTTATGATGGGGTTTGATGCAATAACATACTTTCCCTCAGTATTGCAAGCTGCTCAGTTTGAGTCCTTACAATTTATACTTTGGCATGAGAAACTAGAAGAATGCTGTCTCAGCTGTCCCATCACAGTCATTTTGCTTCTCTGTGTAAAAAAGAGAGGTTAGAGAGGTCTGCTGAGAAGGTTTCACTATAAAATAGTGGCAAGGGTTATATTACTCATGGAAACAGCAGCATGAGGGGAAAAAAAAAAAAAGATAGAGAATAAACTTTTCCCTGTCCTTTCAGAGTAACCTTAGCAAACCCAAATCTAGGTAGTCTTCCAGTAAAGCCTGGAGCAGAAGAACAGTGGAGTGTATTGCCCTTTGACAGGTTATTAACCCATCCTGACAATGAAGGGCAGCCAGAGGTAGAGGCGTGATGTGAAAACAGATTTTAAGAGAGTTACAGTGCAAAGTCTTGTGTTAAAGGAAAGGGAAGGAGGTATGTGCTGTCCTTCTCTACTAATTTTGTTTCAGGAACTTCACAAACAGCAGTAGCTATTCCTTCAAAGATATAGGTTCTGTAGGAGTAGACATATGCAAAAAGATGAGCATGGTTGAATAATGGAGAAGTGACCAGGAACACTTGTAACTGAGAACTGGTTGAAAATCAGGATTCTTTCTCTCAGTTCTGAGTTGGGTAGGTTTATGGCAAAAAAGAAACAGAGGTTTGTTGTTATCTTTTGTCAGACTATTTGTTGGTTTTCCTAAGTTCGAAAGTAGTGGCCTGCAGCAGTCTGAAACCATCTGAATTGCGGTTTAAATGTGTTCCTTTCATGTGCAGAACAAATCTAAAGGGCTATTTCTGGTTAATTTGTGTTGATTCTAAATTTCTTATGAGCTATCTGATCTTGACTGAATGGATAGTAATTTAGTTATGTGTACAATTCTTGCCAACTTAAAATTGTATTATATCTAATTCCTGCCCACATACTTCCTGCCCAGACTTGCCTGCTTCTGGATTACTATGAATTCATAGTTTTGATGCAGTGCCCCTGAATATGGTGTTGAAAATATATGCTCTCAAATGTTCACATCTGTTAGTCTTTCAACCTTTTAATTCTCCCCTTCTCTGCTGTCTCCCCCAAAGAGCCCTCTGGAATGCTGTTGTGTCAAATGTAATTTGAACAATAGCCAATAGACCTTGCTGCATGTTACGCCGTTATGCTTCTTTCTGACTTTATTACCCAAGAACAAGCGTTATATAGAATTTAGGATAGTTAATTGGTATTGCTGTCTGCTACTGTGTCACAGTATGCTGGAAAGCAGGTCTTTGCAGAATGAACTTTAGAGCTTGCCACTGTGGCAATACTTGCAGTATTACATTCACAGGATCTTGATAAAGAAATTTAGTGATTGGTTAGTTATGGCTCACAGTGATCTGGAACAAGTTCTTGGTAAAAAAAAAATAAATCAAACTCAGCAGTTTTGGTTTTGTTAATCCCCTGTCTTTTGTGAAATTACATTGTGAAAAGATGTGTTTGCTGATGGCTGCATGAATTCATTGCAGAGCTTCATGTAACTTCCTGAGAAATTCAGTGAGGGGGAAGGTGTTGGAGGTATTTCATACATACTCTTTTCTTAGGAGTGTTCAAAGTTGGTGTCAGTTGCATAGCAGATTTACATGTCAACTTGCTCTTTTAATTGGTGGTTGAACATCTTCTAGATCCAAAAATGAGTTTGAGTGACTGCTTATATTTACCATACAGGAATAAATCAGAGCTATACATACACATGAAATCTGAGGACCTCTTTCCTACCCCTTAATTATGGAGCATATATAAGGTAGCCTTCTGTCAGAAAGCCTGAGCACATATTATAAATAAATATTGCCTGGAACAGTGATAAATAACACTCTTAGCTTTTAATGCATAATTAACATTGAGTAGTAGCTACTAGCACAGCCAAATAATTATGCCACATTTTAAGACTATTTTTGTCTGCTTCAGCCACACAGTCAAGCGGTTAAAATATGGCCAGTTCTTTGGAGTTTGGCATAGTAATTTTTAGCTGCAAATTCTCAGTGAGCTCTTTAAAAATCTAATTAGTAACAACCATTAGTATTGGCTTATTTCTCTTCTTTAGACACTCAGTAAGCAGCATGTTTTTGCAGGGTGAAGTCCTACAGCATAATCAGAATACTAGCTTCAATGATTCATTTTCCTCTTCCACCTGAACCCAGAGCACCTTAAATTACCCAGTGGTGTAAGTTGCAGTTATGGGTATCTCCCAGTTAGGTACCAGACTACTTTCACGTCCTGATACTCTGTACGTGACCGGGATACACCATCCTGCAGTAAGAGCTGGAAGCCCTCACTAGCTCTCATATTTGGTGGGGACCTGTACGAAGTGGTCTGCTTAGAATAAATAAGCAGAAGAGAACGATTAGCTGAGGCTTCCCATGCAAAATCTGTCTGAGGTTAGGTGAGAAAACTGATCTGGGATGTTAGGCAGTTCAGTTACTCTCATGAGTTTCTCCTCAGTCCTCTACTTGAACACTTCATTCGGTCACCACATGCAACCCGGACTGATCCAGAGGAGCAGACTACTAGCTGCAGGATGATGTAAGGTACGCAAGTATACAGTCATAGAGCTGTTTTTAAAATAAAACCATACAGCTGCATTTCTGGTGATTTAGCCTGTAAGATGCCTAAATGTTTAGTGTGGTGTCTAAATTTAGAAGCCTTTGTGTGCCTTTGTTTCCTCGTTTACAGCAAGTGTTACCTTGTGTGAATGTAGTTGGGTTGACCTGATTAAATATTGCAGAGTTCTTGGAGATATTTTCCCGAAAAGGTTTCAGTGAAAGCAGAACAGAGTTGTAGCAAGATGCATATCTTTACTATTCTTTGATTCAAGAACTATGCAACAAAAAAATGTTGCATGCACTGGAGAATGCTAGCTGCGCACCGAATTTTATGTGAAGCCAAATTTGTGCTCAATACCTGCATTTTGTCAATATTTTATAAGTAGCTTTTATGATTTATATTATATTCGTATATTAGTAGTATATTTGATATTGTTTTTGCAAATTGTGCACATATTACGCAGCATAAGCCCACGGATTGCCTTATGCTGCAGGTCTAGGAAACAGGAAATATTTCAAATGCTAATGAGTTTATTTTCAAAATATTTTTTTTTCTGATGCAGTCAGAAAAGACATAATAAAGAACTTTCAATACTAAATAAAAGTAGAATACTTTCAAGGTTACTTATGACTTCTTCCCACTTGCCTTTTCTAGATTTAGTGTCAGATAGATTCTAGATATAGTGTGTATAGAAACAGATCTTCTATCTTTTAGGGTTTTATACTTTAGTGACACAACGTGTCTCGTATTTATGAGGTTTTAGATTTATATCAAATAGTAATTGTCTGTTTTGATGATCTTTGGTTCTTGATTGAAGAGTTGATTTCCAAAATAATCAGATCTTATTCGAATTCGACTAGATGTATTTTTTCAGTATTGAGTTACCCTTCCTCTATATGTATATTTCTTTGAGATTTTATTCTGTTCAAATCACTGTCTAATGTGTATATACTTCCAAGGTTGTCAGTTTAGAGTATATATTAATCTTTGTTCCTTGTTATGTGTAACAAGTGTTTTTGGTTCCTTAAAAATGGTAATGATAAATCACATTTCTCAATGTAATATTACCAGGGGATTTATTTGATATATATCCCTACTATGTAGTTGAATTTTGTATATTCATAGAAGTGGTGTAATAACTGTTGGACATCCTGGGACATTGTAGTGAAGAGTTACTGAACATGTACTTAGTTTTTTGATTATTATTTTTTTTAAACAGTGTTATTTTCCGGGTAGCTTTGAAGCCATGTTTTCACATGAGCATATATTATTCTTATTTTTATGGTACATTTTTTTTTCTACAAGCTCTCTCATGCTCCTTGAAAAGTTTGAATTGTCTTTCTGTTATAATCAGAAATTGAGTCAAGCAGGCCGAGTTCAATTTTCTCACAAGGCAAAACTTCTACAGTAAATACTTAGCCTGATGATCAATTCATAAATGAATGCACAACTTAGTTCTCTCTCCAAATACGTCTCTGTGTAGATTATTTTAAGGATTTATTTTCTCCCCTACACATAAAAGACAGGAAGATAACTCATTTGAGTGTTCTTCTGTCTTGTCACTTATACTATGCAAAATTTCTGGCAGAGATCGTGCCTTACACTTTGTTTAATCCCATTTTTCTGCAGTCGTTACTGCTGTTTGGTCTGCAAGTGTATTATTTTGTATTTTAGAAAGAGGAAATTGGGAGCCTTGGCAGTACTGGGGTGAATTCTGAACACATGATACACATTGCCCCTTTTTTTCTAATTGGGTGGTACTGACTGAAAACAAATAAAGAAAATGTCCTGAATTGTCAGTGTTTATAAACAGAACTGCAGCAGAAAGTAATCGAAGAGCAGCAGCTATCCAGCGCTTACTGGCACCATTGGTACCTGCAGTTTTACAGCTTGTGATCCCCCCTTTCTGGTACAATATACAAAGTTCCCTTGAGGAGATCTTTTGTGGTAGAGTTAGTAAGTCAAGCTCAGCACCGTTTTTAAAGTGGTGCTTTTCCCTACCTGCTTCATCATTTCTATCCCAGCCGTTTTGGTTTTAGCATGGAAAAGGTGTTTGAACACTTTCCCTATTCTTCCTTGAATGTGGCAACTCATCTGTTTCTGACCACAGCCTCGCGTTACTGGAGAGGAGGGCAATGCATTTGCCTGAGTTATTGTCTGATCTGCTGGCTCTAAGACTGTCTAGCCAGGCATTCTCAATCCTCCCCTCACCCCCCATTTCCACCACTTAATCTCTTTATAGGACACTTTGTCCTTTTGTCCTTTCCCTTGCTTTGTTTATCCAGACAGGTGATGGGAGTCACTCCAGCAGGAACACTGCAGGCAGATTATGTCCCAAGTTCATCATGGAAGGCTGAAGCGGTGGCCTTGAAAAACATCTATTTCATTTCTGTTCCCTGCTGTGGATCCAAGCAATTTTCCCTGCTGTAAAGCTCTATTTGCTAATGCAATCCAATAACTGATATTTCTGGCCTGAATTCATCCTTTCTGGAAATAGCCCCTTTGCCTTCAGTAGAGCTATTTTAGGGATGGATTTAGTCATCTAACTTGTTAAATCATGCTCCTTTCTCTTCCTTGATTTCCTCCTTTCCCACAACGAGAAATCTATAGCCCCCTCTCTTGGGTCAGCACTTTATTTTCAATGTGAAATACAAGTCCTGGCTCCAACGCAGTGATAAACCATAGGAAGAGAATCTGTTATATTAAGGATTAATATTAAGTATTTATTCTACCACTGAGTAGGAGGAGTTGAATACTGGAAGGTCTACTATTTTTGCCAAAATGTGTTTTTTACAAGAAGATGCCAGGCTAATAATGGGTAAGATTGCTTTTATTCAGTGCCGTACTTTGAATGTCAAGAGACAGCAGAAAATCAGGAGGGGAAGGAGGGGAGGAGATGCATGTGGATTATGCAGCTGATATCCAATGGACCTGAGAGAATTTGAGTAGTAACTGGAAGCTGACTTACCGTGAGTTATTTTGTCCACGTAAATTCTTGACTTTTCGTGTCTGCAAAGCTATTTTGCCAGTTCTAGTAATGATTTAGATTAGCTTCCTTATTGGTAAGTTCTGTTCTGTTGCTGCTATGGAAATGTGCTCTAAAAAGAAAAAGGTATAATTATGAATCTGCACTTTTATCAGTCCTTTGAAGAATAACAGGCTGTTCAGTGCATGTTGGAACACTGTTTCTGCATCCACCTCAGAGGAATTCAAATTTGAGAAGAACAGTTTTGGGCATTCTGTGCCCAAAATTTGCATAGATTAGAACAGAGTTACAGCAGCTATCCAGAAAACTACCCAGACTGCTGAGATACCTTCTGGGGTGTCTGAGGCCTCTCTTGTGCTTAATTTTTTTTCCGGTTCTGAACAATGCATGTGTAAGACTGTGTCATACATTTGCAAATATATTAAATGTTAAATAAGTATATTAAAACTAGATTATTATATTTAATATTTAAAATTAAAATAAGTAGCTTAAAGTATTATGGAAGTGATACAGACCAAAAAGTGTGGGGTTTTTTTTTTAATCACAGAATCACAGAATGTTTGGGGTTGGAAGGGACCTCTGTGGGTCATCTAGTCCAACCCCACTGGCGAAGCAGGGTCACCTACAGCAGGCTGCACAGGACCGCGTCCAGACGAGTCTTGAATATCTCCAGAGAAGGAGACTCCACAACCTCCCTGGGCAGCCTGTTCCAATGATCCCATCCATTAAAGTTAGCTGAGGCTGATGGCCCATAGGATCTGCTTGTGGCTTCATTAGCAACAGTCATAGTCTATACAAAACATAATCAAAGAACTGTGGCACATGAAGCTGAAAAGAGAAACACCAGTTACTGATACTGTGTCCCTGTGGATAAGCTTTTGTTTGTGTTTCAGGGCATGGAGTGATCAGTACAAAGTGCTTATGATAAAGAAACCAAAAAATGAGGTTACTGAGGGATATGCTATAGTTCCTTGATTGGTCTTCCTGTGTTAATGACAGCTTTTGAGGGCTTAAACTGAATGAACGCTCTGAAATGTCATTTCAGAGACTAAATGTTGTCAGCAGTAGAGGCTATGCAACAAAGAGATGAAATTAAAAGGCCAGGACCAGAAAAGAACTCAATGGAAAAGCAAAGATACAATAGCCAAACTACACTACACATAAGCAATAAATGAGGTTTGTGTCTGTTGTGGGTTTACGTGTCAAGGTTTTGGTAGCAGGGGGGCTATAGAGGTGGCTTCCGTAAGAAGCTGCGAGAAGCTTGCCCCATGTTCTGATAGAGCTAATGCCAGCCCAGCTCTAAGACGGACCTGCTGCGAGCCAAAGCCAAGCCGATCAGTGACAGTGGTAGCACCTCTGTGGTAACATATTTATGAAAGGGAAAAAAAAAACAACCTGCAGTGAAACGACAGTTGAAAGAGAGAGGAATGAGACTATGTGGGAGAAACAACTCTGCAGACACCAAGGCCAGTGAAGAAGGAGAGGGTGGAGGTGCTCCAGATACCGGAACAGAGATTTTTCCCCTGCAGCCCGTGATGAAGACCATGGTGAGGCAGATTGTCCCCCTGCAGCCCATGGAGGTCCATGATGGAGCAGATATCCACCTGCAGCCTGTGAAAGACTCCATGCCAGAGCAGATGTATGCCTGAAGGAGGCTGTGACCCTGTGGGCAGCCCGTGCTGGAGCAGGTTCCTGCCAGGACCTGTGGACCCATGGAGAGAGAGAAGCCCTTGCTGGAGCAGGTTTGCTGGCAGGACTTGTGAGCCCATGGGGGACCCACGCTGGAGCATCCTGTTCCTGAAGGACTGCACCTCATGGAAGGGACCCACGCTGGAGCAGTTCATGAAGAGCTGCAGCCCGTGGGAAGGACTCCTGTTGGGGAAGTTTGTGGAGAACTGTCTCCCATGAGAGGGACCTCATGCTGGAGCAGGGGCAGAGTGTGAGGAGACCTCCCCCTGAGGAGGAAGGAGCGGCAGACAACATGTGATGGACTGACCGTAAGCCCCATTCTCCATCTCTCTGCGATGCTCAGGGGGAGGAGGTAGAGAAGCAGGAGAAATTAAGTATGGGAAGAAGGGAGGGGTGGGCGGAAGGTGTTTTTAAGATTTTGTTTTATTTCTCATTATGCTACTCTGATTTGATTGGTGTTAAATTAAACTTTCTTTTCTCCTCAAGTTCAGTCTGTTTTATCTGTGGTGATAATTGGTGAGTGATCTTTCCCTGTCCTTATCTCAACTCTCAAGCCTTTCATCATATTTCCTCTCCCCTGTCCATTTGAGGAGGGGGAGTGATAGAGTGGTTTTGGTGGGCACCTGGCATTTATTCAGGCTAAACCAAAACAGCATCCTCTTGCTTCCTGCTGCCTAGGTACTTTGAAGGGTGTGAGGTGCAAAATACGAGTTCCTAAACAGGGGTCCAGTAAGATCTGGTGAACTATACATGGCAGATCTTTGTCTGTGTCAAAAACAAAAGGCCTTGTGGATAAATACATGGGGGAAGGATCAGCAAAACGTCTGTAAATTGAATTGTGCTGTACAAGCGTACTGGAATCATCTGAAGGAACAGCAGTGTGGCTGATAATTAATCATAGTATCATTAAGGTGGGAAAAGACTTCTAAGATCATGAAGTCCAACTGTCAACCCATCACCACTATGCCTGCTAAACCATGTCTGGAAGTGCCGTATCTACACATTTTTTTAAACACCTCCAGGGATGACGGCTCCACCACTTCCCTGGGCAGCCTGTTCCAATGCTAGGCTACTTTTTCAGTAAAGAAATTTTTCTTAATATCCAAACCTCCCCTGATGCAACTTGAGGCTGTTTCCTCTCGTCCTATTGCTAGTTTCTTGGGAGAAGAGACCAACACCTGCCTCACTACAACCTCCTTTCAGGTAGCTGTAGAGGGCAATAAGGTCTCCCCTCAACCTTCTCTTCAGATTAAACAATCCCAGCTCCATCTTCTAAAGGCTTGTGAGAAAGCACTTAAGGAAGCAAGGAGCAGAGGAATAAGAAGGGAAGTCCTTGAATGGGTGAATCGGTGACTTAAGCATGGGCGATATAGGGCAGGAACAAATGATCTGTTCCGTAAGTCACCAGTGGAGTTCCAAAGATATTCGTGCTGGGAACTGAGCTGTCCAGCATATGTAACAATGTGCAGCTGGTGGAGTAACAAAGCTTGTTGATGGCTGTAAATGGAAATGCTAAATTTAATTTGAAGAATTGGAAGAGGACCTTATGCAACTCAATAGCTGCATAATAAAATGGAAGATGAAATTTGGTGCAGGTAAAGGTAAGCTTCTTCACATGGGAAGAGTAAATTTTAAAGTCTTATATGAAATGATGAATGCTGAGATGATTTTTAGTAGTCAGAAGCAAGACGTGTGAGATTATACTATAGAAAGTCCCATAAAAGTATCAGCTCAGTACCTGGTAGCAACTCGAAACAGAAAAACAAAGTAACTGTTAAGAATTGCTAGAAAACAGACAACTCATTGTGTCACTGTATAAATCCAGAGTTTGCCCATATCTTGGATATTTTATATTCCCCTAATCACCTAAACCTTTAATATCTAAACATGTGTCTGAGCTGTGAGTGGCTAGAGGTTGGGAGATAATAGAGGAAGTGCGACATGTGATTGCTCACAACTGGTTCATTCTGATGAGACCAACTTTTGACCACTGTCTGAACTGGGCTGGAGCATTTGGGTTGAACCAGTATGATCAATCTTGCATTCCATTCTTATGGCACAGTAGAAAATATAAATAAAATGTCAGCTGACTTCTATTTCTGTCATGTTACGTTTTATTCTTAAAATTAGGTAATTAGTTTCTCTTCAGCATATGTGCTGAGTCCATTCTTTAGCACTTCACAAACAATAACATTTAGTATCTTGAATTTGGGAGCTCCTCTAGCAAATTGCCATGTCTAACAAATTACCATGTTTTACTCATTTTTTGCCGCAGACATAGAAGTATTTTATTCAAGTTTGTGAAATAACTACATCATGCATGCAGATTGTTTTAAAAGCTATTTTTCTTCATTATTCTCTGTTTTTTATTCATCTTGTTTAGTATATATCACTTTTGGTATCTCCATCACACTATGAGAAAATTTCCTTTGATGTGCTCAGCACTTTGAAAGCTGGACAGGAGAGAAGGTTAGAAGTTTCATCAGGTATCTGCTGAGATCTGCTTGTTTAGAAACTGAGGAGTACTGACCAAAAAATTGAGGCTTTTCCAGAAGGAGTTTTTTGATCTAGTGTGCAGTTGGTTTGCTTTTAGGGGTCAAGAAAACAACATACAGCACTAACATTAGGTTTAGAGCAACAATGTTTTTCTTTAGCTATACTTCATGTGTGAACTAAGGAATGGAAAAGTCACTTTGCACAAAATAAAGTGTAACATGGACCACGGCAGGACTGAGACCCATCTGTCACCTCTGCACACTTTCATATTATGTGGTTGAAAACACTAGAACTTTCTGCGTGCTCTGTAAAAGCTGTTGTTGCTTCTTGATCTGCTTTCCATTTGTACTGCAAGGCATACGGTCATAATTTTACATAATTTCAGACTCAGCAAGTCTGGTGACTTGAAACAAAACACGTGACAGATCAGAATAGTTACACTATTCGTTATCAGTGCTATTAATTACAAATGCAGCCACTTCTTTTCCTTACCTTTCAATACATATGTATTTCTGTGATTGTCATAGTTCTTTATAAATATCTGCTATTTTTAGCAAACAATATTCAACTAATGACGTGAAATGAACCGTTGAAAATGAGCAATTTATTTGCTTTGGTTATTTGCTGCTTGGGGTAAGGTTGCTCTCTACGTAACTTGGTTATTTTTTTTTAATAGATGTCTGAAAACTTTTTAATCTTGTGAATGATGAATGTGGTGATGTAGAGTCAACTCCTGTTCTGATTTCTAGCTGTTACGTTTTTAATTTATTTAAGTTCTTATCATGTGCAATTCTCTAAGTATTCCAGTTTGAATGTAAAAAACCTGGAGTTGCGCAGTGCTTTTACCAGTGGTGGAAAAGTAGAGAAGTGGTAGGGAAGAGCACTCCTCAGGAGGAGGGAAGGAAGTCAATGGAGTTATGAATGGGAGAAGTGTGTACAAGACAAGCCCTCCACCAAGGAGATCCTACACAGTGACAAGATGCAAGAACTCATGTTTTGGACTACGGAGACTCACTTTAACAGTTGTGTTTGTATTTTACATGTAGTGGATTTACACAAGACCCTGTAGTGCTGCAAAGTCATACCAAGAATACATATACAAAATGCTGTATTTAATCTCTTTTATGTCTGCCTTCTCTGTCATACCTTTTCTGATCACTACTGCTCTCAATTAATACACAACTGTTACAAGAACGAGAGTTAGATTTACTTAGCAGTTCATTGTTTACTAGATCTGTTAATTTACTTTATCTGGCATATCATAAATGGAAGATTTGGTAGAATTATCTGATGGATTTAGAAATGAGAAGGGATTTTTATCCCCCCCCCCCGCCGCCGTTCTGCTGGCACCAAGGTTTACAGCACAGAGCACTGCTTCCATGGGCCTCTTGGAAACGAACTTAAGGCATAACAGCTTATGGGTGATATGACGATTTTCAGAGACATTATGTTAAAGATAAAATGATAAATTATTCCTCCTCTGCTGCGGAGAAAAATCAGTAATTGTACAAAAAACGGAAACAAAAGCACATGACATTCAGAGGCAAACTAGGGAAATGAGATCTAAATATCAGCACTGTGCAAGTAGTAACTATGCATATTTTATAGACAGACTGGAAAAGCATAAAAACCAACGTCCTGAAGTAGCCATGTTAATCGACACTTTTGAAAGGTTGCTGTGATCTGCATCTTCTATCCATATTCCTATTATTTTGGTAAATAGTAACGTTAAAGGTGAATGTCTTAGTGAGATTCCGCTTGTGTTTGAAGCAGTCTTATGCTTTTGTCTCCTGACTCTCTGACCAGCATCCTGGCAGTCTAAAATTATGTAAAATTGTTTTTTAAAAAATGTTAAACTTATGTGTGCAAAAGCCAGTGGGCTATTAGACAATTGTAAAGGTGTGGAATGTGAATAGAGATTTCAGATGTTAACTGAAACTGGCAAATGTGATCGAGTAGCAGAAGTCTATTGTTAAAATTAAAATAGGTTTAACTGAGACAGAATACGTCTGATAACAAGATGAGTGTGTGCATAGTGGCCCTCTATGGGGAGTTGTACATACTGTTGGCTTGTGGAGAGGAAACTGTACTCAAGAGATGTGACAAGATCTTTTGTTGTGATGTTCCATGTTGAAACTGTGAATCTGGGAGTAGCCGAGAAGTGAGCTTCCACCTTTCTACCAAAATGCAGAGTGAGGGTGTTCCTTCCTCTTCTGTTAGACCTGGAGCCATGTGCTAACTCACAAAAGTGACTGTGAACCATGCCTTTAGCTGGATGTTTGCATACTGCACCATAACTTGGTGCTAATCCTTTCCTTTATTCCATTGGCACGCTTTTTTTTCCCCTTCTGTCTTCACTGGAGCTGCTGCGCTGGGGCTTCCAATGTGCTCTTTAGGGAGGAGTCGGAGACAGGTGGCAGAAGCTCATTGCAATGCAAAGGTTCAAACCCTGCTATGTGCAGTTTATAAGTAATTACGTTCACGGCTGATGGAAAATTACCAATCCATGTCAATTAGCACAAGATTGATTTTTATTTTTTCCTTTTGTTTCTTTTTAAAGCTTGGGAAGTTCTAAAAGAGGCAGCAGCAAAGTTTACTATGTTATGTGCAGATTCATGTTAAACTATGAAATATGGGTCAGCATGCAATTTCTGGTACAATTGTATTCTCCATTACCAAACTGGAGGCTTCATTTATGTGCTGAAAAACATGATAACAAATTAGGTGGGTGACTGCTCCGAAATACCAGAGAGAAAACATGGAAGAGTGCATCTGGGAGGTGCAATGAGGAAATACACGTTATAAAATAAATGTCTCCATTTTAGTATTTCCACCTACTCTCCATATGGTGATACCGTGTGGTTCTTTTTCTCATTTTTGCCTGCCTTCGTAGTTTCATACTTTTGAGAAAAGGAATATTTAAGAGAATAAAAATACGAGGAAAAGCAATTTGTCACGCTGTCATCTACAAGCTGTAGTTCCTGCAGACACTTTTGGTAGAAGGTTAACTTTCAAATTTTTCTGCCCTTGGGCTTTGTGTCTTTTTACGTATGTCCTTAAAAACACAACTAATCTTTTTGTATTGCTTCCTTGTCCACTTGATCAGAAACGGTAATGAAGTAGTAATAACGTGGGAATTGCCTACAAACTGTAAACAAAGAGTGGCTTTTATCAGAACATTTTGTTATGGAAAAGAAACAGTGAACTCTGGTATTACTGACAATGGCTGTAATGAAGACAGGTCTAACCAACTGCATTCCTTGCATGCACACGCAACTTTTGATTACTCTGTCTGCACCTTTCAGTGTTTCTACTAGGCAGTTTCCAAACGCTTTCTAGGATTTCCTAGTGTTTCTACATACATCCAAAATTTTGTGGGAGATGGTTTTGGCAACCTTTTGCTTCCTCTGTGTGCAGACTGCTAGGAAAAGACCATCACTCCTAGAACACTTCAAACTCTGCCATCTGTCTTTTATACTATTAACTGAAATATTTTGGCTATAAAACTACAGTCTGGCTCAAAGAAACCAATATAAAAATATCAGCAAAAGAAATAGAACAATGTTAAAGAGAATGTTAGGAGGGAAAGGAATAGAAAATGTTGGGGGAGGGGAAACGGGGAACAACAGAGGAATACAATGAAGAAAAAAGGCACATGAAGAAAAGGAGTCACAAATTACGTGTTCCTGGAATGAAGTAATTTTGAATGAACAGCAATCAGCTGTAGTATCTAAAACCCCAGCAGACAGGGATGCCTGTGTTTTATACAACAGAGTTATTTTTCTCTAGTAAAAAGCAAGCAGGAGAGGTGATTTACTGAAACCATGCTGTCACGCTTCCTTCTTTTTTGCTTTCTGCCTCCAACTAGTTTTTTCTCTTTTTCATCTCCAGAGGTGAATAAGTCGTGACTTCTCTGCAGGGACTCCTCTCCTTTTATTTTTTAATAAAAATACCCAAATAAATCCTCATTTTGTGGTGGAGATATCTCAGCAGAAGTTTGGGGATGTTGATAATAATAGATAATAATAATATCAGTAATCCAAGTGACAACTGTAGACTTCAAACCTGAGCATTGGACCTCTGGAGTTCAGCCATATACACCTTATAGATATGGTTTGGAGTATGGATAGTGGTCTATGTTGTCCTGGGTTCGGCCAGGACAGGGTTAATTTTCACCGGAATCCAGGAAGGGACACCGCCGGGCGGGCTGACCCCACCTGGCCAAACAGAGCAGGGTATTCTATACCATGTGCCGTCATGCTGGGTTCCGGAGGGTATGAGCGGGGCGGAGGGAACTCTCTCGCGGCTCGGGAGCGCACGACGGCAGTCGGGGAGAGCGGCTTTCTGTGTTGTGTGGTTTGTGTTGTGTTTTCTCCTTATCTGTATCATTGTTGTTACTGTTCCTTTTGTTTGCTGTTCTGTTAAACTGCCCTTATCCCGACCCACCAGTTTCTGCCTGTTTCTTTCCATTCTCCTCCGCATCCCAGTGGGGGGAGGGGCGGCCACGTGGCGCTTTTGTTGCTGGCTGCATCTAAACCCTAACAGATGTCTAAACTCAAGACTAAATATCAACTGTATCAGTAATGCATTCTTTACTGTAACACAAAACAAGTCCAAAAATATTAGTAGCAGACTGCAGAAAAGTGAACTTGAGCCCATCTCTGTGAGAAAGCAGTTACTCAGTTTAACATTTTGAAAGTGGAAACCCACCTACCTGTTCCTCTTCTCTGATATTACCTGCTTTTTATAGTCTGTTTTGAAAACCTTTCAGTTCTTTCAGGTTCATGGATTCCGTAAGTAGTCTTTCTATTTGTGTTTGGGTTTTGTTTTTTTTTCTCAAATTATTCTTGTTATATTGTCCTGTTTCAGATGAAGTGTCCTTGGAACTGTGGGCCTAGATTGAGAAATGCTCTTCATAGAATCTACATATTAACAGTTTTATTTGCTATTGTGATGATGATTAAGCAGGACAACTCATTCCATATTAGTACAAAGGAAAGCTAGAGAAACCTAGAGAAAGAAGGAAAATGTTTCCAGTACCGCTAAACCAACTGTTGATCTTAGGAAAAGTAGCTTAGTATTTTTACCATATTTAATCGAAACCCAAATAAACTGTAGTTAACCAAATAGCTGTGCATTCAGGCAGAAACTACAAATGACTGTATAAAAAAACACACTCTTCATTGCTGGCTTTTAGATTTTATGCTGCTGAAAGCTACGGATAGAGTTCCTTGTTTAACTCGGGTTATATGAAATTTGGCTTTTGTAGGAGTTGGATCAGTTCAGTTCTTAGTACTGTTAAGTAGTTTATAGTCAGTATTCTCGCCCATGCCACAAATGGTTGTTGTCTTGTGTAATGACATAGAATCGTAGAATGGTTTGTGCTGGAAGGGACCTTAAATACCGTCTAGTTCCATCCCCCCTCCCATAAGGGACCCCTTCCACTAGACCAGGTTGCTCAGAGCTCCATCCAACCTAGCCTGAAGCGCTTTCAGGGAGGGGGCATCCACAGCTTCTCTGGGCAACCTGTTCCAGTGCCTCACCACCCTCGTGGTGAAGAATTTCTTCCTATTGTCTGATCTGAATCAGCCCTCTTTTGGTTTACAGCTGTCACTCCTAGTTGTATCACCACACTCCTTGATAGAGAGTCCCTCCCCATCTCTCTTGTAGGCCCCCTTGAAGTACTGGAAGGCTGCTATAAGGTCTCCCTGGAGCCTTCTCTTCTCCAGGCTAAACCACCCCAAGTCTCCCAGCCTGTCCTCATAGGGGAAGTACTCCAGCCCCTGATCATCCTTGTGGCTCTCCTTCCTTAATATATGTGATGAAAACATAAATTAAAAATCCGAGTGCTGCTCAGTTCCTTCAGTGACTTTCTTCCATGCTCTTTATTGACTAATGGCGTTAGTATTAGGAAATTATACTTTGTCAAAGTTGGTGAAACCATCATCTTTCCTTAAATATGCTAATAATACTATCTTTTCTATTTGATTCTCTTGCATTAGAGTAAGACTGCTTTCACTTTGTCAACTAAGAAATGTGATCTAATTTACTAGCAGGTACTATGACGCTATTTAGGTGGCATTACAGGGATTTGTGGCATAGACATGACACTCTGCTAAGGAAAATACCTGGAACGGTGAGAATGTGCTGGGAAATTAGCATATAAAATGTAAATGATGCTGGAGACATGAAGCTGGATTAGAAGATTTAAGGGGATTTATAATGAAATAAAGGAGAACAACGCTAATACCTTAGAGACTGTTTTTTTTCTAAAAATGAGTGCATGCACATTTTATTTTTGCTTATATTACTCGTTGGAAAATTTCATTGCTAAGTAAACTATTTTTAATTATATTACAAATTCGCCTTTTTTCAGAAGATATATCCAAATAAAATTCATGGCATGGTTATAGTAAAGTGTCTTTGAAATGTGAATTTCATCTATATCATAATTTTAAGTGTTAATGTTCATAATGTCTTGGCCGAAATCCAATGGTGGTAATTACAGTTAGCAGATCAAATTTCACCTGGCAGTTTCCAGTGGAGGGAATAGGTTTATTTCTTTCCTACACCATTACCAGATCCTCTTAACAGCTGCCATGTATAGCCCTGGAGACGTTAATCAGAAAAAGTCTTATTAATATACTGAAGTGGAAAGTGTAATTCAAGGATCTGAATTTTAATTTTCAGATTATTCTGTAGATTAATGTTATTAATAGAAATCAGTGCATTGCAACAAGGATTTTGGTCTCCTGTGCTGCATTAAATGCAACCTGACAGCATTTAAAAAAACCCCAAACTTTAGTAGGAAATAGGTATAGCTATGATGGAAAACATGACTTGGTAAATGCACAAGATCTCAAGAAGTAGCTTTGGAGGAACAGATTGAATCCTGTTCATAGGAGAATGAGTTACTTGTGAGCAGGAACTGGCTCCGCTCTCACCACTGACTGTACAGCATGTGGGAATTCCAGGGTTAGTCTGGGGGCTTCCGAGGTGGGATGACAAGGAGTGATTCGTTTGCACAGCTTGATGTACTCTAGCCTGTAAAAATTTAATTCAAAGCAATAATAGTTGTTCTTTTGAGCATGAACAACAGGAAAAGAATTTTTGTGAATTTTGTTTAGTGCTTTGTTTTCCTACACGCTACTGTGTGCCACTTCATCCTCCAGAACAGTACTTAATTGGCACGTGGTGATGGAGACAGTGCTACTAGCTCTCATAACTTTTTTGTGATTCACAGTATTTAGGGGCTTTCTTCAGATGCGAAGCTGTAAATTTCTACAACTGCATGAGAGTCACAACAGGAAGTTGAAATAAAAGCAAATTTCTTATTCTCTTTATTGCAGACAAGAGCTTCATAGCTGAAAGCAAGCAAGCCCAAACTTTAGCCATTTAAAAAAATCTCCTGATTATTAAAACAATTTCAAGATTATTTTAGAACTTGACTGATAACTCTGAAGTTCTGAAGATGACAACAGAGTGCATGTGCTTTTTTTTCCCTTTGTGTGTGATAAATCCTAACTGAAGCCAATATTTGCTAACGTACTGTTTTATATAAACCTTTGGTCTAAACCAGAACTTAGAAAACACATTGCAAGATCTATTTAAAGTATCTTTTTATCTTTAATAAATAAACAAATAACCCCTAGCATAACACAGTCCCGCTCTTTTGCACCTTTGTGCCCCAGCTGCATTGTGACCTTCTTAATGCTTCCAGTGCAGTGAGTGTACAAAAGCTTATTATTTCAGAACCTTCCGAGTAGTGAGTTTTGTATTGTTTTTTAATTAGCATTTTAATTGCTCATCAAAGTAATTGAAAACTGTTGAAAAAATGGTGCTTTTACTATCCCTTTGGTACTAGTCAACACTAAGTGTTTCGCAAGGTCAAATGTGCGCTTGTGATAGTGGGAACTGTCTTTGCTGACATGATGCCAAAGGCTTGGCAGGTAGACATGTTTTTACTGTGCCTTGCAATCTGCCTCTGCCCATGGTGGGGGAACAAAGAGGTGTTATTCTGTGCATAGCTGCTTGTATAAAATTTGCTCTGAGAAGATGTATTACCTTATTACTTATCAAAGCCAGACTTCACTTCTTGTAAGCATACAGTATGAGTCTTAAGTGGTTAATGCTAGTAGGGAAGCTTTAATTTATGTTAGTGCTCTTTGACAGTGTGTGCACTCAGGGATGCTCATCTCATATGCTAACATATGATCACTGGAATCTAAGCTAAGGCTCAGTTCCTGGAACTGTCTAAAGAAGACATTGAACAGGCAAGGATTCAAGTAGGCTGGGTCATATTAAGTTGGAAGCTTTACTAAAAGGCTATGAAATAATTGTTTAGATATTGTTTAAACAAACTGCCTGCGCCCTCCCTAATTTTACAGGAAGTAATGAAATGACCTTACTAGTCAGTTTGTCTTCCCTTACGTTGAACGTACTTTGGAAATCCTGCTCATTGTCTTATCTCCTCAAGTTTTACGTTTTACTCGGCAATGAACTTACACTTCTTCAGCTACAAGATCCCTGCTGGGAGGATTCCAGCAGTTAGATTTATCTATTTTCACTTTAAATGTATAGTTTCAAATATTTCATATATTGTCTTTGGACTTATTTTCCCATCCCACTTGTGCAAAGGCAAATGTGCTTATTGTTCTTCGGTCTAAAAATCAGTGCGTGAAAAGCAATAAATGTGAGAGGAACCCATCCTCTTCTGTGGATGCCTCTTTTCTGCTTAATCTCCCCAAATTTCTTAGTTGCAAATACTTGACAGTGCTCTATTGAGCTGGTGGAAAAGTTCCCTTTTGTTCATTCCTTGTAAGGAGGATTAGGACATCGTAGTCTTTATGAACTACATTATCTGTCTTCATGCAGTATGAGGAATGTAATTCATAAGTCTTCTCAATGGCTTTGTAGGACATCTTTCTAGTTTTTTACTAGAAATGTTGGGTTTAGAAATGTGTTAACACCCATAAAGTTTCTTCAAGAAATGAAAACTGAATGGAATAGAACAAAAGCTTTTTGTTTCAGAAATAGATTTTTGTTCAAATTTATGTTGTATTCCAGGTAACTGTTTTATACTACCTTTTTGGTTTTACAGTATTTGTGGTTTGTTGCATAGCAGAGTTGCATGATAATATTAGAAATCACCTATGGAACAAATTCCAGGTCTTGGCAAACTCATGTTGCTTTCCTCCAGTCTAGCCCCTCTGTGTGAGCTGAAGATGGACTATTTGTTCTTTAACTCTGAGTGTTTAATGTATGAAGAATTGCTTAGATAAACTGTGTACTTGAAAGTATTGTCCTTTCAATGACGATTGTGATTTTCAGAGCTACTAACCAGTCACAATGCTTGCTAAAGTTAGTGGATGTTGTTTTAAGCCCATATATTTCATGTTAAGAATCTATTTTTACATCTGTTTTAAGAGATAAACCTTAATCTTTTCAGTCAACCAGTTTCTGAAGCAGAGGTATACTGCAGATTGAGCAAGAGGGGGAAAAAAAAAATCATTGCACTAACTTTGATGAACCTTCAAAGTTCTTCAGGGCATAATAATGGTCACAGAACATCTGAAGTCTTACAAAAAGCATATTTTACTTTGTGCTCATTGGTAAATTAGGATTAATTGCTAGCTGAGCTTGCACTTGATGTGTAATTGGCTCATTGTCACTGAATAGGCTTAAGAGGGGAAACTATGCTGGTTATTGCTTTGGAAGTTAAAAAAGGAAGTCTCTGCTATGTTTGAAATGAAAATAAAACAGCTAGAGATTGACCCATTGAAACACTTCATACTTTTCATTGCTAGCAGGAGATCTTCAGCGAGGCAGATCAAATGTAATTATGGAGAGAACATAAAGAAAACATCGTTGTTTGCCCTGCTGTAATGAGGACAGCTCAGCAGGATTGGTCCTGAGTGTGCTGGATTCTGACTGGTGTACAGGCTCGTATGCTGCAGAGCTAGCAGGGGTCTTAGTCGTTTAATTATAGGGAGTTATTTCTGCTTTTGCAAGCACTAGTAACTTTCTTTTTAGAAGAGGTAAGAGCTTGCCTGCTTCATATCCTGAAGGTGCTTTACAATTATTAAGCAATTAGTGTGAACAGCACCTGGGTGTACTTCTGTCTGTTCATATGTATGTTGTAGAGATGGATATAACCTAAACCCAAACATGTCTATTTACAGATGGAGAAACAAACCAAAATGAGTTCTTTTGGCGTGTCTGAAAACATGTTCAAAGAGTTTAAAGTTGTTTTCTATGTGATAGCTAATCAATGACAAATGTGGAAATATGATTTGGTAGTGAACTCCTGATCCTTTTTGACTGGATGAGGATTTAACTCCAATACAAACATCTGTCTCCCGAGTCCTGGCTTCCGGTTCTTGTATCCATCTTTTTCTTTTATGAGTAGGAACTGGAATATCATTTAAACTGAGAGAAAGGAAAGGATATTTGTAGTTCTTTAGGTGAGAATGTTCAGTTCCTACAGGTATGTTTCAGAAGTCTTTGAGAATTCTCTGCTATCTAAAGAGGGCAAAGAGGATCTGTCAGCAGCTGATTGTGAATAGAAACCTGATTGAAAAGGTCCGAGTTGTTCTCTGAAGAATTCTTTTGCATGCTGCAGACTACATAGGGACCCAAGGGAGACTAATCTAACTTCACTGTGTAATGTTAGGCAATGTAAACATGCTCTTCTGACTGTCTTCCTGAAAATCCATGTATGAATTTCTTATAAAAACAAGCTTCAACAATGAACACCTATATACATAAAAGCCTATGACTTTTAATTATGAAAACAGTGAGTGATATATACCAAGAAAATAAAAGTAACATGTCAAAAGCCATCTTGCAGTACAGTTGATAACATTTCTTGGTGATCATATCTTGACTTTGATTTTTTTTTTTTTTTGGATACAGACCACCACTGAAGCTGTGAGGGATTTATTAGTGGCTACAGAAGTACTAAGACACCCATATTTTACATTTGTATATACTCAAAATCATAATATTCTTAGGCTTTTCGCTGTGTAATATATTTATCCACAAACAGCCCTTGGAAGTTAGAAACAACTTTGAATTATCTTTCCCATGGGAAGTCCCAACAAATTGGCATTGTTTTCTTTCATTTCCAAGTTGAGATGAAAAGCTAAATTTCTAGGTTTTTAAAGAATTTTTTTTGATGATACCAAAAGACGTTGCGTGCATATAGTTCAAATGACATCTATAATGTCATAGTTCAAAATAAAGGAGATATTAAGGATTATTATGTACCTTATCAAAACAATATTTTAACATTACTGAAATTAAATTGGAATGTGTAGTAATTAATGTTGACATTGCTCTGTATGAAATTCTGCCCACAACAATCCTTCCTGCAAAATGCTGAGTTTTCTGATGGAAAACTCTTTTGTTAGTTTTCACCAATTCTTATAGGAAAGTGGTGTTCTCAGACACGTAGATAATTTGCTCAATAACTTTTCCTTGAATACATGGGTCATAGCATATTAAAATATATAATTTATTGTAATCTTAATTTTTTGTCCCTTTGCATAAAAATCATCTTGGATCGAATGTGGCTGAGCTTAGAAAAATAAATTAGGGAAAATTGGATGACTTCCTCTTATTTCCTCAGATTAATCTGAAATACTAAAATATTGTTCTACTCGGTAAATAAAATTACTTTTCAAAGTGATAAGATTGATTGTGAGCGGGTCATTTATTGAACTCCGATATCCTTCTAAAAATTGTAGCTTGTGTCTTAACCTGGCTCGTGTGTAGGCATGGATGCCACAGGTTCTCTGGTGTGTTCTCCCCAGCCCTTTCAGTCTCCCTCCAAAAAACCGACAGATGGCCGAGTCCCTGTGTCCCAGATGGTCAGTACTAGCTTATAGGTCTGTAGTACTTGATCTTTCTAATTGATTCTTATGCATCTAGGTTTTCTCCTTGTGACTACAAGCATCAGTCAGAATCCTTAATCCGTCCAGAACGGTTGTGTGCTCTGTGTTTTCAGTTTTACTGAGCATGGGATCAAGTCCTTGTGGAAGAATAATATTTTCATGGAACTATCTTTCTGCATGCAAATCATGCTGTTTCTTCCTTTGGTTTACATTCTTCAGAGATGTATTTTTCTCACTCAATGGATGCTGTGTGTGTGCGTAAAAAAACCCACCGAATAAAATACGGCAATCTGTTTTCTTTCCAGTTGTATTGCTGTTGTCTTCCTCTGATCCACTCACCTGGAACAGGACAGAAAAATCTTAGAAGAGCTTAGCAATACCAAACCTGGTGTCTAAGAAGTGAAAATACCAATGTTAAGATAAAAATACTAAAATTATATATATTTTTTTTCTTTAAGCAAAGAACGGAGAAGTATGATAGTTCGATGTTGTGACATATAAAATCACTGTGTCTTGATTCACCATGGGTACAGAAGCTTGTGAGGAAGGATATGATCACTAGGGTCTAGTTGTTTAAAAAAATCTTAATGTAAAATTCCAAAACATGCAGAAACGTTCAATTGTATTTTCACTGCTTCTGAATCTAATTTGAGAGTTTGGGATTTTGCTGACCAATCCAGAAACTTGACCTTATCCCTCTGATAGACTATTGTGTCCTAATATGCATAGTTTTACACTATGTAGGTCACTGCAATGTCCATGTGCCTTAAGCAGTAGTGACTAACATCTGTCACATGCCTGTCACACATGTCCTCAGGCAGAAAAGTATGAAAAATCTTTTTTTTGCAGTGTGTTTCCCATCTGCCTTCTCTGGTTTTGCTTATAAGCAGAAGGCAGGACTCAGCTATGAGCTGGGATGTTTTATAGCGTCTGAACCTTGAACTAATTTTTTGGGATGTAGAGTGGTGGAGATCTATAGTTTATTTTGGTTTTTTTTTTTTTTTATAATGTGGAATACATAGAGAGGAAAGTTTAAGAAAAGGATACCAATGTTGTGGTACTCATGTTTTAAGCAGTATTCTAATCACTGGGCTATTTCCTATTCTGGAGTACATATTCTCCCTTTTTTTGCCTCAAAAAAAAAAAAGTGGCATTATTTTAGCAGAAACTGGTTTTTGTTATGGTTTTGGTATTTTTTTTAATCTTTTATTTCTTAGGATGGGAAAACTAGTACATCTGCTTGCCCAGACCTCGATTACTGCAGTATTCAGCTATTAAAAGGGTTGGTTTGATTGTTAGGTCAATCTACCTATACGTTAAACCAGCTAGACATGCTTTGCTTTCTTACATACTTCCTTTCTGTATGGCATGGGAAGGGCTGGGTGCAGACACCCTCCTGACAGGTAGTAGAAATTAGCATTTGACTGTTAAAGTTAAGGTTGTTTAATGCATTGAAACAAAAATGTTTGTATTGATGGGGAGATCTGCTAATTATTTTATATGCCTGAAACCCAAGGATAACCCCCTAAAGAAAGTATGTGGAACATTGTACCTCATATGTGTAAAATATGTCAACAGAACTAAATAGATGACAAAGCTGTGAGGAATATTTTTTTTAATTAAATTTCTTTATATACCCTTTATTAGTGTATCACTTATGTGATCATTTGATCTGCTGTGTTGGTACATATAGCAGTAGGGGTATTCCTGGTGGTGCTATATGAGTAATCAGAGTTGGTGCCTCCAAGGCAGGGTCACTTACTGGGAACAACAACGTTAGCGGAAGTATGAGTTGCTGCTGTCCGTGAAGTAGTTGTATTGCATGGAAAGTTTTACTCTTCAACTTCCTTGCATTCCCTCATCACCCTCAAAACAACAGATTTTCTGATCATGTATATTTTTTCTTTCCATCCTGGCCACATTTGAATCGCAAATGGAGAGTAGTGTGCTGTTGATTTTCCATAGGAAGGAGGTCATAGTGTGTAGGCAGGACAAGTGCAGCAGGATACTTCAATGGCATTCAAACCTTAACAGCTAGGGGACCAGAACTTCAGGATATTTGAACGGATTTAGCAGGCAGTGCAGACACAGCATTTGTGTGCCTCAGCCTCTAGACAGAACAAAGGATGACCTACACTAAACCCGGTAAACATAAGAAACCATATTAAGACTGGATTTATTAAATGGGAACACCTTCCTCTCTGTCTCATCTTAATGTCTTCAGTGTAAGTAAACCATAATAATCCTAAAGAAAGTGAAAGGCAAGAAAGGAAAAAAAGAGAAGACATATTCTAGAACATAGCAATTTTGTCTGTATGTCTATCCTTCTCTTGGGCAACTAGTAGGGAGGATGTAGTTAGAAAAATTACTTTACAACAATAATCAGGAAATAAGAAATTTTATATTCTTCTTTTTTGTTGACTTGGTTTTCTGCAAAATGAGGCATTTTCCTTTTCCAGAGACTGGGAGAAACAAAGACTTTACCAGTTTTACGTGATTTTGCATTTCCTCCTGGCTGATCTTTTATGGTTTTTCCTTTCTGACTCATGCCAAGACTGCTTGACATATTGTAAGTGCATTTTCTGTCTATAATGAAATGGAGAAGTGTAAATGATGGATATGCAGTAGGCTTGGTCACTCCTATATGCCTTGCTATTGATAAGTAATCTTAGGTAGCCAGAAGTGAACGTGTATTTACTTCAAAGCCATCTGGGCTCCCTTCATTCAGATTGTCTGTGACACCATGAGTGTGTTGTCCTTGCAGTGATTCATACCTCTTGCTTCAGAAGATTCCTCTTTACCTCACTCCTTGTAAATAAGTGAAATAAAGTAGATCACTTCTTTACATAGCAGCTTGTAAATGTACGATCTTTCCTCTTCCACAGACAGCTGGAACTCTCCTTTGTAGCTGAGAGCAGGTATTAATGTTTTCATTTGATTTCTGTAGTACGTGCATACTCGTATTACTGCAACCAGATTCTAACCTGTTTTGCCTCAGTTTTCCAAGTGTAAAGTGAGAACAGTATTTCCTTACACCAGAAAGTTTGTTTTGTAGCCTTGCTAATTAGTATCAGCAACATTTCACATAGTGAAGGTCGGTTACTGACAGAACATGAGTTAAAGCTCAAGTTTGCTGCTCCATGGATAATGTCTTTTGTATCGTGCATTTCACATGTCCTCAGTGATTCACTGGATTTTGTATTCACAGTTAAGTGTCCTCTGCCACTGTTATATGGCCTTTTAACTTTGAGTTCATTATCTGGTTCCTGTTAGGGGAAGCTGCTAAGACGTTTATGAGAACTATCATGCCGCTCCTAACTAATGACACTTCATTTTGGCTGGTGTATTTGTCATTTCATACTACTAGGATCTGATTTCTCATTCAACTTTCAGATGTGTCTGAGATTCTTGTTTCACAAGATGAAGCTGACTGAAGAGTTACTGTACCTTACCTCTTCCTTCGCTCGGGCTAATTAATTTCAAGGCATTTTAAGGTCTGACTCAACTTCTAAATGTCTGAATTAGACAAATCTGTAATTTTTTTTTCCTCTTTTTGAGATAATTTATGCATTTGTGAAATCAGTGAGGACAAGTAAATCTCGGTTATGTCAAGGAAATAGAAATATTCCTATGGGTAGGGTTAGCAGGTCTAAATTCTGTCCTAGACTTTTTCTGGATACAGGCTTGTTTCCTGCTTGCTCATCAGTGTAGAGAGCTAAGAGGTGTGCTGGGACATCAAGTGAGACATCGGGAAATCACAAACTGGCTTGTGAGATCCATGGCATGAAAGTGGAAATCCCCAGTCGTGTTTCCATGCATTCAGCAGAAATCTTTTTTTCTTTTTAAAAAAAAAAGGGTGGGGAGAAAAAAAGATTTATTATTCACTGTTTTATTTTGGGAGACAATATGCTGGTATCCTTCACAGTGATGTTCATACCTGACAGAGTTGTTGTTCTGGCCACCTGGAGATGTTATTACTTGAACCTTGGTTCATGCGTTAATGTCCATTTTAACAATCATTAGATCTGAAAAAACACATTGAGCAAGATAGCCAGAAGTTCTCCATGTCTCCAATTGGACCCAATCTTCAAACCGAGGATGCTTGGTGCTAGTTATTTTATATAGCTGCTGGATTTTTAAGAGAAATCAGCAATCTACAGTTCCCAGTAGGAGTAATGAAGACTTTTATAGTCTTTTCTTACATTACTCCTTCTGCAGTAGCTACAGGAATATGAAATATTTTAAAGGGTATAATTGCTTTGTGTTTTACTTTCTGTTACAGATAATTATTTAAAAATGATGGCGAGGAAATTACCCTTCAGAAGCTGACTAGTGGAAATTGAATGAGCACATAGATATAGGCTACCTGGTAGCCAGTAAATTCTGTTTCTTATTTCTACTGTTGACAGTGTTTTCAGCCAACAGCTGTGGAAAGAATATGGTAAATCTAAAGCTGTATAATCAATTATTTTGTTACAGTATTTATTATTTTTTAAGCTACAAGCAGCCTGAATCTGGAGCACCAAGAATATCTTTTCTCTCTACAGTAATTAACAGTATCTTGTCCATTCAGCTGTGAGATATTAACTGCTTAGGAATGATCTTACACCTTGAAATCTTCAGATGTTTAAAATCAGATATAAGAATGTCCATAATGTGGTTCTAGGAGGGGAAACAATTTTGAAAGAAGACCTGGTTTAAATTGAAGATGCTGTTTATTAATAGGTTTAAAACAGACTTAAGTTATGAGTGTAAAAGTTTGGGTCATTAAATGTGTGTTTTTCCTCACTCTGACATTTAAAGTGGATTATTGCCTTTCTTTTCTCTTGCTGAGAATCTTAGAATTCAACACAAAAGATGCTATCGGAATTCTCTAAATATTAAAAATCTGACCATGTTTACAATTTTCTGTGGGATTCTCTAATAATATTTACACAAAGTTATCACCTTTTATTAGATGATAGTGATGTCTTCGTTGACCTGAATCTTAAAGAACTTCTTGTTGTGCCTGTCAAGCGAATTTTAAGGTTATAAAAATGTGATAGCTTGTACAGAAGCTCCAGTAAACATCTTAGTTTGAACATTAGGCATCCACATTTTGATGGAGGAGTGATGAGATGAGGAAAAGCATCTCAATAAAAGCCCGTGCTCCATCGTAAGAAGCTATTTTAGTTCTGCCTTGCACCTCTACAGGTCAAAACCTGGAAATACAAAATTTCTTTTGCCTCGGTTCCCCTTTTTAGATCACATATTCTTTGCTACCTTCCTGTGGAGATGTAGTATGCAGACTTTTTTTTTTAATAGTTGATAGTTGTAGAAAACACATCAGCTAGATGCTTTTGAAAAGTAGAATGCATCTTGGTGTGAAGTGCAAGCAAAAGTTTAGCAGCAGTTTAAAAGTGTGCTCCATCAAAGAGACGGGCCTGTAGCGACATAATAACTGCATCAAATGCATCACAAATAAACAAGCGCGTGGTGTTTTCAGTTACTTTTGAAACGTCTGATAACAGAGGAAGGTCTCCTCAAAGAGCGTTTTAAGACCGTAATGTAATTAGAGGTAATAATAACAACCGAACATGTACAAAAGGGAAATTCACAGTGGTTTCAAGGAAGTTTAGTCTTTTTAACTTGTTTATGTGTTTAAGGTCTAGTGTTGCATGAATACCCATGGATAGAGCGTGCCAAAATATATAAGGTTATCTTTTCTTTCCTAGAACATTTGTATTAATTTCTAGTGCTTTAGATTAGACTGTTAGATGTTAATAAAAGGAATCATGTGATAGGTGTGAAGATTTAGATTCCCAATGTGTGGAACTGGTATATGGGTAAAAATACATCAAGGCTTTCTTTATCGATCCAATCTTAAGGATGTAATACTGTCAGATTTTTTCTTGCCATAATACTGACCTTTAAGAGGATAATTTTGGTATTGGCTGTTTTCACTGGGAAACTAACTGTATTGAGGACAAAGGAGATAAAGGATTTACGTTCAGATTTAGTTGGTGGCATTACAGAATATCTTTATATCAATCTTATTTTTAGACCTGCACAAGGATGTTTACTTCAGTTCACTCCAATAAATCTATGAGAAAATGTACAACAAAGAGAGACAAAATAATTCATTAACTTGATAAACAATTAGTAAGGTATTAGGAAGCTGTCACATACCATGTGCTAAGTAAATAACATTTAATCTAAATAATGTCGTAACATATTTCTACCTGTCTAACAAAATGCAGTTTTACTCACAATGAGGAGGTGACATTCAATTTATAGCTTGAGCCAAGTCTGGTAATTCCAGGGAAGCTGAAATATCCCAATAAGTACAGTCCTATGTAGGAGTCAGTGTTCTCAACATAGTGGGTGAAAACATGCTAACACATCTGCATGTATGTTCCCATCTCTCAGGATGCTCCCCAGGAACAGAAATGTGCCTTTATAGCAGTATGAAGGTTCACTGTCTTAACAGTTCACAAGAAGACAAAGGATGTTTAAGTGCAGTTGCGAAATGTTTGTGGTGTTCACTCTTTGCATGTTGAACAACCATGATGTTTCTGCTGTTGTGAAGAGAGTTTCTCCAGGGTTTAGGATGCTGGACAGGGTATTACTCATACCCAAGCAAATTTTCTGCTCTGTCTCAGACCGATAACAGCCTGTCTGTGTGAAATCCGCAGACCTTTTGACAGCTGCTCTGTGGGCCTGAAGAGGACACTTCTACATTACAGTACTCTGGAAGAGACTTGGAAGGACCAAGAATGGTAGATCACTGACAGCAGGTGAATTGCTCTGTAACACTTACATGATAGTGATATTGCAGTCCTTGCCTCTACTGTCTATCCTGCCAGTTGAAAAGAGTGAAGCAGTAGAAAAAAAAAAGAAATTCATACTGTTCTTCTGCTGTCCATATCTTAGAGAAAAAAAAATTCTCCAGATGATACTGAGCAAATACATTTAAACTATGTTGTGTTGTACTTAGATTATGCGTTAATGCATTAATGTCTTGCGGTTCAAAGTTGTTGGAGTAATTTATTTAGTGTTTTCCAAAGGTCTGTACTTTAATGCTGAAAGCCTTATGTTTCAACACTCCTGATGATTAATGAAAAAATACCATGCTGCGTTGAAACCATCGTATTTTGGTTACTGAATTAATTTTTGGTTGCAGTAGAGATGCTTGGGGTATATCTTATTGGGGAAGTTGTGTATCTGGGAATAAGGGAAGTGAATGCAGCTCCGTGCCACATTTTTTTGGCTAGATTGTTTTCATGTCCTGGACAGTGTCATTCAAAATTAGCATAGTTGTTCTACTTCTTAAGAGTAGGCTTTAGTATGACTGCACGTTGGTAGAGGTAACTTAGAAAAACTGTATGGATTAGAATCACAAGATAAATATCTTTTATATTTATGAAAGTGTGCATGTATCATCTGGATTTTTCAGTGACGTCCTAATTCTGAGCTACGTCTTGTAGCGTGCATTGTGTCTGCAAATAATTGCTTATTCTTTCTGTGGAAGAGCTGTGAATGGCATAAAGAATAGGCAGTTTGCTCAAGCCTTGCTTCCTTGGTTTTATGAATGGGTTGGTACTTCAGCTGCCGCACTGGCAGAATACCTCCAGGCTGATTTTTTTGTTTATTGCATTGCCATTTGTAGTGTGCTTATAGACCAGCTCAAAAAGAGGTGGTTCTTGATGCCTGAATGTAATAACCTACCTATAAAAGAAATGGGAACCGTTCATTTTGCTGATTGATTAAATACTTATTATTAAATATCTTCTAAGCTAAAATTTTCTGAAGAGCTAGTAAGTGATGTAGCTGAGTGCCAAATATTGAAAGTACAAGCCTCTCTTCAGCTTAATCACAGGATCTCTGATCTTTTCATTATATTTTAAGGCCTCTTGAAGTGACAAGGTTGATACAAAAAAATAACATGCAATCACAAAATAACTGCATGTTATGTTTTCCAAAACACTGAGGTAGCTACATAATAATTACTTTTGGAGCTATTAAATGAAAATGCACAGCAGTATTTGGGAATATGTGATTACTCAGAGGATTTCTTTATTGAATCTCTAACTTGTATTAAATAATAGGTTCCCCCCTCCTTCCCCTTATGCGACACCTCATGCTTGATGATATTAAAGTCTTTTCTAAATTTTATTAAATTAATCCCTGGGGCAAATCTGCTCAAAGTAAAGGCGTGATCTCAGTGACTGAGCATGGACATTAGTTAAGACTGAGTGATACTATATGATAGGAGGAGGATGGACGAAAGAAGGTATTACACTCCTTTATGAGACAGAGATTTTCAATGTGGAGAGATGCACTTCAACAATGGCATTGTCAGATTTGAATCTCACAAATTGAAGCTTGTGGTCTAAACATCAAGCAAGCACTTTTTCTGTATTTTGCAGTTATTAATTAGTTTTGTTATGCTATTAATGCATTGAAAAAATGTACTCTACATTGTTTTCCTGAACAGTTTTTAAGAACAGAACCTGAACAGTTTAACATTACATTCTAGTTTACAATCCTGATTATTTTAAGTTTCTGATTTATCTTTTTGTAGTACAGCAGTTCATGAAGAGTTAATAATGCACTCCTTCCCTCCTCTACTCCCCTCCTCACAAAGAGTAGTCAGAACTCAAAGCAGGACACTTCCTTGCTGAAGGACAAATATATCTGTGGAAATTTTAGATGCCAAGCAGTATGTCTGCAAGAAGGATATCTGTTTCCAGACAGGTTCAACGTGTGTAGCAATGATCCTGTAGCGAAGCCAATAGCAAACCAAGGAAGAGATATATTTTTATCTAAAAAAACAGCTTTAATCAGCACTTCCTCCCCTTCTCCTCCTTCCCCTCCTTCCCCTCCTTCCCCTCCTTCTCCTCCTTTTTTATTATCTCCTCTAGCATCTGTTTTACAAAACAATTGAATCACATGTGGGAACTGCAAGGAGAATAATGGATTGAATGTATCTGGATGTATGTAATAATATGTAGTGGAAATGGAGTGCATGCAGAAATGGCACTAAAAGGCACAGAAAGCCAAGACAATTGTGCTTTACATGTGGTATAGAAGTGATTCAGAAGAGATGTTATGAATGTTATCAGAAACAGAAGGAGAAAAATTTGCAATGCAGATAAATAAGATTTTTAAAAGGCAAACTGTGAAGCAATTTGTGTAGCTGGAATTACTGAGAGGATAATTTATACCTACGGTGTTTTAAGTTTAGAAAGGGACCTAAATCAGTGTACAAGACATACCAGGTGGAAGTAATAGTTGATGACAAACACGACACAGGATTGCATTTGCTCAAGGTGGTGCTTTGGGCACTACAAAGTATTCCGGCAAGCGTTGTTTGATGGTCACACTCAGCATTGAAAGAAATGCACTGAAACCTGTTTGTATAAGCATCTTTTCAGCACCAAACTCTGAGAAATTCTTGCTGTGACCAAACTGTCCATTTTGATCAAATCTTCCAAGTATAGAAGGCTTCAGTTATTGAATAGTGTATGTAGGAAAAATGATGGGATTTGAAAATGAGAGCTTGGTTGCCTGTCTTCATCAACAGTACAGAGCAAGTTATTTATCTTGTGGAAACTAAAGAGCTAGAAAACATTTAAAAAACCAGATATTCTGAAGATCATTACTAACAAAGAAAATATAATGTATTACCATAGTGGCTGACAGTCTCAAAGTGAATGATAATTAAAAATGTTTCTTGAAATACAGGTTTTTGTTGTAAATGGAAGAGTTAGCAGGAAGATTAATCGCTTTTGGCAGCAGCCAAATTTTTGTCCATTTTTGAAGAAAGCACAAATGTATTTGCATTCTTACACATTACCATGACTGTTGAGAAGTTTTTTACCATTCTGTGAGCCTAAGAAAACAGACGCACAGTGTATATGTGATTTCCCAAATGCAACAGAAGGTCCTAGATGAAAGGTTCTAAAGTATACATGTTTACTATGAACATTAGAAACTTCATTCTGATTTTAGAAAGAGTACTCTGATTAATAAGTACTCTGATTAATAATTGATGTCTTAGGAAAATAAAAAAGAATGCATCCTTTTCTATCGGTTCTTTTAAATCCGTATGCTAGGAGCTGAAAGTAAAACCAGAAGTGAGGCATAGTAAGGCATTGTATTTTTTTCAGCTTGAAATAATATCTTCTCCAAACTTTCCTTGGGTTAAAGTAATTCAAAAAAGATTCACCCTCCCCAGTATTCTTGCTGCACATTTTTATTTACCAAACAGCAATATTGTGGCATGCAATACACAGATGAAGGCAGCCACTGCCTGTCTCTGTTAGGTCAACAGAATTCCAACAAGGTTTCCTTCATATTTTCCAACATACAGAATAATAGTGTGTTATCTCTATATTTAGATTCAGAAAAAGCTCAATCTCTAGTAAGTGGTGCGTTAATGGAATTGAAGGCTTGAGAGCTTACTTTTTTTTCCCTCTCCACTCAATGATCTTTTTATTTTCTTGCTTTGTCATTCTGAATGTTAAAGAACACTGGTTGTTTCACCACTGACAGAGGATGTACCATCTCAGATATTTTTAAGAACATTTAGTTCTCCATTCATTGAAATAGAAAAGAAGTAACAATGAGATCGTTCTCACTGGAGGTATACTGATCTTTTTCACAAGATTTTTTAGGATCGTGCATGAGTTTTCATCATATTGCTTTTTTTGTTCTGCACTGTGGCAAATTAGTGCTTTGTGGCAGCAGCAGTGGACCAAAATATCCATAAAACTGAGTGGCTTTGGCTGGTCTGACTGTATAATTAGTCTACTAAAAGAGATATGTTTAACAGAGTATGTAATTGTTCATTCTAGATTCAGTCAGAATAATATTCTAACATTTCTAGCTTTTTAAAAAGCTTCTTAATGACCACTAACTCCATTGTTACGTTCTATTCTGCATACAAAATAAAAGAGGTGAGTAAGACATCAGCAACCTTGTCCTTAGTATGCATACGTAGATGCAATTCTTGCAGCTTACTGTGGGGTGACAGGTGCTTGATAGTGCAAGCAGCACAAAGGTAGCTGGAGCTGTTACTGTGTATGGAGCTATCTGCGAACTGTCCAGAATTAGAGTCTTCTGTTTAAGAGCCTGATCTCCCTTGAGGTTTTTTCTAATTTTAACAGGAGCTGCTCAGTTGAGGCTGACAAAATTCAGTCAGATATACAATAGCAAGATGGATAACATGTAATCAGAGAGTAACACTTAGGGAGAACCTGTGGTGTCCTCATGCCAGCATAACAACCTTGTGTTTATTAAAATAAATATCCCCAAGCAAGACAGTGCCAAGGAGTTCGATAACAGAAATATTTTGCTGTCCTCCTGCTGCTGAGCGAACAGGGTCTGAAGGTGCCATCTCTAATTGAAAGCAGTCTGTGTGCTCGTAACATTTAAGGCTAATTTATTTGTTTCTGACAAATAACTGCATGCAGAGTACACGGGAAAGGGGCAGTGTAAGGCAAAATTGAGATAAATTTTCCAGCTGTGCTAAGGTATGATAGCAAATTCCCTGCATTATTATTGTAAGTGATGAAGATGATGGTAAAAATAGCAAAATAAAAGTGAGTCAAGGCAGTTGCAAGTGTTTTCCTGGTTTAAAGGTAGGTTCGTTGTTTGAGTGACACTTTCATGTGGCATCATCAAATGCCTGTGGGTCTAGTAGGAGTATGTGCTGTGCCAACTTGACTTACCATGTGAGACCTGAACTTGCAAAACAGGAAGCTGAACTGGTTACCAGCAGTCTTCTGTTCTTGATATTATCCCAATCCTTGGAGATATTCCAGATACTAAGGACCAGATACACATGATCCTGAGTAAACTGTTGGTTGACTGTATTTTGAGACAGGGATTGGACTTGGATGATGTTTAGAGGTCCCTTCTAACTTAAACTATCTTGTCATTCTGTGAAATTGTCTGCTGATGTATCCTCAAAATAACCCTGTCGTGGTTTAACCTGGCAGCTGGCAAATAAGCACCAGACAGCTGCTCGCTCACCCCTCCACCTCCCTCCCAGCAGGAAGGGGAGAAGAAATGAACAAAAGGAAAGACTCATGGATTGAGATAAAGACAGTTTAATAAGGCAATGGAGTAAATACTACTACTATTGGTAATGATAACAATAGTCATAACAATGCAAAACGACCTATAAACAATACCATTTTTCTCACCACCCAACAACTGATCTGCAGCCAGTCCCTGAGCAGAGATCACGGACAGCCCCATATTTGCACAAGTCACAAAATTCCCAGAAAATGCCAAACTCCCGGAACTGTTCAAACTGGCAGAAAACTGAAAAGCCGATAGCCTCCTGCCCCCCTGGCCAACACAATTCACAAATGGATCATGACATTTATGGTATAGAATATTTCCATTGGCAAATTTGGGCTATCTGCCTGGCTATGCTCCCTCCTGACTCCTGCACACCTTCTCTTTAGCTGAATAAGAGAAACTGGAAAAAGTCCTTGATTTCATAGCAACACATTCTTCTCGTACTAAATCCAAAACACGGCAACTACTGAGAGGAATATTAACTGTATCCCAGCTGAAATCAGGACACCCTGCAAGGTGGAAAATTCTCAAATTATAGAGCTGACAGAATTGCTCAAGGTAACGTAGTCATCCTTGTGACGTAGGATACAATCAGGTATGCTTCCTTCATTCCTGATAAATGCTTTTTCAGGAGGACTTGAATCCTTGGAATAACCTGGCAGGCACCTGTGGAGGTCATTTAGTGCAGCTGCTACTCAGTGTATGGCCAGCTTAGATCAGGTTATTGAGGGCTTTGTTCATCCAGGTTTTTAATATCCCCAAAGACAGAGATACGGCAACTTCTCTGGGCAACCAGCTGCAGTATTTGACAACCCTCATGGTGAATTTTTTTCTTCCTTGCATCTAAGGAGCTCACCCTTGTTGTAGTTTGTGTTAACCTCCTTTACTCTGTCAATGGCATTGCTTAGGAGGGTCTGGTGCTCTCTGTTCTCAACAGCTTCCTGTTAGGCAGTTCAGGTAAGATGGCCCACGAGCCTTTCCCTTTTTGAAGACTGAACAACCCAGTTTTCACCCTCTGCTTGTACATTGTGTGCTCGAGGCTCTAAATCATATTGGATTCACTTCAGTACATCAACATCTGTCTTGTACTCTGCGTCTTATACAAGAAGTATACATGGACAACAGTTGAGTCTCACAACTGCTGTGGAGGGAAATAATCACTTTTCTCAATCTGCTGGCTGTCACTTTGCTAATACAGCCCCATGTGCAGTTGGCATGAGTTACTCCATCCCAGCGGCAGGACTTTGCATTTGCCCTTGTCAAACTTCATTAAGTCTCTGTCAGTCCATGTCTGTGGCATGCCAGAGTCCCTCTGCAGGGACTAATTCTGGGGATAGAGGCATCACGATTTCTGTATTATGTTTTACTGTATTATTTTCCACATGGTGAGATTTTTTTTCCTTAGAACTAATTTGGTTCTTGCTTTTGATGCAGTTTAAAGTTGTTACTATTGGTGAAGTAATCCCTAGGCATGGAAAAATCAATTAATGCTATCCTCTCTGCAGTAGCTCTTTAGGTATATGGAAACTTATCATAAGCTTCTCTTACTCTTTTCTGTTTTTCTGTCCTCCTCCCTTTTTCACAAGTAATTCCTTTTGTTTCCTCTGGACTAGCTGCAGCTGACCCTAATCTTTATTTTTATTTGACACAGTATTCTGTGTGAGTCTTTATTCTTGAAAGGTACTGTAGAGGATAATTTCCTGCTTTTTATGGGCTGCATTAGCAGATAAGTCCCAAATACAATTTACTGCATTTTCAACAGCATAAAATTACGTTTAGCTCTTGAACCCTAAAAACTTCCAAATCCTTTACTGTGAAACTGTTTTTCCGTGCTGTGTTTGTGTGCCAGGTTCTGACCCTAGATTCAGAATATTGCCCATGTTTAAGGGTAATCTGGTTTGGTTTAATTTGTTTTTTCAAAGCATAGTTCCACATTGTCAGGGTAACTTCCAGTTCTAGGCTCATCCTCCCAGCTGACTGTCACATTTATCTTTCAGTATCCTTGTCATTAATGAAAACACTGAGTAGGCCTGAAATCGATAGGGAACTTCAATAGATGTATCGCTTTGTTTTGATGAAATAACATCGGTGATAACTTTCTGAGAATAGTTCTCTAAGCAGCTTTGCCTCTGTGATAATCTGTTTTCATCTAGACTATGCTTTCTCCCCTGTTTATGAGCATATCAGTTCAGGCAGTGTCAAAACCCTGAACTCAAACGGCAGTATATAAAAGCCCTCAAAAAAACTTTAATCTTGTCATAGAAAGAAATCACTAGCAGTTACTCATTTAATTGTTTTATTCTTTTTTTTTCCATATTTTTCTGAGAACTGAAATTTAATTCAAAATCTGAAACACCTCAGCTTTCATTTTTTCCCAAGCGTAGAAACTGTGTTTGCGCTCGTCTGGTTCACCCCTGTGCTATGTAGAAATATAGCAAGTTTAACAATATATAAAATAAGATGTCAAGCATCAGAAAACTGTCATAGGACATAGTATATGTTGATAAGCAGTCTGTTTCACATAGTATTCCTTTCCCAATAGCCAGCTATTTAATTAAATTTATTAATTATCACAAGGCCTAATTCTTTCTGTTCACCTAATCTTCTTAGTTTCGCAATCTGTGCTAGGTGACTAGGTCCTACTAGAGGCTGATCACCTTTATAATACTTGGATTCATATGCGATTGGCTTAGATGCTTGACATGCAGTGGTGGTGTTTCCTTTCTTCCTTGCTGTAAATATTCCAATTCTTCCTAAATTTTTAGGATTAGTTATAATTTTTCTGCCTCTCTATGGGTTTCTGTTACTGTCTCCCCTCAGTCATGAGAAGGCTTGTAATTTGGTAAGCAAAATATTTTTTAATCTATCTGGGCTGTATTCTGTTGTCGTGAACATCATCCTGTGATCAAAGGAGCCAGACCCTTTCTGAACCCTCCTCTTCATAAACACACATTTTCTTCAGGATGGATCTGCTTTTTCACCTAAGCCCTTGTCCTGGTTTCGGCTGGGATAGAGTTAATTTTCCTCCCAGTAGCTTCTGTGTTTTGGATTCAGTACGGGAAGAATGTTGATAACACTGATGTTTTCAGTTGTTGCTATGAAATAAAGGACTTTTTCCAGTTTCCCATGTTTGGCTAATGAGCAGGTTTACAAGAGCTGGGAGGGAGCACATCCAGGCAGCCAACTCAAGCTGGTCAGTGGAAATATTCCATACCATAGACGTCATGCTCAGTTTAGGAATGGGGGTTGGCTGGGGGCAGGAATCTTGGCTTTCTTGTTTCTGTCAGTTTGAATCCTCTTTTGTCCAGGACTTTGAACTTTTTTTTGGAATTTAGCAAAATTCGTGATTTCCGGGTTCTGTGGTTGCTACTTGGCACCTGACTGCGAATTGGTCATCAGGACAGCCCTGTACCTTTTACTGAGAGGATTGAAAACCCAAAAGCTGATTGCATCACCACTGTTGTTTGCTTTATAGGCACCTTTTATCTTCTTAGAGAGGTCCCTGGCAATATCAGTATCTGCATGATTTTTTTTTACCAGATGAATTCAGTAGCTTTAGAAGAAATTTTCAGACACAGGCTCCTGAATAACAGTATATCTCCCAAAGCTTTGTGTGAGTTATATTATAAATGTTTCAAAATGGAGTTTTAGGGGTCGAAGTAGCCTAATTTCAAAAGGAACTGGAAAGCAAATTTCAATCTGATTGCTTTTCCACCCCAGTTTTCTATATGGCTTCATATTGACTATGTATAGCTGCCAAGCTAACATTCCGTTAGGTCATCTCATCAATAAAGAGTGTCCTTCCAGGAAGCCTCTTTAATTCAATTAATGTGGCAAGCCAAGCTAGGTCAGAATTGAAATTCAGTAGATATTTGTATTGCAGAGACGTTTGTTAATTACATACAGTTTTGCATAAGGGTCCTCATCAGAGAAATGCTTTAAAGGGAGAAACAAAAGTGTCCCAACTGTAATCAAGCCATCAATGCACATTCTGTGAAGGGAGAAGTAATTAATAGTACATATGTCTGATATTCCATATGAAATTAAAAAAAAATTCAACTGGGGTGGAGGGGGGGAAGCAGTCTAGTGAGTGGTGTTTAAGTGGAACTTCATTGAAGAATATAAACCCCAAATAGCAAAGGTAACAAGAAAAGAAACACTGGTATCTTCAATTAAATAGGGTCAAGATAAAACTCTGTATATGATTACATGCAGTAATTGCTGAGGAAATATTAGGAAATACTAGAATTTAATGCAAGCCACTTAGCAGTATTAGAGAGACTATCTCTACATTCCTTCCACTCTTCATCTTTAGTATATGAAAAACAGGCAGGCAACAGCATTGTACTTGTTCACGAATTTATTTTAATAGCAAACATGTGACATGACATTTTAAAGTCTGCCAAATTTAAACAAAAAGCTAAACTAATAAAGAAGAAAATCATGCACATCATGTACTACTGTTAATTGACAATGTAGGTAGAATTAGATGATTCGTGGTAGAGAGAATCGCAAACTGTTGCAGGAGTGAATGATCAGTTTTGCAAGTTCCAACATTAGGTGAAGCAGGAAATAGAAAACATTTTGATGTCTGAATTCTTGAGTTTTGCCAGAAATATTTAAATAGTTAAAGGTATTTTGCTTCATGTTTTACCTCATGTGATCTTGTGTTGATTTCTCATTACCTTCTTATTGCACTGAAAATGACCTCTATCCCAAGAATATTGTTGGGTTAGAAGGCAAACATCAAGTAAGATCCTGAAGGTGATATTGCTTTTCTGTAGAACATTAGTGTAACTGTTATATGCATTAATATCCAGATCAGGTATGCTTTCATGAGAATGTAAAAGACTTTGAGATTAATTCAGAGAAGAGTTTCAAGAATGACCCCTAATCTGGGAACCATTACCAGTGAAAGACTTCAGAAATTCAGTCTGCTGAATTTATCAAAATGATGATTAAGAGGTGATGTTATAATAATTTTCAATTATGTTCGTAAGGAAGAGATTGCACATAGATTGTTATCACAAAGTTGCAAATGTGGCCTCACAATTCAAATATGAAACAAACTGAGGTTAGAAAGAAGACTCAGTGTGTCACAGCACAGTAGCGTTTCTTCTTTCTTTACTTGTAGTATACACTCGAAGTTCTCAAGGGTTCGCATGGGAGAAAGTAAGACCCACTGGTTCCAGTCTCCCAGTTATGCTAATTGATACATTTTGAAGATATCAGTAACCTGAGTGTAAGATAGCACTTTCAAGAACATTGAGAACTGTCTCTAGTGCTTTTCAATGCCTGATTTGTTAGCCTTGCTGTTTCCATACATTTTCAGCTGAAGACGCAACTCTCTGAAACACAGAACATTTAGTCAGTAACAGACATTTGCTAAAATGAAGTTGGAGGGGTTGGTAACACTGTGGGATTTATAGCCCATAACAACAGGCAGGTGCTCAGACAGCTTTATTGATGTGTTAGAATGATGTGAAGAAACCTCAGCGGGAAAGCAGGGACCTGCTTCTTCTATTTACTGTAATGCTGTCTCCTAAGGAAAACATCACATTTCTGAATTTGAGTGGCTTTATTGACACAGATGGTTCCTGAATGAGGTCTGAATTACAGCTACCAAACTGATTTGTTTTGTCAGATTTTGAAACTCTAGTCTCCTTTAACAAATAAAACATAAAATAAGACGGGGAGGTACAGGCGGTGTCTTACTGCTCTGTTCAGCCATTACTGCTGTGAGGAGATGAAAAAAGCCAATATACAGATAGGTGGCTGGTTTGCCTTGATCACACATAGAAGCATGGCACATACAGCACACAAGAGATGACTGTGTTGTATTTTGTCACTCCTATATACTATAGGAAAAAATAGTAGCTTGTCATCATTATGTGTCCACCGTACCAATGGCAGAGCTGTCATCCAGAGTGATTACCCCAATGAAGTGGAAACTGCAACAGAAAGTCCACAGTAATTTCAGTAGCTGGAACAGAAGTGTAACTTTGTTTAGGCAGTTTAATGACTGATTTAGGCAAGCTAGCATTAAGTGTAGGGCAATAAGGATTTTCCTCCTGTGATGATTTTTTTTGAAGTTGTTTGCTTGATAGTAATCATATGTTCTGATGACAATTTTTATCTAAGTATATTCTTGATTTTTTTCAGAATGGTATTTAACAAAAGCCGTTATCATAATCAGTTTTAAGCACGTTTAAAAAAAAGTATTCTTGATTCAAAAATAGGATTTTTTCACACAGCATCTGATTCAAACAAGCTGTCACAGTTTTTTGGTCTTGAAAGAGAAAGAATTGAGATGATCTACGGGGTAACCAGTGTGGTGTTTGGGCTATTATAACACTTGGTCCCATGTTTCTGTATGTGAATTCTAACAGCTGCTTCGTACATAGGCCTGTTTAATCACTGAAATCTTACTTAATTATCGCTAGGAGTTTACAGTTGTAAAGCAGGATGGACACAGTTTCAAACATGAAGAGAGGCTTGGACCTTGAAATATGTTCCTTTAATGTCATACAATATTTAGTAAGTCTGTGAAAGTAATGAGAATATTAATGAGGAACAAAGCTGTGCTTAGGGCTCAGGTTCAAGGATTTTATGGAAGAATAACCTCATCCTGAAACTTGAGATTTCTCTACCTCTGCTGCATTATTTCCAAGTAGACATGTGTTCTTAGCTGCTAATTTGCAATGCAGATGAAAGAGTGCTTCAGCAGCAAGATTTCATTCTTTTGCCAGCAGCTTAAATTTTCATTTAAAACAACATTTAAGAAGTGTTCAGAAGATAATATAGCAGAACTCATTAAGAGAAGACAGCTGTGTAATACACAGGATATTCTAATTATTACCACTAACTACAAAGAAAAGTAAATATGAAAAAAAAGCATTTTCAAAAATGTCTTAAGTCAACTGAAGTACAACTAACACAAAATGGGAAGATTCCGACTTCTCAGAAATAAGACAGGCTTGAAAGAATTGGTAGAATCTTCTAGAAAGGATCCTTTATATTATGCTATTATGAAAATAAAAGATTTTTTTTTTTAAGAAAAGAAATCATGTTGATTTGTAGCTGTAAATTGAAGGTGTGGTGCTTGCATTTAGAGAAGAATAGACTTAGTTCTGTAAATCCGAAATAGAATGTGATCTCACACACGCTAAACGTGTAATACCATTTTAACAGAATAATTTTTAGAGCAGAATTTGCTCTTCAGAGAGATAAGAAGAACAACCTATAATGAATGTCTCTACAAAAAGTAAAGACAGACTCTCCAAAAGTAATCCTTCATCCCAGCTTAAGATCTGCTTACTTCTGATCACAGAAATAATAATTCCAGATATATAAAGCATTATAGGGTAGCTGAGATTGGAAGGGACCTCTGGAGGTCAAGCCTCCTGCTCTAAGCCAGGACAGCTATGGGGTTGGACTAGGTTGCTCATGGCTTTACCCAGCTGAGTCTTGAAAACCTCCAAGGACATGAAGACTGCAGTTTCTGTGGGTAACCTGATACAATGTTTCATTGTTCTCATGGTGGATAAGTCAGAATCTCTCTTGTTTCAGCTTATGTCTGTTGTTTCTTGACTTCGTTCCTTGCACTTGTGTGAAGATATCTTCCTGTAGGAGCTGCCTCTGCCACCCCCCAACCCCGCAAGTCATTTGTTCCCTAGGCTAAACAAGCCCAGCTCCCTCAGTTTCTCCTCACAGCACAAGAGATCCCAACCCCGACGATCTCGGTGGCCCTTTGCTGGACTTGCTCCAGTTTATTCTTGTCTTTTTCGTATTGGAAAAGACTAGCATGTGTTGTCTTCAGTAATTAAAAACTAACAAATCCTGCTTTTGTGTCCTCTTATAACTATATTTGGAGATATTTCAGCTTAGACCCCAGTTCTTTGAAGACACACTGCTTCTCACTAAAGTCAGAAGACTTCCTGGAGGAAAGAGCAGACTTGGCAGTTTGCCTCTTCTCTTCAGATTTCATGGGACATCTCAATGGAATATAAAAAAGGACAACACAGAAAAGACCTCATCCTCCTCTCTACTGGGAATCCTACCAAATGGTACAATTTCTACACACACACACAAACACCCCCCAGCGTAAAGAAATTTGTCATTAGAGGTTGTTTGGATCACAAGTTTTATTTACTCAAGACTGCAGAAACACGTCCTACTGTGATCCAGTCAGCTACTGTGGTTTGCCCTGTAAAAGCTTAAAATCTACTTATTTTCAAGCAAATTTATTTTGATGTGATTGCAGCCCTTTTTTTCCGCTTTTTATGGCAAGTCATTGATGTGTAGGAGAGGAAGCTTTATTGTCCAGTCTGGAAGCTTAAAGCCTGTCAACTGTAGGGTATGACAAAAGAAAGCAAAACAGATATCTTTGCTACCATAGCAACAATGAAACTCTTCCCCTAACCCCACTGAAAAACACCAACTCTCTGTCCTCTACCCCTATGCCGTTAAGAAATTAGATCTGAAGCATTAGCTGTGTGATATTCTACATTGAACTGAAAAGCACATTTACTTATGAAACTGAGACCTCCACCCCCAAGAAATCTGCATATTCGTGCAAGGATATCACAGAACTATTTTTAGTTTCCACTGGAACTTTCTCTATGTTGAATTTAATTAGCAATGCTTTATACAGGAAAAAACACTATGAAAATCCTTACTGTGCATTGTATTCCACTGTATTTTTATCCTCGTTCTGTTCCAAAAAGCAAAATATGGAGAGGGAGAAGTTTTGGCAAAACTGAACAAATGTCAATGCCGGTACACTGTCAGGACCAGAAAACAGACTTATTTAATTTCCTGCTGAAGAATATAAATTATCACTTTATTATTAATATTACAGTCATTGCTGTTAAATAAGCCACACTTATTTTCAGTATCTTGACATTATCATTCTTTTTTGATGGGAGGGACATTTCAAGTATTGACCATTTTAGAAATTGAACTTGATCACAAGATTATCCTTCCTACTCCTCCTTGACTTTCATACTAGTAAAACTTCATGTGCACTTTTAGAGTTGTCTGTGGCCACTGATTATGTTTCTAATGTCATTTCAAGTAACAGAACTGTAGTTCAAGAAAGAAAAAGTGGGAAACTCTGATTTCTGTAAATACAAACCCATTGAAATTAATGCCGATACATACATACACTGAGATGTGCCTAAGTCATCAAAGGCCTTCTAAGGTAGAATCAACAACAAATTTACAAAAATTTTTTTTAATTTAATTACTGCAGACAACACAGCTATATTCTGCTTGCTGACTGACATGTTGCTTTATATCTGAACATAATTTAAATGTATAATGCTAGGTTTTTAGTAAAGCACGTATGTCTATATCTGTGATTAGACCATTTGATACTCATAAAAAAATAACTTTTGAATTTCTGTAACTAGCTCAAATGTTAAGATAGTTGCCATATTTTTTCAAATAGAAAAATATCATAATATGCAACATTTTGGTAAAAGTTGTTTTGATGTTACCTTCTTATATCTTTGAGGCATAAATGAATCCTGTAGTCTGTATTGTTTTTTTTTTTTCTTTTGTCTTGCTTCTCTTGTAAATCTGGTGTTCTAAGTGTGAAAGTTTTTACTAGCCTTAGAGATATCTAGCCAGCACCGGCATCTAGATACCTGGCTATATTCTTTTGGCTTTAGGTAATATCACTAGTCACCACTAACAATAAAGTCATAGATTTGGAGCTAAGTTGCCTGAATGAAACCAAGCGTTACTTTGCCCTTGTTATACTGTCTTGTTAATACATTTAAAAAGAAAAAAAAGCAAAAAAGAGATTTTGTCAATAATCATCTTTGACTCAAAAGAGGTGTTGGTTTTTTCTACTTAGATTGATGCACATTTGAGCTGCATCTGTCCTGTGCTCATGTGTAAAAGTCTCTAGCAAGTTTAAAACTTGAAGTACTTCAGTGTTAAATTTCAGTGAATCTTGTATCGATACTTAAGAACAGAGTCCTTTAACTTCACATTGGGCCACATGTCTGTTCACAGTAATTGGGGCTACCAGTCTGCTGTCAGAAACATTTCCCTGTGCTGTATTCATGTGAAAGCTTAGATCTTCATAAAATTGTTTGTAAATCTGACATATCTGCCTTCTACACCTTACAAGTGACTCAGATTCTCACATTTGCTAGCTGAAGTTTCCTAAAAGCACCCTGACTACGCTGGCATCCAGGAAATTTTAGCTATATGCTTTTTTGGATATAAAGCTGAATCTGAGAAATCTCCTGAAATCTTGTCTCTATGGATGGACACTTAAGGTATCTGAAGATAAATAGTGACTGAGTGTTTCCTCTTGTTATACTGACATGTAAATCTGGAAAACTGTGAGCTTACTGCCCATATGAGCTTCTCTGAGCAGATGGTGGGGGCATCGCATGCATTCTTGAAGGCTGTAGGTCAGCAATAATTCCAGACATGCAGCGTTAAAATAATGAAGCATACAGCTAGAGATAAAAAGGGAGAATTTATTTTATGGTAACACATTAATAAAAAAAAAAGAACATTTTAGAACTAATTGCTGAAAGTCATTTGAGTGTAATAGCTGTGTAGACTTGTGTTGTGGTTTTAGCCCACAGCTAAGCACCAGACAGCCACTCACTCGCCCCTTCCCCTGCACAGTGGGATGGGGAAGAGAAGAAGAAAAAAGTAAAACTCATGGGCTGAGATAAAGACAGTTTAATAAGACAACAAAGGAAGGCATAATAATAAACAATATGCAAAACAAGTGATACATAGTACAATTTTTGTCATTGCCCGACAACTGATTGCACAGCCAGTCCCCAAGCAGCAAGCATGGAACTCGCGGTTTTTGCAGAGCGTGCTGAGCTCACGGAACTTGCCAAACTCACAGAAAAAATTCCTGACTCCCATTTATATACTGAGCGTTCTTAAATCGAGCTTGACTTCAATGGTATGGAATATTTCTATGGGCTAGCTTGGGCTGGCTGCCTGGCTGTGCTCCCTCCCAGCTCCTGCACACCTGCTCAATAGATGGACATGGGAAACTGGAAAAAGTCCTTTATTTTTTAGCAGCAACTAAAACCATCAGAGTATTATAAACATTCTTCTCATACTAAATCCAAAATACAGCAGCTACTGGGAGGAAGATTATCTTAGCCAAAACAAGGACAACTTGTTTCTCACCAGGAACTACGTTGTTGGTTCTGCTTAGCATAGCATCACACCTGTCAGCTATATAGAAAATGGCTGCTTAGGCCCACCAAAAAATCTGCTGTATGCATCGGCGTAATGCATGATAAATTCTGCTGCATGGAAGAAAGTTCTGAAAAGTTGTATGATGTGTCTTGCTAAAGTAACCAGGTGTTTGCACTCTTATGCAGAAAGAAGGATCAGTCTTTCAGTTCAGATTTTGGATTTGTTGTTAGAATTAATGGCATTTATTTTTTCATCCATAGCATCTTGGATAAACATCTCCAACTAATATTTTCTTTATTCACTCTATACAAGCACCTCAGCACAGTAACTGTTGTGTTTGTAGTATCATGTGTATTAAGCTCTTCAGTGGGATTCTGCAGGATGCAGAAACTACACAGGTAACACCCTTATGAAGGACTGCGTGGTCCACTGGACTCTGGCTGCAGTGGCAGCTTGAGCTAACAAATGGCTGTGTGGAGTGTAACCAGACCCTGCTGAGGGGAGAGAAAGCACTTGCTAGCTCTGCACAAGCTCTCCTCTCTCCTCTGACATGAGATTTTTAGTTTAGGAAGAGAAGAGGCAGAAAATCACTCAGTAGATCTGGATTCTTGTTGCAATGGTTCAGTGGAGACCACTCTCTCCTACCGTCTTCCTTCCTCTTTCACCCTAGGTTTTTCTAAACAATCTTAGTGAATAATAAATTTGCTTTTAATTTCATTTTCAGAATTGCCTTAGTATTTGTGATCTTGCAACGTAAAGCTAGAGGCATTTTCACCTTTGTTGCAGACGTAGTTTCAGATTTATTTCATATGAGTTCTGTTTATTGCTATCAAAGGGACGGTGATGCTTTGGGAACTTTATATGGCTTTATATGGCTTCATACTGCCATTGAATGCAATATGGATTTTAGAGCTCTAAGGAGATAACAGCATAGAACTAATATACAGAAAACAATTTAGTAAAGCTTAAGGGCAGATATGCTTATGTTATGTATACATATATGTAGTTGTATGTCCTCTAATCGTTTTGATGCAATTTCTTTCATAATTTCAGTGAGCAAAAAGTTTTAAAATGATATATTGACTCTTTATTACAGTACTATTATAGTTCCTTTTTGGGGGGTTTTGTTTACTTTTAAGTAGACAGTAAAACTAAGTCCAATTTTCACTTGCAGGTTTTCTGTTGGGGTCACTCTGTTAACTTTAAACCATAACATGATACTTGAATAAGATGCTATTCAGTATGCCTTGTATTTCATATAAATTTCTTGTTGTAGATGTCATGATCAATTTTGTTGTTTTGATGTGTCATCTTTGAATAACTTGTAATGTAGGAAAGGAAATCAAGGTAAACCACAGAAGATTAGATAAGAAAACCACAAAAAAATCTTGTGTGTTTACAGTAGATGGGATTAATACTAGGTTTTTACTGAATTTTTATCTCTTTCTTACTGTATTTGTTAATATAATTTAATAATGAGCTTTCTTTACTGTATTGTGAATTCTTATAAATAAAACTATCAAAACTCAATAACGATGTAGTGCTGAAAGGAATCAGAATATGTTTATTCTTTACTTAAACTGGGTAGATTAATATCTTGTATCACATTGGAAGATGAATGACTGCAAGTTGACACAAATCTCAGATTCCATCAGTTTTCGTGAATTATAATCAATCACCTCAGTGCGCTTCTCTGTCTGTCCTTTTAATGTTACTATGACACTGTGAGCATTGCTTGTTTCTTCTTCCTTCATCTTTTTTGTAGCAATATTTTCACATTGCCAGTTCTTATGCTATAGGCAAATTTACATCTCTGGAAAATGTAAATATTAGTCAGTCAGCTATTACACATAAATAAAACATTTGTACTATTAAATTGGAATGGGTAGATGCAAAAATGTCCTCAATACTGTTTCTCTCTTCTACTCGCCTTTTATTTCCCATTGAAAAACATAGGAACATAAAACCTAAAGTAGCTTAAAATAAACATACAGTGGCTTCAGGACATAACTTCATTTTCTCTTTGGTTTTAACCACCAACTGCTCATCTATATGACGAATACTGAGAAATGTGTAATGATGGATGGATATTTTTGCATAAAATCTAAAAGAAGAAAAATTACTTGATTGAGATGAATGATAAATGGCCAAGGACTTACACCTTTGACTTTCAGACTAACTTGTTTGACAGCTGCATATAATTCTGCTGTGTCCAATCATTTGGATGTTCTAATTCACTTTACTCAAATAGATATGATTTATTAATTTTAGGATTACTTAACTTAATGAAGGGTACCTATTTTTCCCCCTCTGTGAGTCATTTCGATGTTAGAGGCAGTACTGCTTTTTCATTAATTTGATCTCTCATGCTTTTGTCAAGCTTGTTGATTTTTTTGCCTGCTTGTACTACGTGTTTCAAGTTTGCTACAATATATTGTGGAATATGCTGTGGTTTGGGTAATGATAAAGTGGTGCATCCTTTTAGACTAGATGCTTTTAGCTGCTGTGATTTCAGGGACCGAGTTTGATGGACCAGTTCTTAGACAATCACTTCCAGCCACCTGACTCAGTATTTACAGCACATCTGATAACAGCCTTAGCAAAAGGTATTTTCAGTTCAGCAGGCTGCTCCATCATTTTATCTAGTCCTCAGTAGAAGTATTTAATTTCATTCGTGTCTCTCATGTGATTCATGTATTACAAAGAGCTTTATAGTCAGTCAAACTGAGGTAATATGAATTGAGCAACTTGTGAAGGAAGTTTTTTCCTGTTGTTTTTTGTTGGTTTGGGGTTTTTTTTGCCCCCTTCCCTAGATCGAACCTTTCTCTTTATTCATATACTCCCTCAATGGAGCAATTTCCTGTTGAATACTACGTGGTATTCAAATAAAATTGAGTCAATTCTGTTAAATCTTGCTAGGAAAAGAGTTTTAGAAGCATCAAAATTAAGTTTCTGAGAATTGTTACAATTGTCTATTTATTTTTCTTTTTTCCTCTTTAAATTTCATAATGTGCTTCTATGACTGCAGAATCTTTAGTATTTAAAAAAAAATTAAGTTCCTAATTCACTTGGGTGCTTTAATAAAATTAATCTTTCTTGTGTTCCTTTTAACTTTAAGAGGATGGAGAATTCCTGTCCACAGTGAATGCATAGTGAAGTCGAGAATAAAGCCTTCTGAAATCTCAGACTTGCATTTTAATCATGTGCTCTGTGAACTGCCAAAGTATTTCACCTTTAAACAATGTCCATAGTTAAATTAAATGTCTTTAAACAGAATTTAATCATAATTTTCTGGTACTGGTATTTAATTGCTAATGCTATAATTTTGGATACTGTTTGGATTCCATCTTCAGTAGGTTGACATCATGAGGTCAATCTCGAGTCTACACGTTTTAGTGAGATCATTCTGCTTTTTAAAACAGTTTTGTACACTCATTAAGGAAATTGCTGGCACTCCTATGCTTGAGTGATACCCTCTGCTGGAGTATACTTCCCTCCTCCATACCTGTGGTAGTAGTGACTTGGAGCTGTATAGTACGTTGATGTATGTTCACCAGACTCTTTTCAGTGATGTCCAGCGACAGGACAAGGGGCAACGGGCACAAGCTGAAGCATAGGAACATGAGGAAGAACTTCTTTACTTTGAGGGTGACAGAGCAGTGGAACAGGCTGCCCAGGGAGGTTGTAGAGTCTCCTTCTCCGGAGAGATTCAAGACCGGCCTGGACAAGGTCCTGTGCAGCCTGCTGTAGGTGACCCTGCTTCGGCAGTGGGGTTGGACTAGATGACCCACAGAGGTCCCTTCCAACCCGTTCCATTCTGTGATTCTGTGATGTTGATGTTTGTGTTAGTGAAACAAGTCAGCCTGTCTCTGAACTGCACAGAGAAATGGCTGATAAGGGAAATAGAAAGGTGTATTTTTTTCTTCTGGTAACTCCACTGTTGTAATTATCTAGAAGAGAGGTAGGATGCAGAGTGGTGCTGCTGAGCAGCTTACATCAACTGAGTGAGAAAGCTGTTCAGTGTCGCAACTTTTTAATTTTTTAATAAATTTACCAGTTTGCTGAAAAGTGACTGTGTTACTGAGTTCCACAGACACAGGATATACAGGGTGCTGTTTTGTTCCACTACTTCTTTCTTGAATTGTTTTTTCTCTCCTATTCAGAAATTGTCATGCATTTTGATTGGGAAAAGATCTCTTTCTTCTGCTCTGTAATTTTGTTAGCAATTATTATCTAACCTTTAAAATTTTAAGAAAAAAAATTATTTATTGGTGTTAATTATAGGAAAATAGGTAGAAACTTTTCCTATACATTTGTTGCCTTGAATTTGTAGTTTGGACCTCTGCTGTGGAATGAAAATATGGGTTCAGACAATACAGATTAAGTGTTTAATGTGCATCCTGGAGGTGACATAATAATTCCTCAGTATATAACAAATAGAACTACTTTCAGCAGCTGCTGCTCTCTTTGTTGGATTAAGCTTCGTTTCCAGTGTCTTTGAAAAACTCCAGATTCCAGATTACTTAGAGTTTTTCTCTTTTTTTAAGTTTTTGTTGTCAGCAGTCATAGTTTGCTCTTCTTTGCTGACCCAAGAGCAAACTCTGGGCTTCAGCCAGATAATCTGCTCTGTGGCTCTCTGCATGCCAGGACTACTGTGTTTGTTACTCGAGACTTTTTCAGAGCACCAGAATTTTCCAGCATCCTGGAAACACTTCATCTCCTGCTTCTTGTACTGTGGGTATTTTCCCCTTTACACTTTCAGAGAAGTCCTCATCTTTCTTCTTCTTGAAATCCTTTTTTATGGGTTACCTTAAAGATATAGCATGTTCTGAAACCTTCTTAATAATATACATGGTTCCCATAAGCCTGTGTTCATTCTAAATCGTATGCATTTTGGGGGGATTTTTTCAAACTCTCTGACAAAATAGTTTTGACAGGAATTAAAGTGGTATAGTCAGAGCTATTTTTGCTCCAATTAATCTTTGCATTAGAAGGTGTTTCACAGAAAGCTTCAGAAGTGAAAATTCATCTCTGTGGGAATTGTCAATTACCATCAGTGCTGTAGCTGGCTGAGAAACTGTTACTAGGGCATATAAAATTAAACTGAAGGAATCTTTTTCCTGACCTTCAAACATGTTAGTGTTACTTGCTTCCAGTAAAAACACAGTAATGTATTTTTATAGAAATAAATTAAAGAATGATAAATTTAGGCGGACTCAAGAAAAATCTCAGCAATTGTGAGAGTTATCGGTTGCAGGATACTGAAATTTCTCATAACTTTTATATTTATCCTATTAATGTACTGGTCAACAGGCAAGAAAATTTATTCTTAGAGACAACATTGAACAGAAAAATAGCAGCACAGGAGCTGAATTAGTCCGTTGACCTTGTATATATGTGTTCTAATCTTCTGTAATGAATTCCTTGTTGCTGCACTACTGAGGACAGCAGTCTTTGGTTATCTGATATGTGGAGTCTCTGAATACTAGAGAAGTTTGGTCAGTTTGCAGGAGGAATAACATCCACACTGTGTCATACATTTGGTCACGTGCTGCATTCCTTTGACTTCTTCATACATAATCCCTTCCAAAATGAAATATCTCCATTTGCTGCTTCTATACCTGGTTGTGTTGGCTAAAGAGAATGGAGTTTTTTGCTCCTTGATGTTTTGTTTTGATTCTGCTTAAGAAGTTTATTGTGATGAATAAACTTGAAATCCTGGTAAGTAAAGTATTCTGATATAAAGATGCAGTTAGTTTTAAGATTTATCTCGAAAATCAAAGAAGCATTTTATTCTGACTAGTGCATACCTATGATGCACAAAACTGATTCTTCAGAATACTTCCTGGTTGTTTATTCAGTAGAGCATCCATCAGAGCTTTGAAAGTGGCCAGCTAAAGCTTCTCGAAAATAATATGCAAGAAATGCTGTTAGGGATGTGCACTCTCACAGACATCTTGGCTGTCTCCCTTGCTCTTAAAAATGAAAGGTTAAATCCACTCTGGAAACATGAGGTTTTAGGTCTCTTATTAAATTGTCTGATATTTGCCACAAGCTTCCATTATAACTTTGTAAAGAGTTATTTCCTTAAATGTCTAGTTTTTCTGTATTCTAATGAGAAGATGAACACGTTTCTCCTGAAAGTTTAGGCACGTTCTTTGGCTCTTATCTCCTTCCAAAACATCTAGAGGCATATTCCACCAGCTGTTGTGGAGAGTCCTTCCTTCCCAATGTTTTATGCTCTCTATTGCTGAAATAAATAATGTGGGAGGAGGAAAGGGTGTTCTGCTCTCCTGATCATTTCTGTGTTTAAATGCCTGCTCAATATGCAGTCCTTACTAGTTTGAGTTTGAGTAAGCTCTGTGCTTGTCTGTACTTCTGGCTCTTCTCAGTATCTCATTCAGTATCCTTTGGTTTTCATATAGATGGAGATAGTACTTTTGTAATGAGCAGGAGATAAACAAGAGTGGAGCACTGGTCTTCTGGGTAAGCTTTTAAAAGATTAGCTCGCAGGATGTGGTAGGAAATGAAAGTGTTGGGATTGATTGTGTTGTGTTTACCAGCTGGTTGCTGCACATTTGGAGCTCTGGTGTACATGGGAAGTTAGTCACGTATGTGTTTAAAGCCCTTGTGCTGCGGTGCCTAAGCTGGAAACTGCTGGTCAAGGCCTTGTTACTGGTTACTTCTACTGAAGAAGTCTGAGCATGTCTTAGGAAATCACAGTTTTCTGTTTTGGGTTGTCGCTGTCAGGAATACAGGTTAGTCACTGTAAAAATGTTTCTAGAATAGATATTTCATACCCTTGAAGTGTTGGCACTGAGAATTGCTGGTGTACTCGAACTTTAAAACTGTACAGAGTTTAGAACATTTGTCTGCTTGACTACTTGTGCTTCAATTAGTGCATTGTAAGTGGATTCATGGCCTGACACTTGCTTCTTTCATCAAAACAACTATTGGTGTAAGAAAGCAGTATTCAACACTGCACTGGTTTAGTGCCTGGCTTCTGAGAAAACACAGCTGCCACTAAGTCTACAGTCTCAAAATATACTGCTAATTCCCATACTTGTTACTAGTATTTCTCCAGTCAGTGCCCTTGAGGCAATAAGAAGGGAAAGAAACAGGGTAGAGAAACTGATATCTGTTATGGAGATGCAATTAATTCCTAACAGCATTCTTAAGGCTTTTCTCATCTTTCAGATATTCTGGAGTGAATGCAGTAGGCATGAGGAGACCAGAGCTCTGTTGCACTCATTTACTTTTTCCATTGAAGTCAGTATATCAAACTGATCTAATTTCCACAGTTACCCTCTTCAATTGGGATGTTGAATATCTGTCTGTCTGGTTTTGCCCAGAAAATATATCTTTAACGTGAGCAATTTTTCATAATAGAATTTTTCCCTGGAAATGTTTATATATTCTTAAAAATCAAAGGAATAGAACATACAAATAACAATAATTATAATTATTAGCCTAGATTCTTCACTGAAATTTCTTTGAATTTTTTTGGCCATTTTATTCTCCTGTTGAAGGAGAAACTGAGAGAGAAATCTGTGCTATTTCATCCTGTAAATGAAAATTAGGTGGAAAAAGCTTGTGAAGTTCTTCATCCCTATTTGATAGTGACATTGGATTGGTATCTAACACTAAAATATGTAAGAAGGAGGCTATTTCTAGTTTCTGTTATACTAATCTACAGCATATATTTACTGAAACCCACAATTTCATTATTATTCTTCAATGTTATCCACACTAATTTTGGTTCATTTTCAGATTAAATTTTATTGGACAATGATTTTCTAAAAGCCAGCTATGTTAGAAACTTGTTTTCTCTCCGTCCACTGATTTTTAAAATGCCATTAAAACCAGCCAGGATCATCTTTTAGAATCTGTTCTATAATAGGTACACACATTGTTTGTAACTTTGCTCTTTACTGAAGTTGCAGGGCTTTTTTCTTCAGTCTTATTGTTTGCTCCATTATTTTTCTAGGAATAGAGAGTAGACTTGCACATTTGTAATGGCTGTTAATGTATTCTTATGCTGTTATATTCTAATCAGTGTTAATATATTCTTACTTATGGTTGGACTTGATGATCTTAAAGGTGTCTTCCAACCTAGACAATTCCATGAAATGCCTTCGCTGCACCTACAGAAGTTATTTGCCTTGTACTGGAGCACCTGAGAAAATGTAGTTTTATATAAAAATCGGTGTATTTTTATATATACATTCCTAAAGCCATTTTAACAACATGTAATGAGGATGGGGGAATGGACTATATTCGTTCAGGGTAAGATCATGACTCAGCTAAGACAATCTAAAACCAGAATGACCATTATGCCATAGTAGCGGGGCAGGAGAGAAGGGTGGGAGGACTTCTAAGTGAATCTGAATTGCAGAAAGACTGTTTGATGTGCAAGAAGAATGGACACAAATTCAGAAGAAACAGCAAGTTGTCTGCTCCCCAGATTAGTTGCATCGTTTAAAAATAATAATTGGCGTTCCCCTAGTGTGATGCTAGCTAATTCCCTTTATGACCAGTAGGTCTTTCAGGGGTTATCTGCTGAAATCACTTCCCTTATTGTTTGACTAAATTCACCTCATGTTGTCTGTCTCAAATCCCATCTGACCTCTAGCCTCATACAACCTGAAGTTCACCTTCAGCGCTCTTTGCAATTCTTAACTTCCTTATAGTTTCAGTCCTGACATATTTTAGTTCTTACCCTCTGAAGTCCATTGTACTGGTTTTGGAAGGGAGAACATTAATTTTCTTCATAGCGGCTTGTATGGATTTGTGCTGCAAACAGTGTTGGTAACACAAGGATGTTTTCGTTACCTCTGAGCAGTGCTTCCACAGCATCAAGGCCTTGTCTGCCTCTCACACTGCCCTGCCAGCGAGTAGGCTGGGGGTGCATGAGAAGCTGGGAGGGGACACAGCTGCGACAGCTGACCCCCACTGACCCAAGGGATGTTCCATACCGTGTGACATCGTGCTCGGTGATAAAAACTGGGTGGGGGAGAAAGTTTGCTGGGACTGCTGTTGCTCAGGGACTGGCTGGACATTGGTTGGCTGGTGGTGAGCAATTGCGTTTGATTAGGATGTTTTCATCACTTGTTTTTCTTGGGGTTTTTTTTGTTTTTTTCCCTTCCCCTTCTTTTCATATTAAACTATATCAACCCATGAGTTTTCACACTCCTCCATCCCATTGCAGGCACAGAAGTAAGCAGCAGCTGTATGTGCTTGGCTGCCTACTGGGGTTAAATCACAGCATCCATTCAGTTGCACACGTGATTTCCTTCCTTTATGTCTTTCACTTTCATCACTGTGCCTTCTCTCCTGCTTCTTTTAGTACTTGGGGTGACCTCTTGCTTGCATTGAGTTTCCATTCTTGTGATCATCTTTCAAACTTTCCGTACATACTCTTGCAGAGGCTTTCAGTATGGGTTGCTTTCCAGCCATTGTGACTAAAAATCAGTTAGCAGTAAAATAATTCCTGTTTAAACTCTAAATTAAAAGAAGATTACACAAAAATATAATAATAAATATTCCATTTTGTCAAGTTGTTTTATTTGTTTGACTGTTTGTCTGGATTAGTCAAGATTCTGCTTACACATTGCTACAAGGTTTCATGCAGTGCCCTGTAATCAATGTGCAGATAATACACTGTGGTTTTCTGAAACTACGGATGAATAATTAGCTCTTTTTAAACATGTAGGTCAACAAATGTGAACTCATTTTTAATTAACAAGTTGATAATTTCTTAATAATATTCTAATAAGTATTTATTTCATGTTCATAACAGTTCATCTGTAGATAATTCACAAATACTTTCAAGCTCATAGTTAAACTTGTTAAATTGATTAGTTTCAATTATCTACACAGTTTGATTTCTGTATTGAAAGTTTATATAACTAGTCAGTACAACTGAAAGTTTTGAACTGTGTATTGGAGGAAGTGGTAGGTGTCATTTAGATTCTTGATATTTTTGATGTGATTTTCAATTTACTTCAGCATACTTTCTAATATTTGATTTTAGATTTATTGATGATAGCTAGTTTCTTCCCTGATAATACTGATATATAACACCCTCAAAAATATGTTAGAATTTGGCTAATACCTCTAAACCAGAAATATTTGAATAAAATTTCTAAATGAATATTTAAATAAAGATAAAGAAACATAACAAAATAAATATGACAGTATGCAGAAAGCATTTATTCTCAAAATTAACCCCTTTCTGCTCTGGTTGTTATCAAGCCACCTAGGATTTGTATTTCAGTACAACACTGTGCTTATCTTCTGGCTTTTTTTTCCCATAACTTTTATAAGACTCTCTTATGCCTAATCATAAGACCATTTCTATTCTGAACAGAACATTAATATTTTAGTTCAGTTTACAAAATTTCAATTATATTACAGAATATATCTTAAATGTGTAAATTCTGCTCTGAATATAATCGTCATATGTGCAGGCACTTATATGCCAGGGTCGGCTGCTCTGAATATAATCGTCATATGTGCAGGCACTTATATGCCAGGGTCGGAGTATAATTAAGTCAAATGGCTGCAAACGTTGTACAATAGAACTACAATTACTATTTGATCGTTGATTTCATGAAAGTTTTAGCCTTTGAGATACTATTATGAAAAGCATGCGTCTCAGCAACTGGCAGGAACTTTTGAAAATAATCTGTAGTTTTTATCTTTGAGTTAACAAAAGTCACATAGTAACCATCACCCTATGAGATCTGAAGAACAAATCACTGTATGGCTTGCTGCCTCAGATTTGTCTACTGGTTTTATCATAACTGACAGTACATTGTTACTTTATTGCAGTTTGTACAGTCATGGTTCTTATCTTTTAAATACTCCATCCATCAAATTTGTGTGAATGACACTGAGTTCCTGTGACATTGCCTGGTCTGCTTTTATGTTATCTACTGTTTTAACGCTGTTTGTAACTTCGTGCAAGTATTTTGATACTAAGAATGTAATCAATGTTTCAAGACCTGCTGGAAAAGAAGCACTTTGTAGCATTCACAGAATTCTAAGAAATTGCCAATGATTGGATTACAAGTTTAAAACCACAACAAAGGGAAAGTAAGCAACACCCAATGTTTTAATTATAAGGCAGTCGCAGAATGAAATGTAACATTTATGTATTTTCTCAGTTCTGTTTTAAATGATGTAATGGTGGCTCTCCTCTCTACTTGCTTTTGAAAGAGTAGCAATATTGCAACCAAACTGGCTTTAGTTTCTTTACATGTAGAACTGCAATTTCAGGCCAGAAAGCATGTAAAGTCTGTTTAAACTTGTGCTCTGACCTTATTCTTTCTGACCTGTGTACCTATTTACCATCAGTAATCTCTAGAAACTTTTATTTTCCCCTCACTAAATTGGAAGATTAAGTAACATGGCAAAGTCCACGAGGGAGATATGGAAAATGAAGTGAATCTTGAATGTATTAACCTGAAAATTTTGGCTGTTTCTTGTCAGGGCATCCTAAAATCCATTGATTTAAAATAGCTCACAGTTCTGAAGTGACTGTTGTGGTTTAACCCCAGCTGGCAGTGGAGAGCCACACAGCCGCTCGCTTACCTTCCCTCTGATGGGATGGGAAGAGAATCAGTACAGTAAAAGTGAGGAAACTTGTGGGTTGAGGTAAATACAGTTTAACAGGTAAAGCAAAAGCTGTGCACGCAAGGAAAGCAAAACAAGGAATTCATTCACTTCTTCCCATCCGCAGGCAGGTGTTCAGCCATCTCCAGGAAAGCGGGGCTCCATCACATGTATTGATTACTTGGGAAGACAAGCACCGTAATTCTAAACGTTCCCCCACCTTCCTTCTTCTTCCCCCACCTTTTTGTGCTGAGCATGATGTCGTATGACATGGAATATCCCTCTGGTCAGTTGGGGTCAGCTGTCCCAGCTGTGTCCCCTCCCAACTTCTTGTGCACCTCCAGCCTATTCACTGGTGGCATGGTGTGTCAAGCAGAAAAGGCCTTGTCTGTGTGTAAGCACTGCTCAGCAATAACAAAAACATCCTTGTGTTATCAACACTGTTTTCAGCACAAATCCAAAACATAGCCCCATACTAGCTACTGTGAAGAAAATTAAGTCTATCCCAGCCAAAACCAGCACAGGGACCAGGGTTCACAAATACCTGGGCTGTTTTTCTGTGATTTTTTTTTTTTCCCCAGTGACACACACAGACTGCTAGAAATGAAGCAGAATTTTATTTTTGCCTTCTTTTTCTCTCCAGAGCTTTGATCCTGCACTTCTGAAATATGGGAATTACAGGAATAATGTTCAAAAGAGAAATGTAAAGCATTTGACTAAAATGGGGAAAACATCAGCTAATGTCTACATTATTTGCTGTATTGCCTCAACAGCCAGTGTGCCAGCTTGAAGTGGCTCTTATTGGGAGACAGCAGCCCTGTGCTGGGCTCTGAAAAGATTCGAAAATCTTTCATGATATTGATAAATTCTGAAAATGGGTTGATTGAACTAAAAATAATGTCTTGCCTGGGCAATACTTGGCATTGTCCAATACATTTGTTTTAGGCAGGAAAGAGAGGGGGAGGTTATACTAGGAAAGAGTCAGTCTATCCAGTGGTGTTGCAAAAGAAAAATTACTAAGCCTTTGTAATTTAGTTGTGAGATATAGCACAACTGTTAAACCCCAAAGCAACACCACCTAACATTGTGACTGTTCCTGCAGCCACAGAACTTTTTGCAGTAATTTGAGTCATTTCTCACGAGCTCTGTAGCACAACTGGAAGCTTAAAGTGCCCTTCCTATGAGCGGCCTTCACTAACTGTTCCTTACGCTGCAGTTGCAAAACAAAGAAACAAAATATGTAAGGAGATGAGCTTCTGAACTGTAGGCACTACTCTACCCGTATTGAACCAGTGCCTTAGAAAAAGAGTTTGAAGCTGTCATCTTCTGTTCTGGATGAAATATGAAACTAAAACCTGAGCTCTTACAGTTAGTTCTGCATAGCTATATAACTTCTGAAATTTCTGTTTGAATAAAGCCAATGCTAACTTGAATTGTTTTGTACTGCTGTTGTGTTGGCTCTCAGTTGCTATGTGCTAGATTCCCAGAGGAATTTTGATGGAGTAGTTGTCCATGCCACTCTGCTGTATTGGCCTGATAATATTTTTAAGGTAAAGAATTAATTTTAAATGTAAGAGCAATGTTATGTAATATCCAGTTATGCTAATCCATTTTCAAGATGAAAATTGAACCTGAAGCCGAGTCCTTAATTGGCCTTCTGTTTCCCCAGCACTGCTGAAATTAGGGCACAATTCAGTGTTTTTTTTTTAGCAGAGAAAGCTCTGTTGTTCCATCTTCTTCCTATTCAGCTCATTATAAGCATTGTTTTAGTCCCCTCTACACTATTACTTTATGCTCCTCTAAGTTTATTTAAAGGGACTTACTAGCACTGAACACTGTAAATCCAGATGGTTCAGGTTTTGTTGTGGGCTAACTGGCTGACCTTGCATCAACTTGGTTGCTCCTTCTGTCATCCAGAAAACTTCATTTACATTGCATAGCATGGTAGTGCTATGGGTTGCCTTTGTGTCAAAAAGCAACATGGTGGCCTCAGTTCTTAAAAATCTAAACATCAAAAAAGAAATTCAGTTAAGAGCGTAAGGAAGTTATAGCTGCTTATAGTTAATAATAAAGCAAATAAATACAGGAAAAATAATGGAAAATGAGTTAATGCAGATATATCTAAGTTTTATATTTATCATATCCTGTAGTAGTTAAGTAACTAGGAACTGTTAATCTTGGAGAATTTGTAGGGCGGAGGGCTTGAAAAGGTCAGCATTGCACCTAGTTGGGTCTTACAACAGACTGTAAAGTAAATGCATTTGATACACTATCCTGCTGCTGAAAAGGCAATTAAAAATAAAAAAAGAGCAAATATAACAGAAATGTATGTATGACATAGTAATGTTTCCACTCCACTTAACAGTGGATGGGGTATTTTGTTTATATCTGGAGAAGTTTTGACAAATATGAAGGTTCTGAGAGCAGGGAAAAAAATGGAGATGAAATCCCCAGAGCATTGTAGTGTTGGTTGTAACACTGAGGGCTGTGATTGGTGATTTTCATGCTCGCTGTAGGTAAGACAAGAGTCATTGTTTTTATTTGCTGCTTGAAGACATTGGGAAAATGATATTAAGAATAACAGAACAACGGAAAAATAATGTCATAGATGCTCTTTGCTAATAGTTTCTAGGAGTAACTAGAGGGCGAGTGCGCAGAGGGCTGTCTGAAGATCCTTGACTTTGCTTCAAAAAATCAGTGCATGTGCTAGATGATGAGTTGAATTCTCCTGAAATCCTGTATTTCAAGGAAATTAATATAGAAAAGTGGCATTACTGTGGGGATATGGATATTGGATAAATCTTACATATTTTGCTAAGTCTCTAAACTTGCCACATGTAATCATTATCATTCTCTTAGCTACAGTTTTTCAGGCAGAAGTCCCACCATGGTGTAGACATCACTAATTATAACAACCTTGACTAATGTTTGTGTAAAACACATTAGTACAATAACAGCACAAAAATTCGACAATGACAGAAATAATGCATCTTGCTGTTTAAATGTGTTTTAACCTTTAGATTATCTCACCTTCATTTACACTCTTCTCTTACTACTTTTTCTACTATTGCTATTATAATTGCCACTGTTAAACCTGTAACTCATAGTACCAAACTTGCAATAACGTTTATTAAAGCTTAAAATAAATAAGAAGCTCATTGGTTCCAGCTCTTTGTGTTTAGTAGTGATGGTTTTGGTCACTATTTGAGAACGAGCTATGAGATAAAGTATTTTGAAGGACTTAATCTTTTTACTGCAGATTTATTTCCTAAAAACAGTACACTCTTCTTCTTCGTAGAGCTGTATGCTATGATGGTCCATACTGATGACTTCTTAAACGTCAGTAAATGGATGTTTTTTCTAAAATTTTACATTTCTGTGGTTTAATTTCATTGTTTTTCTGTCTCAATAATATTTTTATTCTAGTCATCTTTGCATACTGTATATGCTTCCATATGCGGTATATTCACAGTATGTAGATGACACCAGCAGCTAGATATTTCTGTGTAGTCATCTGCAGGCGCTAACCGTGCCTATACTCTTAGGTGGCAGTCGTAGTACTATATGGCCATATACCTGTCTGTGAAACAAAGCTTAACTATATGATCCAAGGCTGAGAGGCTGCATCAAACTGCTGCGTCCTTAGACAGGAGTAAGTTATCTTTTACCTGATCCTGTGGAGGCAAGTCTGTGTGAGTCAGAGGAGGTGAGCTGCACATGAATGCATCTATGTAATTTTTTTTTGTGGGAGACATAGGTCAGTGAGGGAATGGCTACAGATATCTAGCTTAGAAATTTTAAGATTATTTTACTGTGTTTCATATGATGTTTTTCTTTAATCCGTGTGAACCCATACATGACTTTTGAACAACTGGACGTCGTCAAACCAGGCAAGGGGTTATTGAGAGTATCCTAAACAGAAGAATTAATCGGTATAGCTCTGATTGCTTTCTGCCAACACAGGCTGGCCTGCCTTACTTGCTCTTCACATGAGATTTATTGAAGAGTTCCACTACAGCACATGGTCTTTATAAGGTGCTTCTCAAATATATGCCTTTTCTTCCAAATTTGTGCTTTATCATCACACTGATTTCTAGTTCTCAGTGCACAATTGTCAAGGAACTGAGCACAAATTAGCCCCTTCTAATTGGCTAAGTAACAGGAATCACTGAGGACCTTCTGAAAGGAGCAAGCGGTTCTCCAGGTAGCTGGCAGGACTGAACTATCAATGACAAATAATTTGCATACCCTGTTATCAGCCTGTATATGTAACCCTGTATTTCATACCTTTTTAGGCTTCTAACATTTGTTCTCCTTTGCTTCACTGCAAAATTCATGAAGCGTTTTGTTAAAAGTCCAGATTACTGATGTGTGCCTGAAAATTACCAGAGCAAGGTGATTCTTTTGAGATGTTTCTAATCATTGAAGTTGTGCTGCTGCATTCCCATATCTGTATTTCCAAGGCTGTAAGCCAAGCTAAACTTGGCCATGTGTGCTTACAGCCAGTCTGCATTTCTTTATGTCTAGATAAATGGAGTATGTCAGAATCACTGTTGCATGAAGGGCTGACAAAACTGGAGAGCAGTGTCATGCTACCTGCACTCAATGAGCACCTATGTGCCATCACTTGTTTCTTTGTAAGTATTTGGTGAGGCTTTAGATACTAAGCGGACTTATTACGCAACCTAATAGATTTTCTCACTGCAGCTCACCCTCAGTAGTATTTTTTCTCCGCCTTGACAGGTTCAAAATTACTAAAAGCTTTGAAGTAATTTTTTCTTAGTATTTAGCATACTCATCTGTAAAAAATCCAAGCCTATTGTCAACAGGTTTAAATTTGTAATTCAAGAATCTGCAGGAAAGTAGTCACTTATCAAAAATGTTTGAAATTCCCTGTTGACAGCAAGGAACGTTCCATAACACTGACTGGAAACCTTACCATATTTTGACTTTTTAGGATAAGCAAGACATAGAACTTACTAAGGACACAAACTAGAGGATATTTGTTTACAGGTGCAAGAGGCAAAAATTTTTAAAATCAGTCTTATTTCCTACTAGAGGATATATTAAGCTCTCAGGCTTCTGTCAGGGCGGTCGGAATGAACTGGATCTCATAAATTGTACTGTATCTACCTACAGAGATTCCTCATTTTCCTGGGAGTCTACTCCACTGTTAAATTGATTTCACTGTAAAAGTCTATTATTCAGCCTACCTGTTTCTTTTCTTCATGTAGTCTCATTAATAAATATTGAAAAGGGATAAAGGGAGGTACTCTGGGATATGATCTTCAGGTTTTCCTTCAAATCCTTCTACCATTAATACTCAAGAAAAATTTTTTCATAAGAAAAATGTGTTTTTTTGGCTAAGATTCCATTTTCTTTTAGAGTATTTGTGAAAGGTCAGTTTGGTTGAAACTGGGAATGCATGCTTCCTGAAAAGCATAAACTTTATTCCTGGCAGAACAAAATAAAACAGAAATAAAAAAGAAACTCCCTGCATCTCAAATAAGTTTTTACCTTTGTAAGAAATGTATTCTTGACTCTCATAAAATGTAAATAGCATGTTCACACTCACAAATAAAGATTTAATTATGCAGGTTTTTGAATGAAATTGTAGCAAATTCCTGTATATTTCCTGGTGGAGATTTTACGTTTTCATATACTACCACAGTGCGACTTCTAGAAAAATTGCCAATTATTTAACCTCAAGCTTTGTTTGTTTGTTTTTTGTCTTTCCAGAGATGAATTTCTTTATTGCAAGAAATCATGATTATTTATTGATGCAGAAGGCAAACGGGATGTTGTTCTACTGTGTGTTCTGAACAACATGTAAGTGTAATACATTTACTGTAACACTGATTACACGTTCAATTTAGCTAGTGATAATAATTTGCTTTTAACAAACCATTGCTTGGAGATCTTTCTTAATTGATTTTTATCACAGCAGCAGATAAGGTATAATGACATAATGTGTCTGAGGTCATAACTTTCTGAAGGTATTTTGTCCCTTTGTTTTACTCTGCACATTAATCTCTATCAGACTCTGCTACACATTCATAAACTTCACTCAAGAAAGTCCATAGCAGCACAAGTCAACATTAATGGTAACTGATAAGCAAAGCTCAAAAAAAATTATACAGGGCCTACCTGATCAGCAAAATGACCTGACACTAGATAAACGCCTTTATTTGTTATCCTTCCCCAAAATAGGAGTATTATGACCTTTTACAGTAGGAACTGAAGAAGCAAGACTATGCAATGTGCGACAGAAATGCAAACTCTGATTAAAATTTTCAGTTTTGAGAAGACACTAAGTAATATTAGTGACCTTCACAGACTTAATGCACTAGAACACCGGGGAAGGCAAAAAGGCCATTTATTCATTCCCATAGCAATATATACTGAGCATTGTTGCTCTTTAAGAATGATATTGTTTCTGATATTGCTAGTGGGATGACAATGTTAAATTTTCTTCTGTTTGTGTTTGATTTCATGGCCATAAGCATTTCTTGCCTGATATAAGTCCAGTTCTTGAGACTGATACTGGATCTCTGAGTATTTGTTTGACTTTTGAAAGACTAATTGATTCAACTTTGTTCATGATGTTGTTTCAGTCTCTTCTGTGCGTGAACGTTTGTGGGGATGATTTTATTGGCTCCAGTATTTGGGGATTGATATCTGTCATTCACATAGTCATGCACTAGCACAGGAGGAGGATTTTGAGCATTCTGTTATTCAGTATTTTCAGCATGATTCCTGTCACTCTTTTTAGAAAAGCTCCAGTCCAAAAGTAGAGATTATAACAGTTGACTGAGGTGATGTGTCAGATATAGTGACTAGTGAGAGACTAAATGTGAGGTTTGCCAAACAGCTAGTCAGCTTGTCTTTGTTCATGTGAACTTTCCTAACAACTCTGAATAATAAATTATTTAATCAGAGGTGGTCTTATTCCAAATAACTGATCAACTGAAGGAAAGAGTGTTTTGAATCTGTCTGTTCAACTGCAGACTAGGGCAGGGATTCCAAAACTGGAGTCTAAAAGCTATGCAATGGGAACTGCAGCGTGCCTGTGTTCTCTGCTGAAATATTGACAAGAAGAAGATGCAAGAGTGGTCTTCTGGTCAAAAAATTGGAAGAGTGGTGTCAAAATTCTTGTTTTAGCTAGGAACTTGACACAGGTGTTTGTAGCTTCATGCAGGATTAGAATGGGGGAAAGACAAAATCACCATGCATCCCTTACCAATGTCTATATCTTTTTTGTTGTGGTTGTTCATAAATACTTTCAGTATTATGATCACATGATTTAAGATCAAATTTTTCATTGTTAAGGAATGAAAATAGATTTTTCTTCACTGAGTTGTGAAGATGAATTCTTTACTTGATGTGCCCATTTGATTTTGTGAGAGAAGAGATCAATCTGAAATCAAAATTAAATGGATTAGCAGCACCTTATTGTCCAGACTAAAAGTTAGATTGCAGTTGGCCTACTACAACTGTGTAGCTGTCGCCTGTAGGTAACTGGGAAGCTTCAGCTTTCGGTAAAGGACATCCCATCATTTGCATTTCCTGCTGTTACCACCCGTGTAATTTTATGATGCCCAGTTCTTCTCCCTGCTTTCTGGAAGGTGCTGACTCCTAGTCTCAGTTTCCACAAAAGAGTAGCAAAAGGTGCACTACAAACAGTGCTAGCATAGTTATACATGCCTCAGTATAGCCCTTACCAAGATAACTAAGCACATGTGCAGCGTGTATTTGACTTTCAGCACATTCAGCAGTCAAAGGTATTTGGGTAGCAACAGGGTGATGCTGCTACTGATGAGAACTGATCTACATTTTTCAAGAAAATTTTTTCACATCTGAAAGTGCAAATTGGCGGAAACTAAAACGTGTGTCCTCAGTCTTTCTCATCACAACAGCTCACCTGATAACTTTTAGTAATACTAGTGCTTTAGCAATAGGTGAGAAGCCAATTAAATGCAGCTCTATAATGAAAGCTGCCTGCCACAAAGCATGGAGGGTAGAAATTGTGCTGTGCTCCTAGCTGTGCTTTTCTGGTGCCAGGCTCTCCCAGTACGAAGAGACACCAAGCCCTGGTAGTCCCTGTTCAAACTGATGGTTCCCGATTACTGACTCCCTGCAGTCTAACGTGAGTGTTTGGCAGCCTTGGAAACCCAGATCTAGGGGGGACTGGAGCGCCCTGGAGTAGGTCTGTGACAGTGACCCCAAATGCCTGGAAGATGGGGTTGGAGCTGGAGTTCTCAGTGCTGTGAGAAGGCTGGTCCCAGGCAGGGAGCTTCACTTCGGGAGGCAAATTAACCCCAGCTCTCTGGATCAGCGCACAGGATTTTTCAGTACTGCCACTGCAGTGAGGGTCTGTGAACCTGGGGCAGCTCCTGATATTTTTAGTTTTGTTTACTTACTGTCTTTAATGTCTTTCATTTGCTAGAGTGCTTCCTGATTCAGAGGATTCAGTGCTTTTACAAAATACCATTATTTCATGGAATAGAATTTCTGTGTTAGGAGTTTTATTGCTGTGTAATTTGGGGGGAAAAAAGATCATCTGAGTAGTGCTGATAATAACCCAGGTGTATATTATTTTTAAAGGAGTTTTATGTGGTTAGTATTCTTCAGCTGAAAATACCGTTTAGGAATGATTAATTTATTTCTTTCTCTTGTTAGAGAATTGGCTGCTAATTGGAAGCATTTTGTACTGCATAGTTACTTGAGGCACTGTTATTTTCAGTTCAACAGAAAATGGATCAAACAAAGAGCAGAGAACTGAGTGACAGTATGTTAGGATACTGTGTATCACAAAATACACAGATTCAGCTTGTATGCAAAAATACCATTTAGCTTGATAACAGAAATTAGGTTTCAATCAATATGCTCTTTGTTATCAATCCATTTTCCTCCTTTAATCTAAAAAGGTCCTAATAACATGTTAGACAAACAATACTCTTTTAAAAACTGATTTGAAATAGAAGTGCTTTTGAATCCTTGCAATTTCAGGCATGCATTTTGTAATAATAATAATGACGTGTTCACTTGCTGCTAATGTATCGATGCATACTTGTAAACGTGCACAATGTTGCACTTTTACATTATTTTTCCTATTTAAGCAAATTTGTGAAGGAACTGTGGGAGGTACACTACGAACGTTGAATTTGAAGACCTAATAAATATTTTAGATTATAAGGGCTGATAATTAATATGTAGGTTGAAGTACTAAGGTAAACTTTTTCTTTTGGGGCAGTAGGGATTGTGTCTTAAGTAATTTTAAATCTTCGATGTTTGATCAGTTTTGGATACTGTCTGACGTAGTGGGATTTGTAGTATGTGTACCCAGGCAAACACTTTTGTGTGCATTCTGCACAGCAGAAATTCTGCATAGGTTAGTACCATTAGAGTCTCCACTGAACATCTTTATGAAGCTTCTTTCTAGTAGCCACTTTCTTGCAATACACAGAAAGCAACTGATATAATTATATATCAGGGCTTTTGGTCAGCTACAGTGATTATCTTTTTGGTCTCTATGGCCAGCTTAAAGAACAAAAGGCTCTTAACTTTGTTGTCAATGATGTTGAGAATTTACTGCTAATTTAGTAGCATTTCTTAGTTTCTTCTCCTGCTTTTGATCTGGCTGTGACTTTTTTTAGCTACTTAATATCCCCTTTTAATTTCACCCTTTCAGAGAGGAGGAGAGAGAAAACAATCCTATTGCTTTTGTATTAGTTTATTTTGTTGATTTATGGTCAGAGGTCCAGTACTTACTAGCCTGGGAACTCCAGCACTGTTTTTTTTCATAAAGGAGTGCAGACTGGGTTCAGTGGCAATGGCTTCTCCATATTTAGTGTCTGCAAGGTTATGACCCTAACAAGCTCATGATCTAACACACAAGATGCTTGTGCATGCTGTGTGTTGTCAAAGCATTAGTACAAAGTTACGCAGACTTACCGAGACCAATACTAAGCATGCATGGTTTCTGACAACTGTTTTTATACAGTGATCAAAACTTATCAGACTACATATGCATCCTCTTATGGACAGGTACATTCCATCCTTTGGGTCGCCTTATGGTCAAAAAAATGTCTGCTTAATGTCCTTTACTCTGTGTTATTTTGGAGATTTTTGTTTTGTTATTTTCATACTGCTTGCCTTGCATCGTATTTTTCTGTAGATACTTCATCTATTGTTCACAGCTTCTGTGGGGCATACTTGGATTAATGCTTTTATCAACAGTGTCTGTATAATACTAAAATCTAAGCAATTCTCCAGCAAAATCTACAACCACTAAAATGTCACTGAAGAATTAAATAAAAATGTTCATAGAATACTGGCCAAATCTAGTGCTGCAGTGAAATATAGGAAGTTTGTAAAAATGTCAAAAAGAATAGTATCATGTTTTGAGATTGAAGAGGGGCCTCAGATTTTGTTTTTTTCTCATCCAAATTAATCAAGGCAGCGTTCTTGATTTTCATCACGAAGGAAATTATACAGATTGCAGTCATTTACATGCTGATGATCTCTGCGGAATATTAAAAGAGAAAACATTCAAGAAAAGCTAGAATTTATTTTTCAAGAATGTTCCTAAAGGAAGCTGTCTGAAGAAGGGGAGCTTTTCCACATGGTCAGCATTATTAATAGCTTGGTTTTGTCTCACTATTGTACTTGCTCACCTTGGGCTTCTCAGTTGAGGAGACCATAGCAGAGTTGCAAGATCTTTGCTGCCTGCTGACCCTGTAGTCTTTTCTGATAAAAATTTATTCATGTGTTTTGTGATTTCAAACAACAACAAAAAATATTTCATGCAAACATAGGCTGGCTTCTTCCCACATGTTTATGGTGTGTTATGTAAAGCACTTTTAGTTTCTTTTTCCTTCCCCAAAACTACGAAAGTTTGCCTCCAGTTGGCTTCTTATCCTGCATTGACAAGGAGGGTGCCAAATGAACAACTTCACTTTCTTTTGCAGTCACAACAGTAGTTTGCTTCTGAGCTGGGTCAGGACTCACTGAAGAGAACATGAGGTTTATATAGTCAGTTGCAAATGTCCAACTGAAGATACCTTTATCTCTTCCTTGATTCATTGCATGAGAGTTTACCAGTTAGACCCTTGAGACAGCCACTGTGGAATAATTATTGTTATGTGAAAGAATCAGCAGGACTAATAATTACCAAGGCATTTAGGGTTAGATTCAGCTTATTTGACAGAAGCTGACTTCTCTAAAAGGTGCTTTCTACATGAGTTTTTAAGACAGGCATGATGACTTGTCCCACAGAAGTTTGTTTTGTTTCTTTTTTTCCCCATTAATTTTAAGAAGAGTCTACAGTTACTATTTCAGACTTAAGCAACATACATTACGTATTTAAATTTAAACAGAAAATCCCATCCTTTGCAGATATAAAATTTTGCTTGACAGATTGATAACACTTCAGTCAGTATAAGAAACCTCTTCTATCTTGTGATCTACCAGAACACTTAGTTTTCCAAGTTCTGCCCATGATGTAATTTATTGTGGCATCTTGTGTACAGTATGTGAATGAATGTTGAAAGATGCTTTTTCTTTTGTGCTTCAAGGTATAAACTGTGAAAAAAATTATCACGTTTTGTTACAGCATCATAATTATTCCCAGAGAGTGGCACTACTACTTATGCAGAGCTGGCTTAATATTGAACCTGTCTTACCTCTTCAAATGTTAATATCTTGTAAAGCCATGTGACGTCATCTCTGTGTTGCTTCAGTCAAGGAGCTTTCCTGTGGGTTTTTTTTGCCCCTAAATCTTTCACTTTGTTGCGGAGTGACACCAAAGATCTTCCCGATCTTTGCCTCTTGGTCTGCTAATTCTCATGCTTAGAGTTTGTAAGCAAATTCTAGTCTGGGAGCATGCAATTACCAGTAGCAAAATGTAAACCTTTTGGAGGTATTCTGTTGGTATTGTTGTTTCAGAAAGAAAATATACTCCATTTTCTGAGGCTTTTATGTAGGTCACTTAAAATATGTATTTTGCAGTGGCCTGTCAAAGGAATTTGCAAATTTTACATGTTGTTTTTCCTGATCCACCGTTTAAAGTGAATCCTTTTAAACATAATACAGCAAAACTAATGGCTGCAAGACTTTGTTGCTTTTGCACCTTCACTGTGATCTGATCTAATTATGTGTATGGGTATAAGAAAAGCATTCAGGTGATGGAAGAATGTGGTATTTTAAGCATGTTCTCTGTATGATTCTGTTCAGTTCCTGACAAAAAAACATGCTTGTCAGATTACAAGAGGACCTGGATGTTTCTGTTGATGTACTGGGCTTGCAAAAAAATCGATTTTAAATGCTTCAAACACTGATGTTGTTCCCAGCAAAATATATCTAATATTATTAGATATCTAAGTCATTTCCACACATTCAGGGCAGGAAGTGAAAGAATGAAAAGAAGTATTTGATTAAATTACATCAAGACCACTTTTATTTCAGTCTGGTTATCATAAATGTACATGTATATTAAACACAGGTGCAGATGCAATAATATTTATTTATATGTTTAAATTCCATTAACTTTAATACTGTTAATTAAAAATATTTACATTTCTCAGATGCTGTCATCCTCAGCAACATAGTACGCTGTGTATTATGTGCACCATGTATTGTATGTTAAATACAACCCTATTCCCCAAAATGAAGGGTCTATTGACTCATTTGTATGCTTTCTGTTATCAGACTGCGGATCTGTCTGACAGTGAAGTTACTGTGAAAGTTACTTTGTCACGGATTTGAAGGTCCCTTCGGAGCAGAAATAGGAACGTATGCTGTGCATCGCCAGTTGTAAATTTAAAATGTTGTTTCTGGTAGATAGGGCGTGATTGATACCAATCTATTAGTTGAAGCTTCTTAAGTTATACCCTAAATGTTGGGAAATGCCTAGCTTTTTTCATAATGTCCTTAAAGCTTTGCTATATTTACATAAATCTTGCAACCACCTTCTGAAGATGAAAAATAAAAACATGCAATGCACTTTTACTCTCCATGACTCCTCTTTAAAACACCAGCACAATAATTCTGGGTCTGAATTTGCCCCAGTCGGAGCATCCTCTGTTTTGCAGAGAAACTTGAAGGAAGGTTTAACTGTGGACTCTTTTTCTTCTGTGGTGCTGTGATCTCTTGCACCAAAGAATTATAAGCTCTCTAATGCAACTGAAAACTAAGAAAATACTATGTGTTTGTATATACTTGTTACGGGCTCTTTTTCTCTTAAACAGAGATGTTTTCTTGGTTACAGACTCAAGAGTGCTGTGCTATAGAGCTTGCCGCCGTTCCCAGAGTGCGGAGCTGCTGCTGTGCAGCTGGCAACCTGGCCCTCGGCGCAGGTAGCAGCTGGCTGGGCACGGTGTGCTACCCCACAGGGCAGCAGTTTGTTTTGGAGGTGAGGTGTAGGCCAAGACCATATACGTGATAAAATGATCTTGTTTTGAAGGAAGATTTTGATGTGAAGTATTACAATACTTTGAATCTTGGGCAACAAAGAGGCAGAAGAGAGTTGCACTTTTCACTAGTACCAAAAAGTGGTATTTGAAATTCCCCAGTTTGAGGTACTGATGTCAAAATAGCTGTTGTCGTGGTGCTTTGTTGTTGATGCTGCTGTTTTACTGGCTTCCTGACAGTCCTTGTGTTTGTTGAAGTTTCAATCTGTTATAATTCTTCCACTCAGTAAACGTTCCAAACTGCTTTATTAAAAGAGAAGCCAGATACTCTTGCGATTCTTATGAGAGATATACCACATTTGTCAAGCAAAGGGGCAGAATTTATATGGTAAAGCTGTATCTGTGGTGTGTGGAATGGATACCAAGATTTTCAGCCATGGTTTTCTTCTCTAGGAAACTGTATTATGCCTGAGAAAAATTTCCAACCTACTTTCTGCTTTTATGTTGTGACCGCTGTAACTATTTCCAATGTTTTTCTCATAAACATTCTGATAAATGTATGCGTTTCAGATGATAGTGTAGTTTTGTATTTGTTGTGCACAGTTATTTTTCTAGCAGATCTGCTTCTCGAAGAGAAAATGTCCGGCTGTGATTTATCTATATGTCTGTCTACATAATCTAAATATCGGTCATAGGGAAGATGTGTCACTTCAGTTCTAGTACTCGTTGCGAATTTTCTTAGAGAACTGTCAGTCCTGGAAATGAAAATACTTAAAATGTAAGGAAAGAGTAATTAAGTATGGATAATACTGTTTGGCTGAAATAAAATTGTTTTTCTTTCTTCACTGAACTGAATTCCAAATCTATGCAGAGTTCTGAAATACTAATTTACCAATATCCTCACTATCACACACGTACTCATTCACTCCTGTTTTCCACTTAGCTCTGTTTTGTGCTTTCGTATCCCTCTGGATAGATACTGTCTACAATCAAAATTATCTGTCTGTCTCTCTTCATTTATTCTCAGTTGTGGTGGCCTGTGTCCAGATATATATGTATATTTGTTCTTTTTTTTCAAAGCAACATGTCTTGTAACTGGAGAAAACCATACTTTTAATCGTGTTATGGGCATGACCACATACTTCTACCTGGTGAAGCCATATGCTTTCCTTACATTGACTCTCACTGTAATGAGGATAGTATGAGAGGAAAATAAGAGCTAGTAAAATTGTGTATTATGAGAAACAGAAACTGCTTAAAACTTCAGTTGGAATATTAAAATAAATACTGGTGAAGAAGATTTGTTACTAGGTGATGTAGTTAAAAATACATCATAAATCACAAACAGTTGGCTAATGAATAAGCCTATGACTGATAAATAAAGCATAAATTTCTCTGGCTTGTTTTCTTGCATTTATCTCCATAAATATGCTGTGTAACCATATACAGAGAAAGGCAAATATGCCTTAAAATAGAAAATATCTGAAATTTCATGAGATGTACAGTTCAGCACAAAAGAATTAAGTGCTATAAATTGCTTTAATAAACAGGCATTTTGTTAAACAGTCACCCCACTTCTGTTGCCAGCCCTGCATAAGCTTAGATTGCATAAAACTCCTCATTGGTATCTCCTTCATATGCTATGGCTCTGAAGTCATGGTGGGACCTGTGACTACAGTAAGCTGTGAATGCTATGAAGCAAACGTGAAGAATACAGCTATTGTCACCCTAAAGACGCCTGAGATGAATCAGAGAAGCAGTGTAGCTTTAGATGTCCCCACTGTTGTGCACCATGAACCTGACGATGGTGTAATTCTTGGAAACCTCCTTGGCTGCGTCAGGCGTAGAAAACCTCGGGAGCACTTTCTGTATGGATCTGCAGCAGCCCTTTTAAATCAGCTTGCAAGCTTTGAGTGAGCAAATACAAATGCAGGGACAAGGAGGCATTTTTACATTATAGGAGACAGTCGATAGGGGCATCCTTTTGTGCATATAGGGCTGAATTAAGTAAAAGCAGTAAAATATACCAGACCAAAACCAGAATTATAACATGGCTAAAGATTCAGAATAGTCTATTCCGCTTCCATGATCTGAATTGTGGGAGCTGGACATCTTACTGCAGGTGTAATCCTAGCCAATAGGTATTAGAGATTTAGACCCATGTCTTGTTTTTTCTCACCTTCCATTCCATTTTAGATCTTAAAAGGTGTCTCATAAAAACTACAATGTTTGTGTGAGTTTTGAGCTGTTTGATTTAAAAACAAAAGGACAAATACTTTAACTAACCTCAGAAAAATGGGTGTTGAAGAAGTCTTATTGAGGATCCTCGGATCCCTCCTAAGGTAACAGTCCTGTTTCAGAGTCCTAGAAGACAGAAACCATTGCTTACCAAAAGACTGGATTTTATGCGAGCTTCATAGTTTCTGCATTTTGATTAGAAAGTACTTCATTGTTTTTTCTATTTCAAGCACTAGCTGTTAACTTGGATAAATGCCCATGTTTTATGCTCCAATTACTGTACATGATTTTTAATGTTAATATCCTAGTAAAACAGTTAGTAAAAATAGTGGTGTAACAATGGTGAATGCCACTTAATTTGCATTCCCTAGATACAAAATAGAAAATGTAAAAGAAAAGCATTTTGTTTCCTAGTTACTGCATTAGTACTATTTGGAGCCACTTTTCAAACTTCCATAGAAGCATTTGTCCAGAGAAATTGAAAAAGGATCAGCAATATGAGCAGCAAGCCCGAACTTCCTGCACTCTCGATGCCCTTTCTGCCAAGCCAGAGCAAATGTTTATTGGTTACTCCTCAATGCATGTTATGAATCAGCAGCAAAACGGAGAACAGATATAGAAAGATGTCATTCTGGGTGAGCCAGAGTAATATTTTTGTAATTCTTTGTTATGCCTTCTATTTTCCTGATGTTATTGTCCTCATAAGTCCTAAAGCACTTTAAAGAACAATACAAAATAGCTTTGGTACCATACTGACTCAATTTCTATGTCATTAACTCCTCCTCCATCTCATAGAAAATCTCTCAGTATTATGAACATGACTTTTTCAATTCTATTTTATCTTCACAAACAGATATCTGAATGGCCAACAATCTGAGAAAGTCTCTCTTTCTAATGTATATAGCCAGAAGGCATAAAAACATATAAAATGGACCAAAAAAGTCTATCCAGCAACATTAAGTGGCAGTCGACCATTCGGAAGGATAAAATTGTGTTGATACAGTGATGATGGAGCTGTGTTATACAACATAGACGGAATGAAATCTGTTTATCTTCACCTTCTTTACTCCTCATTCATAGTATAGGTTGTGATTTCACTACTGGGAAGGCCTTGTAATCTTTCGCTTTGTTTGAACAGAGTAATTGATGTTTAGAACTGTGATATTTTTACTCTCTTTAGAAAAAACACATTCCTGAAATATATTTTGAGATTTGCAGAACAAATAAGACATGCTTTACAGAGTGTTAGCTCCTTATCTTTCATGACATTTTGTCTATATTCCTGGTTTGTGTAATACTTCCCAGGTGATAATTATTTATCAAACACTAGTTCTTTGCTTGATATTATCCAAAGACGACTATGCTTCTTGCCACGATGGCATTATAGTATTTATCTTTTGCTGTGTTTCGTTGTGTGCATGCTTTCACATGCCTATGATCACTGCTGAAGCACAGAAGGCAATTTCTTCACATAGAATAAAAAGCCCAGAACACCTTTAGAAATATTCCCATGGCCTTTTTAAGATGTGACAGGCTATACATGTGTTTCCCCATAATATCCAGAATTTGTTGAGGTTAAGTGTGGCTTGTCCAGCTTACAGTAGGCAATTCTGTTGCAAAGTCAGGTAGGGGTTAAAGGACAGGAAAGAATGCAGGGGGGGAATTCTTTTTTTGTGTCAAGCATACCATTCCACCAATGTCTTGACTTCTGCTGGCAGCATAGCTGTATAAACTGCCTCAAGCATTTGCTTGTATACAGCATAGGAAGTGAGTAGCATTGTATGTCATATGTGTAATAACCCTTAACATGTGGACAGGTGCTGAAAACCCTTTGTTAAAGGGAGTCTTCATATCTGTGTAAATATAGTGCGTCAAGGTAACTTCATGGACTGTGAGACGTAGAGGTTCTTACCTAGATTAAAAAAACCCAAACAACAGCAGTATGTGGAGAAAGTCAAAATTAGTGAATCAGTGTCTAAAATGGTATTTTGAAGCTGTAAGAGGCTGAGAATCCAGGGGAACTTTAACTGTCATAGGTACAGAAGGGTTCAAAGAAGCCTGATAAACAGGATGGTAGAAGCAGTTGTATTTATTTAATTATATTTAAGGGAAAGAGTTGGTATCTGTCAATATATTGACAAACTGGCACACTAATTCATCCATAAAATGCTACAGGAATAGTGGGATCATTATATGTACTAATAGATTAGATTGTCCCATCTCTTGAATTTTTGGGTCTGGATATGTTGGAGGATCTTCATGAAAAAATAAGCTTACAGAAAGAAGTCTTACAGGGAATAAAACTCCAAATGAAAGCTTGAAGAATACAGCAACAAAAGAAATAGTAACAAAGAATATTTGTAGAACATAGTATCTGGCTCTGAAGAAATAGTGTATGACAAGTGCTTTGCAGTTTTTCCTTGTATTTTGTTTTCACCAAGAGGGATAACGTTACTTTTGAAATGAAAAATTGAAGGCAGAGCAGTAGCATTTCTTTCCTGGTAAGGCTTGCTGGGCTTCCAAGACCCCCTTAGGAGAACTTTTGTTTTTCAGACAGAGGCTGTCGGACGGGAGACTGGTTTTGACAGGACAGATGCAAGGCTTGTGTGCTACTGTAGGGAAAGACCTATAAAACTCAATTTGTCCCTGCTGAGGAGTTTTCTTCTGTGCTGCTTTGTGTGCAGCTTCTGAGCGAATAAGAACGCCTATTTTTAGTGAATGCAAACATTCCAGCAAACTTCATTGATGTTACTTTTGAGGTCAAGGAGAATAAAATGAAGAGGGGTAATACCAGTAAAAGTCTCACTGAAAGATCACAGAGAATTAGAGAATATAATCTGAAAACTACAAAAGTAAAAGCTAGATTTCGTTTACAAATCAGAGTGGTTTCATTGTGAAAATAAGCAGAATGAAAAAAGTAATTTCCAAGGAGAACAGTTTTAGCATTGTTTTTTTGAGTGGTTTCCAGATTTTGGGGGAAAAGATTTTTCCCAGTATTCATGGTAAACCGTGTAAGTGCAAAGCTTTGTACTCTCAGGTTTTCCCAAGGAAATATGTGTAATATTTAAAGGTAGCTTCTCACTTGTTGTTACTTTGTCTTTCTGAAAGCTTACCGTACTAGGCATGATTAATTTTTAAACTGGAGCCTGAAACACACAGGAAGTAGAACATCAGCAATAATAGCCTAAAATTCAGGATGTTTTCTGATAAATTGTAATCCGTGGGAAGATTGAGCTAAATTTTCTGTGATGGTTTGCCATTTTTGGACTTTCTAATAAAGTTCAAGTGATTTATCCTGATGCATTTTCATGATGCGTTACTTATTTTGACATTGATTGGGCTACCAACACTAATCTGATAGAGAAAACAGTATTTAAAGGTTAAAACAGTATTGAGAGTTGCTGTTTGTTCATTGTATCATTGACTGACTGCCTGAACATCAAATAATTCTTTTCCTTGTTTGGTACTTGTAAGCAAGTGTTAATCTGTTGCAGGTGAATTGTTAGAGAACCTTTGAAATAACACCACAAACTGCTGTGGAAAGTGAGTGAAAACATTACTGGTTTTCTACTGATAGGATAAACTGTGCAAGATTTGTATATAACTTCCTCCTTCATTAAACAGAAAGAAATTGGCTTGACTGGCTCTTATGGGCTGCATATTGTTAATAAGTGAGGGAAGGTGGTTGAACATTCAGGGCAGGAATGCAACATTTATATTTGTGCTTTTCAAAAATTCCTGGAGGAACCAAAGAAATTGGTGGTTACAGGCTTATTGCAGTGAAACCTTGAAAGCTCAGAATGGTTCTGTCAATAAGAAGCTACACTTACTATATGCGGTAGCAATTTGTTAACAAATTAGATGAATAATCAGCCTGTTATCTTTGCACGTACTCAGTAACCTTTGCAGCTTATCAACAAAGCTACACCACTTTTACATCAAGCATTTATAAAGGTGAAAAATTGTCTAATATTCTGGTAGTCAGCATAAAAGGTTTTGAGACAAGCGGAAGAGAAAGGGACATATACTGCTTTCTACAGAGAGAGGGGTAGATCCAGCGAAAAGAAGCAGTTAGAACACTGGTAGATAGTAAGACACAGGAACAAGTAAATAATTATGTATGTTTTTATAATTTCTTTTTTGTTTCTTAATCTAGCTTGGTATGTAAAGCTATGAGATATTGACAGTTAATTTCAGAAGTCTTTCATTTAGTATTTGAAATGTTCATGTTTTGCTAATGTAGTGAAAAAAGAAATTGTGATGTTTGAAAATGAATAGTTCTTCTTTACTTAAATTTCTTCAGTGGTGCAAAAAGTTGTCAAATACTAATCCTTCAAGATTATTGTGCAGAAAATCAAGAAAATGTTCAGTAGTTATATCATGGCTTCAAAGATTTTATATTTTAAAAAGCCTGCATATATTTTGTGTATATGCAAATAAATTTCTGGTATGCCATATTTATTTTAGGAGTATAAAATTCTTGGTCTGTGCATTATTTGAATTAGCCATCAGTTTAAAATCCCAGATAACGGAGGCCTTAGCCAAAAACCATGTGAAAGCACTTGATCAGCTTTAGATGGCAGAAATCAAATAAGTTGATAGACTGAGTTCAGCTCCATTCTAAAGGAGGAGGTAGATCATTAGCTGATCAGCTTGGGCATGAATAATTTCTGAATAAAAGTCGTGGTCCACTCTAAGACTGTGAAGTAGAAAAGCATAATACATTCTCAACATGGGATTTCATTAGTGGCTTTGTGGTATTTGTTAAACTCATTGTTTCTTACTTCAGCTGTAAAAATGAAGACTGTAATTACTGATACTTTATTTATTAGATACTTTGAGATGAAAAATTGTAGGGAAGCATGAAGACTCGATATTTAGGTTTCAGGTAATTCTCCATCTTCACTCCTCTTTGGTCCCAGTGCAAACCCGTTAGGAGTATAAATAAGTTTTTCTTATAGCTCATTCTGTAGTTTAAGAGACTTGAATTTCAACAAATCATTATTTTCCAGTGAGATCTCATTTTAGCAGAACATTTCTGACCAACTATAAATTAGATAATTAGTTTCTACTATTGCTAATATTTTAACTGAGATAGCACAACCACTTTTATTGCTTTGTCTCCTTGTTACACTTACCTAATTGCATGGTACAGGTTATGATAATCATGATTCAAATAGGAATTTAGGTTGTTTTCCCAGTCTTGTTTCCTTCAGTCTGACAGCTGCTCCCTTGACATCTCCCCAAACTAGTCAGACCTTAGAAGTAAATAATGACAGGCAAACTAAGAACAGCAAGGGATTTATCTCTTCACCCATTGTCTCTCATGCTGACAATCATTTTTCATTCCCAAAAGAGACTGTCAGTTTCTGGGAAGACCGCTTATGCTACTTGGACTGCAGCCACATTTGTTTTTATTTTTGAGAAGTTCAAGAAATGGTAGTGTGAAATGAGTGACCCTTTTCATCCTTCATCTTGAAAAAAGAATTAAAATGACAAACTTGTTCCAATTCAGTGTAAACGTAGCATTTTCACTTCCTTTCTTCACATGAACAAAGCAGAAGAGTTATTCCATCAAAAATGTTTCAAGTAACTTAATCCACTGATTTTTGCAGTACTGAGAATGGGTAAATATGGCACCAAAAGTATTCATTCTTGCAAATGCAGATTGCTGATTTGTTCCACTGGTATTTCTGACACCTTCGAATAAATACTGTTGTGAAAATTAGAAATAAAGGAGAAACAAGTGTGTTTTAACAAAGTAATCATGGGATGTTAATGAATAATTCCTGAACTGAGACCAGAATTCTTTATGCTCTGCTCTTACTATTTCAATGAGAATGCAGTGCCATGAGACCTATGGAGCCAGTCACACATACATGAGTAGAAACCCACAAATACTAGTGTCCTTTTTTAGTCATAGAGAGGAAAACAGGCAGTGTGCACTTTTCCAGTGAAAGCAGAATGAATTAAATGTCCAGTAGCATTCTCCACACAGGGACTGGAAATTAAAATATAAATAAAGCACTTCCATGGTGACAGTGCATCCAAAAAGTCCTTTGAATTTAAGCGAAACAGCTGTAGAGAAAATAAGAAAATCCTAATGCTTCCTACCAAAACAAAAAAAAGATGTTTCCAAATAATAACCTGTGAGGAAAGTTGTGTATTTCTGGTTACATTATATGGTGGGAGTATTGTTTATTGTTTGTTTACATGAATACTAATTGTTAGTCATGGTTTTTAACCTCCAATACAACCACAAGTTATGATAACTATTGATCTTCTAGCCTCGCTTCATGATACTCCATTTTTATTTTTTAACTTAAGATACATGAAATCAAGAACAAAAAGGAAGCCAGCAGAGAGTGGAAACAAGGACAGGTAGCCTGGGAAGAATACAGAAAAGTTGTCTGAGCAGCCGGATATCAGGTTAGGAAAGCTAAAGCCCTGATGGAATTAAATCTGGCCACAGACACGAAGGGCAACAAGAAAAGCTTGTATAGGTACTTCAGTGATAAAAGGAAGACTAGGGGAAATGTGGGCCCTTTCTGGAAGGAAACAGGAGACCTGGTTACTCAGGATATGGAGGATATACCCATTTTTACAAAGGGTAAAAAGGAAGAGCTGAGGAACTACAGGGCAGTCAGTCTCACTCCTGTGCCTGGTAAGATCATGGAGCATATCCTCCTGGAAACTATGCTAAGGCACATGGAAAATAAGGAGGTGATCAGTGACAGCCAACATGGCTTCACTAAGGGTGAATCATGGCTGACAAATTTAGGTGGCCTTCTACGATGGGGTTACAGCACTGGTGGATAAGGGAAGAGCAACTGATGTCATCTGTCTGGACCTGGGCAAAGCATTTGACACTGTTCTGCACGACATCCTTGTCTCTAAATTGGAGAGACAAGGATTTCATGGCTGGATCACTCAGTCAATAATGAATTGTCTGGGTGGTCGCAGTCAAAGAGTTGCAGTCAATGGCTTGATGTCCAAGTGGAGACCACTGATGAGTGGTGCTCCTCAGAGGTTGGTATTTGGACCGGTGCTGTTTAACATATTTGTTGGTGACATGGCAGCGGGACTGAGTGCACCCTCAGCAAGTTTGCTGACAACACCAAGCTGTGTGGTGCAGTCGACATGCTGGAGGGAACGGATGCCATCTGGAGGGACCTTGATAGGCTTGAGAGGTGGGCCTGTGTGAGCCTCATGAAGTTCAAGACGGCCAAGTGCATGGTCCTGCCCATGGGTCAGGACAATCCCAAGCACAAATACAGGCTGGCCAGAGAATAGATTGAGAGCAACCCTGAGGAGAAGGACTTGGGGTTGAAGAGGAACTCAAGATGACCCGGCAGTGTGTGCTTGTAACCCAGAAGGCCAACCGTATCCTGGGCTGCATCAAGAGAAGCATGGCCAGTAGTTTGAGGTAGGTGATTCTGCCCCTGTACTCTGCTCTGGGGAGACCCCACCTGGAGTCCTGCATCCAGCTCTGGAGCCCTCAGCACAGGAAAGACATGGAGCTGATTGTGTGGGTCCAGAGGAGGTCCACAAAAACAATCAGGGGGATGGAACACCTCTCCTATGAGGAAAGACTGAGAGAGTTGGGGTTGTTCAGCGTGGAGAAGAGAAGGCTTCAGGGAGACCTCATAGCAGCCTCCCAGTACCTGAAGAGGCCTACAAGAAAGCTGGAGAGGGACTTTTGCAAGGGCTTGTGTTGATAGACAAGTGGAAATGGCTTTAAACTGAAAGAGGGCAGATTTAGATTAGATATAAGAAAGAAATGGCGGTTGTGAGGCCCTGGCACACGTTACCCAGAGAATCTGTGGATGTCCCCTCCATGGCAGTATTCCAGGCCGGGTGGGATGGGCCTTTGAGCCACCTGGTCTAGTGGAAGATGTCCCTGCCCATGGCAGGGGGGTTGGAACATGATAATCTTTATGGTCCCTTCCAAGCCAATCCATTCTATAATTCTTATGAAATCCACATTTTAGCGCTATCTAAAAAAAATTTGAACAACGTATTTCATTGCATTTTGTTCAACAAACATATGTGGAAATTAGCGTGGCAGTACTATTTAAGTGCATCTTTTGTTGCTTCCTGAAATCTCTCCCTTGCATTTCTTTTGGTCCCTTGGGCCATTTTATCTCTTTGTAGATGTAAAGTATCTTTTACTTAATTTAATTCATTTCCACAGTTATTAATAGTTCTGAGATCTTTCTCATTAAATAGTAACCTGTTTTGGAAGTGTTCTTGTCATTATATGGGCAGCCTTGATAGGATGTCTGTTTTTTTCCTCAAAGAAAGATACCTAAAATACCCCTCTCCAAATTCGCATGTGTCAGAAGTAGTTAATGTGCAGTATGTTAAATTGAATGGAGAAAATAGCGTTAAGAAGGAAATATCATTATATTTTGTGTGTAGCTAACCTGAATAATCTATACAATCATAGAAATTACAGAAGTCAAGTATTCAGAAAGGGATTAGGTATGTAAAGTTAATAATGAGAGTATCTACAACGAGATTAATTAAGAGCAGGTCTGTATGGATTATAGCATTTATTATTCCAGGACATAAATCAAACACATCTTAGGAATTAGGGAGAAATGTGCTTCTTTGGTTACAGTATAATTGTAAAATATTCTCATTGTGGTGTAAAATTAAGGATAAAATAATGAATCAGCTCATATTTAACACGGTACATTTAAAATCTTGGATTTTTTAGTATTATAGAGTTACAGAAATACTGTAATGCCAAAGGCAGCACAAATAGAATGGGGAAAAATTCTGAACAGGAGAGGGAGGAACTTCAGTGATGGATGTCTTTGTCTTGGCAGCACATAGCATCGTCTTGGTTTTGGTTAATCGCTGTATGGTCTATAATTGTCTTTAATTATAGGGATAAAGACCATTATTATGCTAAAAGGAAGAAGATAGTTGTGCACAGTTGAACAACCTGTAAGCTCTTATATATCTTTTTATTTTCTGGAAAAGAGTATAGGATTACAATGTTCGTAGGTGTTTCTTCTGTCACTTTTGGAGTGGTATACATAACAATTATTTCTGTTATCAGTTTTCATCACTCATTAAACAGCTTTGCAGAGCTGGGAGAAATATCTTGCTTTGGAACTGTCTAGCAGTTCCAACTGGCAAAGACAAAGTTGTAGAACAGCAACAGGAAGAAGATGAGGCTATAACTGCATTGGTATCTCCAGAGTCATCATCACTCTCCAAACGATCTTGAAGCACTTGTTTGTGACTTCTGGGGAGGGCATTCCTCTGTCACCCAAAATGTACCATCACCACATTTCAGTCAGTAGTGACTGAGTGGTTTCAAGGTCAAGGGGAAATACTGTTAACCCTTGAGAGCCCCAAAACAGGCTTTGGATGGAAAGCAGTCTGGAAATGTGTCTGCATATTGCTCTAATGTAGATTGGTGCTTCCCAAGAGAAAGAAATTTCTCTGTGCCTGTTGGACCGTACTGAAACCACTCAGTGCTGTGAAGGTTCTTGATTACACAACTGGAAAAGAATTGCAAAAGGAAAAGCAGTACACCACATTTTCAAGATTTAAATGAGATACATTTCTGAGAAGCAGGAGTATATTATGGAGAATAGTTCTCTCCATTGAAGCTGGTAATGTAGTTCCAGATCATTCTCCTGAGTGTTACTTCTCAGAATAGGCTTTTTTTTGGAGTCATCACTCCTTCATTTATCAAACATCAGGTGAAAAGAATGTATCAGTGATATATAACTTGATGATGATTTATAGTTTCAATAACTGCTTGTTTTGCTGATATTTCTTTTTACTGGAGGAGGTGACTAAATAAAGGGAAAATGAGAAATTATGTAATAGCATGATTAAATGGATAATCTTTGAAATATCTTCACTAAGTACAAGTCTTTTAGGATTGAGGTGTGTATGTCTTATAAGAGCTTTAAAATGAAAAGGAAAGAAAACAGACGTTCAGAGATTTGTGCATTTGTATAGCTTCCTTTGTATACAAGGTAAGTGTATAAATATAGGCCTAACAGAACATTACAGGATAGATGTATGAACACTGAAGAGAAGGTAATCTCAAACCAGCAATTGTCAGTAAAGTTAATTGTTGATTACCTTACATATGTAGAAAGTTATTAGAAGGCTAAGTGTGAGTGGGAATTGTGTTCTTACAGAAGACTCTAATTTCACATATAAGAGGCTGGTGAAAAAATGCTACTAGTAATGGTAAGGCCAAGGTCTGAGAATCAACAGATATGTTCTCCAAAAGTCACTGAATCAGAAATTAAGCAGTTCTGTTACGCATTTTGGGGTTTTGCGAACATGTTTTTTAAATAGGTGGTTATATTATGTAATCCCTCAGGCTGAATAGCAATTATCTACTTCACCTTATATAAAACAGAATAAATTTAAGGAGGGCAAGGACTGGAATTTGTTAAATGAAAGTGTAAGTCTGGAGGAAAGTTATGATTTGGGCTCCTCTAAATTGGTCTTTGACTGTAATGGTATTTAACATTGTTAATAGCTTTGTTATAAAAAAATGCTAAACAGTGTGCTATTGATGTGATGACACAAAATTAGATAAAATCCCATCCACCTATTCATTGAAAGACTGATTTTAATATCAAGAAATAATCTAGTGATTTTACAAACCGGAGAAACAGAAATGGGATGGCATTCATTAGTGCAAAATGCAGGTCCTGCACTAGAGTCACAGCAAATCATATTTTTTGCTAAAGCTTTTAGTCAGTTGTGACAGAGAAAGATCTGGCTCAGTGTGAATCATCTAGCATGAGGAAGAAATTTATGGGACATTAGTGAGATCATATATAGAATATTGTAAAGTTGTGCCTGTCATGAGTAATCAAAACTAACTATAGTTGTCGAATTCCTGGAGTTAAGTCACAACAGTAAATAGACGAAAGGAAAGCTTATTTGTAGTAAGAATCTAAAAGAACTTGGCTTTTTATTTTAATAGCAAGGACCAAGGGGGATTAAGCCATAGTAGGAGGTAAATTACTAGATGAGAGCTAAGAAACAATGCTGGCCCAAGTACAAATGAGTAGATATTGGCTGTGAATAAGTTTAGGCTGTCAAAGAAAAGAACGTTTCTAACTGTGAGACCAAAAAGGAATAACTTTTCAAAAAGACTGACATGACAAAATCCAAACCCAAAAGACATGTAAATATTTTACTCCTTGCCATGCAGTTTTGGTAAGGGATTACACAAACGTGTTTACTGGGGTAGTACAGAATGGGACCCTATGGCACAGGAGATCCCTTCCAGCCTCGTATTATTCTATTGAACTACCCTGTCCGTTCTTTTGTAAGTTCATATCAATAGACAACTTTTTTTTGTGTGGTTTTAATCTCTCTGCATATGAATAATAAATGATTTTCCCCCTTATTTTAAATATAAATAATTGAAAAATAAGGTTACAAAGCAATACACATGCAGTTCTACTGAAAATAAAAGTCTTCAATCTGGAGACAAACTGTCAAAGGGGTCTTGAATGTCTTCAAGAATTCTCAAAGCTGTCAAAGTTTTTTGTCTCGTTTTTTCTTTTTGGCTGCTCAGTTAATACACATACTGCCCAGTACAGCTCTAGATGTTTAGTTAGTCTTGGAAAACCTTAAAGCTCTAATTTGCATGAACTGCACTATTCAAAGCTGTTGTGTTTTGTTTGTGTTGTTGTAAAGACTTTGCTGTATGGCGCAATTGAGAATGAAGTCTAAAAGGAGCAAGGTCTAAAACCTTAAATACTCATTAAAACTCCGTAGGAAGATTAGATAGTGATTTTCCAGTATCTAATGTCTAGGCATAATTAAGTCTTCCAGAGAGTGAGAGCTTCGTGTAAGAAAACAGGTACTTGGTTTGTTGGCAAATTACACCCCTTTGGCAGAGCTGTTAGCCCCAGTAAGAAAGTAAGGGCTGTTAGCCCTCAAGAAAGAAGTGTTTCTTTCTTGAAGCACCGTCTCAGTGCTACAGCTGGAAAAAACACATCCACAAAAAGAACAGATCTTGTCTTTAATTTATTGAAAGTAATAGAAAATCTTTAATGCAGCCAAGACAAAGAGACTTAGGGGTACCCAATGCATATATTTTACAGATAGGGTGGTGATTTGCCGTCACTTAAATAATAATCTTCAAACAAAAAAGAGGGAAGAGAGTAGATTTTGTAGCAACTGTAATATTCATAAGAAAATATACTAAAAAGTTACATGTCAACATCTTCATATAATGGGGGGCTACTGTGGTAGTTTAACCCCAGCCAGCAACTAAGCGCCACACAGCTGCTGGCTCACTTCACTCCCCTCCCCCAGTGGGAGCAGCAGGAGAAAAAAAAGATAAATGTAAAACTCGTGGATTGAGATTAAGGCAGTTTAATGGGGCAACAAAGGAAGAGAGAATAATAATAAGAATAATTTAAAAAGAATATGCAAAACAAATGACGCACAGTGCAATTGCTCACCACCTGATGACCAATGCCCAACCCCTTCCCAAGCAGCAATTGCTGCCCCCCAGCCAACTCACCCCAGCTTATATACTGAGCATGATGTCATATGGCTTTGGCCAGCTTGAGTCAGCTGTCCTATCTGTGTCCCCTCCCAGCTTCCTGTGCACCCCCTGCCCTCTCACTGACAGGCCAGCATGAGAAGCTGAAAAGTCCTTGACTGCTTAGCAACAACTAAAACCAACAGTGTTATCAACATTATTCTCTTACTAAATCCAAACCCGCAGCACTTTATCAACTCTTAGGAAGAAAATTAACTCTATCCCAGCTGAAACCAGGACATGTACCCTCTTTCAATTGTCTGGAAATTTATTCCTCACGCTGATTTTCAGAATGGAGGATGGGTTACTCACCCATCCAGGATTTATCTAGCGTTTATTGTGCGGAAGACACAGACATGATATTTCACCAGGTGCTCCATTGTTTTACTTGGGATATCGGCAAGAAAAATTAAATCCCACCGTAATTATGGTGAAATGAAAGAGAAGATAAGAAGACATGATTTAATCAACTGAGAAATCCTAACAAAATAATATTAAAATAATAGTTTCGATTTCTTTTTAAGTATGTGCTTGTTTAATTATATTTTATAAAAATATAAGCAAACAATAACACTCGTACAGGTACAGGACTTGCTTAATGATAGTTTTGTATAACAAAGTACTTTTTCCCTTTTTAGAGTTAAACTAATCATTAATGATGTTTGTTAAATGGAATAAAGCAGTATACGAAATCCACAAATATCTTTTGCAGCAGTTGCTGTATTTAACATTTAAGGTTTGTAAAGTCTGACGTGTTATGTTTCATGTGTTTTTTGTGGCTCTGAAAACAAATACTACAGTTGGAAGACCATGTAGGTGGATAAGATGGCAGTTCAGCTCCATTGGTTTTAATGGGAGCACACTAAAATGCAGTTATTTTTGTGTCATTTTACAGCTCAAATAAATGCATTCCCCCTACTTTCAATTTCAGATCACCAGCACCTTGTTTTGACCACCTCATGTTGTCTTTCACTTGAAAGACCCAGTCAGAGAAATACTTATGCCATGTTCCATTTTCCAAGCAAAACTGGAACATATTGAAGACTTTATGTTGATTCAGAGGAAAATTGCTGATACAATGGCAGAGATCTGGCAGCTTCCCAGTGGCTTCCTACAGTTGTTTTGTGCCATCTCTCATGTGGAGGAGAGTGACTGCTCTGTCATAGCCATATGTGTGAGGTGTGTAAAACCAGATACACGTTAGGCACTTGAATGTTGGCAGGCCTCTACATGATTAGATTTAGGTTCTATCTAAATGCTTGTCAGGTTGGGTTTAAATCTGTTTTCAGTTTCATCTATTGGTGCTACTCATGCGATTCTCTATAAAACTTGACATTATGCTGTTAACAGAACAATGACATTATGAAGTAGAGTGATTAAAAGCCTACAGTATTAATAAATTTGAGAAAGGACTTTCTGTGACAGCTGATAAGTGTTCTTTGATTTCATCAAGATTGCATTATTTGCCTGAGAATAGACGTTCTTTTGTCCTTTGAAGGGGCTACTTTTTTTCTTTTTTTTTTAAAGGTGTGGTACTAGGAACCCTGGAGACCTGTATAGCATGACTTTATGCTTTCCCAACCACTTTGTGTCAGAGGCACTTACTTGGGGCTGAGGTTTTGTAATTAGAGGAAATTTGACATATTTATATTTCCAGGTTTTGCCTTTTTTTGTCTACACAGACCACAAAATGAACTTTGTGCTATTTGTGATATGCTGCTTTGGTGGTCTTCTTAATCAAACCTCTGTCCATGAGGGAAGTGCTTGTTACCCTAAAATGCATTCCACAGAAACAGCTATAAACCAATAAAATTACTTTCCTTTAGCCAAAACAGATGCAGAGCATCAGCCTAGTGATTCCCATCGCTCTTCCTAACTCCTGAATCATGCAGTGTTTCTCTTGCAACATAAATTGGCTGTAGGTTACAGTAGGTGACCAACTTTCATATCTTTGCTGAATAAAACTTTTACTTCACAGTACCATACAATTTTTATAGGATAATATAAAAGAATCCTGGTTTAGGGATTCTTTTTTGCCATTCTTACAAGGAGTCATTTTTTGAATATTAGCTATACCAGGAATTGTTATCCAATATTTCTTTTGAATTTATGAGATTGTTATTCATTTATTGTTGAGGTAGACAATGATAATATAACAATCTAAAGTATGAATGCATTGCTTGATATGCAGCAAAGTCCAGCCATCCTTGTCAAGAAATCAGTGTTAAGGTTATATATTTACTTATGGCCATGTATTATTCATAAGGGTATAAATGTTTCTAGTATTTGTTAATGTTTTGTTTATTTACTTAATATTTGCTGGAGAAGTAATGTTTTTTGTTTTTTTTCTTTGTTACTCCTTATTTCTTGGCTAGTATCAGCATATATATATAGGGCAGCATTTTTGAAAATTCTCACTTCATTGAGTGGGACTTAGGTGACTACAGGATCACCAAAGGCAAACTGAATCTTAAAATATTCCGGGCAGTGATGGAACAGTTTCCAGTGGAGGTGTGAAAACACAGATTCAATAGCACGTTTATACTGTTAAGGTGTCTTCTATCTGTTCCATATTCAAGTTGTGATTTCAAATTAGAGTAAACATCTAGAGTAAAGCATCTACAGTACTCAGAGGAATAGTGGCTTCCATTACGAGGGAGATCTGGAAGCAGTTGACATATTTAATGGAGAAAAATGAGAAGTGAGAGGGGACTGTGCTTAATTTCTCTAAATGCATGAAGACACAAGTGCCAGAGCAGGAAGAAAACTATTAAAACACAATGCAGGCAGATAAATAAGTGGAGAAATTAAGCATGAACACATTTAGATGGAATATTTTAAAAAGGTATTCTGTATTCTAGCTAGCAAAGAGCTAAGTTTCTGGAAAAAAGGAGAAATCTAATACCTCTTAACACAGTGCTTGACAGCTTCTGATAATTATGACTGCGGTTACTTTGCAGCAAGAAGCTGGATCCGCTGACCTCTGCATTCTCAGGTATATTTCAGTTGTCTGTTTGCCTCTCTTCTTCTAACCCCTGGCATCTCAATATGCAAAATCTTGTCCTCTGTCTATGGCTGTCTGTTTAGTTTTCTGAGAGAAAGAGGATTTTTCTTCATTTTCCTTTCAGACAGTTGGTCTTCTAGGATAACAGCAAAAGGAAGGCTACAAACATGAATGAAAACAGCTGTTCTGCTGAGTGCGCTTGTTATATCTGAACAGTTGGGACCAACTCAAAAGTACATCTGTTGATTTTAAAAGTTTGAAAGATCTTTAAAAGGAGAAGTTCTTGGTAGACAGACTGTAGGCAAATATGAATGGTCTTACAGCCCTCCATGGGTTCAACCAACAGGGCATGGTTTGAATTCCGTGGTGAAGCCTGTGGAGCATTGGATCTCTGTTCCACATACAGAACATCCTGGGAGCATCGTGTCTTATTAACTCTCTTTTATTCTTGATGTCAAAGTCTCATGAAATAAAATTATTAAAATAAAGACATTAATAGCAGAAATGGATGTAACAAGCTGATACTGTGTAAATGTCTTGTATTTTAGAATGGTTCAGTCTTTAAGGACTTTGCTGAGAAGGTAAATAAATGTAAAGAATCATTATGCTACAGCAAGTCAATTATCCAAAACTGAAGCATAGCTATTCCTCTGGGGTGATGTATGACAGCGCTTCAATGACATGTACAAATACTGCAGAGTAAAAAGTGATTAAAAGGACAGGATTGTAACCATATGGTCACCACTGCATTAGGTATACAAAAGAGAAACATTGTTTCAGATCAGTGCTAGAATTTTTTTTCTTCTACTTACAGAGGTTAATAAGCAAAATTGAGGGAATCCTCAGAGAACCTGTTGTTACGCAGGGCTGAATTATTTTACAAATGTTGAAATTCAGATTTCATCTGTTAAGAATTCACTTCACAATGCACTTGAAAAGGCCTGGAATGGGGTCAACCTTTACAGCTAGTTTTCTTCTGTGTTAATAAATCTTTTGAGGGCTATTAAATTGTACGAATTTTCAAAGAGGAAAAGGATATTTTTAAGTGCCAACACTATATTATGGCTATCTTCCTTGGTATTTGTCTTGGAATATTGGAGGCTTTGTAGGAGAGCAGCATCCTATATGGTTAAGATTTCATGTTCTGCCTTGCCCATGTTTAGCATACTTCAGCTAATCTGATATCTATTGAAAATGTGCTTCAGTTCAGCAGAGAATTAAATTTTTTACTGGTTTTAGCTAGCTTGCAATGGCAGAAGCAAAGATAGACCCACCAGATGTCATGTATCAAACAATGGTCATTCCACAGTAGTTCTTCTGAGACTGAAAAAGAAGGAAACCCACTGTTTAGGTTCTTTAACTACTGGAGTGTGAAGAACAGGCTGTTTGGTGCAGAGAAAGGAGATGGCCTATGTTTGTGTTCACAACATGGAAGGGTGGTGCTTCATTCAGCCACAGCCACAGATGTGTATGCTTTACAATTTTCTCTCTTTCATTAGGTTCAGTAGTTCTGTTATTGTCCTTCCTTTCTTTGTGATGACTTTTGTGCTGGTGAAAGCTATCAGTCAAGAACCCTGAAGACTATCATCCTTTCTCTGTCTGCAGGTCAGGTACATAGTATTCAAATGCAACACAAGTTTTTTGAAACTGTCAGTGCACCTCAAGACTGACCCATTGAAATCTTGTTTATAAACTGAAGAAGCTACATCTCCGCAACCAATTTAATGCAGGGTTTATAGGTATTTAAGAGGAAGTATTCTTCATCCCTCTGGTTTTTCTATTTAAGCAGCACTGCAATCACCAGATGGTTACAGTAGTTTATTCCATATAAATGAGGAAACCTAGAGGTAAACAGTTGATTGATAGCCTAGAGCTTGTCAGTGTGTTGATTATATTCTTCCAATACTAGTGTATTGTGTTAGACAATTTGCACTGTTCTTTTGAGGTTTGAGTTTGAACTAAGTTTCACTTACGGGCTTTCACTGAATCTGACTGATGTGGACTTTATTGGTTTAAAAAGTGCACACACCTACACGTGTCCTTGCCCCTAGCAAATTTGTGCTATGCACAACCATTCAGAATTTTGAAACTGATTCAAATTACAAACACATTTCTTGTTTGTACACAATATTTATATACTTGTTGTATTGGTTTGCATTTGGTATTTGAATTTGTAGCTTATGCTGTCTGAGTTCAAACAGGAAAATCATGGTTTCTGGCATTGTAAGAGTTGCCAGTTATACACATACTAAAAGATCACTGGTAAAGTGCTGTTACAATGGAACTCACAGTGGCTGGCTGCTGCATTTCAATTAACTCTTCAGTTAATTTGATTGCTCACCAAGATAACAAGATTAATGATTACAAAGCCAGTCATGGTGCAGTGCAGAAAGAAGAACTATGCTAGAAGATGTTTTAGCCAGCATTTTTTTTGTCTTTGCTAAAAGAGCTGAGTTTGGACTTAAATTATCTATACAAATTCTGACATAATTTATGAAGTCCCTGTGGCTTTAAGATGTTCAGATTGAAAAAGTGAAAAAATCAAGTTTATTGTTCTAATTCTGGAATGCAGTTTTAGATCTTGAAAACAGTTTATACAGTGAGTAGTTCTTTCTTTCCTGTATGAATTCTGTGGAGAGAGAGGTAAAGGCCTTGCAGATTAATAATAATAAAACCACAATATTCAATTCCTTCATAAAAAGGAACAACAGTAGAGCATAAATAGTCTGTAGAGCAAAAAATCTAATAGGCCATGCAATATTTCTAGGGAAAAAAGACTAAGTTACTAAAGCAAAAATATTTTAAATGGAATTTCTGTTAACCTGAAGACAAACTGGAATAAGCAATTAAAAAGGCAACAGTAAGTTTTAATTAGAAACTGTTTAATCCACAAAGAAAGTCCTTGTAGAATTGAGTCAGAATATTGGAACGGTTACTGTGTGTGTGTCTGTGCAGAAGATAAAAGCACAAACACAGATGCAGTTCCTAGGGGGACAGAGAGACTTTTTGGCCCCACTGGACAGTGCACGCTGCACTGAGGGGTACCGATGGGTGGATGAATCACCTCTCCCGCTGCTCTCCAGCAGCACATCTTTGCTGGAAAACTTTTCCGGGTACTGGGGATTTTTACAGTGCTTTGTGTTGTTCACTGTGCTCATGTCCTGCTCCAGCACTGAGATCTCCCCAAGATCTCTCCTAATTAAAAATTTCCCCAAACCATAAAACTTGTCTTTGATGGTAGGTTGTTGTTTGTGTCGGCTTGCTTAGTTGTTGTTTTATTCTCTGCACCACATTAAAGTCAGCCTGAGTTTCTGTGTTCAGTATTAAAGGGCATGATACAATGTTCATTTCTCAAAGGGAAAATCATTGCTCTGAGTTTTTGAGTTGGTGGTGCATTGCTCCCTAAAGACAGCCTTCTACCAAAAGCAGCCCAGGTTCACAAGTGTCTTGGTTGTATGTGTTTTTGATAGAGTCAAGGATAGGATATATTGAACAACATAACAGGTAATGCACTCAGCAGTACATAGTTACTGCATTGCCTCTCTGATCAATTCACAACGTTTTGCAGTTGAATAATATCTAAAGGTCATAAGGTAGCTAAACATCATTGTTCTTTTCATTTTCAGATAGGGCAGTTGAGGTGCTGTGATGCTGAGATACTTGATAAGAGTTTACACAGGGAATGAATATAGTTTTTGACTGCTAATACCCTAGTATAAAATGATCAACCCCATTCATGTTCTTTAAAAATAATTTTTTTGTCTCTTTGTATGTCCATCTAAGAGTAAGTTAAAAATCAAGCACGAAATCTTAGGTAGCTTGCTTAAATTAAACTGCATCAAAGATACCTCCATCCCTTACTGGAAAAGTAGTAGGCAATATTTTTATTATATACATATATAACTTTGAAAGACATAGCTTTTTTGAAAGTTTCTTTCACAATTACAGTGAATTACCACAACCTATGAGAGGAAGATCAGTTGTTTTAGGACTTTTCCATAAATGAAAAAAACTCCTAGAGTTTTAAGGTAGTTTGCCTGAAGATTGATGGTTGTGTGCGTATTTTACCATACATTTTGAACAAAGTTATCTCCATCTTTACTATCTTTTATCCAATCTATGTATCCATTTCAAAGGTAAGACAGATTATTGCTAAATCTATTTTTCATCTTTCTGATTTCAATTTTAGGAATTACTCCTGCACAGTAAACAAGTATGAAAGTATCTCATGCATTCTCTGGCTATTAAAAAAATGTTGTATCTTAGATAAAACATACTAAATGAAGTTTTTACAGATAGAGTACATATGATGCACATTGTAGTGGATCTGTGGGAACAACTTCATATTGTGTCATCTGGTCTTTCTGTAACATTATTTTCGTGTACGTATTTGCCTAGGAGCTGGTAGCAAATACCCTGACCTTCTTATCAATGTGGTATGATTCATGACAAATAGGAGAAAAAAAGGTGTTGAATGACTCAGACAAACTATCTCTTCTAAGATACTGAAAAGCGAGAAAAAAAAAAAATTCTTACGTAGCAAACCCAATTAAACCTAAACTACTACTTCTTCCATTTGTTGCACCATGTGTAACATAAGGACATAGGCTGCATGTCTGAACAATGGACTGCTAGTACTTCTCCAGTATTTATTAACTTTGGATTAGCAACATTTATCTCTTAAACATCTTAAGGTGTCACAAGCTAGGAGAATACCTGTATTTAATGTGTTACCTAGAAGTAAGGAAGAGGAGGGTGATTTGCTACTCAGGAGCAATCTGAATGAACATCAGATGATGAGAAAATTGCACTCCATATATTCTTTCTATCTGTATTCTTGTTATTTTCTTCTCTCTGCCATTCTGTTAAACTGCTGTTATCCTGACCCGCGAGTTTTCCCTTTCCTTCTGATGCTCCTCCCCATCCCACTGGGGGAGCAGGAGTGAGAGAGTGACCATGTGGTTCTTTGTTGCCAGCTGGAGCTAAACCACACAATCCATCTTCAACTGTCTTTGCACAATGATTGAATTGAAATATTAGTCCTTGTGGCTACAGTCAAATACATCGTCAGTCTAGCTGCACTCAATTTGAACAGTGATACTTACCAGAATAGTTTACCAGCTAATACTTTTAACGTCCTTCACATGACACATATCGGTACAATATTAATCTATTCCTACTAATTATAAAATTATATATGGCTAAACATAATGCAAACTAAGATTCTGATGACTTAATTTGTCAAGGATACATTTTTTAACCAGAACTTTGCAAGTGATAGCTGTAACTTTTAAGAGATACACTTGTAGGAAGTCCTTTCAGACTCTAAAAACAAAAGAAATTTTTATGCTGGCACTTTCATTATAATTTCTATTTATTTTTGTCACTAGATAAGATGGGCAGATATTGTAGAAAAGAAGTGGTGTATGTAGCACCAGCTTGCTGCTTTTTAGACTTTGCAGTGGAAGCTTGATTTAGTTGCCTAAATCTAGCCTCCAGCTGCCTTTCCAGACAGGCATGAGTCTCCCAGAGATCCTGTTATATCTGCCAGACTCCTGACAATGTCTTGCATAATCCTCGAGTATGCCAAATAGCATTAGTTGTTTATATTTAAGCAACAGATTGAGCCCTGTATGTTTAAATACCAAGAGTGTACATCACTTAAGCTTCACTGAGCGACATTAAGAAGCTCTGTGGAAAAGAAAAATATTTCTGACCTGGGATCACAACAAATTCAGTAGGTTTGTCCAGTATGGATCAGGATTTAAATGCAGATCTTCAAAGGGGAACCTAGTCTGAGTTCAGTCAATGGAATTCATTTTGTCTAAACTCAGCTTAGATCCAGTATTCATTGGGAATAAGGATACGTCTGCTTTTATGTATCCCTAGTAATGTTTCCTAGTGATTCTACATTTGTACATTTCAAAAAAAGAAAAAAAGGAATACATCTCAAAGAACAAGGATATTATTTTTGGTTACTTTGCTAATTCTACTCTGTGTGTCTCAAAGTACCCTATGGTTTTTAAAGATAAGATATTTACATCTACCTGCTGTTCTAAAGGGCTGACAGTGTTCAACTGTGCTGTTAAACCACTGCTGTGTTCTGTCTCAGAATTGGCTGCAGTTCAGTAGTAAATGGAGTGATGTTATTATTATAGAGTTGCGAAGTGCTTTGAGGTCTGTCAGGATGTAAAATATTTTGTGACTGCTTGCCAGATCGGCAAATAACCATTTTATCCTCAAAAAAAAGAGGAAACTTAAAATAGATGTTGGCATTTTCATTATCGTTATTACTTATTTTTAGCTCTTTACAGGAAACAAATACTGAGGAAGTGGTACACTGAGAATTATCTTGCCACTTCTTTTTATAATTGCACAGTACATGTTTGAATAGCAAGGAAATAGATTCACCTGGATTTTGGGGGGGTTTTGCTTCCTACTTTTGTTTCTTTTTTAAAGTTTAAGTGTATGAGGAATTAATGCAGAATTGTGTGATATTGCATAGGAACTTCAGGGAATTTGGAATTTCAGGGGTCTTTTTCACTATTTTGTGGGAAGGAAATTCAGCACTTTCCACAAAACTACAAAGCAGAAACAATAAAGTATTTCTATCTGACATGCTTTAGTGAACTCAACAGTGATATTATACAGTAGCATCCAAGAATAATGTAGGTTGGAAGGGACCTCTGGATGTTGTCTTGTCTGGCTGCCCACTTGAAGCAGGATCAGCTTAATTAAATGAAGCTGCTCTTGAGTCTTGTTCAGTTAAATTCTGAACATCTCCAAAGATGTAAATTCCTCAGCCTCTCTGGGAACCTGTTCTAGTGTTTGATCACTGTCATTGTGAAATGTTTTTTTTCTTTAGAGCTAATTTGAATTTCATTTGTAGCCAGTTGTCTGTCTGTTGCCTCTCACCCTGGCACTGTATACCTCCAAGATATTTCTGGGTCTGTCTTCTCTACCCTCTCACTAGGTAGCTGATGATGGAAATTTCCCATATTTGCTTTCTTTTTTTGGGGATTAAACAAATCCATTTATCTCAGAATCTTCTAGTACATCAGGTGTTCTAGCCCACAGTCATCTTGGTGACCCTTTGCTGGATTTACTGAAATGGTGACCCATTCCAGTATGGCAATGTCTTTCTTATGCTAGGAATCTCAAAATAAAACACAGTATTGAAGATGTGGTCTCAAAAATACTGAATGGAGGAGAATAATCACTTCTGTTAACTTGCTGACCTTATGCACTATTACTGTACATAGTCCAGCATGTTTTTGGTCATTATCGTAAGGACATACTACTGTTGTCCTTCTTCCTATCCAGATGGTGTCTAGCCTGTCCTGTTGCACAGGTTATTGCATCCTAAATGCAAGGACCTTGCATTTCTCTTTACTAAGCTTCATTTATGCTGTGCATGAATGCCTGCAGCATGGGAATCTCACAGAAGAAATGAGAAACTGACCCACAGTTGGAGAGCTATGATCTAACTGGAATCACAAAGTGGTGGTAGGATAGATTACATAATTAGTGTGCTGCTTTGGGTGGATGCAAGCTCTTTAGAAAGGATCAGGAAGGTAAGGAAGAGGAGATGTGCTTTGTCCAATAAGAAGCTGGGAGCTGTGTTTCAGAATAGGTGATGAGCCTTTTGGGAGCTTGAGAGCGAGGACCAAAGCAGCATGTGTGACATTTTGGGAAGCATCCTATGGACAATCGGATCAAGAAGAAAAAGTAGATGTAGCCACTTTTTGGAGAACTAGAGAAAGTGTCACAATCACAAGAACGGATCCTTACTGTTGACTTGAACGTCAGCTGGAAAGACAACGTTATAGATCTCTGGTGAGCATCAAGGACAGCTTTTATACAGGAGATAAGGAAGCTGACCAGGGAGGACAGTCTAGTAGACCTGCTGGTGCTGAAAAAGGAAGAAGCGGTCGGGCTTGTGAAGTCTGATGGGAGCAGTGACCATGAAATTGTGGGTATTAAGTTACAATAGCTTCCAGCGTGCTTGAATTATGTGACAGTCAGACACACTGAGAAAATGGATGTTAAAATGTTGTAGGTAACTACTAAGACTTTGCACTGGGAGTTCAATGGTATTGTAGGTCAGTGTTGGAGATCAGTGTAGTGTATGTTCTGCTAGAGTGTTGATTGCCAGTAATGTTTGTTTTTTTTTTTTACTAAAAGATATAAGAATACAGGATAAATGAGAACAGAGGTGTTTTAGGAAGGCTAGCCCACTGTAACTAACCTTGAAATGTTCTCACAAATTGCTTTTGGAACCCCCCCTAGATATTCAGAAGGGAGAAGGAAAAAACCCCACCCAAACCATGAAGGGAATATTCCAGGCGAAAATACTTGCTGCAAGATGGCTGATCAAGATGCACAGATTACATTTTGTCAGTTGTTCAGGAACAGAGGGAAGATTTGTCAGAATTTTACATTTCTTTTCCAGACAAACCAATATCAGAGAGACAGCATAAAAGTAGAAACAAATTACAGAGAAGGATTCAAAAAATAGCATGTAAAAGTTTTCTTTTTGGACGGTAACGGTGAGAGGTTATTTTCATTCTTTGGTCTCTGACTTTATACTAAATATTTGACAATTTTGAAATAAAGTTTACTTCTGTCGTCAATGATCTGAAGAACAATTAGCTAGGGAAAAGTGAACTGATGAAATATTGTAGCATGGACTTTACAAAGCCAGGGTACTGGAAAAGGATCACAGATTGTTTTCCACTGTAATGAAGTGAAGGGCAAAGATGAATCACCAGATGATAAATGGATTAGTGTTGCTTCTAATGATGTACATTATATTCAGCTCTATGTGGCTTACAATTTTTATGGTATTTGGCTTTCAAACAATGATTTCATTTGTGTGAAGAATATACTGTGAGCCCATTTAAAATATTTCTTTTGATGTTTGGGTCCTAGCAGAGGGAATTTATATGAGCTGCCGAAGTAAGACTTGCATTAAGGTGCACAGGGTTTAAAGTACCTTCTGTTATGTAATTGTAGGGAAAAACCCTCTTATTTCAGGGCGGGGTTTCTTCTGGAAATGCGCACTGACGAGGAAGTGTTTGGCAAACAGTGAAACTAAACAGAAAGCAGAAAAATAAAGTTGCTCATTGGTAACAAAATTTTAGCTTCCTTGTCCTTTTCACCATTGCTGGCATTTGTGAAACAAACATAAAAAGTACAAAATAAAAACAAAAGTCCCATTCAAATTGGTAGAGAAACTCCAGTACAATGGCACTGGGAGTTCATGGTATTCATGAATTTTCAGTCATTTTCCTCAATATTTGGTATGTAGCATTGGGTTAGAAGTAAACAGGCTTCTCTACAGACCAGGTATTATGTTTCGTGGTAGAGGCAAGGTGAAGTTGTATTACAGGCTAAAAAGAGAGACAGCACCAGGTGTTCTTGAATAAAAAGATTCCAGGTGATACAATCTCCAAATATTGGATGCAACACAGAAGATAAATTTTTCATCAACTGCATCCCAGCACAAGATAATCTAAGAGATGATACATTTGCAGTAATGTTACAAATACTGAAAAATAGCTGAAATGTCAAGTACATTTCTTGCTGATATTTCGATTAGCAGAAGCCATTTCAAAATTTCTTGATAAATGTAAAGGAAAACATGTGTGCATGACGAATTCCATTTTTAAATCCTGAGAACTGCTGATTATGAATGAATTTGTATAGCACATGGAGTGTGGGTCATGGTTCAGCTGGAACCCTGAGATTGATGCAAGAAAACAAGGACATTGCTAGCTATAAAGCCCACAAACATCTTCACTGATTAGTGATTACATATGCACATTTTTGATTGCAAAATGCACGTATCAGCTCTTAATGTGCTTTTTTATTGATTTCCCCCCTGTCTCCTGGAAATGTTTAGGTACAGAGTATCTTTTCAAAACAACAACTTGCAACAAACAATAGTTTTGAATGTCTGAAAAATCTTTTTTCTGTGAATTTGGACTTAGATTCTATTCTAAATTGGCTAATCCTACTGAGGGGAAACTAGTGTGGGATCAGCCAACTGTAACCTGGGCTGCATCAAAAGCAGCGTGGCCAGCAGGTCGTGGGAGGTGATTCTACTCTGCTCTGGTGAGACCCCACATGGAGTCCTGTGTCCATCTCTGGAGTCCTCAGCACAGGAAAGACGTGGACCTGTTGGAGTGGGTCCGGAGGAGGTCTTATAAGAAAGATGGGGACAAACTTTTTAGCAGGGCCTGGTGCGATAGGATAGGGGGTAATGGTTTTAAACTAAAAGCGGGTAGATTTAGACTGGATATAAGGAAGACATTTCTTACGATGAGGGTGGTGAAACACTGGAAGAGGTTGCCCAGAGAGGTGGCAGATGCCCCATCCCTGGAAACGTTCAAGGCCAGGCTGGACGGGGCTCTGAGCAACCTGATCTAGTTGAAGATGTCTCTGCTCATTGCACAGGGATTTGGACTAGATGACCCTTCAAGGTTCCTTCCAACCCAAACTATTCTGTGATGCTGTGATGATATTCCATTCTCTCAGTCTTCTTGCTAAGCCATATGGACTTTGGGTTCCCTGTACTCTGAAAAGTGTCTTTCTGTCACTAGTGTGGCTTTGCTTGTAGAAATCCATTTTGCACTTATTTTAGTAAATCCCACAACAATAGGCTGAGGTCTTTTTTTGTGGTTCTTCAGTGTAAAGCAGCACAAGAAACTTGGACACAGTCATTCTACCAGTCTCTCCTCCTTCCTGGTAGTAGCAACAAGTGCGATGCATCAGAGAGATAACAGCACACAGGATTTCTCCTGCTGCTATATGCAAATATTGCAGAAGTACAGATGTAAATTACTGTTCCGATCTTAGGCACCATAAAGTAGAGAGCAACTTTTCTCTTACTCTCCTAAAGATGAGCTCAATTAATTTATTTTGGGTCAAGTTTCCTGGTGGCACAGAAGTAACCACAGTGTTACCTGTTGTGCTAGCAACACTGCAAAAACATATTTAACAAAGAAGCAGACAGCTGAGGGGGTGGAAGCACCCGTCTGGAGACATGCTCTTGGAAGGAGGCACCACAGAGGGCAGGAACAGCCTTGAAGCACTGTGGCACATGGGTGACCCATGCTGTGCCAGGGACATGAAGAAACAGAGCTGCAGCAAAGCCTGAAGAAGCAAAGAGCATCTGAGAAAAGGGGCAAGGAGCCAAGTGTGGAGAAGGAAACTGGGAAGAAGCAAAGAGCATTTGAGAGAAACTGTTGTGTCCGTGACCCTAACATCCTGTGCTGCCTGTCACTTCCCTGTGGAAATGGAATGGTAACCTACAGTGAAAACAAGGCAAGCTTAGACTAGGAAGTGGGGAGGAGATGTGTTTGAGTTAAGGTGAACCAGAGGAAGAGGGAGGAAGGGTGTTTGCTTAAGTGCGTGATTGATTGTGGGTTTTTTCCCCCATACCTGACTTTGTGAGCAGAAGTTGGTGTTAACTAGCAGTAAATGAAATCAGGTAAAAATTCACCAAGTTGGACCTGTTGTTTGTCACATATACATATAAAGGTGAAAAAGTCAATTATTTTTAGTGGCGCCAAAAAAAGTCAGCAGTGACTGAAAGCTTGTACATCTTAATTTCTAAAGCTAAGACTCATATTGGACACCATTTGTCTTCTTAGAACATCTGTATTTTAGCTTGTCAACTGGGGAAAGCAAATATTTACAAATAGCCACATTTATAATAAAGTGTTAGATATTTTGAACTACCTACCTCATACAGGGATAAATAGGCTCTTATGTAAAAAGGTTTTTTTGTGAAAGATCACCAGGAGGTAGTGTTTACACTGCTCTGTTGTGATTTAATTTAGTCCTTAGCATTTGCTTCATTTGAAAATAATTAGAAATTATGAAAAACATATCCAAAAGCACACAGAAATGTTTTTGCTACATTTTCATTGTCAGTCTGCATTTAAATAAAACACAGTTCCCCCATATATACACCCACACATAGAAACTATGGGAACCACCCTTATGAGTCTCACCCTCTTGACTGCAAATGTCTCTTCATCCTTAACTTTTATATTTAGAGGTAGGATCACTGATTTTAATAGTGCCACTCAAATGCATAGTTATGTACATTTGTATTTTTGAGGCTTGTGGGTCTAGGGTCTTTATCTTTGTTGAACTTAGTACTCATAGATCACTGAAGTAAATCCATTTTCTGTAGGATTTTGAGGAGACTAATCTGTTGCTATGTCTCCAAATGTCGAAGGGAAGACCCCCTCCCATTCTGCAAAGAAGCCTGAAGTTTCACGTTCTTCCTTCAGTGGGATTTAAGATCTGTGAGATCAGCCACCAGGAATGGTAAAAATTGGTGATGACATTTCTTTTCCCAGGTGAGCATATTCTATAGATATGCCTTGTGAACAGAGTTATGGATTCCAAACATCATTGTATCCATCTCAGAAAAGAAAACAACATCTTAGAGGTGGCAAAGAGGAGCACATATGTAGAATCAAGCAGTTTAGAGTCACCAAGCTGAAATATTATTATACTTTCCCTTTGTATATTCTATGGTAGTGTTAATTTTTCAAACAGGTAGCTTGACAGATTAAAAATGCTAAAATAGGCAGTTCTTTCCTCTCCCTAAACCTATTTTCTGTGGCTGTTAAGCAAAATTGTAAGAAATGTCCCATATTTCAGACTCAAACCCTGTCTTTTTATGAACTTTGCATTTTCCTGTGTTGCCTTTAAATGTTCAATTCCTCTATTTGACTGCACACAAAGTGTCACTTTATCTCATATTTTCTTCATGCTTTTAGTATAGGACATAGAATATGAGGTTGAAGCAGGAAAAATCTTACTGCCTCTTGTGCTGTTGCTACCATTTTTATTACCAACTTCTTTGACAACTTAGTAACAATCATCTGTATGATGCTAGGAGTGACAGAGGGAAGCATCTAGTGAGCAAAGGTCAAGAGAAAACCTTGGGTTGTGTGGAGGGACCGGAAAGTGGAAACTATCTAACAGTAAAAAATTATGAATCTGGTGTTTTGCTAAACGTCATCTCCACGGTTCTTTAGTCTCCTGTAGTCAGTACTGTTCCTTCTACTGTTCAGATTACAGCTCTAAGCCACAAGAGAAGACTGAAAAATAGGGTTGGGGATAAAGAAAAAGCATGCAATATGTACTGGAAAAGGTGTAAAATATCGGTCATGAGATTTCAAGCTGAAATGTACGTAATGCTGTACAAGGAGAAGTCTGGCCAATCTGCCAAGAGGCATGCTGAATGTGAGAGCATTGTAAAATATGACTTAGAGATGCAAGCTGCATTTTAAACTTAACAAATAGCGGAAAGAAAATCTAGATATAGGCTATCTGTTTTTGTTAAAGGTCTTTTCCCTATCTTAAATGATTCTGTTAAAATTGTTTTATAAAAATTCAATTTGTGTGAAAGAACGTAGTAAAGACAGTAATTACTTTTTCCCCTAGATTTGCAGACTTATAATAAGTTGTTATTGATCTTTCTTCATTGTACTCAATTATTATACTTCCCTCTGGAGCTCTTCTAATTTGTTATTTGAAAGTTATTTTTATAACAAACTTATAATTACAGCTTTACAGAGAGTTAAATTATTGTTTTAGCCATAGGTTAACTACTGCAAAACATAGCAATAATATGAGTGTTTTCTTATTGTTTTCTTTCGAATGAAGTGGTATAGATACATCATAAATTTATCAAGCTAAGTTGGCACTGCTCAGCTGCATCTCATAAGCCTTATACTGCTGGTAGCTAGGGGGGATTTTCCCTGGAGGTAGTTTTTAGAGAGAAGGGATCCTGAGATCTATTTGCACATTCACCCTTAAAGTCCTGCATGAGTGTGTATCTGGTATTCTCTCTTTTGGTAAAATTTTTTTTTTTCTCTTATGGGAGAAAACCCCACTGTAGCGTATCGGGTAAAACAGAAACTCTAGCAGTGATTCTTTGGACATTATGTGTGTTGTAGATATGTGGTTCTGGAGTGGTTCAGCAACCCAGCTGAAATGGGTAGCAGGTGTTTGAAATTTGGCTGCTGTGTCATTTCCTACTGTTTAATTTGTTGATTTTAGTGTCAAAAGGAATTACGGGATAAACTAATCACCTGAGTGACATTAAGAAATTCTGTTCTTTTTGTTGCTCTGCCTGACAGTTGAGCAGGTGAATTGTGGCAAACATTATTGCATCGACTGGAGTAAGCATTAGGGTCATTGAAGGGTCAAGTTTTCCTTCTTTGACTGAATGCACTATATTGCTTTCTGAACCCTCCAAATGGCCTAACACCTCACTCACTTATCTCTTCCAATAAAGCATGTTTGACAGAAAATGCAGTCTCAGCTTCCTACTCAAAGGACACGCTAGAGATGCAATGGAGTACCTGCCTGTCATTCTGTTGAATTACCCTGTTTGTGAAGAAGCTGATGGTGTTCTTAAGTGGCTTCAATAATCTACCTCACCTCACTCTCCCTGGGAAAACAATTTGGCATTATTCTCTTCTGGAAGACAGCAGAAACAGCTAGAGCTTGAAACAGGGCAGAAGTGTTGGGTTTTAGTTGCAAAAGTCCTATAGAAACAAAATGCATACTGATCTTTTCAGCTTCACTGAATCTGCAAAACTGGATGTAGAGACAGCAGCTCAAGTATATCTTGACTTTAGGACTTTGTTTACATTTGAAGCAAATGTAAACAATGAGTAATATGAAGAAGATTGTTATGTGAGAGAATGATGTTCATGAGAAAATTCAGGACAGACTTTACTTGGTCTAATTCAGGATAGGGCTTTACTTGGTCTAATTACTTCATTTTAGATGATTTATAGTAGTATAACATAATATAGTATAGAGCAGTATAGTAGTTTTTTCTGATCGTATTATCTTCAATTTACCCAACAAATGAAATATTAGGAAAAAGATAATAGATACTGAACTTCTACCAGAGCTTTAATGCACAGCAAGTTAAGGCTAGTTGGTAAGTTGCAGAAATGGGAGCTGAAAAGTCAAAGTTTCAATTTTTGACTCTGCCATGAATCAAATTCATTTCACTGCTTCATTGTATCTGGCCTTGGTCATATCACTTAGCCTTCTACTTTGTCTGTTTTTCCATTTAGCTCACTGCTTAAGGATCTCAATTTTTATACATTAGCACAATCACTGACAGTGATAACTTCTGAGGCTACCTATTGTTATACAAGCATTTGAGAAATTATGTATTTACAGTTTGTGTACATTGACACACAGTTCAACAGAAAATAAAAAGCTGACTAGTCAGCACAGATGTAATATATTTATGAAAATATATCTTCATGAACTTGATAGTCTTATTTGTCACAGCATGTTGAGAAGCCCAAGTAGGACGGACATATGCTGCCTCAGAATTTAGGTGCGGGAGAGCTGTATGGAGAAACAGATGTGATTCCACTTCTTGGAGGAGGAGGAGATTTTAGAAAGGTAACAGGTTTTAAGCCATGAATTTCAAGCAAGAGTACACTCTTGATGGGTACATACTCAGAGGAGTTTTATTTTTTATCTTCCATGAGCATTTGAAAAAGGTAATTTGCAGTAAAAAGTCCCTTCTATTTGAGGTGTAGAAAATATACAATATAGATGTCATGGATCTTTTGTTGAACTATTGAGAAGCATCTAGTTATGAGCTGTTATCTTCAACCCCTTTACATTTACTATATCATATGTTGAAATAAAAAATCGATTGTTCTATTTCCTACTTCTCACTTTTCTTTGAAAAAAATGCATGTTCAGTAAATGTTCAATGCTCATAATTTATTTATTTTTTAATGGTGTGGAATGTGACAATAAAAAGCTGAGAATCCTGGTCTTGGATACATTACAGTTCTTTTTCTCTATAATAATTTCTAATCTAATAAACTTTTCTAATATTATTGGTGATACTCTTCTAGATATCTCATCTTTTTGTGACTTTGTAATAGTTTTTGACCACCCTTTCATCAGAGTGCGTGCCATCCTTAGCAGTAGAATTTTGACATCTCTATCCGATGTAGCATCTCATCTTTCTTGTATTTATCAAAAGTGAAAATTGTTCAGAAATGCTAGTAGTTTTCACTGTCTCTTTTAGAGGCACTATGTGCTCTGTGGAGAGTAGCTCAGAGATGGAAATGTTCAAGGTTTTGCTGCTGTTCTTAGAAAGTTTTCTTCTTAGAAGCATGACAGCAGGAAGTTATGCAACTGATGTTTTGCAATGTATTAAGATGTTGACAGTAATGATGTTGTGACATACATCTCATTGTCCACCAAAAATCACTAAATAATACTCTTCAAAGTGAAAGACATGGATAAGAAGTGCAGAGCCATGGAAAAGCTATGGTAAAATACCAACGCATAGAAAATATAGTAAAATATGCTTTACTTGTTTAATGAAACTTGTCTCTTTTCAAGTATATTTAGTTTCAAAGACAAAACAGTGAATCATAATAACATACAATCAACACTTTCTTGTGTGCTAAATGTAGGTGTTTGCTGAATCTTCATTTAACTACAGTGAAAGAAAAGCAACTTTTACTCACCTGAGAATACCTGCATAGAAAGCAGCCAATCAACATGAACATGACTGGACACAGACACATGCATTTTTCATGGCAGCTAAAGAGGCCCTATTTGCAATGCTTGACTTTCAGTTATGGATGACAGTGTGTTGGCATGGATACTGAAAGAAGTGGTCTTACATGCTACATTTGTCACTCTTGTTCTAACGTTTTTCTGTGGTGATGTGAGTGTTAAGAGTGGTTTCTAAGTATAATGGGTTTGTGTGGCAAGGTTTTGTTATTGAGGGTGCTACAGGGGTGACTTCTGTACGAAGCTGCGAAAAGCTTCCACAATGCCCAGTAGAACCACTGGCCAAAGCTGAACCAATCAGTGATAGTGGTAGCTCCTCTGTGATAACATATTTAAGATGGGAAAAAAACCAATAACCTGCTGCAGAACAGCAGCTGGAGAGAGAGGAGTGAGAATATGTGAGAGAAACAACTCTGCAGACACTAAGGTCAGTGAAGAAGGAAGGAGAGGAGGTGCTCCAGGTGCCAGATCAGAGGTTCCCCTGCAGCCCATGGTGAAGACCTTGGTGAAGCAGGCTGTACCCCTGCAGCCCATGCAGCCCTCTCCTCCCACGGTGTAGCAGATATTCACCTGCAGCCCAGAGAGGACCCCACAACAGAGCAGGTGGATGTGCCTGAAGGACTGCACCTCATGGGCAGCACCTGTGCTGGAGCAGTTTGTGAAGACCCACGTTGGAGACCTTCATAGAGGACTGTCTCCTGTGGGAGAGACCTACGCTGGAGCAGGGGAAGAGTATGAGGAGTAAGGAGCAGCAGAGAATGATGTGTGATGAACTGACTGCAACCCCCATTCCCCATTTTCCTGCACAGCTCTGGAGAAGGAGGTAGAGAAAGCTGGGAGTGAAGTTGAGCCCAGGAAGAAGGGTGGGGTGGGGGGAAGGTGTTTTAAGATATGGATTATTATTTCTCATTATCCTACTCTGGTTTTGATTGGCAATAAATTAAATTAATTCCCTGAGTCAAATCCATTTTGCCCATGACAGTAATTGGTGAGTGATATCTCCCTGTCCTTATCTTGACCCACAAGCCTTTATATTTTTTCTGCCCTGTCCTGATGAGGATGGGGAAATGATAGAGTGGCCTGGTCGGCATCTGGCATCCAGCCAGGGTCAACCCAGCTCAATCATTTAGAGTTTAAAAATAGGTAAAGAAGATGAGACCACCTTTCCATCCATTTCTTCCTATTGCTGTACACAGGTGTGTGAATTACAGAATCACAGAATGTTCGGGATTGGAAGGGACTTCTGTGGGTCATCTAGCCCAAACCCCCTGTCGAAGCAGGGTCACCTACAGCAGGCTGCACAGGACCGCGTCTAGGTGGGTCTTGAATATCTCCAGAGAAGGAGATTCTTATTCTCAAGGCTTTTTTAAATAATGACTGTTTGGTAGTTATTGTACTAGTGCATCCTAATTCATCACACTACAGGAAAACTTGGTGATGAATGAATGATGGCCCCTCACAACAAATCATAGCTAGGAGGCTAGACCGAACACTGAGATGTGTGTTTCCACAAGTCACTACTCTAAATGGCAATTGAAATTTTTCAGGGGTCTGTACCTAGTTTTGAAAAAAGATGATGAATGGAAAGATAGATAATTGAGAGTAAGACGTTTGATATATTCATTTACTTAGAATCCTAAATGAAGTTATTTGGAAACATCATACGTTTTTTGTTTGCAAGATGTGACTTCTAGTGCAGGACACAGCTCAGTAAAAAAATGGAATTCCCAGCTGCTCTGTAGGTAACATTATCTGTGCCTGCTTTGCCCTGTGATATTGATAACACCATACATCTTACCACAAAAAAGGCTTATACTAGCTCTCTATCACTACATTTGTTACTTTTGCTGAAGTTTGACTTTGGATTTGGATTTGATTTTGTTCTTTACAGCCAATCTGATTCTCTGTTGTCTTCTGGATATATTTGGATTTCTGAACTTTCCTAGAATAACTCAAAATGCAAATATGAATTCACACAACCCTTCCCCTCACTGTTCTAAATCTGATGGAATCATTCAGAGTCTGAACTGCTATCTTTGTTTAACATAGTAGGTTCTGCTGTCTCTTGAGGGATTGACTGTGGACTTTCATATTGTGTGTTTTGTGGTACGCAGGCCAGTGTTATGTTGCTGCTCTCAGAGTGGGAGCCCCTTGGGAATGGTGCTGGTTTTGCTGTATGTTACATTTTACCCTGTGTGAAGCATTATTCTGAGATAGAAGCACATGAGCATCCAGCTTTTACACAAGACCTGAACTCTCTCAGGGACAGTTCAGCCGTAGGGAAGCAGTTCACCCTGACTGCTTTCGAAAGGTAGTATTACTGCTCTTCATTACTATGCAGGTATTAGTGTATTCATGACTTGAAGAAACTGTGTTTCTTTCCTCTTGCTGTAATGCAATCAAATACTTAGCAGGGCTATTACTGAATATAAATCAATACCACCAGTGCAATAATGCAAGTCCATCTTTTTCCTGAGAAATGGAGAATGGCAAGGGTAGCAGGGAAGGGTACAGGCAGTCACATCTCATACATATCTCACTGGATATTGTATGCAAGAGTTACATTTAATGCTTCTGCCCATTTGTCATAATTGCAGCTTGTTGCATTGTACTAAGTAAATCCAAAGAAGAAATAAACCTAGGAAATGCAGTAAGAAACCCTGAATTTCCTACACTGTTTTCAGAGAGTGAAGAAGTGAAGACATTACTTAAAAGGCTTATTTTTTGGAGGGAATACATTGTTAAAAGGAATGTATACATTTCAGAATTAATAGTACAGTTGCGTAAAAATGAGGACTCTTGTTTAACAGAGTAGAGGAACAGAGGATGAGAGAGAGGAGACATTCTGTACTGCTGAACTTTCCAAATTTCACTTTCTGAGACTGCAGAAAATGGGATATAGTCAAACAAAAATTACCTTTTAAATAACGTTTATATATAAGAAAAATATTTCTCTCTGACTCATAGAAAAGTACAAAAGGATACCAGAAGATCCTTCAGCCCATCTCTGGGCATCTCTCTGTCCACCTCCTCTAGAAGAGAACCCCTGCACTGTGTAATTCCTGAAACATGATCATCTAACTGGATTTTAGAAGATTAGTGATGCAAACTACACTATGTGTTCACTGCTTTCTTGCAGAAATTGTCCCAAAGTGTGTCATCTTTGTGGCACTTACATACTTATTGTTGAGCTATCCAGAATGGTTACTGAGAAAAGTTTAATCTCTTTGTAATAGTCTTTTATATTTATCAGTTGTGTTTTCTCTAAACTGAACAACAGCTATTCCTTTCATTTACTGTCACAGAGTAAGGATTCTAGATCAATGTCTGATGTTCTGTTGACTCTCTCAAACTGATTGACGTCTTTCTAGCAGTGTGGCTTCCCATTACAGAAATAACTCTGAGCTGAAGCCTTACCAGGGCAGGGTAGAGTAAAAATACAATTTCCTTTGTCTCACAGACAATTTCTAGTCTATATGTTGAGCTTTCGTAATTACTTTTTTTCATTAGGCTGCTGATTTTGGCTTGGGTTCAGTTTCTGATCCACGATATTCCCTTTGTTGTTGATCTGTATGGGTCAGTCCTTTCTGAGAAGACTTCAGTCTGAATTATTTAACCGTAGCGAATATTCTGTTATCTCTTGGTATATCTTGATAAGATTAGGTTTTGTGCTCAGAAATGTGATGAAAGACTTGACAACCCTTCTGCAAGTGAGAGTTGAAGCTTACTATCCATTAAGTATTTCACTTACCAGGAGCAGTTTTACTTAAAGTGGCACATCGACTGCTGCTATGAATGCTGTTTTTGTGCTGAGCCCTTTAGAGGCAGTCTGCTAAGACATGCTCTCTTCCATCACTTCATTTGAAACAACTTCACTCACAGACTTATGTATGTGTTTCCTGGAACGTGCTGAGAGTATCTGGTAGTATACCAACCTGCCTGTGGGCTTTTTGTAACACGTCTTGTCTTTTTTGGTTGGCTTCATCTCATCACTGTCATTCACGCAATGTGTCAGGAAATGGATATGAAGTTCAAACCCTTTTTCTTGGAAACCCACTGACTTTTTGTCTCCTCAAATAATACTACCATAGGAATGAAACTAAGGCCTGTTTGGAATCAGAACTTTGGGCTATTGTCCATCTATACTAGAGGCATTAGTTTTTGTTTTAGCTCTGTCAGCTAGTGTGTGGAAAAAGAAACACAAAGTGTAACCACTATGTATATATGTATAGACACACTTGGATTTCACTGACTTATGCTTGTAATTACATATTTTTATCTTTATATTCCTGTTCTTTGGAGAATGAGTTGCTTTTTCTCTGGCTAGAAACTCTCATATATATGATTTAGATACCCTGCATATCAATAATAAATAACAACACAGATTGTCAATTTTGGGATAAGGTTGTTCATTCAGTTTGGTTTGTGTGTGTTTCTGAATAGATTATTCTTCTAACATAGCCTTTTAGGGATTTATCAAACCTGTGGTGAATTTGGTAAACCAAATCAATTTTGAGAAGTTCTTTCTTTTACCATTTTCAAAACCAGAACATCTTGATTTTTGTAACATTTTACTTAGGTTTTTTTTATTCATTGATATTTATAGAAAAAAATTATTTTATAGAAACACTCTAAGATGAAAAAGTGATGTTTTCCTCCATTTCATGAAATTCATATTCACTTAGAGGTCTTTTTTTTTTTTTTCATGTTAGTTGTTTTGTCAATTCTACATCAAACCAAACAAATCAGTATAAGCAGATTCATTCTTAAAATCATCAGTGAATCAGGTGTGTAACTGTCTTTCTTACACATGTATTGATGTAAGTAAGAAGCATTAGGTATTTAGAACTTGTGGAAGTTCAGATAGTTTTGATGCTAAGAACCTTGAGTACCCATATATGGGTAAATAAACAAAAGCATGTTCATTTTCAGTGGTTCTACACCACAAATTTTCCTACTGACTAAAGTAAAAAGGCCAAGATGCTACACAGAACTTCTAGAATAGTTGCTACCTATATTTGTTTGGTTTTTTGTCTACTGATTTAAATCCTTAATTGTGCATTCACAAGAAAAATACAGATTTTTCATAGTAAGTATTAGGGTTGACAGATTTTCATTTTTTACTTCTCAAGTTCCTGCAGAATTGTATTACATTTTTAAAAATGGCGAGAGAATAAAAATACCTTACTGTTCTGTTAGAGAAACTTTAATTATAGTGCTTGCAGGTGGGAAGAGAGACAGTAGGTCATGTCTTTATTAAAACATATCTAATTAAGTAGTGTAGATAGAGCTTTCCCTTCTTACGTTGTGCCTCCTTTTTGATAGAAATCTGACAGCTGATTGGGCTGGAGTTGAAGAGTAAGTTTCAGGTCAACCAGTGCACTCAGGTGTTGCTTTCCCATTGAAGCCACACTCAGCCAAGGCAACAGGAGTCAGTTTTAATGAGGCTGGTGCTGCCCAAGAAGGACATAGATCATAAATTAGTCATACAAGAAAAAGGAGACATAAAGGGACATACCGAGCAGATAAAACAGTATTAGCAGACAAAGAAAGGTGATTTCCTACTGAGGGCACTCACAGGTCCTTTGAAATAAAAGCAGCAGATGGCAGGGGTATTGTTACCAAGTTGGGATGGTAATTCTTTAGAAACTGATTATTGCCAAGGATATTTCTCTGATGAAGAATCAGAGGTGGGGTTTTCTGAATTTTGGTTGATTGTCTCCCATTAGTTCTCATGGAAGACAGACCACTTTGGACTGTGTCACAGTTTGACTCACCCCGTGGCAGTGATGTCAATATTGTGTTTAAAACCACATGCTCAAATAATATGTCCAAGTTGTGAGTTTTGATGGAAAATCTGAAGCTTGGATTTATGGTGCCTAAAATTAAACCCTGAAAGAAAATCTATTTAGAGAAGTTGGCTTCTTATCTGTGAAGGTGCTTACACTTCTGTAGTTTTCTTTCCTGCTTCATACTGGAACACAATGTGTGCCCCAAATGTTAGTAAATTTATCCACATAATGAAAAGATAATTTAAGAAAATGATGTCAAGTTTGTTTTCTCAAAAAATAGCTGAGGCAAAACTTGAGTAGACAGGGCTTAGTGCCTGTAAATGTCTTTTATTATATTATTTATGATGATTTATTATGCTTTAACTACCAACTTCTTAGACCTCTTAAAAATCCACTTGTGTATGTAGAGTTTGAGCTGCTGTGTTATGTTGCTGTTGCGCTATTTTCAAGTTATCCAAACCCAGCAAAATTCTTACAGAAGCCAATTACATTTTGCATGTGGGCAGGATTTCAGGACAGGAAACTGGGGCCTGAGGAAATCAAGCCATTTGCCTAGGGTCACAGGAGTAGTCTGAAATAGAGTACAGATAGGAAGGATTTCTATGACAGGATCACAAACACAAGGCTATCATTCATGCTTGTAAGTAATGGATCTGGGTAGAAATGTATCTGCTTAGTTGATACATTTTTTTTAAGATTAGAAAATATTACAAATACACTTACTACTTTATTTAGAAAAGCTCAGAAAATATCAATCTTGATATTCTTTATGTGTATGGACTGTCATTATAAAAGCTATTGAATTATATCTTTTCAGCTGATTGTTTGGATTTGTGCATCGTAAATCAAATAGCTCACAAGTTTATTCACTGTAGGCAGAAATAGTTGTGTTGTTCTCAAGTCTTTCAGTGCAGCTAATTCTTGCAATGCTGCAAACACTAACTACTGTGAGTGATTCCAGCGAAGTCAATTGATTTAATGAAACTTACTCAGACTAATAAGAATGAAGTCACTGCTGAAAACTAAGCTATGATAAACTATGTTTTTTGGGAGAACTTGTGCAAAAACCACTGTTGATTCTAGGGACATAGTGGCAAAATATTTCAGTAATTAAACATGTCAGAAAAAGACATGTTAAACTGTTTCAAGGAAGAACTCATTCCTGGTGTGAGACAGTGATTTATTTTTTAGGTTTCACTTGAGTATACAGAAGCTAGTCATGTTGTGGGCTAAACTAGATTAACACAATTGCACATTCCCACCATTTCAAGCATTTGAAACCTTGAATTAGATCCTAAAAATCTCTATTCACTTGGTTTCTGAATCTCTAAGTAATTGGATAGTATTTTCAAGTTTGGGTTTTTTTGGATTTTTTTGGATTTGTTTGGGGTTTTTCTTTCCTTTCTATAAATGTAGCATTAGAATGTGATTTCTGCAAAAAGTATGAAAATTAAGATTTTGTGAAATACATTCATTCTTGGAGTAGTGCTTTAAAGATACAGCCAGCATAACAAAATATGTGCTGCAATAAGAGGAGCTGTCAGCATTACTAATGATGTAAGACTTGTGCTTTTTTCAAACTGTCTGCTTTCTAAAAAGTGACTAATAAATTTGGTCATTAAGTGTAATTAATAGTCATATGAATGAAAGACAAATGATATATTAGATAGCATGTGTGAGTCTTTCTTTGCCATTGTGGATTTTAAGAAAGCAGTCTCAAAGTACATTTCTAATAAGACTTGTATAGAGTGATAGCACATTGGTAATGACATAGATCAGTTTCTTGAGGTGGCAGGGCTCAGAGGCTGCAGACTTCTCGAAGACAACTGAATGTTTCCTTTCTGTACTCAATATATCAGAGCATCTTGGCTTTTCTTCTGGCTACCAACACAGAAGTTCACAGAGATAAAAACCCTTGTTTTTAAGAGAAATACACACCTATCAAGAAAATGCAGGATATATTACTATATTTATTTGTGCAGTCTGTGATCTCTTACTCTTCCTGTTGATGGTGTTTCAGAGATGGTAACTTCAGTGTTAGCAGCAGTGAGCTATGAAGCTGTATATTTCCAGGCTTTCCTCTGACAAGTAAAAAGCCTAGAGGAAGATTTTTTTTTTCTTTGCTCTCCTGAGAAGATGACTTTTAATTCTTTGGCAGGAAACCAACATGTTTACTGGAAGAAAGGAAACTTTTATAAACTTGGCATGCCTTTGCCCTATGTTTTGTTTGAATGCCTGATTATTTTATACTACTTAGTAAATGTACTAATTTAACAATGAAATCTCAATTTCAGGAGAAGAGCATAGGAACAGGAAGAATAAAATATCTGTATTGCCTAGCCATAGAGGTAAGCTACAGTTAATGGTTCATTGCAGCATATTCTGCACCATCTGCACACAGTGGTCTGATTGTGTCAGCCAGGACAACTGGATGCCTCCCTGGTTTGGCAGATCTCAATACCCCTCATGCTCAGAGGTGTATGGGGGGATCAAAATTAAGGAATACTCCAGTGTCCCCATAGGTAAATTCAGAATCCTAAATCCAAGAGTATGGTTCTTGAAACCCCTACCTTGGGAGGCTTTTGTTTTGATCATGACACTTCCCTGAACAAATGAAGTTTTGCATGCTCAAAATTCTAGTCTGTTGATAGGACTAAACAGTGTCACTTCTGTCCTACATGCTAGTGGTAAGGGAATATTGGGGGGGAGGTGAGGGAAATGTGAAGAAAGATTAATTTTCCTATAGGAAGGCCTGCATTTATTAGAAAAATATTTTAATTCTCGTGTTCTCTTCCTGACATAGAAGCATAGAATCACAGCATGGTAAGGGTTGGACGGGACCTCAAAGATCATCTAATTCCAACACCCCTGCCATGAGCAGGGACATCTTCCACTAGACCAGGTTGCTCAGAGCTCCATCCAACCTGACCTTGAACACTTCCAGGGAGGGGGAAGCCACAACTTCTCTGGACAACCTGTTCCGGAATCTCAAACACGCTGGTACTTTTAAAATGTTTTAAACAAAGAGGTAGAGGTCTAAAACCTAGGTTGATCTGAAAAGGTTACTGAACTAAGGTTCCTCACTTCCTGAATGTTATTAAGGATGTATTGAACAATATCAATCAGGAATGTTTTAAGAATAAACACACCTTGTGAAGACAGACTAGATGATATTTTGAGCTTTAACCCTACCTTATGTTCTGTGTGTAATCAGGTATTTCACTTCCAAAAAGAACAGTCATACAGACTTTAAGAATTCTTAGAAATGTTCAGGTATGCTCCCCAATTGTGCTGTCAGAGAGCTTTCCTTGTTTAGCTGTTTCTTCAGAATACATCTCTTCTTATTCTTAGACTTTCAAACAGGCCTGAATAGCTTATGTGAAAACATACCCACTTTATCTTCTAAATCCTCAGGAATTTAAAGAGTATGTAGGAGTTGGGGTCCTGCTTGATTGTCCCAATAAATTACTTCTTAAAATCCCCTTCATCAGCTATTAGTTAACTTTAAAAAACCACAGTAATTCAAGCTGAGTTAAAGTGAAAACTAACAAACAAAAAGTGGTGAGTTTTGCTTTATTTTTATTAAGTGGAAAACAGGGAACAAAATTTTTGCAGATTAGTAAAGACACAGATTTACATAATTATAAAGAAACAAGGCTGTCTTTGAGTAGCATTTAGATTAGCTTCAGAAGTTCCTGTTTGGATTGGCTGACTCATTATTACTTGTGCTCTGTTCTGTGGAGGACCATATTCCGAATATTCCTCGACTCCTTCACAGTACTGTTCACACAAAACCACTGCACAAACCTTGTTTAACTCAGTCAGTTGAGAGACTTTTATATACTTCTGAAGTTTCCTATTCATTTGATCTTATTTCTTGCTGATTATCAAACATAGAACTCAATAATAATTCCAAACAGAAAAATAACACTTTTGCATCTGACATACTGAACAAACTGACAAAGAGGACTTATGGGCTCAATTGAAAACAACTAAAATATGTATTCCAGGAGGTTCCGGGAATGCATTGGTGATGACTTCCTCCTCCAAGTGATAGGGGAGATCACCACGATGAGAGGTGTTATGCTGGACCTTGTCCTCATCAACAAGGAGGGGCTAATGGGGAATGTAAAGGTCAAGGGCAGCCGTGGCTGCAGTGACCACGAAATGGTGGAGTTAAAGATCCTTAGGGCAGCGAGGAGAGTGCACAGCAAGCTCACTACCCTGGAGTTCAGGAGAGCAGACTTTGGCCTCTGCAGGGATCTGCTTGGTAAAGTACCATGGGATGAAGCTCTGGAGGGAAGAGGGGCCCGAGAAAAGTGGTTAATATTCAGGGATCACCTCCTCCAAGCTCAGTAGCAATGCATCCCATCAAACAGGAAGTCAGGCAAAAATGCCAGGAGGCCTGCATGGGTGAACAAGTTGCTCCTGCACAAGCTCAGGCACAAAAAGGAAGCCAGCAGAGGGTGGAAGCAAGGACAGGTAGCCTGGGAAGAATACAGAAAAATTGTCTGAGCAGCCAGGTATCAGGTTAGGAAAGCTAAAGCCCTGATAGAATTAAATCTGGCCACGTACACTAAGGGCAACAAGAAAAGCTTATATAGGTACTTCAGTGATAAAAGGAAGACTAGGGGAAATGTGGGCCCTTTCTGGAAGGAAACAGGAGACCTGGTTACTCAGGATATGGAGGAGGCTGCGGTACTCAATGACTTTTCTGCCTCAGTCTTCACCAGCAAGTACTCCAGCCACACGGCCCAAGTCACAGAAGGCAAAGGCAGGGCCTGGGAGAATGAAGAACTGCCCACTGTAGGAGAAGATCAGGTTCGATACCATCTAAGCAACCTGAAGGTGCACAAGTCCATGGGACCTGAGGAGGTGCATCTGCAGGTCATGAGGGAACTGGAAGTTGAAGTCGCTAAGCCTCTGTCCATCATATCTGAGAAGTCGTGGCAGTCTGGTGGAGTTCCTAGTGGCAGGATAAGAGGAAACGTAACTCCCATTTTTGCAAAGGGTAAAAAGGAAGAGCTGAGGAACTACAGGCCGGTCAGTCTCACTCCTGTGCCTGGCAAGATCATAGAGCATATCCTCCTGGAAATTATGCTAAGGCACATGGAAAATAAGGAGGCGATCGGTGACAGCCAACATGGCTTCACTAAGGGTGAATCATGCCTGACAAATTTAGGTGGCCTTCTACGATGGGGTTACAGCACTGGTGGATAAGGGAAGAGCAACTGATGTCATCTGTCTGGACCTGGGCAAAGCATTTGACACTGTTCTGCACGACATCCTTGTCTCTAAATTGGAGAGACATGGATTCTGTGGACTGACCACACTGACGGATAAGGAATTGTCTGGGTGGTCGCAGTCAAAGAGTTGCAGTCAATGGCTCGATGTCCAAGTGGAGACCACTGATGATTGGTGCTCCTCAGAGGCTGGTCTTGGGACTGGCGCTGTTTGACAGTGGGACTGAGTGCACCCTCAGCAAGTTTGCTGACAACACCAAGCTGCGTGGTGCAGTCGACACACTGGATGGAAGGGATGCCATCCAGAGGGACCCTGACAGGCTTGCGAGGTGGGTCTGTGAGAACCTCATGAAGTTCAACAAGGCCAAGTACAAGATCCCACCCCTGGGTCAGGGCAATCCCAAGCACAAACACAGGCTAGGTGGAGAATGGATTGAGAGCAGCCCTGAGGACAAGGACTTGGGGTGTTGGTTGAGGAGAAGCTCGACATAACCCAGCAGTGTGCTCACGCAGGCCAGAAGGCCAACCGTATCCTGGACTGCATCAAAGAGAAGTGTGGCCAGCAGGTTGAGGGAGGTGATTCTGCCCCCGTACTCTGCTCCGGGGAGACCCCACCTGGAGTCCTGCATCCAGCTCTGGAGCCTTCTGCACAGGAAAGACAAGGACCTGTTGGAGTGAGTCCAGAGGAGGTCCACAAAAACAATCAGGGGGATGGAACACCTCTCCTATGAGGAAAGGCTGAGACAGTTGGGGTTGCTCAGCGTGGAGAAGAGAAGGCTTCAGGGAGACCTCATAGCAGCCTCCCAGTACCTGAAGAGGCCTACAAGAAAGCTGGAGAGGGACTTTTTACAAGGGCATGTAGTCATAGGACAAGTGGAAATGGCTTTAAACTGAATTAGGGTAGTTTTAGATTTAGAAATAGGAAAGAAATGTTTTACAATGAGAATGGTAAGGCCCTGGCACAGGTTGCCCAGAGAAGCTGTGGATGCCCCTTCCCTGGCAGTGTTCCAGGCCAGGTTGGATGGGCCTTTGAGCCACCTGGTCTAGTGGAAGGGGTACCTGCCCATGGCAGGAGGGTTTGTACTGGCTGATCTTTGAGGTCCCTTCCAACCCAAATGATTCTATGATTGTATCATATGCATTGGCTTCAGCTGACAACAAATACATAAACTACAATGCTGCTTGTATTTCATTTTTTGCTGATATTGGATTGAATGTTTTAGTGGCTCTGAGTAGGCAAAAACCATTAGGAGAAAAATGTTATTGGAGAGACTGAAGTTTAGACAGTATGCCAGATTCTTTTTGGATGTAGTATGTTTTTGTAAGCCAAACAAGGGAAGTCTCGCAAGATATTTAATCTTCAGCAACATTGCTCTCAGACATCCTCTGAGGCAGTTACTGAAATAGTCCTGAACTCAGTTATGTTCCCTCTGTGCTTTCCTATACAAAATTTATTGACCTCAAGTAAAGCTGCCTTTGCAACCCTCACCATTTGAAGTTGCAGAGAATGCAATACTGTAAGTGCAAACGAGCTTCTGTGAAATTCTGCCATGTTCTTATTCTTAGTATCAGTGAAGTGTGAAGACAGGCTTGTGATTTTCACATCATATTTCTCAAGTAACTTATTAAAACTCACTGTTATGTTCTAGAGATGATCATTAATGTGAATAGCTCCATTGAAATGAATGAAGAAAACATGTTTTCTCTGATGTATCTTCACAGTCTTTTTCAGGCTGTCTGTTAGCAACACTACCGTATATGAAGTTTGCATAGAGAAAGTTACTTTCACAATCATGAGGTCTAGCAATAGTTTGTTGACTTCTTTCTTTGCCAAGGTTACAGATCCAATACTTCAAAGACTGATAAGCGAGACTGGAATCAACAAAAAATGTCTGTTTATTTTTTCAGTGCTTATTCTCAGGGAATTACTTTCAAAAGGCCGCAAGTGCAATGAACAATTAACTTGGTATGCTGTTATTTCATTAATCAAAATTTGAAGGGGAGTGGCTTTTCTACGAAATACTTACAACACTTGTAGTCTTTTGAGATGCTAAAGGGGAAACCGTAATAGAACATAAACTTGATTTGTTTGCTGTCTAGCAGCGGGTGGTCTGTTTGTTCATTTTGATTACTTATTATCAAGTTTAATTATTTATTGTCAAGTAGCTATCTCCTTGAAAAATAAAATCCTGGTGAAGCATGCTCAAGTGGAAGGACTCCCACTAAATTCTTGCTTCTATGCAATATTATTTTACAGTATGGTGTTCAACTGTTGGCATAGACTCACTGTACCCAGCTGAAAAATGCTTGACATTTGGTCATGTTTTGACTTAATAACATGTTGAGCTATGCAGATAGTTTATTCACATAATTTGATTCTTTTTTCAGTAGTCCTGCTGAAAAATAACGTAATTAAATGGTTTCAGGTTTTCCCAGCATTTCATTTGTCATGTCGGGTTGAATGAACCCATCAGAAATGCTTGATTTCAGACATTTTTCTACAAAAGTAGTGGAATTTTTGAAACAAATACCTAAATTGCATGAAGACTGGAAACAGGGCATGAAATAATGGTTGTTGTGATGACGTATCTATCACTCTCCCAGAAAATGGTATTTAGAGAGCTTAACTGACAGGTCAAATAATATGATTTAGCTTTCTACCTTTTAGTGTGTTTTTATATGGATATTCTACTTCTGCAAACAGCACTTTTTCCCTTGCATGATGTGCTGTGTTTCCTTAACACAAGAATTCCTGTGGATATTCAACTATTTCTGATGGATATATTCAATTTATCAACTATTCAATATATCAACTATTCCTGATAGATAGTTTGAGTTACTCTAAAACTTAATTAAATATAATAATTTACAGAATAATAATTTACAGACAGGACAAGGGGTAATGGGCACAAACTGAGGCACAGGAAGTTCCGTCTGAACATGAGGAAGAACTTCACTCTGATGGTGACGGAGCACTGGAACAGGCTGCCCAGGGAGGTTGTGGAGTCTCCTTCTCTGGAGATATTCAAGACCTGCCTGGACAGGGTCCTGTGCAGCCTGCTGTACATGACCCTGCTTCGGCAGGAGGGTTGGACTAGATGACCCACAGAGGTCCCTTCCAACCCCTACCATTCTATGATTCTGTGATTCTGTGAACATTACTGATTTTGAATAATAGACTTAGTAAGTTATTAACATTTTCTAAATATACTGTAAAATAGTTTAAAGTCAAACCTAGGGATTGAATTCTGTTTAAAAATTTGTATGACTGACTACTTTTTTATTATTTTTAACAATATTTTAAACATGAAAAACTTCTCCCAAAACCAAGGTTATTTTTTAACTGAAAATTTTGGCTATCAAGAGAGGTTTATATGGAAATTTTTACCTAGAGCCAATGTATGAACATACGTTGTTACTCATGTATGTTCATATATCCATCATACTTCTCTAAATGTTTGAAATAAAGTCTCCATGTCATAAAATAGTGATGAATGTATCTGGGAGGCTGAAAGAACTAGGATGCAGAGGATGAAGTGAGAGCGTGACTATAGTTTAAACATTAAGGTCTCATAATTTTACTTATAACTTAATTCCGCAGTGTGGAATGACAGAAACATATGCACATTCAGTATACATTTTAAAGTAGAAAAATTAAGGAGACTTGTAACAGCTTCCCAAATTTGAAACAAATTAATTTGCAAGGATATATGCATTAAAGAAAGTAGACAAAGCCTAGTCCCTAGGTTTAGTTAAAAGTGCTTTTTTAAAAATACATTTTTAAAGGTAATTTGGACCAAGCAAGGAGCACTAATTAGGCATACAGCAGAGACTTCTGATCCTAAAGTACATGCCAGCTACTTTTATGTGCAAACCACTGAAGAGCAGGCCATAACAGCTGCTAAGAATCCTCATTGACATTGCTGCTTGTTAAAATAACTATTTTCTTTATCAGATCAGTACCTAAGGAACAAATTTGATTAGTAGTGAGGTAACTGAAAACACATGTGAGAAAAAAAGCTGAGCATATTAAACCAGTACCTCTCTTATATATACATGTACATATACATATACACGGACTGGCTTTCCTAGAGTGGTAAGTCTTTTACTGAACTAGTATTTTTTTTGTAAATCAGGCATGCAAGCTGTGAATTTGACTTAAAACCAGTGATTGCTGCATTCTTTGTGTTCATCAGCACAACTGTTACAGTTGCTAGAATTATCACCAGAAGGGGAAGGCAGAGGAAATGTAAGCTGCTTAGTTTTTCGCTGGTGCTGATGTTCTTCATTTGAGTAAGGAACATGAAAATGTAAGCAACTGTCAAAATGCTTGTTTTGTATGTCTGTGTTAGTTCTGTGTTACTCCTCTCTGCAGCAAACAATGTGCTTGTAGTGGACATTTCCTGCATGATGAAAAGAATATTTTTCAGTGGTGTCTAGAGTTCACTGTCTACAGTACCCATTAACATATTTCTCATTTTGCACTCTTTTTCTCCACAAAGAAGCTTTTTGAAAATTTGGAATGAGCTATTCCAGTGAATTCAAATAAGATTGCATGGATAAATTTTAATGTAAATTGGGAGGACAGATAATTACAGCTGTGGAAATTAGATTTATGATGATCAAATACACTCCACGAAGGCACAATTATGTACATGGATTAGGTCATGTACCAAAAGGGAGTATAGTGCAGTTGACTATAGCTGTATTTTAAAAGCTGTTTAGGTACCCAAGGCAACATTTAGGAATCTGTAAAATTTTCATGGAAAGCAGGCAGGTCAACTGTTGACATGTCTTTTAAAAATCTGTTCTGTACATATCTTCTTGAGCACCTGGTGTCAACTTGTTTGCAGGATCAAGTCTAAATGAAGCGAAACACACAGTAGTCTGGGCATTAACAGCAAGTAACAAGTTAAAAACAAGTTGAAAACAGACGGTCTTTGACTTGTTTTAGGCCATCTGCTAGGGAAACGTGGTTGTTATCTGTGTAGTAGAGAAGGCTGTGGTACACGAAGTGGTTAGCTAAGCAGCAGACACTATAATGTGCCATAAAATTAATCTCTTTAATGAGTCCATGATCTTCATATTTTGTGGATGTATGAATTCTAGTTTCTGGCCTGTGTCTTGCAAAGTGTTTCATAGTTTTCCCCTGGCTGTAGGATCGAATGTTCAAATACATGAGTCGCTCTTATTTTGGGGGGAAGGATAAATGTATGTGGGGTGTTTTTGTACTGAAGAAAGAGTAATGATGTTTTAAAAACTGGTGCAAAAATTCTGTCTCCAGTCCATGCTGAACTGTTTTTGTGTAAGCCCAAGGCTACCTGAGTATTTGAGATTTTGGAAAGAGTATTTTTAATTTGCTAGAGTATGTTGGAATGCAGTCAATAGATTTGCTGAATACCATTTAATAACTGGCAGAGAATGTATGTCTGGGAAATGTGTTTGTGATATTAAGGGCAGAAAGTGTGAGGAGATTCAGAAGAGACTGTGTGCACTGGAAACCATTACAGAGAAACAACAGGGATATGTTTGATAAGCAGTTAAAGCAAATAAATTGCCAAACTGTACTATTTTACATAAACACATAACTTCTTAAAACTAGGTCTTATGCTCTGGAACATGTGAAAAAATATCTTTGCCATATAAAAGAAAACACTCTGTCATAGTTTAACCCCAGCCACCAACTAGGACCATGCAGCCACTTGCTTACTTCTTTCCCCTACTTCCCTGGTGGGATGGGGAGGAGGGAAAAAAAGAAATGTTGTGTGTTGGGATAAAGACAGTTTAGTAGAAAAGCAGAAGAAGAGATGGTAATAATAATAATATATACAAAACAAGTGATGCACAGTGCAATTGCTCACCCACCTGATGAATGATACCCAACCTGTCCCCAAGCAATCACTGCCCACTGGCCAACTTCTCCAACTTACATACTGAGTATGACGTCGTATGGTATGGAATATCCCTTTAGTCACTTTGGGTTAGCTGTCCTAGCTGTGTCCCCTAACAGCTTCCCATGCACCTGGCAGACCAGCATGAGAAGCTGGGAAGTGCTTGATTACTTGGCAAAAACTGAAAACATCAGTATATTATCAACATTATTTTGGTCCCAAATCCAAAACACAGCACTACACCAACTACCAGGAAGAAAATGAACTGTAAGTCAGCCAAAATCGGGATGCGCCCTTAATATGCATAGGCATAAATTACTCAGTTAATATTTACTTGTTTTTTAAACTCTATTGGATTTGAACTGAAGTATCGAGGCCTGACATTTTTACCAGCTTTGTCATTTGATAGGCCTTCTGTTCTCTGACAAATTAAGATCCCAAATATTTCCTGTGTGTGGGGTTTTAAACTGATACTTGAGAGAAAAAAAAGTTAATTCAGGAGGATTTGAGGCATCTTCCTTACTCTATTGTGCCTTTATCTTGTCAATGTTGACGTGGGCGAATTCAATTTGCAACTCTGAAGAAAACCAGGAAATGCTCTGAGACAGGATTTATTTTATTCTTCACGTGCTTTTTAGTAAATCCGAGGGTAATATGCATATTTTTCTACCATAGTTTTTTGTGTAATGCATTTCACTTCACTGGGTCAGTTGTTTATAGAATATGATTCCTAGTGATTGTTTTTGATCTAGGTTTCCTTTTTTTAGGGGTTTAGATAGATTTAAAGGAAATGCTGAAAATGAAAGACAGAAAAAATAATTCAGCAAATTAATCATATGTGAAAATTGTGGAAATATTCAATAGTCCTCATTTAACTCCTAACTGGAACATTTTGTCGAAAGATTGTCTGCCTCATTTATTCTGGTTTACCATAGAACAAATAAATAGAAAAATTATGTGGCTGCCTCTTGTCATTAAAATATCTGTACCCAAATGTAATTCCTCATGTAATAATACCTATTACAATAAAGTGAGAGAGAGCCTGTTGAAAGAAAACATCATAAAGGGATAGTTTGGAATGGTCTGAAGATCTAAAATTGGCTAGAGTTTGTACAGAGTTATTTTTTGTGGCTGCTGAAGAAATTAGAATAATGCAGTCATCCTGAGCCCTAAATATAATTCAAAGTTGGTTGCCACTAGAAAATAAGAAGTATACTGTAGAATCATGAATTATATTAGAGCAGAGAAATGCTACTCATTTGACAAAACCAGGTTCTTCTGTGATAAAATCATATATTTTTTTACGAAGTCATGCAGTCTTTAGAAGAACTATTACCTTTTTTTTCAGGAAAACATTTAATGATGTATTTCTTTGAGAGAATTAATTTTATAAAACCACATTTTGAGATGTTCTGAAGTATCTCTCTTTTGTTGATTATAAAGTGAGCCTGAACTTTCATGTCACAGTAAAGTGTCTAAATAAGGCAAAACATAAGACTACAGGGAAGTATTTAAAGTCTGAAGGTGGTATTACAATGAGTTTCGTAGAATCATAGAATGGTTTGGGTTGGAAGGGACCTGTAAAGGTCATCTAGTTCAAGCCCCCTGCAAATAGCAGGGGCATCTTCTACTAAATAAGGTTGCTCAAAGTCCCATCCAACTTGGCCTTGAACACTTCCAGGGATGGAGAAGTTTACTGAGGTATTGTTCAGGGCCAAGAATCCAGAAATTCTGTGTAAATGGATAGTGAACTTTTGTGGCCAGCACCAAGTTTAAGGACATTTTTAGGTCTCCGGTTGCGTCTGTGTTCTCAACATAAGAGTTGTGTTTTGGAAGTACATGGACTTCCGAATTAGGAGATCAGCCGAGTTAGCTGCAGATAAAGTATTTTGCATCTTTTATGGCAGGAATTTCCGTAGCCAAGGACTTTGAGCTATGGAAACCCAGTACAAGAGAATGTAGGAAGCAAAACTAGACTCCTCTGGTTAGCTGTGGATGTTTGGCAATGACAAATTAAAAGCTGGTGTTGAAGGAGTATTCTGATGATATTTCACAGAGAGAGCTACAATATAGCAAAATACTTTTGGGTTTTGGTCTGTTAGTTTAGCTGTAAAGAAAATAGGTGCATGTGCCACTATATTTTAAAATATATTTAAAAGTCAAGTTAACATAATATAATATTATATTAATAATATGCTAATATTAACACTAGTGAATGGTCATTCTCCATCTAAGATGGCAGTATCCCCTACTAGTGCTTTAAAAAATTGAATCATTTTGTATATTGCAAAAATGTAAGAATGTTAAGATAGATTCATGGTATCTGTTTAAAATGATGGGTAATAGCTCAGCAAAGGTGTATAAACTTCAGTGTAAACTTCTACCATGTTTAATACCAGTGAGACTGGTTCACAAGTACAGTTCTTGTATGACGCAATTTTTACTTTAAATTAGTGTCTATCATGTCAGTAAGTGACTATCTAATTCTCTATTCCATGCCATGAAAAAGTAGAAGAGTAACTTGGTAAAGCTGCAGAAGGCAAAGAAAGAATGTGGGAAAAGGAGGGAAAGGATGCAAAAGCAATACTAGTTGAAAAATGTGAGGTCTTTTTTTGGTGTGCATATACATATATAAATGTGCTTGTGTCATGATCAGGGCTTGTATCTGCGAAATCTCAAATTTCCATTAAGAAGCAGAAATGAAACTTTGCAAAGTAGCCCATATCTCCAGCATTGCTAAACTGATTTCTCAGATTAAGGTTTAGTGACATTGGCTTCAGTCTTGCAGAGAACTGTGACCCTGATCCAATAAAGTGTGTAAGGATATATTTAATTTATATGAATAGTCTCCTTGTATTAGTTTTATATTGAAATTTAGGTGTATATGCGAGTGCTTCACTGGATTGGGATAAAAATACTCATTACTTTGCTGAACTGAACTGAGTGCACTGAGGCAAAAAATAACCATTCAAAGGTGTGAAGCAGATATCAGTGTTACAGCTGTATAGTAGGGTCCTGTGTAAATATAATTCACCCTGATATTTGGCTCAGATTATTGACATAGTTTTGATATCTGGGGCTTGCAGCTCTGGAATCCCACTGCCACTTTTAGTTGTGCTGTTTTGGTTAGTTCCTACATTAGCAGACAAGGGGAAAAGTACCTGATTTCCTTGCAACTGAAGTTAGGTGAGAGAATGTCCAGGTTTTTTTATTAAGTATGAAAAAATGTGCCCATGCACTTTAGTCCTCTATTGACACACACTGCTTTAGGAAAAGAAGTAATTGTTCAGGGCCACACTGACTTAACCAGGGGATGTGACAAAATGTTATTGTGGTAAGGTGAGATGTGGCTAAAAGCAAATCTGCCAAAAACATAATTAAGGCAAACGAAAGCCTATTTTAATGAAACTCATAGAGAAGCTGATGCAGGAAGAAAATGTGGTTTGAGAATAATTATTTGAAAGCAAAATCATCAAGGCTTATTCTGTGAAGTAAAAAAGAGTTAAGCATTTAATGACAGTTTGAAATTAAATGAAAGTAAAGGATTGCAAATCAATAACAATAAAAAGTGCACTAAACTAATGGGTCCCTTGTTTCAAATCGTAAGTGACAGTTTTGAATTCCAGAGTAAACCCTTAGTGATGACCCTTTTCATTACCATGCAGCAGCCCTGCCATTTTATCTTCCATAGCCGTACTCACTCGGCTACGTTCTGCTTTGATCTATGACTCTATTTGCCATGCCTTTCAGGGATAGGGAAGTGGAACTCATTACTGAAAAACACCCAAGTGATTTGGAAGATAGATTTTCGTGTCACCAGCTGATCCCTGAGGCTCAGCGTCCACCCTTTGTACAGAAAGTTAAGTAAAACCTGAGAAGATGTTTTCCACGTTGCTCTATCAAAAGGGAACTTACTGACCAACTGATTTAATGGACTTATCTGTTTACAGGCACTTCTGTGTCTTCCAGTGGAGTAAGTACTTTTTCCTTGTAGCGAAGAAATAGCTTGGTTGTTTTCTTAGTCCTGTCCCTTGTTTTTAGCTCTGTGCTTTCCCATAGTACCCTGAACCACTGATGCCTGATGAGTAGGAGTTGAAATAATCAGAACTGATTGGAATATTCAAGATAAAATAGCACTATACCATGGGAGAAGATCCTGCAGACAGAGGTGCTTTAGTCTACCCCCTGCCCTCCAATTTCCTTAAATGCTACAATCATCCTTTCCTGTAGACAGTGCTGATAGCTTTTCCTCTTAATTACTTTTAAAATATCTTATTTAGAGAAACAATCATGAGTACCCTACCTATACTGATACATTCATGCATATGCTTTGAGACAGCTGCTGGGTTGTATGAATAAATAAAGGATGACTCAACCAAAAATTGCAGACAGCTTCCTATTTATGAAGAAAAAAAGAGAAAAAGATTTAATGATGAATCAAATCATATGGTCAAGACAGCTATTTAATGTAGAAATAGACAAACAGATAAACTCAATTTAAGCCACTTAACATTAGACACAGTGGCCTCACTTTTTTCTGCAATGACTGAGGCATTCCCTCATATTTTGAGATCTAGGTTCTATTTACCTTTTTGGGTTTTTTCCCAGTATTGCTTACTCTTCAGAATGATCCCTTAAATTTTATTCTTTAAAGTGCTTTAGATATGTCATGTCCCTTTTAATAATTGACGTTATATGAGCTACACTCATTTTCTGAATATTCCCCTAAGTAGAAAAAGTGATTCTTTATATTTTTTTTGTAACATTCACTGGAGAGAATGTTAAACATTCACCTAAAATTCTGCTCCAAATTAGTATATTGAAGAGAAAAGTATCCAAAAAGAATATTGAGAAACCATTCCTGAATATGCACCATGTATTCACTTGCTTTAGCTCAGGAAGAAGTGGATTCAAAGTATATCATTTGAAGGAGTGAATCAAATCTGGAACTAAGTGAATGTTACTGTGAATTAATTAAAATTTGCTTTTAGTTTTTTTGGTGAACAAATTAGCTATAAAATAAAATGTAAAGACAGCAAACCTGCTATCATTTCTTCAGAAGAAATTTTCTGTATCTTCAGAGGAAAAAAATCACAGCTGTTAGAAGAGCAGGTGGGAGGAAAACGTATGTGATGCTAACCGTTCAAGCCCTGCTTTTAAAAACAGCTCACAAGAAAGCTTAAATGTAGTCTGTTACACTGAAGAAGGCAAAGATTTTCACATTTGTTGATGTCCACCTTTTAGGTTTTCTTCTGTGAAAGATTTTGGGAAGTAAAAGAATATGTTTTTCCTTAGCTAGTTGCAGTTTAAGACCTTAATCCTTTCACCTGTTCCATCACTGTCCCTCCAACATACTTCAGTATTCTGTGGAATTCACTAAGTCTCTCTGTGAGTGACCTTAGTTTACACTACCACAGACAAAAATCCTCATAGTTCTTTATACTAAAGCTTTTCTTTGCACTGAAACAGAACAAAACCTGTCACCTTGCCCATTACAGCATTTCAGATCTGGGATGGTAACTGTGAGAGTATTACTGCCAGCTAGTTTGTGCACTAGCAACTTTATTGACGAAGTGATAAATTTTGGTTCTTGGAAAACAATTGATGTATCTTAACATTATTGAAAATATTATTATTTTATTTATGTTTTTAACAAGAACATCTAACATTTTTGTAGAGAAAACATGGGGAGAAAAAATGGTTGTGAAAAGACAAAAATAAGTTTGATTCATAAAAACATTAGAAACCTTTGAAATAAGTATTTCTATGAACATTTGTATAAAGTAGCTATAAAATATTAGTAACCCATTCTATACTCCAAGCAGAATAAATCTTCTGTTTAATATGTGGTACACAGCTGTTCTGTTATCATGTAGAACACTGGAGGAAGTTATAATCTAATGACTGGTAGAAATAATGGGAGTCATCTTTATATTGTCTAAACAGCTTACATTCAGATCATTGGAATTATTCCTACATTTAATTATCGTTAAAATTATTAGGTATTATATGCATAATCTCTTCATCCTTGGATTTGGGGTCTAATCTTCTGGCTTTCCAATTAATGGAAAAATTCTTAGCTGCAGTTCTGAGTTTTAGATTGTTCATGCAGCTGTTTCTTCAGGAAAAAAACTGGTTAAAATGATCCATAGTAAGTGTCTTGATAAGTTCAGAAAAACAAATACCATTCTCTATTATATTATCATTTATTTATTATCCTTTTAATTCATTATTGTGCTCAAACAAGCTGTACTTATATAATAAGACAGAAAAATTATTTGTGGAGTTGTAGATGGAAATTGAAACACACTGTTCTCTATGTTCAACCATATTTAGTTAGAAACCTAAGAGAAAAGTCATGGAAAATCCAGAGTAAGGCCACAAAAATGATCAGAGGGCTGCAGCTCTGAAAGGCTGAGAGATTTGGGGCTGTTCAGCCTGGAGAAGAGAAGGCTCTGGCGTGACCTTGTTGCCGCCTTCCAGTACTTAAAGGGGGCTGATAGGAAAGATGGGGACAGACTTTATAGCAGCGCCTGTAATGAGAGGACAAGAGATAATGTCTTTAAACTAAAAGAGGGTAGATTTAAATTAGATCTAAGGAAGAAATTCTTTACTCTGAGGGTGGTGAGGCACTGCTACAGGTTGCCCAGAGAAACTGAGGATGCCTCCTCCCTGGAAGTGTTCAAAGCCAGGATGGATGGGACTTTGAGCAACCTGATCCAGTTGAAGACGTCCCTGTTTGTTGCAGGATGGTTGGACTAGATGACCTCTCAAAGTCCCTTCCAACCCAAACCATTCTATGTTTCTATGTTTAGTATATGCTGGTGGCCAACCAGGTGGAAAACAGCTTTGCAGATATGGACCTAGGGGTCCTGGTGGACACCAAGCTGAACCTGAGAAATCAATGTGCCCTTGTAGCAATGAAGACTAGTGGTATCCTGGGCTGCCATTAGACGGTATTGCCAGCGGGTCAAAGGAGGTGATTCTTGCCCTCTGCTCAGCACTAGTGAGGCCACACCTGGAGTACTGTGTCCCGTTCTGGGCTCCCCAGTACGAGAGAGACATGGACAGGCTGGAGAGAGTCCAACAAAAGGGCCACAAAGATGATGAAGGGACAGGCCCATCTCTCGTATGAGGAAGGGCAGAGAGAGTTGGGACTGTTTAGCCTGGAAAAAAGAAGGCTCAGGGGGAATCTTATTAATGTCTATAAATACCTGAAGAGGAGGTTGTAAAGAAGGAGCCAGGCTCTTCTCAGTGGTGCCCAGTGACAGGACCAGAGGCAATGGGCACAGACTGAAATACAAGAGGTTCTGTCCGAACATCAGGAAACATTTTTTCACTGTGAGGGACACTGAACATTGGAATAGGTTGCCCAGGCAGGTTGTGGAGTCTCCTTCCTTGGAGATATTCAGAAGCCATCTGGAGACTGTCCTGTGCAACCTGCTCTAGGTAACACTGCTTGAGCAGGGTAGTGTGACCAGATGACCCCCAGAAGTCACTTCCAACCTCATCCATTCTGTGATTCTGTAATTTTGTATTGTTTTCTTAATGTAGATATCATCAAACATCTGATGATGAGTCTCCAGAGAAGTAATTTATTCAAATTTGAGATAGTCATACACACACATGTGGCCATGCATGTACATGTACATAGATGTGCTGGCCATCTTACACGTTAGAATGTTAGCATAGTTTTGGAATTGTTTAGTGGTACAGCTGAACTTTCACCAATGAAATGAGCAGTATTGTCATTGATTTCAATGAGCTAAGTACTGTGTTCTGTTAGAAGTTTTCACAGAATCACAGAATGGTAGGGGTTGGAAGGGATCTGTGGGTCATCTAGTCCAACCCTCCTGCCGAAGCAGGGTCACCTACAGAAGGCTGCACAGGACCTTGTCCAGGTGGGTCTTGAATATCTCCAGAGAAGGAGACTCCACAACCTCCCTGGGCAGCCTGTTCCAGTGCTCTGTCACCCTCAGAGGGAAGAAGTTCTTCCTCATGTTCAGACGGAACTTCCTATGCTTCAGTTTGTGCCCATTGCCCCTTGTCCTGTCACTGGACACCACTGAAAAGAGTTTGGCCCCATCCTCCTGACACCCACCCTTCAGATATTTGTAAGCATATATTAGGTCTCCTCACAGCCTTCTCTTCTTCAGGTTGTACAAGCCCAGCTCCCTCAGCCTCTCCTCGTAGGGGAGATGCTCTAGTCCCCTCACCATCCTTGTAGCCCTCCGCTGGACTCTCTCCAGTAGCTCTTCATCTTTCTTGAACTGGGGAGCCCTGAACTGGACAGAGTACTGCAGATGAGGCCTCACTAGGGCAGTGTAGAGGGGGAGGAGAACCTCCCTCGACCTGCTGGCCACACTCCTAATGCACCCCAGGATCCCATTAGCTTTCTTGGCAGCCAGGGCACACTGCTGGCTCATAGTCAACCTGTCGTCTACCAGCACTCCCAGGTCCCTCTCCACAGAGCTGCTCTCCAGCAGATCCACCCTAAGCCTGTACTGGTGCATGAGGTTGTTCCTGCCCAGGTGCAGGACCCTGCACTTGCCCTTGTTGAACCTCATCAGGTTCCTCTTTGCCCAACTTTCCAGCCTGTCCAGGTCACGCTGATTAATAGTAATTATTTTTTAAATTAATTAATATTAAGTTTAATTAATATTACCATTATGCATATAGGATTAAAGAAGGAGAATTAAAACTGGGAACTCAAAGGCAAAGTTGAAAGTTGTATTTCTGGTTTAGCTGATGTCTTGCTCTGTGACCCGGGGCAAGCTGTTTTAATTATCTGTACCTTCATTTTCCAGTTTGTAGAACCCAGATAATAAAATGCACCTACCTTGAAGGGATGTTGTGAGTTTCAGTTAGTGCTTGTAAAATGCTCTGTGCTTCACAGATAAAAGATGTTATAGCATTAGGAACTATTATTATTGTTATATCATTAGGATATGTTAGCTTAGCTCTGTGACATTAATCTTCATTCATCAAGAGATGTATAACTCACTCCTGGCTACATCTCTTGTGCATTATAGTTTTCTCTATATACTGAAGATATATGTCACGTTGGTGTATAACCATGCTGAAGCTTACATCTATATGCACTGTGTATTCATGAGAGAACAGATATTTTTTAAAGCTGCTGGAAATAATTCTTGCTCATTGATGGTAGTGATTTTACTCTTGACTGCTGTTATATTTTTACCTGCTTTTGAAAAATATTGTAGTTAATTAATAAATAACTCAATCCCTTGGTTTTTAAGTGAGGCTCAAATCATGTTTCATGTGGCATTATTACACTTCGTTGAAGTGCATCAGTGTGAAAATCATAATGTAGACCTGCTTTGGTAACTGAAATTATTACATATCAAACATTAGGGTAAGTACAATGCTTCACCTGAATAATGAAACTTGTTTACGTCTCACAGTGTCTAATATATTACCATTATTGTGTCTGAAGTAGAGAAATTATACTAGCAGGGTTTGTTGCATAGCATTTGCTTGCATGGCTATATCCCTCAGCTAGTAATCAAACATAGTATGTGATGCCAAAAGAGTTTTGAAGAGAAAAAGCTATGTAAAGTAGTATTAGCAATAGGGATGTAGTGTCAAATGATTGATGTTCTTGACTTATGTATCAGAGATCATCTGTAATGGTGGGTAACATGGATCTCACCATCGTGTGCAAATCATTAAGTTTCACTAAGCAGTATCTGCAAAATTATTTTCACTTTGTTTTGTTCCTATTTGCTCTAAATGCTTTACAGCCCCTTTTTTTGCTGATTCCCTCCTATTGTTTGCAGAGTTGCTTGACATTTTGAGAAAGGTGAGGAGTCTTATTCTGATCTTTTAGTCTTGTTTCAGAGACTTGACTCATATAAATGAATGTGAAATTTTATTTCTATAATTATCATATACTAATAGTAATTAGATTAATTAATAGTAAGTGTATTAATTCTTTTTATGCCATGTCAAATTATGACTAATACTTATATACTGTTATTTAGATAATATAAATAATAACATAAATATATAAATGATAAATATGTGAAATATAATTTTTTATTGTATTACTGTGTGTATGGTATCATATGGTGTATAATGGTCAACCAAAAGTATTACTACATCAGATGGATAAGTGGATAATGGTCAAGTAGTTGCTGCAGAAACGGACAGAGATGTTTAAGATGTTTCTGCTGTAAACTGTAGTTTAAACAACTCTCTGTCGTCACGTCTCTTGGGCCATGGGATAGATTGTTCTGTTAGTGTCAGAAGCAGTTTAATGTAGTTTGTGTGGTTTTGAGTTGGAGAACACTGTAGCGCATTTGTGCGGAGTGTCTAGTTTGCATTGACACAGATGAGGACTATTATCTACACATTACTTTTGTTGCAAGGCAGAAATCGGTAATGAGGAGGTTGTTAGGGTGGAAAATAGAAACATAGACAGCCATAGAGGCTTTTTGCAATTGTTTGACCAAAGCCACTGTTCAAACTCTTTTGATTCAAAATGAGAAGTCTAGCTTCATGCTTAGGTACAGCAGCATGTTTAGTAATTGTATCTGTAAGTTTAGGTATCTAGAAAACTATTTGCATGGTCAAGATTGGGTCCTGAGGTGCATATTTGCAGACTCAGGTGTCTTTTTCCAATCTAGATTAAATATTACAATATTTCACTTGTAAGTGCATGCTGCTTCATCAAAAACAGTGGCATTTTACACACATGGTGAACTGGTAATAGTGAGTAAAAGGAGAAAAGCATATTCTCAGATACAGTTAAGTATTGCTTCTGTTACAAATAAACATTAAACATTATACAGTATGTTTTTCTTTAGTACTTCAGTTTCTTCTTTTCCATTTGTTGGTGTTACATATTGAAACAAAAGGAGCGCTTTCATGCAAATATCTCTAATTGTATTACTGTTGGAAATTTTATTTAGAATGGATATTTTGCAACGGTTTTAACCTGAAGCAAAGAAGTTGTTGCCCCAACCAACCTGATTTAATTAATGTCACAAATGAACAGAAGTGATTAATACCCAGCAACTCTAATGTGTTCATGAACTTAGGTACATAATGAGATAAAGCACAAATTCATTTTCTGTGGAATATTTAATCTGGAAGTTAAAGTTTCTATTCACAAAATAAGACTTCTAACGATTGACAAATTTTGATCTTGAGCGGGCTTCCTTTCAACTTACAGAAATATTGAAACATTTTAATGCTCTGTAGTTATATTTTTCAAGTGAGATTCTAGAATAGAATTTTTAGTATATATGTAAAAAACATATTGCAGATGCTCTGAGGTAGAGGAAAGCTTGATTCAGATCCTCCGGAATGTTTGAAACTTGACAGACATTTTCTTCTCAGTAGAAGTTTTGCCTTGGATGGGAATGGACCCAGGGTTCAATCTCCTAAATCTCAGTATTTCTGGGAAACTCAGAGGTTAACTGGAAAGAACTTAAATATTTTTTAAGTTAGACATTGGATTTGTAGTATTGCTTAATCTTCTAGCTTGGTAAACAGTCTTTAGGAACTATTTTTCTCCATTGGCTTTTCTGGTATAGTTTTAAAACCCCTCACTAATCATCATTGTGTATCTTTTTATTAAAATACTGGACCTTCCTAAAAAAGAGTTCCTCACTTCCTCCCTGCCTTTTCTTTCTTGCTCGCCTTTTTTTTTCCTCTTTTTGCTTTCTATTGCCAATTGTATGTCAAACCGGTGTTTCTTTTCAAATATTATGTATGAATAGTTTAGCATAGTTGGCTTCCTGCAGTCTTTTATCAGCGGTTGCTTCAAAGTGTTCATTTTTAATTGGGTGACAACAATAAGAACCCTGTTCACTGCTTACTTGTACGCATCGTGTAGATGGCTTGCTGTTTTTTTTTTTCTCTCTCATCCCTACCTATACTCCACAAAAAAAGATTTGTCAGATTTGTCAGCAAGGTATTTGATTGATTTTAAAGCAAATAATATGAAAGACGACTTATCAAGCTTATCAGGTTTCTGAAAGTATTTTTTGGTGAGTTGCATGTGATAAAACTGAACTATTGAGAGAGTCAGAAAGTCCCTTCATTCAATAATAATGAAATTATGTATTTTAGTTACACATTGTCTATTAAGGAAAAGTCACTTTGCTGCTCCTAAAGCTTTTTTTGATGCACACTGGTTTTATTATTTCTTTGCAAGGACGTTTTTTGTTGAGACATTATTAAGCAAGAAATGCAGTTTTGATAAGAGGCAATAGCCTTTGTACAGTGTAAGGCTCCCAACTTTCCCAAGTTGTGAGAGATACTGAGCTCATGCTCGAGTGTTACTGGATTTGAGCTCTGCTAAAGAAGGCTAGAAAAGTCAGTCCATTTAAGAAGAAAAAAGAGAGTTATGGGAAATATGAAGGGAAGAAAGAGAGGAGACCTTAAACAGAAGAGACGCTACAGTATATGGAAAGTTATTTAATAGAAAGGACAGGGAAGAGTTCAAACGAAAAACTAAGGCTTGTAAGATCTTTAGATCTGCTAATATTAGTGAAGTACCGCCTGGTGGTATAAACAGACAAGTCACATGCAGGATGATGAAACAGATTTTAGAATAATGATTAAAATTGTTAGTCTAGCTAACTGCTAGTTTATCCTGCTGTTGGCACACAAATTTACAGAGAGCTGGTGATTATTAAAATGATAATAAAAATCATGAATCGTGAGATGCTTAGTGAGAAATTTCATGTGAGATGCAAGTTTGCCTTCAAATGAATCTCCACATTACAACGAGTGAAAGGAGTAGCCTGACATCACCACATTTGTTGGAGAATGTTAGTTAATGAAAAGACACGGCACAATTCTGAGCATGTGGTACGATCTTGCTTATTGCAATTTAATTCATTGTTACGTTGGAAGGAAGTCCCTGTTTACACCTGTAGAGAAACAGCAAAGAAGGGAAATCTTTCAGTGTATTCCTACCTTCCGTTTAGGAGACCTTAGTCTCTCCACCCAGCCTTTGTATAATGTGCTATCTATGTTTTCCTCCTCTTAATGTTATTGCATTGCTTTTAATTATGCCAGCTAGAACTTAAATAGTTTTTCCTGCTTGTTTATTCCTTTGACTTCTTCTTTTGTGTAAAATTTCATGTTCTTATTAAATCGATTTTACATATATTTCTCTCTTTTGAATTCCTGATTACTATGACAGTCCATTTTGGAGGCCCACACCAAGAAGTGAAAAACAAGACAAACTTCTGTCTTGGAGAGCAGACACCAAAGCTATATAGGCTCTCATTTTCTGAAATAGTTTGTGGCAAACAGAAAGTACTGCAAGTCTCAAGTTAAAAACATTAAATTAAAAATAGTCCTGGCTTAATTAAATGATTGAGGTCTTGGGAAAGCATCAGGTTGCTTTAGCTCACAGAAACATAGTCATGCTGTTCTTTAAAGAATACATTAGTCCACATTCATGAACAAGTTTCTAATCTTCTTTAGTGGGGTATTTTATCCTGATCCTGAGAAGTGCTGATCTGCCAAAAAGTCCCAATTATTTTACTGGATTTTGATAATCAAAGTTCATGTCAAGATTAAACTTTTTTGGTGGTGGAATGGCCTTTCCATAGAATACGTACACTTGAATCGGTCAAGATAAAAAAAAAAAAATAAATCCTTATGGAGTACAGAAAAGTCCTTATGGAGAAATTTCGTCCACTATTACATGAGAGGGACAAGCAAATGTGTGTAAGAGACTACCTCTTCCTTTGATTTATGGAGTATTTGTTTTCCATGTTAAAGAGAGGATACCCATTAGAATATAGTCTGGGCCACTCATTATTTATAGATAAGGTAACGTAATTATTGTTCCTAGTGCAGAATCACAGGAAATAGTTGGTTCCTGACAGAAAGGAAGTAGATTTACAGATTCCAAATTATGAATGCCAAATGATTTCTATAGGGTAAAAAAATGAATCGCTGATTTCAGGAAAAATTGCTTTAGGGAATTTTTAGATCATCCTGCAGTGTGTGGGTCTGTGAAAATACTAAGTGCTTTAGAATATGTGTTTTATTTTTGATTTCTTTGACATTCCATCATATAATCAGGCATGCTGCTGATTTTTCAGTTATTGTATTTAATAAAACCTGAAGACTCCAGCACAAAAAAGAATGCATTCCTTAAATAGGAGATTCATTTAGAAGCGAGTAAGAATGCTTTTGTAGTTGTGGTCAATAGTCATTAGCAGTAGACAGTGGCAATTCACTAATGCTTCATTGTTTTTTTGTTCTTTGGGGTTGTTTGTTTGTTTGTTTTTTCTGTGTGTTGGTTTTAAATGGTGACCAACAGCCACATAAATGAATTGGGTGTATTTCTATAATTTGTAGAATTGGTCAAACTCCTGTGAAGATTCCTATATTTCATTAATTTAGGTTATGATTTCAAGCTGAGAAAAAAAATGGAAATATTTAATAGTTAGCCCGAGTCTCCGTGAAATATTGTTAGAAGTTTTCATATATTTGATTGAAATTTTAAATGAGTTCAAAATTCAGAAATTGTTGTCTAGTTTGTATTTTCTGTTCTAGATATTGTAAAAGTACTACTGTTTCACCAGTTGCATTTGGTAGGAGTTAACAGATTATTTTTTCCTAGTGTTCAATGCTCTCTGCTACCCTCCATCCCAAGATTCTGCTTTCAGAACTGCTTTCACAATTTAGCTGACAATAACACAGAAAGGAAGCTTGGTAAAATGTACTTTACTCTTTATTAATGATATTTGCTATGTAAAGTTCAAAGGAGCAGAAAATTATTGTTAAAAATGGTTGAGATCATTCTCTGAAAATAGAAAGGGAGCAATTCTATTAAATGTCGTATTTTCTGTTATCACTTTTTTGAATAGGACAGCACTGTAGAATACTGCCAACATGTGTATGGTACCATATAATATATCTAACAACTGGCCTTCATCTTCTTTTCTAACAAGACATGAATTAAGTATGTTTACAGTTGGCAGCAATCCATTTCAGTACTAGAATGTAACACTGGAATTATGTGCTTCTCCCCAGCCCTTTCTCTTCTACCTTTTAAAGAGCATGATGACATTCTCACAATTTAAAAAGTATTATATGGAAGAAAATTGAAAGCATTTGTCTTCTGACAGCAGAAGGGAATTACTGACCATCTAAATAGCCTATGAGTTTTTCCAAATAAGTGATTTGTATTTGAGTTATCATGATGTCTTTTGTTAGTCTCTGTGAAAGTGAGAAACAACATGCAAAATATGGAGAACCAAACTGTTTAAAATTGCTGTTAAATTATATGTTTTAGAGTAAGAGCAACCATCCATCTTTGTTCCTCCTTCTCGACAGTGTTTCTGTAGTAATTCAAGCCCAAAAGAAAATAAACAAAGTATTAGTAGGTAAATGTCTTCGTTTTTACGTTGTTATTCTTATACATTCATGTTGTACCATTGTGTTGGTGTTGGCTCACATAATGAAATGCATATTTTATTTAGGTGTTTATAGTACAACAACTTAATTAAATCTGCAAAAATTCTGGTAAAGTTTTCATCAAATATCTACTTACTGTAAAAAATAGGGGTCAAATTATGATGTGATGACTTGATTAAAATGTTTGCCACTTGAGGCATGCCATGGAGAGACTGGTATAATCTGTGTTGAGAAAAACAGGAAAAGGTCCGCTAGAAATAGTGTTACACTCTCTGGATCAGTCTGGATGACTTCTGTGATACACAGAGAGACTGCAAGCAGGATATGCTGCTCTTAAAAGGAGAAAGTAATTTCTTGGCTGAGACACAAAGGAAGACGCAAGAACTGGTGACCTACTAGGCTAATGAGTAATACCCTGCAGCAGCCTTAATGAGGTGCTTGGTGAGTCCTTGTGGGCCAAGCGGGGAAGGATCAGCTGTTGCTGCTGTTTGAATCAGGATGATCTGTTATGGTCCTGAATCGTCATCCATTCCAGCTCTGGTTTTCCCCTTAGATTTTTATACTTTTTTTTCACATCCTTAGTTTTACTCTTGAATTCTTGAGCTGCTGACAGTGTTTTTCTCCTCTATTTTACCTCTGTCTGCAGTTTTACCTTTCATGTCTTGCATGGCTTTAGGCTGTGCACTTTGTCACAGTTCTTTCCTGTAACATAGTGGGTTTCTAAAAAGTCCTAGCCAATGTTATGCACCTGTGCTCTGTCAAAACTAGTGTGGGGTCACAGAAAGCTGAACCCCTCCAGTGAGACACAGAGGAGCATTTTTTTGCCAAAGCGTTTAGAGGCTGATCCACGGCTCAAACCTGAAGTGGACTTGGATCCATTAAGACAATATTAATGTTACTGTTGAACTGAGGAGGCCTAAAATTTCCTCTTGAGGCTCTAGATCTCATTCCTGAGACCTTTCAGCAATTACTCTCCTTAACTGCATTTTAAATTAATAATAGTAACTTTATTTTGATATGTACTTAATATGTAATGCTGCTTGTTCAAGGAAGATGTAATGCACAACTTTTTAAAAACATGTACATTTTGTTACTCATTTGACCAAGAAAAAAGGAGACCATTTTGTCCCAAGTACTAACCTAATTGTTAGATGCAGGATTCTGTAAACATTTCAGATTCTTGAAGAGTCAGAGGAAAGTAACATAGACATAAACTTAGGTTATAGTGAAAATGGATTGATGCATTCGTAGACAGAGGTTTGCAGTAGCTTTTGACTAGGATGAAACATAAGGATTCTGGTTTGCATCTTTCCCTTCTAATTTCCAGAGCACTGTAACAGGTGCAGTGGTAGTGTTGCCAAATGGATTAGTCTTTTCTTTGCCTTTCATTTTCAACTCTACGCATCTCATCCATTGAGTGTTTCTTCAAAGTTTCTTATGATACCTTTCCTATCTTTCTCAACTTTGAAATGGAACTGAAAGAAGAGGTTGAAGAAGACAGAGAATTGGGATGTTAATGACAGAGTTTGTAGCAGGATGCAAAATTTTTTCAGTCTCTCATCCAGCCATCACCTGCTGGTCACAGTGTAATGCCCTTTTTTTTTTGCTGGATGGATTCCAAAAGCAGAAATTAAAGGTTTTTTTTTCCTTCTTTTTTCATACAGTGGAGTCAGCACTGATGCTGAGAATTGAAAATGCTAAACGCAAATGAGTGTACTTGGTAGTATGTGGAAAAGCTTGTTATTTATTGGTTGGGGGGGGGTTTCCCCTAATTAGAACGTGTTAAAAATCAGTCAGGGAGAATAACATATATTTAATGTGCCTCTCTTTCTGTTTAGCACCTTGTGTGTATGTCTTGATGTCAGAAAATTGTACCTCTCAAACCTTTTTCACATGCAAATCTTGGAATCACATACGAGTCTTCCACTTCCTTTGTAATAGTTTCAAGGTGTTTCTCCATTGCATATCAGCATGTATGAGTATATGATACCTACACGTGAGTTAAAATTTGAGCATATACAAACAGTAATCAGAGGTATTTAGATTTCAAATTTGGATTCATCTACAAATTTAAGAGGTTAAGCTGGATTTAGAAACATGACTACATGCCAGCGTCACTCTATTGAGCTTAATAATTGTTCCTACAAAATGCAAGGAGAAGCAAAATCAAACATTTTTAGAATAAGAATTTTAACATCCATTTATCATGCTCATCAGGTTAGTATTCTCCTCCTTTACTATACTAAAATAAAATCCAAAGTTCTTCCTAGTGACATTTTTCTTCATTGCTCCGTATCTTTGTCAGAATTTTTCATAAAGGGCCTAGGACAACTAGTTATTAATTGAAAGTTGAAACCATACTTGCCCTGTGCCACTGTATGTGACAGGCATCAATACGACAAAACTAATATTCCAAACTGATACTATCATATCTCTGAGCTGACTCGGTAGGCAGAGTAAGTTTTGAATATGGAATTGGTTTGACTTCCACTTCACACTATAGAGGTCTTGTTAAAGGCAGGTGCATGGTCATTTCATATGTTTTTCTGAGAGCAAGAGGAGAAGACTTACTTCTGATTTAAGGGTAACACAGTAAAAGCACATCAAAAGAATGAGAACATTACTGCTAGTGAAGAGGACTAAGAGTTACCGATCAAGGAAAAGTATCTGATTTTAATAGTGTCATTAATATGTACTTTAGAAAGTAAGTAATAGCATGTAATATGAATGAATGTTTCAAACTGTACTAGGGAAATGGAACAAATTAATGGTTAAGCTATTCCACAGGTGTTTAGAACATCCTCTTTCTTTAAGATGGTCTCTGTACTTGAGTTTCTCCTATTTCCCATAACGAAGTTTCTGCCAATTGGGTAAAAAGAACACACTTGATAACTGACATCCTTCCTTTTTCCCAGTTTTTGCTAAATTTTTCTTTAGGAGGAAAAACAATCATGCAAGTATATTTTGTCATTTGAATGTCAAGAATTCTTGTCTAGAAGTCATGTTAGTTTTACCCAGACAAGGTTATATATAAACAAAACATCTGGTCCTGGTTATTTTTACATTTAATCTCTGTAGTCTCAATGAGAGATTTTTGTTATTGCTGTTTTTTTTTTTTTTTTCTTTTTGTTGTAAAATTACTGGAAATGATGGTCTTCTAGTACAACAGTTGCCAGAGACTGTTGTCCCAGTGTATGTTTGGGCAGTGGCAAAACTGTAACTCAGCTAGCCTTGACACAGCAGGGCTTTTTGACATCTCAGCCAGTCTTATTCCTTGGAAGAGTACAGACTATGCCGTCTTATCATTCTAGTTCACATTCTTATTTTCCTTCAGAAAGATTCAGCAGCTCCTTCAGAAAGATTCAGCAACTGATTATACTGTATTTTTGGGAAATCTGCTTCAGACAACTCTTTCCGTTTTGGTATTTAACCAAAATGCAGGTGCCGTATAGGTGAGGAGATCGAGGTCTGAGGAGTGGAGGGGTTTGTCAGTGTTGCTATGTTTTTGTGTTAAATCTCATTAATGCTTAAAAGTGAGTAATTTTTCATTTAATTGAATGGGTGTGTTTTCGTTTGACCTGGGGAATCTGTTCACCAAACAAGGTTATTACATTCCCTTCCCAGCACCAGCCCCATCTGTTAAGGAAAAAAAGTACTAGAATACAACAGTCTAAGATCCTTACCATGATATAGTGAAGCTCTCCAAAGCTATGTTCCGACTTTTCCTCCACATCTCAAGGATTATAAACCAGAGCACCAGAGTGGAGTATCTTCTCAATGCCATAAACTGCAAGATTTTCACAGTACTTCAAAAGCTAGTTATTTTTATAGCAGTATATAGTTACAGGTGGACATATCCTCTTCTCTTCGTCATCCCCTTGGTTAACTGCTCATCAAGAGTCCAGAGACATTTCAAAAAAACTTTGATAACTTTTTGAAACTATAATAAAACTGTCACTATTTTATATATATATATATCAACAAAAACTAATAGAAAAAAACATGACAAGTTACATTTTATATTTCTTGTCTCTGTCACATACATCATTATCTAATGCAAGTGATTTGGAAAGTCTTCTGCAGATGAATGAATCTGGTGTTTATTTGTATATGTTAATGGTGGCATAACTGGTGGAAGGCCAGTACATACTCCTCAGACCTACTGTTTCTGTTTCTTTGGAGAACTGACCAATCTTCACTGCCTTGCTTATTTGTTTATCCTACCATGTATCCTATAAAGTAACAGAATTGATAAGAAAATATAAGCTGAAAATAATTTAGTAAACAATTTATTAATACACTTGGTAAGGTGTTGGCTAAATTCTTCAGATTATCAGTCTAGAGAATTTAACTGTGTCTATAAATTCTCCAGACTCTTTTTGATGGATGGTGAACTTCCATCCATCCATCTCTTTTAAACTTGATTTTTGGCTAACTAGGTGATGGTCTGAATGAAAGGCCAATGAAGTTTTATATATATATATATGTATATATACACACATATAAAAATTATTACATATCAGTAAAATGTTAACTTCTATTAATTAAAATTGCCACTGATATCATTGATCATGAAAAGGAGCAGAATATGCTGATACACATTGTCAGATTTCAGGTTAACTGGAACCAGATGAGAGAAAGACACCTAAGTATTGCCGTAGACAGAGAGTGAAAATATGGAAAAGCTTGATCTGCAGCACAGAAATGAAAGCAAATCACAGAACCACAGAATCACTGAATGGTAAGGGTTGGAAGGGACCTCTGTGGATCATCTAGTCCAACCCTCCTGCCAAAGCAGGGCAGCGACGATGTGGAGGGAGAAAGAGATGGAGGCAGGGACGGGGACAGGGATCACCAAGTTTAGTGATTAACGACAGTTGAAAGCTCAAGTCATTTGTGTGCTGTGTGCCTCATGAGGAGGAAGAGAAAGAGAACAGAGGAAACAGATTGGAGGAAGACAGAGGGTAGTCTAGAATCAAAATTTTTCATACTGTGCTGTTGATTTCAGGTGTTTCTGATTTTAGCTGCCCAAATGATGTCTCTCTCAAGAGTGGCTGCCTTTTTTAGAATTGTTGTGGACACTTGCTCTGGAAATGAAGCATCTTGAAGTTAGCATACAGTAATTGAAGCTGAGGAAGTTCTAGCACACATAAGAATAAAGAAATATATTGAAAATGCTATGCAATTATATAAATCAACAGTGCAGTTGCCTTTGGCTACTGGATTCAGACAGGGGTAGGTATTTACTTTTGCAAAGTCAATAAAGTGAAGCTCTGAGATGGAACATAAAATACTTCTGTTGCGAGGAAAGGAAATGACACCCTTGTTTCTATCCGCATGTTGTCTCTGGGAAATTACTAACATGGCCTTCATAATATTATCTGTGCAGAAATATTTAGCTGGATAGATTATGAAGTGCTGTCTTTGAAGGTTGATATGGTGACACGTCTGTATTTAATGTTCACCAAATTATGAGTGCAGCTCTGAATACTTTTCCAAACGCCATTCTGTTTCCTTCCTCAGCCAATTTGTTGTTAAGCAGAGCAGTACTATTCATGTCCTTTTTACTATGTGTTAGAATTGCTAATATAGTTCAGCTGCACTATTATTTTGAAACATTTAGAAGAAAATAAAGAGAAAACAAAGCCACAGTGAACAAAATCTAGTAAGAATATGTTTCTACATTCAACTTTCAATGTTTGTCAGGTAATCAGTAAAAGAAAATGCCTAGAGTATTGCAACACCCACTCAGTGTTCATGCATATTATTGTACCCATCCATAACAACTCCATCAGTAAAGCAGGGGGTGATGAGAAACGACTAGCGGTAGGAGCTACTGAAGTAAATGATCATATAAGTAGGAATAATTGTAGAATCTCATTTCTGCGTGTATTCCAGACTGGTTTGAGACCATTTATATTTTAATGTGCCTGATATACCACTATCTCTAAACATTGTTTTGTTTCTGAAGGCCAAATGAGTATCAGAAAGGTTCTTGATTTCAGAAGTGAAGACTGTACTTTAAGGATAATCCTGTGAGCATCATAATGGAACATGAACAGAATTTTGTGAAGTGGTTTATGTCACTGACCAATTCTCAAACTGAAGAAATGCGTATTTCTGAAAATTACTCATGGGGAATAAGTATCTGAACATGGTCTGTCAAGTCCTACCTTGTGTAGGTATATCATATAACTGACCAGAGAATAAAACAAAGTAAAACTATGATTTGGTTGTTGTTGTTGTAATACTCATTGTTGACACCAGTTCCCCCTTGTACAACACCGCCACATCATGTAGTCCCTTTCTTAAAATTAATATAGTCTGTCTTAAGAAATGAAACTCTCTGAATTTAGTTGACTGTAGATTGGAACAAATGGTTGTCGTCACTTCTCTGAGTGTAGGGCTATTACAGAAAATTCACCATTTTAACGTTCAGAAACCTTCTCCTGTTTTTATAATTAAATGGGTTAGGGTGTGCACATCTGATTTTATGACACTGTCCTTTACATTAAACATTCCCTGTGTCTGTCTACTTTTAACTAGTCCAATATATTTGTAGACACTAATTATATCTTCTCTTAACCTTCATTTTGCTATGGTAGATGAGTTAAGCACTCCCAGATCCTCTTATAAGATCGGATTATGTTCTTTTGATTATGATCTTATTATCTTCTACAGCTTTAATTAATATTCCTTTCACATGGATGATCATCTGCTGAAATCCACACGAGGTTTTGTGCAGTTGCATTAGAAGTGGAATAATACGACCAGATACATTATGGCTATGTTGTCTTCGTTATCTAGTAACTGTCTAGAAGCATTAAACTTTTCACCTTAATCCTTCCATATGCAATTAATAAGATCGAACTGTAGAACTGAAATTCTTTTTAGTCAGTGAGTGAAAGATCTTAAATGTACCATTAAATGTCATCCTATTTCATTACTCCTTTTTCACGTGCTTGAGTGAAGACAAAAAAAATAAACAGACTTTATATGCATAGAAAAAAAACAGGTGTTTTCTTATGAAAAATATCTGTCAGGTTAGGGATGGATAATGTACTTTTAATCAAACTGCGTTGCATTATATTACATTTTTCGGGTATCCTCCTCTTGGATTAATTTTTTCTTCTGAATTTGCTCTGAAAATTCCCAGATCTGAAGCTCTTGGGAGCATTACTCCCACTTCTTTTGAGTAACTTTGATATTCATTCATCTGTAGTCAAATAGATATGCCTGCACTAGTAGATTATATAAAGATCTTTGATCTTCCTTCCTTTTTTTCCTTTTTTTTTTTCAAAGAGCTTGGCATTTGCTATCTCAAAGTCAGAAATCATAATAATTATCACAAAAGAAAGTTCTGGTTTTCCAGCTGGATCTACTTAAATTCCTATAAAGACTGAAATAAGAGGCTAGAATGATCTCCTTTCTTCATCAAAGGGATATCCCGACTACACAGCCCATCCACTTCACCATCAAATATCCCTGACATCTATGCTCCTGATTAATGGACTCAGTGCAAAGAAACAATGTATCGTTAAAATTTTTATCCCTCTGCAGGGCTGTCTTGCTTTCCACTGCTGTAAACACCTCTCCACAGCTTGTTGTCTCACTGGTGCAGTGATATAAAGACAATGTCACTGCAGTATTGATTATTATGATTAGAAAAAAGAAAAAGCTGCTTTTATTTTCTTTCAGAGTTACTATATTTTAATACAATTGAAATGATTTCTAATGCCCTACCAAGGTTAAGTTTAAGGCTACTTTAAGTTTACTTACACAGAAAAAAAGTGATCATTGTCTTTTATTCCATCTAATCTCTGGATATGTTTGTAACAGTTTCTCTCTTTGTTGCTTTGCATCTATCTCAGACAGTGATTTATTATTCTTTTTTTTTTTCTTATGCAACGTATGTATTTAGAAAAGTCGCATGCAACTGGCATATTGGTGGTTATATAATACTCATGGGACCTTAAAAGATTTAAGTATAAATTGGGACCAGAAGTCCACTGTGGATTTGCTGACTTCATCTGGATTTAATTAAGAAGTGAAGAGGGGTGTAGTAATATTAATTATTACAATAAGCTGTAATACCATGTGACAAGGTAGAATCATTTTCTGTTGAATGAAGTGTCTTCATATCATCATTGGCCAGAGGGGCAAAGAAACTACTGTGATCATAAGTGACGTACCATCCTTGATCTGTGGCCATCTGGCCAGGTATGCGGCTGAAGGGGTATGATTGTGTAAAGCAGACAGCAGAGGTGATGGAGATATGATGAAAATCATCTCCCTATCTTTTTATCTCTCTGTCCACTTAGTTGCAGAGGTTGAACCTTACTGAGATTGTCAGCAAAGCCATTATTTCACTCATTGGTCAATGTGTGTTCATTTTCTGCTGACTGCTTCAGGGATCGATGTGCTATACGCTGATCTTTTTCTCAGGTTCATTTTCCAGGGGCACTTTGTGTAATCCTCAGTTCATCTGCATCATGAAAATGTCATGATTAAGAGGTGAAAAATGTTGAAACAATAATTCACCTGTGGGGAAACTCAAGGACAAAGGAGTGATAAAATCTTGCACCTCTCCTGTATGAAACTACTGTCGTATTTGTTATCGTTGTTATGGTCTGTGTGCTCATTTTTGCTTTATTTTTATTTGTCTGGCAACTTCTTTTTTTGGTTATTTCAAAATTTATTAAAGAGGCTCATATTTGTATTTTGACCCTCTTGAAAGTGTTTCTGTTCGTAGGTGGATCTGGGAAGAGAATATGGAAGGAAAGTAAACCAGTAGGGTCTCAGGAAAAAAAACAAGGGTTTTTTTTTCTGTTTAACCTCATCTGTAGCCTAAAGGGATGCTTTATGGCTGAAAAAAAGAAATGCTGTTAGGAAAATATCTTGTGTCTTTCACCAGAACTGTTTGATGGTATTTTATGATATGAGAAAAGTCTTTTAATTTAAATGGATCTCTGGAGGGTGGGAAATGACCTAGGGCAGTATATGAAAGAAGTGCCTTCATACGGCACTGAACTGCATATTATGAAATAAATGAAACTGTACTGAGCATAAGCAGAACCACATGGCGACTTTCTGTATAATGCTGCATGTGAAAGGCTCATACAGAAGATAAGATATATTGACTCTATCCAGTTAGAGATCACATTTTTGGATCAAAAGCTTTTGAGAAAACTGAGTTTTAAACTGATGTTTGCTTGATGTATGCTATTTCTAGTACACACGGATTTGTTTTACTAGGAAGTGTAAAGAACTAAATCTGTAAACCTACAAATGAATATAAGGAAAATATATTTCTCTGAAGTTTAGGTTACAGGTTTTCAGAGTGGTTTGCTTGTTTGTTTGCTTCCTTGCTTGTTTTGTTTTTAATTTCAGTCATATCTAAGTAATAATGATAGCACGTTTTCTTTTGACTTTCTCAGGGATAGTAACCTGTCTCATATTCAGAAACTGCAGAATGTGTTTCAGCGTGTCTTTAATTCTGAGCGTGCACTGCTGTAAGGGAGGGATAATACAATACTTTTTACAGTATCATCCTACTACAAGACTCAAATTCTGTTTCCAAAACATTTGTAAAATACAATAGCAATTCCTATAAACTCAGGATAATCTGATTGTACGATGTTGCTTATTTAAATAGCATTTATGCATATCCATATATTTATGGTAATAGGATAATTCTTTTTTACATGAATTAGCTATGGACTAAGATTTTAGATGTTTGTGATATGAGTGTATACAAATAAATTCTGTGACATAGATTGTTCCATTGTTGATGAACAAATACAAACCTTATTTTTTAAGCAACATAAATACAAAATCTTTCTGGTATAGCCACCTTTACTTTGATAAACCCTGATTAAAGTTAAATATTGTCCTCTCTTGACACATTAAATCATTTGAATTTGTTGATGACGCTGTGAGAAATAGTTTCTGTTTCTGCATATATAAATAGTAATTATGATATGTCTTTTCACTGGGTCCAGAAGTTGCTTTCCCTCTTTGTGATAAGGGAATTGATCTATATTGCCTTTCCTAAGTGAACAGCACCTGTCCCAGAGTATAAGAAAACAACTTAGGTCCAGATACAAATCTGTACTGAAACCCAGTAATGACATACAGCTTCAGTTCTTTCAGTATAAGCCCCAGTGTAGACATTCATATTTCAGAATGTGTCATGTTTTGATTTAGTTTAAGTCAGCTGAAAAGAACTTAAATCAATGACTTAAAAAGGACTTAAATAAGTAGAATGCGGTGTTAAAGTTAGGAATGTTCACACTGAGACATAAAATAGCATTAGTCTGCACATTGCGATTTCATGCAAACTGTATATGTGAAACATGATTTAAAAGCTTTACAACCAGTAGAAAAACTCTTCTGCGCTGTCCTGTTTCCCAGTCTACCTCAAAACCATAGCATCTCAAGCTCTTTCTGTTACATTTAGGCACTGAAGGGACAGAATTGAACATGGTATGGGAAAGATTTCCTCTGAGGAGACCTTTTGTGCTTGGGAGAGGGCACTGTGAATCAGCTGGTGCTGCTTCTGCCCATTTGTTTGGACCATGTGGCTTCCCCTGCAAGGGTGAGGGGGAGGCTTTCCTGCTACAGTTGTCCTTTGGAAGCACACACATCCCGGGCTGTAACTGGATATACCCATAATTAAATATAGCAGTTTCCACTCTGCCTTGCAACATATGTGGACTTCTACATCTGTGTAAGACAGGTATAAAATGTTCCTATTCTGATTTGCTTGCAGTGTACACTTGTACAATATTCATTCTGCACAGGTGTTAATGACTCCGCCAAATGCCAGACACTAGAGAATTAATTAAAAAGGAGTGGTTCATAGCAGTGAAAGTTACCTACCCTTGTGTTGACATTACTGTTTATTTTGTTAGGAATGGAGTGGTAGCCAAAATTTTATAGAAGGGGGAAATGAAATTATCATTGAGAATGAAGAACCCCCACCCCCTCAAAAGAAATTGGGTAGTTTAAAGCAATGACAAAAGGGAAAACATATTTGAAAAAAAGTGCCTAAAGTTTTACCTATACCCTATGCCATAGTGAAGAAATGGTTTATCAGCCTGTCTTTAATTAATTGTTTTTACATGGCTGGAAACTATATCTCTAAAAGCTATATGGTGGTTCATGCATGCAAGGCATTTTTTTTGTGTGTGAATACATAAAGGTTGTTTAAAAAATAAAAAAATAATCTTAATCTAAAACATTTTAAAAAATTCTTATAGTTGAGTGGTGAGTGATCTTACTTCAATGAGTGTACTAGAAGTCCATGCCAGAATTACAGTATAGGAAACATTTTAATCTTCTTCCCCCCCCAGGGAATAAGTAAGAAAAATACATGGGCATATTTTGTGCCACGTTCTGCAACTGTGACTATGCCAACAGGTTGCATGACTTATTGGCTTCATAGGGACAATGGAGTGATTTCCATAAAAATCCCTAGTAGAAGTCCAACCAAGATTCCTACAATGTGATACTTTGACCTAATCTATTTAGGAGTGTAGTTATTTTCAGCATAGAACCATCATAAAACAAGGAAATTGCCCTGCAGAAGGTGCTGAAAAATTCATGCCATTTAGGAAATACTGGATAACTACATGAGCTTGCAGAATACATTTTGTTTCACAAGTACACAGACATGCATAGCATTATGCAACGGGACAGAAAATCCAAATAGTTCAGTCTGTCACCACTCATCACGCAACAATAATATAATGGATTTTTTCTGGTTTGTCCATAAAAATTATAATGTGAAATAATTTGACCTTGTTATTTCTAGGAGGGATGATCAGGACTGTGAAAATAAGGTTTTATTTCAATACAACATGGTGATAGATGAGAGCATTTGTCATAATCAATCAGTAGTCTTTGCTGTATAAACAGTGGCAAGATGAGCTCATCAGATTGAGACATAACATTTATAACACAAAATAGGATGTAGTGATACATCCTGTCAAACTACCAGAAAGCAGAGCGCAATAAGAATTTCTGAAGTTCTGAGATGCCAATAAGTTGTTGAAATACAGTAGAATGGGACAGATGTTATAACAAGAAAATATTGTGCAGCTGGTGGATGAAAGACCAAGCCTTTTTTCAGTGACTGTCGTATTATAGGAACATGGCCAGGAAATAAGATTCCATGACATTAGAGGAAGTCTGACAAATGAACAAACTAAATGCTCACTTTAATAGCACCTTCTTAAAATATTATAGATGTCTTTGAAACCTGGCTTCAGGGAAGACAGGAGGCAAAAGGCACAAATTGAAATACAAAAAATTCCATTTAAACATAAAAATCTTTTACTGTTTGGGTGGTCAAACAAGGAAGGTTGGATTAGATAGTCTTCACACATCCCTTCGAACTTCAAAGATTCTGTCAGTGATTCCCAAATATAGAATGAAAATTGTTTAGTAATTAATCATGTATGTAATTCTATTTATACTCCAGGCAGTTCCTCAAATGCAATTATAGTGTAATACTTGTTTAACTATGAAAAGATTACTGCTCTAATTACTTTTATTGTGAAAACATCAATGTCAGGTTGTTATCACTGTTATATTCATGGTACAAATAATTCTATTATTTACAAATAATAAGATAAAGTAACTAGTATGATGATTTACGGTTGCCTTTTTACAGATGGGAAACATAGGCTGAAAGATAAAGTCTTCAAAGCTTTCCTATGCGTAATGCCCATTACGACCCTTGGTGACCCAGTTTAAACGTATGAGTGAATTAGAAACTGAAGCTCAGTAGTCAGCATCCCAGTCTCATCAGTAATCATTGCACCCTCCTTTCCCTGAATTGTATTTGAAAGCAGAACAGGAATTGAGAGATGATAGTACTTGCCAGTATATACAGTGCACATGTGAGTGTGAAATTTGTGTTGTTTTTGAAATACCTCAACTCACTTTCGGGAATCATTGTACTGGTAAAGCTGGATTATTATGTGCTAATTATTTCTGTGATATAGTAAAAAAGACAGGACAGATTAAGAAAGTTTTCCATTGAAGCAATACCTTAACACGTTTAATAACAAGTGGCAGTTATTTCTGTAGTGATAGAATAATATTCACTATCTTTGTGCAAAGAGGGAAAGTATGTGATCTGGCTTGGGGACTGGAATGCCATCTGATCTGTTCCTGTACTGCTGCCAGAGGTAGTTCATAACATCCTTGTAAAGGGTAAAATACTGATGGCAGGTAAAATATTTGACATTCATTTAAAATTTAGTAAAGCAATACTGTAGGATGAAATGTACCCCCTGTTCTCCTTTTGCAGAGTGGCTTTCATAATTTTAATGGTAACATTAGGCTAAATTCTGATCTTCGTGCAGCACAGGAATAAAATCAATTCCTACAGGGAAATTCTTGGAATGGACCCAGTGATTGAGTTTTAGAATGGCAGTAGTCTCTGTAGATTTCCCTTATATAATAGTGAGATAAACTGTGGTATAATCTGTGGCTGTGAATGTATCAGATGCATTTTTGTTTCTTGTATCTATTTTTTCCCCCAATTATTCTAATTTGTTATGGAAGATGAATAAAATATTAGTGGTGTAGGTGTATGTATGGAGGGTTTTTTCACACTTTAAAGAATACTTTTTTACTTTTATATTGTATTCCCTATATATTGTGCTAAGATATTTTTTCTATGAATCAAATGTTTCTATTTCCATTTTTATATTCTGTAAATTTGATGAAGAATATATTTATTTTTAATATCTGTGCCCAGAAGGAAATTCTTTCTGATGGTAATAAACTACTAGATCCCTCCAGTTAAGTTTGAAATAACATTTTATTGCTTTTCTAAATCCTGCAGCTATTTTTTCTTCTTTACATAGGAAGCAGTCAGTAAAGACAAGAAGCTGACAATAGAATAATGTAATTACAGTTTATTAATAATTCCACTGGATCACAATAAGTTATTAAAAGCAGGTGATAATATATCTTTAGAATAGAAAATCACTGTTTGGAGAAAACATATCTGATATGATCAAAACATTCCTTCTATTGCCATACTGCATATTAACTAGATACGTAATTTTCAGTTATTCAGGAGTATTATATATAACTGGCGAGATATGATACACAATGGCTAGTGATGTGCACTGTTGTAATTTCTGAAATTCAAAGAGAAACTGGAAATGCTACAATATCTCAAATTAAGCTCAGTATTAGTTATAAATGAATGTTACCCCGCTTTTCTCCCTGGATTTTCCTTCACACATTGCCTTCAAGCATAGAAAAAATGAGTGTTCGGGAATTCAAATGACTTATACTAAGCATGGTTTCTGTGGAAGTATTTGGGTTTTGGCATGAACTTTTCAGATACCATAAGTCTGTGATCTGTTGATTAATTAGGGATCACCATTATATTTACTACCAGATGTTTTTTATTTCAAAAGAGAAATTATATTTCCAGGTATTTGAACAGCTGCATCATGTGCACAATTAACGTAGGTTAATATAGTACACACCTGTCTTAGAATTTTGGTGTTCTTCAGTGAAATAGCATGAAGTAGTTTCAGATGAATAAAATAAATAAGTAGCCATTAACAACTGTCACATATATATAAAACTACAGGCTGATGAAAAGATTGTCCTAGGGGATAAAAAAAAAAGTCTTTTTTCAGATCTTCAGTTAGTAGGGAAGATTTATGCATGTCATGGGGATGCCTGGCTTTTAATTCATGTCAGGAAGTAGCTAAACTGTGTCAGAGACAGTTTCAGCACAAAGAGTACCCGAGTTCACAGGTGGTCCCTACCATTGCACATTTGGCATTGTTGAATGTACAGCTCCTGCAAATGCTGTAAAACACTGTCAATGCTGCAAAAACCCCCACCCCACAAGAAAGTAACTAACTGCATGTCTATGTATGCAATTCAGAAAAGGATGATGATTTTGCTGTGTCATTGAGTCGTGGTGTGAGTTGGCACTACAGTATGCAGGTGTTTTGTCTGGTAAATGGGAGGATGGCTGTAGTATAGACTACCTTCTCTGTGGTGTCTCAAGAACAAGTTCCATATTATTGTGAATATTATTGTTGATGAAGATAAGCAGAACAGAATATAACCTCTTGTCAAAACCAGATGAATTCTCTTTTATTTTCTACGTTTATGAATTGTATATTTTAGGTGGCCTGCCTAAGAAATTTTAAGTACTTCTACTTCAGAGGTGTTTCTATTTCATAATTAATTATGAGATTTCTAAATGTGTTCATTATAAAGTACATTATAATTTGGTACTCCATCAGCATGATACACACCACACCATAAAATGTTATTTTTTCCCCCCCCAACACACACAGGTTGCCAGAAAAAAGGATTGGGCAAAGGAGATTGTTAATATGGAAGTATCCTAAGAAATGGCATACCATTTGAGAAAATAAATACACTACACTTTGGCATGGAGGATAGTTAATTGTACCATGAATTACTGAAGACAGGTAAACTGAAAATCACTTTCCTTCCATTCTTTCATTCATGAATATTGTGTGTCTACTAAGGTCTGCTGTTAACTGCTTTCCGAACATTATCCTTGGCTTTTCATCTGTATCTCTTTGTATAATCATTTATGGCTCTATAAGAAAAGAGCGTTCAAAGGAGTGATCGGTGTTCAATTTTTAGGACAGATCTCAAACTGACTCTTAGATTGGTGACTGTACACCCTCCATTGGCAACGGAAGTAAATTATAGGGAATGGATTTCAAAGTCTGGATGCAGTACAAGGGGTGTGGGGGGCAGCAAGCATGGTTCCTTTTACTAGAACATCGAAGTATGTTGATGTAAGCATAGTTTTTTGTTTTGTATTTGTACAGAGGAATACTGAATCATGAGAGAAATTTAGGGTACAGATCCTTCTGTACTGTGGGTCTGTTTTTTTACTTCTTCGCATCTTTGTACAGTCATGGTTGTGAAAAGCGAATTCTTATGGCTACCAGCACTGGAATTGGCATTTTACATTTTCATGTTTCAGAAAATTAAATGGATTTTGAAACATTTTGGTGGTGAACAATCAGTTCTGATTTTGTTTTTCCTTCTATTAGAGCTTTCTGAGATATTTTTTCCTCCATGTGAGTATGCTATTAAGTGACAATTATTTTGAACTGTGAGTTCCACAACCATCCAGGTCTTAACAAAAGCTTTCCAGATAAAAACTGATAGAAGTAGAAATAATGATATTATAAGAACATCGGGGCTTTTTCAATTATCTCCCCCCCCAAAAAAAAGCAATCTGTATAAATCAAGGAAGAGCATTATTTTCTTCTGACGAATAATTTTTTTATTTTTGGTACTTTTCAAATGTATGGAAAATCATTTTACTGAAGAACATTATTTAGTATGCCTTGTAGTAGAATGTTACTATATTCTGTGCTGACACTATTAGAAATAGATGGGCAATGATGAATGTCACATGTTTTCGAGACTGCTGAGAGGTGTTTTATGGAAGTTTTTGGTGTGTTCATGCAATACTATTGGAGAACTTTCAAAGATGTGATGAGCTAAATTTGAATAAATTTGCATTTGTTAGTATTAATTTAGAGGCAAACTGAAGAAAGATAGAAATTCTAAATGAATTTCTAAATCTAATAAACATGAAAGCATGATGGATGTAGACTTGTCTGATTTGATATTTTCTGTTTCTTTCTGTTCTCCTTAGGAAAACAGAGTTAAAACTAACTTTGTACTATAGGTATTTATTCTGTTATTGCCACTTGTCTTTGAGAATTCTTATCTCCAATCTGTGTACCACCTTCTGGGTGTAATACTGCTTATTTATTTGTATGTGTCTTACAGCTTCAGTGGGGTTTTTTTGCGTACTATTTACTGATAGGTCGTATCGGGAGTTTTTTTGTCTAATATAGAAAATTCCTCAACTTGTCTGAGTACAGATAGTACCATTGTTGGTCTCAGACTTACAGAAATATTTAAAAAATACATTCTAGGATTGCTTTCTTATAGTGCAGGAGAGAATTGTTGTCTACCTATTAACATTCATAAAAGTCTGCTTGAAATATGTTTTTTTTACATTGCTTGAGGAAACACAAATGGCATATATGGTCTTTATCTTCTAACTACCGTTACTATTGCCTTCTGAATAAAATGGGAAAGTTTCAGGCTTGTCATGAAGATGTAGGGATGTGTTTCAGCAGTTAAACTTTTTTTTCCCCCTTCAGCTCAAATGATAGATTTGAAGGTTTTTCGGAATCAACAAAACCTTGTTATCTAATATTGGACATAGATTGGACAAAACTATAGCATTTAAAGTAGTGTGCAATAAATACACTTGTTATGGTGTTGCCTTTTTTTTTCCATGGTTGGCTTAACTTTAAATAATATCATAGTGTTTAAAGAAGTTTTGTTGTAATGGAAACATGGAAAATGGAAAAGTTTATGACAGTTTTTAAAGCAAAAAATGTTCAGGTGCATTACCTGTACGTTAGCAGTTAAGGATTTTAACCACATCCCTTCGTGAAAGCCTTAACAACAAAAAGTAAGTTGATCTTCTTCAGTGGGTGTAACTTGAGAAAATGGAAGGTTTAAAACTTGAAAATTATCATATCTTTTGAACAGGAAGGGGCTTATGTAAAATGCAGTTCCCTTCTGAATGAGTTGGCCCATCTAAAGTTTATTTTGAATGCAGAAAATCTTTTCAAACATGTCTCAGAAAGCTGTTAGGCTGAGCTATATCTCTGTCTTCCATCACCAAAGAAGATAAATCGATGTGCCTTAGGCATTTTGCTCTTGTGGGTCAAATTCCACATTGCATCTTGGAGTCTGGACAACCACCCTTTTCTCAGAGAAGGCAAACATTCCAAATAATTTTTGTTATGAACTACCAACAGGTGATATGTCAATAGCATTTATTTTCAAACCTTCATACTCAGCTTGGGTAATGAATTGGGCCTTCTGAACCTGTGTCCTCTCAGACTTTGACATTTGCATCAGCAAAATTTCCTTGGAGCTTTTCCCAAGGAGCGGGATGAGAACAAACGCACTGTGAGAAAAGCAGATATGCTTGCAGCTTCTGCAGGCTTGAAGTACAAAACATAAATTGAAGGTAATGGCTCAATACTTAATTACTTTGTAATCCAGGTAGTATAGTCCTCAAAATCCACTGCAATAAAATGATGAAAATAGAATGTAGATAAGCTTTGCTATGCCCCAGAAGGATCAGATTGATGATGAATGTACTATGCTTAAAAGACTGGTGTTTGAAATGGTGGCCTTGCAATCATAAATCTATATATCCTGACCTTGTTGGAAAACTGTCCTTCCTGCAAAAAAATTTCTAATTGACGAATGAAATTTAAAAGGCTGTTTTAGAAACAGCTTCTTTTCTTATGTTAAACTTCAGTATTAGAATATTGGTACTCTCTAACTTCTCAGACTTAGAAGGTGGAAGAGACTAATTACTGTGAGACTAATGAGGGAGGGCAAAAAAGCAAAGGACTAAGTCCAAATGTCAAAAGTTGTCACAGAGGATGAACCGGACCCGACACGACGATCAATGTGATCAGGTACAAGCCGTTTATTAGCCCCAGATAGCTCACATTTATATCCCCCATTACATACGCGGCGATCTCCCATTGGCAATAATCAAATTAAATCACATAGCAACCCGATTATGTGTGGTGTGCATTACTTGTTCACGCGCTGTGCTCGTGGCTTTCTTGCCAGGTGCCAAGTTCCGCTTCAGTATTCTGGACTCATTTTTCTTTGCATTCATTCCTTTGTTTATACCACCGTTTGTCCTCTAGATGCCCTTGCGGCCTTATGCTAAGGCTTCATGGCCTCATAGAGAAAATGCTGGATTGCTCACATGTCCCCAGTCCTTTAATGCTTCATCCTCCACAAAAAGTGAAGAGCTAGAGCAAATACATTTTAAAATATTTGAAACCCTTTTGGATTAAGGCTTTTCTATGTGACCTTATGTGACATTCAGGAGGAAACGATGCTATTCCAGAATGATGAAGAACTGGCTGGAAGTGCTCAGAGTTAGTCCTCAAGGAACTGACCTGCGGCGCTGAGTCTAGTTGGAGGCTGGTGACAAGTGGTGTCCCTCAGGGGTCAGTACTGGGCCCAGTCTTGTTTAACTTCTTCATCAACGACCTGGATGAAGAGTTAGAATGTACCCTCAGCAAGTTTGCTGATGACACCAAACTGGGAGGAGTGGTAGATACACCAGAAGGCTGTGCTGCCATTCAGCGTGACCTGGATAGGCTGGGAAGCTGGGCAGAGAGGAACCTGATGAGGTTCAACAAGGGCAAGTGCAGGGTCCTGCACCTGGGGAGGAACAACCTCATGCACCAGTACAGGCTTGGGGTGGACCTGCTGGAGAGCAGCTCTGCGGAGAGGGACCTGGGTGTCCTGGTGGACAACAGGTTAACCATGAGCCAGCAGTGTGCCCTGGCTGCCAAGAAAGCCAATGGGATCCTGGGGTGCATCAAGAAGAGTGTGGCCAGCAGGACGAGGGAGGTTCTCCTTCCCCTCTAGACTGCCCTGGTGAGGCCTCATCTGGAGTACTGTGTCCAGTTCTGGGCTCCCCAGTTCAAGAAGGATGAAGAGCTACTGGAGAGAGTCCAGCGGAGGGCTACAAGGATGGTGAGGGGACTGGAGCATCTCCCCTACGAGGAGAGGTTGAGGGAACTGGGCTTGTTCAGCCTGAAGAGGAGAAGGCTGCGAGGGGACCTTATAAATGCCTACAAATATCTGAAGGGTGGGTGTCAGGAGGATGGGGCCAAGCTCTTTTCAGTGGTGCCCAGTGACAGGACAAGGGGCAATGGGCACAAACTGAGGCACAGGAAGTTCCGTCTGAACATGAGGAGGAACTTCTTCCCTCTGAGGGTGACAGAGCACTGGAACAGGCTTCCCAGGGAGGTTGTGGAGTCTCCTTCTCTGGAGATATTCAAGACCCGCCTGGACAAGATCCTGTGCAGCCTACTGTAGGTGACCCTGCTTCGGCAGGAGGGTTGGACTAGATGACCCACAGAGGTCCCTTCCAACCCCTACTATTCTGTGATTCTGTGATTCTGTGAAATAGTACATAATTTTCAGTGAACACTAGAAGTATGTGAAGAATTGTTTGAGCTGTATATGACGACCCCCTGAGAAAGGCTGACATATGGCTGGTGATATTCTGTAGGGAAATGTACAATGCAAGGAGGTAATAATAATCCTTCTTAGAAAATAAAGGTCACAAGTGATAGCAAATGCCAAAGTATCATCAGGGACTTTTTTTTAGAGCCAACTGGGTCAGTAAAACCTCAGTAGGTTCATGTATTTCTTTAACTGCAAAAAAGGCTTCAGTTTGGATCAGGGAATATAAGGCCTTGTGAGTGAAGTAGAGAAAGAACTTCTTCCTAGCTTGAGCAATGGTTGCCTCTACTAGGAGGATATATGAGCTTCGGGAGGTTATACTTCTAAGCCATTGACCTAATTTCCAGTGCTGTTGATTTCCTGCAAATTCGAAGTCAAGAGAAGCTAAGACACTAAGAATTTCAGGAAATCAGTTCCTGTATTTTCATATATGAATAGTGCTATGGATGAAGAAAATATATTTCTGGAAATGTATATTTTAAATGATCATACATTTAAGAATGTTCTGTGTTAACAAATGATTGATTAAACTATCCAGTAACCAGAAGCTTACTTTTTTCCTTCTGGATTATTCCTTTCATTTCATAGAAAGGATTATGAAAAGTAATTCTGTTTTTGGTGGTTTTTTTTAATGGTAGTGGTGATCATTCCAGGTTATGAATGATGGATGTTCATATGGCAAAAGTTATTTTTGTGAACAAGTTATCTCTAAGTACAACTGACATGCACTTAGCTTTCAAGAGTATGTTCAGAAGGTAAGAATGGAAATAAAGTCATCTTGTTGATGCAGCCGGGTAAGTGTTAAGACACGTAGGCAGAAGAAAGTATAGCAGAAGTTAGCACAACTGTTAACTATTCTGTGGATGGAGAAATATAGATTTTCAACTACCATCTTTGCCAATCTAACACTTATTGACCTTTTAACATACTTATTTCTCTATTGTAATTGATTTTGGAAATATACATATTAATTGATGGGTAGCCCCTGCATTTATACAGAGAAATATGAGAATGCTCCTGTTCATGTTTTGGTATGTGGAGATTTCCAGAAAAAAGAAATTTTTTTGAAGAATGCATGTGATAATAATGCTGGCAAGTTATTTGATTTGCCATACTTACCTTTATTTGGTTTTCAGTTACTGTATTCTGTCTCTGTGTTAAATATTCTATTGTTAGTGCTTGAAAATATTTACCTCTGTTGTACCAATTATAATTCACTACTTTAGAAAATAGCATGAGGTTGCTTCTTGGAATTTTTTTCTCCCAGACCAGCCTTTATGCTTGCAATGAGTTCCTCATAAACGTCTTCAGAGATGACTTCTTTAAAAGCTCTCTTCACAGCTTTTCTTTTCACGGTATCTGTAATAGTTCTGTGTTGTGTGCAAAACTGCTGGTGTGCTGAGATCCACACTTCTCTGGATCAGTAGCCTCTTGCTCTTTGTCTGCCATATTGCTGTGTTCTTGTTCCTCAGCATTTACCATCCAGTTCACCTGTATTTGTAAAAAGTTAGCACAATGCAGCTCTCATCTGCACCTGCGCTATGGGAACAACTCATTACCGTAGCTGTCATCAGAATTAGTAGCAGTATTATTATTCATTGTTGCTGATGGAGATTTTTGTATTTTTATATGAACTGAGCAGACTGTCTTGATTTGGGGAATTTGATGACTCCATGGTAGATAAGCCTATCAATATTTTACTTTCAAAATAGGCTCTGTTTGTATAGTTTGTTGATATTCCAGCGTAACTCACCTATCCACTCAGACCAGCCTTTATTATGAATTTCAGCATTTTGGGAATCAACATACATGAAAATTACAGGGGTTTGTAGTAGATAGATAGATACAACTACAAACTGAATAACAAAACAAAGAATTACTGAATTATATGCAGTGAGTTCTGTATGTCTGAAAAAATACTGACCTGTATCTTTATATAAATATCTTATTGTCTACTAATCTATTTTTCCTTTTTCCAGATGTAAGATTTTAATCCACTGCGCTTTTCATGCCTAAACAATCTGTCACCAGATTTCTTGAAAAACCCTAAGAATATAATTTTCTATTACTTCCTGCTACTATCAAAATACAGTGCTGTGTTATACTTTAGTATTACTGTTAATCTGGTTCCTTCTGTTACTTGGCAAGTGAGATTTACTTCTAACTTAGTATGGTTAGGATTCTATATTAGCAATAGCTGATAGCGTTAGATGAGTCAAAGCTTCTGTAGCAACTGCATTGACAGGATATTCTCAGATGCTTGTAGCCTTACAGATCTGGGCCATAAGATGTTTAGCTTTGTAAACAGGTTTGTAACAATAAATAGGGAAGCTAAAACCATAATGTTTACTATAGTGCTTTTTCTGGAACACTGCCAGTATGACTGGGAAGATCACTCACGAGATTATTCCACCAATTATACAAGGCTATAGATCTAGTAAAGTGCATACTTTATATAATTCAGCAAGAAAAAACAAACTAGCATGTGGGAGAGAAGAATGAGGCAAAGTCATTGAACTGTGGTTTTGTCCAATGCAGCACTGTATTCACTCACATTTGATGATATATTCCTTGTTCTCCTTGTCATCTGTCCTTCACGCCAGAATGACGTGATTTATGAAGAGAGTGTGTGGACTTAGTCCAACTCTTGATGTGCAGGTACTTCCCCAGGTCAGGTGGAATCTGCAGTTTGTGAAAACCCTGTTTTCCATGAAGAAGATCTTTCCTCTTTTGGTATTGATTCTAAATGCATATTTGGAAGAAATAACTCTGGTTTGTTAACGTTTTCTCCATTTTCTTATTTACTTGTGATTGGGAGGGGGTATTTTTTGTTCGTTAGTTCTTCTGCTGTTTATTATATTTTTTACACTAGGAGACATTAATTTATGGGAATGTCTGTACCTAGAGCTTTCTAATTTCTAACGGCTTAAACTTGATTTTGGTTTGTAAGGAGAAGAGCAATTGTTAAGCTCAGAGTAAATGTTCTGATCTTTTTGAAAATATGATTTGATACCAAATGGTATGGAACACCAAGTGGCGTATTTGCTAGCAGATTGACAGAGAGCTCAAAGAGTCAGTAGACTTGTATTTTTTGTTTGTTTTTAGGGAAAGTCCCTTACCAGCAGTGCTAGCTTCAGGTTGTGCCCGATCAACCCAGGTCTGCTGGTTTGCTACGAACACCCTTGCAGCATTCTTTGTCCTCTGCTGCTGAGCCTCATTAATCCATGCAGTGCTTGAGACTGAGGCAGGGCAGGGAGGTTATTCTTTTGACTACTCATAGCTTGTTTCACTGAATTCTTTGAGGTTTTTGAGACTGGTTAAAGCACAGTCAGCTTGAGCTAAACTGGGAAAAGTAGGAAAAATGAAGAACAAGATTTGACCAGAGGCAGGTTAGCTCATTGTTGAAAGGACTTTTGTTGAATTATCAGCATCCTTCCTTCCAGTAGAGTTTCACTTCAGAAACTACGCAGGCAGTTCAGACAAGAAAGCATCTTGCAGCAGTTCTCCAGGTGGAGATCTACAAGTCGGTATTCTGTATTATCTTCTTAGAGCTTTGAGGAACTGCCCTCTTATTGGATTAGAATGGTTTCAATCCTTTAGCCTCCACTCATACAAGGAAATAAGGACTGACTGTGAAACAGTGTAATTACTGGGGGGCTGTGTGCTCATGAAGTAGTTTTTTAATGTTAGCACTCCTCTCAGAGTAACAAGGACACATGATCATAAGGAAGAAAGGAATGATTTCTGTCAGCTTTTTCATTTTCATGATCTTATACCTTAGATATGTAAACAATGTGTACATGTAAATTAAGGATAGGTTTTATGTGACCTCTACATTTAGCTTAATAAATAACTTGTACTTCCTAAACACTTTTACATCTTTGCAAGTCACATGAATGCAGTATTTAAGACCATTACACTTCCCTAAAAGCACAGGTTTTGCACTTCCCCCCTCCTCCTCCCCCCCCTATAAATGGAGGTCAGATCTCCTGTCCAGGCCAAGTAGTCAAGTTTCAGTGAATTTCTATGCAATTCATCGACTGTTAAATATTCCTATATTTAGAATAATAATAAGTCAGGGTGTTCTGAATGAAAAGCCAAAGCATGAGAGGAAGAAATCAAACTTGCAAGTTTTGTCATGGTGCAGACTGTGGTAAAGGCTTCTAGGTGTCATGCTGTCAAAGTGGATCCAAATGTGAGGAAGGGGGAGACAGATGTAGTAGCATCTTGTCTGGGGCTGATCAGTCTGTTTCATTTGTCCAAGGTGTCTTCAGTCCTATTCCCATTTCTGTCATTGCAGAGAGAGCTTAGAAGGTTTCTTCCTCCCAGCTTCATGCTTGTAATGTAAAGTATTTTTGACTTATTGTTCCTGTGTACAGATAAAGAAAAATGAATAATGATTTTAGAAACTCCTAGGTTCTGCATGCAAGAAAATGTAATTTCCCCCCTTTCTCCAATGCTGCTCTGTAGAAAGATGGAAGAGTGATCAGTTTTGAGAAGGAAAATTACTTTAATGCGACTTGGTTTACAAAAGGTTTGCATCACATTAAAATTTTCATGTTGCTACTGGGTTTTTTTGAAGAGTGTGGAGTATAAAACTGTGTAATGCTTTTTTCTACCTTTGCCTTCAGATGTAAGGAGCAGCTTCCATGCAGCAGCAGTGCTGCTATTGTTTTGTGGTGGAAGATAGTGGGAATGTTAAACATGTGTTTTGAAAAGCTCGCTTATTCTGTAGCAGAGATCACAAGTTTTCCGATCCTGTGACCTACAGTTCCAAAATCTTCATATGGCTGAGAGCTGCAAGATGTATACTATATACCTCAGAAAACTAGCATTAGCAGAGTAGTTCACAGGTGGAGGATGAGAACTGCTTTTTAGGGCTTCTCAGTTTCCTGTTAAGTGGTGGGGCTTAGCCTGGAGATGCAAGTGGACTCCTGAGCAACCCTGCGATGTTAGCTGCACAGCTCCTTCCACAGAGATGTGTCTTGCTCAGCAGCACCCACACCATGGTTGCTTTGCTGCCTAGGAGCTCTCTGTGAATAGGAGAGAAATAGTGGCTTTGATGGATTTAATGGCCCTCTGGAGAGGCACCTGTCCTTGCCGAATAAGTGTAAAGGCTGCCTAGGTATATAGTTTAGACCAACTGCCTGACTTTTAGGTACCTAAAGTCAGGTGAAATAAATTCCACTGGAGGTGACTCAAGCAAAATTCAGTACTCACTTCCATCTCAATTTGCTCAATGCAAACCTTTCTATTACCTGCTGTGAGGGAAAAACACCTTACAATTGTCATAGCCATACAACAACAAATAAAAAGTTGAGGTGGTAGGTAATTACAAATATTTTTTTAAGGAATGTCATGAGAAGTTTTGAAAAACTGGAGGTGAATTTTCAGTTGCTGCAGATCAGCGTAGCTTTCCAGAAGTCAATAGAGCAGCACAGATTTAAGCCATCTGAAAATTTACTCCATACATTTAAAAAGCTAAAATTATTTGTAATTAAAGATATTTGCAATTAAAAATGTAAATTAAATTTACTCCATACATTTTAAAACATAAAATTCTTTGTAATTAAAAATGTTGGCTTGACAATGGTCTCATTGCATAGATAGGGATTGACATCAAGTTTCCCAGGACACATTCCCTTCTGCAAATGCATTGCAAGCCTGTTCTGATCTTACTGTGCCCGTTTAATCATTAATTTTTGCTACTGTTGCCAAGAATGGTGCCAGTTTTAGTTTGACTGTTGACAGTGATTTTTCTGAACATCAGTCTGCTATGCACTATGCTGAGATCCACCAAACTTATTTCAAATAACAAGTGAGAACATCCCCCCTTTACTCCTCCACACACTGCTCTTAATATAGGGATTGTATTCACATCAAAGCTGTCAGAAGGTTTCTGTGATCTCATTAGCTATACTTATTTCTACCTACAGAATAAATGAGTCATCAACCGAAACAGCACTACAGACCAACTGGTAAGACTCACATGGCTATATGTATATCTGTGCTGAGAATAGATCTTCTCAAGTCTGTAGATTTAAGTTGTTAAAATTGCTGGCTTTGCAGACCTAAAAAGGGTTAAGTCATTTCTGAGATGAATTTAGTTCTAGAGTCTTTAACATGGAAACAAATTTGTTAAACCTTTTAACAAGTGGTTTTATGATTTCATACAGCATATGAAAAAAAATCCTTTCCGTTTATAGAACACTGAAGGAGCTAAACACAAAACATATTTTCATGCTTGTGGATTTTTTTTTTCTTTGTTATTGTTTATGTAGTTAAAATATAGTCATTTCATTTTGACTGTGTGAGGTAAACTAGATAGGTGGTACCCAATAGAAATTAGCCAAGTTGATTCAGCCAATTTAAATGCTTCTGAATATAAGCATGCACTGTAGGGGTGTGAAATCAGATTAAATGGGAAAATGAAGAGAGATTGGACATTGCTAGAATCTAGGTGTTTAATAAGTGATGTAGTGATATTGGTGGTGGATGATAGCAGGTATAGGACCTGCACAGTGGAAAAGTAAAATGATTCTGACATCTAGCTTCTGGTTACTCGAATTGAAGAATTTTAAAAGCTAGTGGGAACAGTGGTCAGTGGAAACTAAAATCTAACAATCAACAGCCATTTCTAGAGGACATGGGCAACATAGTGTGTCTGCCGGTAAGTTGAGGCAGATACCTCTCTGAAAGTTGAGGACGCTCATCTACTCTCCATGGAGGAGAGAGAGAACTAGATATAGCAGAGTAAAGATGGAGAATTCAGAGTTGGCTAGTTGGACATGGAATTCTTCTAATTCTGTACCATCTTTCTTTACAGTTAAGGGGAACAAGTTCTACAGACTTGACAAAGTGAGATTTATTCTGCAGATAAGTAATACAAACTGAGGGAAAACATGAATTTCTACATCCTTTCTTTCTCATTCAGTGAAATATAGATACCCAGTCTAAAAGCATTTTCTGTACAGGGGAGCTCCATGTGTCATCGCCACACACAGCTCCTCTGTGCCTGTGCAGAACAAATCTAGTGGAATAAGTGAATGTCTGACCAACAAAAATAAATCTTACGCCAATGCACAAGCACACTCATTCTGAAGTTCAGGAGAAACAGCTTTTCCTGGCATAGCTTTGACAGGAGTTTGTGTCTGCATCTGTCTCATTTCTAGAAGCAAAATCAATAAATCTGAACTGGGATTAAGAATTCCAACCTACACAACTGAAACTTTGTATTTCCAGAATTCAGCACCTTATTTTTAGGGCTTATAAAATTCTTATAAAAGGAGGAATGACTATTGTAGATGGTCATGTGTACAGAGTAGTGTCCCTTGTGAGACTGTGGGGAATTTCCCAGACTATCAGTTTGAGATCAAAGTACGTTACATCAAAATTGCATGTCCTAATAGTCTCTTGCAATCATTCAATCATGTCACCTCCTTATCAGATGCCGGAAAACCTCTGTAGATATTCAAAGGACAATATTCATTGTTTCCACATCATGCTATATTTCTCCGAGACAAACGTTCATACACCAAAAAGTAAAGCTAAGTACAGATAACCTATGTAACTCGAAAGGCAAAAATTGCTACATATAATCAACCCTTGTGAGACAGGAAAACATTCTTCTAAGGCAAATTGACTGAATGTTAGAAAGATTTGCATGAACAGTTGTTTTGGTTTCGGCTGCCGCCGGCAACAAAAGCGCCACGCGGCCGCCCCTCCCCCCACCGGCGTGCGGAGGAGAATGGAAAGAAAGAGGCAGAAACTGGTGGGTCGGGATAAAGGCAGTTTAACAGAACAGCAAACAGAGGGAAAACAGGAACAACAACGATACAAATAAGGAGAAAACACAACCACGAACCGTACAACAGCCGCTCTCCCGAAACCGGACCGTCGCTGCGCCCGCCCAAGCCGCGAGTGCGTTCCCGCCGCGCCGCTCCCCCCCCACCGGAACCCAGCGTGACGTCACATGGTATGGAATACCCGGCTCTGTTTGGCCAGGTGGGGTCAGCCCCCACCCCCCGGCTGTGCCCCTTCCTGGAGTCTGGTGAAAATTAGCCCTGTCCTGGCCAAACCCAGGACAACAGTGACCTATGAAAATCTGTTTTTTCAGTATCATGAACGTGAGTGATGATTATGTGATGTAGAATAGCTGATGTAGCAGATCCCATTCACTGCCAGTCTGCATATCTGTGCATCTAGATCAAGGAAATGAGGAGTTCAGTGCAAAGGCTTTGATTGTCTTGCAGTGAGCTTGTGTCTGGTCAGGTTGGTTGTATTTGGAAACCAGGAAGGAAGAAGGAATTGGCTGTGGCAGCCTGCCAAAGGCAAATGAGGAAGTTGAACTTTCCAGCAGTTCATTTCACAATGGTGGCCAGCCCACGTGATCTTGACAGGACATGTGCCATGCACATCAGAATACTGAGTGGCAAGGATTGGCATGGAACAAGGCAGAAGCTCCTGATCTCATTCCCCTGCAGATGGGCAGCCTGAGTCCCACATGACCTCAATGTGTCAGTGTCAACAGCACCTCCCCTCTCTTCACAAACATACATGTAGTAGCAAATAATATTACATAGAAGCCTGCCTAGGTGTCTGCCAAACCATGCCTTCCAAAGCCTCAGATTGTGTGATGCAGAAGTGGCATCAGCCAGTTAATTACACCTGAGTTAACGGGCAAGCTGTAAGCAAAAGCAATGCTTTCCTCGGGAAGGGAGGTGCTTCCATTCCCTTCCACTCCTTACATCTGGGAGCAGGGAAAGGAGCTGCCTCTGATCTCTTCAGGGCTGTTCATACTTACAAGAACAAACGTTCAAGTGCATGGGTGGCATTTAGATAGATGTGTGTACCAAACTGAATTCAGTAATATGCTGCTAGTGCCATGTATCACAGGGATGCTCTGATAGATAAAATAATTTAGAGATAAATAATTTATTTATCAAACATTGTGATTTCCTGTTTTTTTTTTCCCTTTTTTCTCCAATTATAAGTGTACTAATCTTTCAGGCAAAGTGATTTTATATGTTATGTTCCATTATACACAAATGACTTAAAGTTTGTGTCATAGTCATAGATTCTGAAATCTGTCAGAAGGCAGCCCTCTTACTTTAGTTCTTGTCCGTAAAATGAAAGAATGATTTACACATGCTGCACATTTACAGTTTGATCTTTGCAAAGAAGTTTTTGCCAGAACAAGATACTTTATAGTAATTCTCTGGGTTTGCTTTACTTTATTTTTCACCAACTTTATAAGGTCTTGCATCAAGACAGAGCGTGTAAATGACATCATGTTTTTCTTATTGTCCAATTTATATAATTTATCTATCTTTATCTTCTTTATCTTACTTCTAACTGTTTTACTGTAAGCGGAGAGGCTGTAGTACCCAGAAACACAGCATGAGAGACATGGTCTTAGCTGATACAAATCTGTAGCTCATTTGAAGGCTGAAAATCTGGCCATTAATATCATGTACAGTTACTGGGTTTTGATTTCCAGGAGAGTTGGCAGAGCACACACATCTCCAGGTGAAGTACATGGAAGAGACATGCTCACTATCTCTGAAAATGAAACCTGTGATTTCTAATACGTCATAGGAATTTATAAACATAGGATTAAATTCTGCTGTATCTTAAAGTCTGCAGGCCCACCAACCTAGCCACAGATACACAGTTGTGTGTGATGCACAGGTATAATTCAGTTTACGGGGAATCGTGTTTTCATTTTTTTTCTTTCTAGTTTCATTCTGAAAATGTGTTTGCTTCCAGATATATTTTCTGTGTTATGATCCTCCATGTTGTTTACAATTTCCAGTTTTTCTAAATATGTTGATACATCTGGTAGAGAAACATAATGCATTAGGACAGATGGGAGGGGCTGGGTAATGCTTATGAAACGTTTGGGGAAACTGAGCAAGATCTTTGCTGCGGGGATCCACTGAAGCTTTAAATACCAATTCCCTTCCAGTAAGGAGTAGGCAAAGGCTAAAAAACTGTATTGGAACTTACCCCCTTTCTAGTTCAGGCAAGTAGCATTAACAAATGTCAGGTCCAATTGAATTTTGCCTGTGCTATTATCTGTCCATCCTCAAGGCAAGCGCTGCCCATGAAGGTGACAGAATAACAACTGTTTTCTCCAGCTTCAAGGAGTTTTCACACACATTGGGGATCATGTTGATTCACTGTACAGATTATCACTAAAAATGAAGTGCAGTACTAAAACCAGATGGTAAATTCTGTTACTGTGTATGTTTGTATGGACAGAAAGAAAGGAAGCATGGGGCAAAAGTCAAAAACCTGAAGTAATGTAAACTTCTGTTACACTTGACATTTGAGCTTTTCCAGTGAGTTCTTTGTGTAGAAGTCCATTCCTAGGCATTACTGTCACTTCTGCTTTCAGCATGGAACATTAACTCTGTTTTCATTGCTCGCATCTAGCAATGATCAGATGAAGCGTGGCATATCCAAGCTGATAACCTATCATTTGCTTTTTTTAATATACAGACACGTACACATATTTCAGTACCATCCTTTTCCTGCTGGCTTCTTTTGTTAAAATGCTGCTCCTTCCATGTAGAGAAAGAAGAAAACTCCAAACAAAAAAAAAAAAACACACACTTTTTTTTTTTCCCTTCACTGATGAAATATTTGAGCATGTGCCTGTGAAATGATAAGACTGTTCCATCAAACAGGATCTTAACAGGCCATAAGGCAGCTCAAACATTGCACTCGTTATCTGCTGTGCAATTTGATTCATCTTTCAGGAGTGAGTTTTGTTTAGGGTGAAAAGAATTACAGGAGGGATGTACCTCTGCTATGCATGTAGTTGTGTTTTGGGGGATTGCCTTGTCCTGGGAACTAAGAGTGATGAAACAAGCTACTCCACCGATCTTCCACTTCTGGAGATATAACTGTAGGCTGAGATGCCAGTGATTATTTAATGGAGCCCACTGACAAAATGAGTTTTCTAAATGCTGCAGCCCATTGGAAACTGTGGAAATAAACTGTTTTGCAAAAGTGCTGGTGTGGCAGCTTGAAAGGAAGAACAGAACTGTCTGGTATAGGCAGAGGGGCTGTGTTGACAGGGCAACTGGGGACTGAAACAATAGGAATGTTGGTGATCTGGGATGCAGTGCGATTGTTTAATTACAGAAGCCTGCAAGATTTAATTTTGTAAAACTTTCTAGTGTTTTGCAAATTATCTGCTGTTACATCATCTGCTCTGTTAACTCTTATTAACTTCAGGGTGATCTGAGCTAGGGTGGTAGGATAGAAAGTTTGGTCTTGTATGCATTTTAAGTGTTACGGTATTTTCTGCCTCATAGGGCTATCCTGTATCTTGCAACATAGGTGATAACATAGCTATGATGAAGCAAGACAGTCTAGTAGGCAAAGTAAAGAAGAACTTGATGGGTGCAGAGGGATAGAAAGAAAAGTATAGAGATTGTAAAAGGAGAGTGATTACAACCATGTAATTGTATTTCAACTTTCGAAATGCTAATTTTCCCTTACCCCTGCAGGTCTTTCTAGTCTACATAATAAGAGAGAGCAAAGCAAATAGGTCTTACAGAGACTCATAGAGGCAAGAGAGAGTTAAGCCATTTGTCACAAGGCTTGATGTTCCAGTGATTAGTTTGTTGAAATACAGTGAATTAAGTAAGGGAAGGTGGAAGAATCTTGCATTTGTACTTATGTTGTATTTCTTCTCTTGAGCATTAGGTGTTAGATGACTTCAAGAAAGAAAAAGTGCAAGCTTGCTGCATATTCAACATCTCCTATACCTGAAGTCACTAATTCACTTGGAATTTCTTATGTCCACAGGACGATCATTCATTTTCAGAATTGCTCATGTTTTTGTACAGATCTGTGGCATTTTCAGATTTAGAGGCAGCCAAGTGCATGAACTTCACTAATTTCCATATACTGTGTGGAAAATTATCCAGAATGTTTTACATTGAAATTCAAGGGTCGTACAGCACACTTTCCATATAGCTTTGCTGCAAATTAAGCTCACTTATACATTAGGAAAGGTGCCAATGCAATCATAATAGAAGGCTGAAGTGCTGAAATGATAAAGGAGTTCGTTCTTTTGCTGCCTTCCTTGGCACATGTTCAGCAGCCCACTTTGATTCAAACATCATACCCTATTTGGTAAGACTCTTAAGAGTAATAAAAATTATGTATTGTGAACCTGATTTGTAAGGAGAGGATGTGAGGCGCACTGGAATTCTGGGACAAAATAACCGTAGGTTTTTCAAATCATGCATGTAACTGTTGTGGAAATTTGATTCTTATGCATGTGTATTTCTGAATGAAGAACTTCCTAACAGTGACTCTTCAATAAATGTCATAGGAACATAGTCCTTGTATGGACATTTGCCAGACTGAAGAGCAGCCAGTACCCCATTCTCATCTGCTGGATTAAGCACGTTGAGTTACTTTGTTCATGAAGCAATGTCATCTGTGTCAAAATCATGTAGCATGTCATTTTACTGTGCGCTCAGCCTGACTGATTAGTTCACAGTCATTCTAAATGTAGTTCTGCTAAATAATTTGTAGAGCTGATTGCTTTTGAAAGGGTTTTTTCATTTGAAAAGGTCATTAATCCTAATAACACTTTTAAAAGGAACTGTTGCTTTTGGCATTTTATTTTTGTTTCAGCATTTTCTACAGATAAACTGTTTGCATTCATTTTTATTGGAAATGTTATGAAAATGTTTATTGGCATTTCTGATTTGTGACTGATCTAATTTTTGCTAAATGATACAGAATATTTTGATGACTTCCTAAAAATCCCCCAAATACTTAAAAGGACAAAAGAAGACATTGCTTACAAACACTGTAACATGAAAAAAAAATGTATAATGTTTAGAAAATATTTTATGCATTTTGTTTTTGATTGATTAAATTTCTGATGCATTTTAATGCTAGAAAGCATGCTTCTCTCACCAGTAATTTCAATTTTAAAATAGCATTTGGAGGAACTCTGTCTAAGTTTCATGGCAAGCTGTTAAACAGATACGGTGTTGCACCTTCAAGCTGTACAGATTGTATTTGTTAATGTGGTGGGCCTTTTAAAATATATAGAAGTATATGTAAATACATATATATGGGTGCACATGTAGTCCTAATAAGAATGAGATCATGACTTGTTATCAAAGGACAGATAAATAATGGTAATAACATAAAACTTGCACTTTTTTATTTTGCCTGATTCAGAGCTGGAGGCAAAAATATGACTTCATATCTTTTTAAATGATAAATTAATTTAAATAAGATAAATTATTTCTTCGACAAGGCTATATTCAAAAGTCTGAGAGGTGTCATTAGGCACAGATTAGTTGTATCATTTAACATTGAAAACCAGGGGGTGATCTTGTTCTGAATAATTGCTTTAGATTAAAATTCAGTACTAAAGTCTGACACGAAAGGGACCTCTACTAGGAACTTAGGTATAACCTGGGAACTCAACAATAGGAGATGGTGAGAGAAGGAGGGAATTTGAACGTATTGGTCAGTTAGAGAATAACTGTCTGCTGAGAGCATTAAGTAGCAGGAAAATGACAAAGGAGGTTCTGGAAGTCATTAAGTGAGTGCTATTACCAGCCTTAGAGGAATATTAGTGCATTTGTTTGATAAGCAATATGCAGTGTGACGCATCATCAGATAAGATGTACCATCAGAGATCATTTAAGTAAACTGGACACCCACAAATCCATGGGCCCCGATGGGATGCACGCACAAGTGCTGAGGGAGCTGGACAGCCTGGAGACTTTGGAGGAGAGGAACCTGATGAAGTTCAACAAGGGCAAGTGCAGGGTCCTGCACCCGAGGAAGAACAACCCCATGCACCAGTACAGACCAGAGGCTGACCTGCTGGAGAGCAGCTCTGCGGAAAGGGACCTGGGAGTGCTGGTGGACAACAGGTTGACTATGAGCTACCAGTGTGCCCTGGCTGCCAAGAAGGCCAATGGTGTCCTGGGCTGCATTAGGAGGAGTGTGGCCAGCAGGTCAAGGGAGGATCTTCTCCCTCTTTACTCAGCCCTCGTGAGGCCCCATCTGGAGTACTGTGTCCAGTTCTGGGCTCCCCAGTTCAAGAAAGATGAGGAGCTACTGGAGAGAGTCCGGCGGAGGGCTACGAGGATGATGAGGGGACTGGAGTCTCTCTCCTATGAGGAAAGGCTGAGGGAGTTGGGCTTGTTCAGCCTGAAGAAGAGAAGGCTGAGATGGGATTGTACAAATGCTTACAAATATATCAAGGGTGGATGTCAAGGGGATGGGTTCAAACTATTTTTGTGGTGCCCAGATACAGGACAAGTGGCAATGGGCACAGACTGAAGCATAGGAGGTTCCATCTGAACATGAGGAAGAACTTCTTCCCTCTGAGGGTGACAGAGCACTGGAACAGGCTTCCCAGGGAGGTTGTGGAGTCTCCTTCTCTGGAGATATTCAAGACCCACCTGGACGCGGTCCTGTGCTGCCTGCTGTAGGTGACCCTGCTTTGGCAGGAGGGTTGGAGTAGATGATCCCCAGAGGTCCCTTCCAACCTCTACTATTCTGTGATTCTGTGTGATTCTCTGTTGGATACTATTCTAAGAAGAAATAATGTGATTTGGAACAGGCTCAGAGTAGGGAGAGTTACAGTGTAGTTCAGAGAACATGAGAAGACATGGCCTGTGTAGTGTAATCCATCTGAAATTGAGAGGAGGTAAAGTGATTTTCTATAAACATATTGGAGGGGAAAAATAATTCTGTTAAAGGATAAGGTTAAACCCATATAAATTATTATTAACTTGTCATAAATAAATTGAGAGTAGATTTGTAGGAGGTCTGCAATAAGATGTGAAGTGAGGTTCTAAAATGATTTCTCAGTAGACTGGAGTCAAAGAATCTAAATGGTTTTAAGGTGAAGCTTGGAATAAGCCTATGAAAGGGGTTATATAAATATGTCCAAGAATTCCTGGCATAAGAATTCTGAACATATTGATATCTGATGTTCCAGTATATCTAAAGGGTGTTGAAAAATGTCTTGGCAGCCTCTAATTTGCACTTTTGTATTAAGCTTAAACATTCCTGGTCATTTGTTGGAGCCATGGAGAGTTTTTACTCCTCTTCATTTTCTTCTGTAGTTGCAGAATTGAGTTTTTAGCTGATTAGAACTAAAACCCAAGGAGAGACAATATGGTAGCAAGTTACACTGGAATTAAATTCTCCTAACTGGTTCATTGGTGTATCCTACTCATATTTTTAGGTTTGAATTTCTCTCCATGTTTAAAATCGGAAGGAAATTTAATCTCCTCAGTTCAGGTTAGTTGGCTGTCAAGTTAGTATGTTCTATGGCTGTCTTTTTTTGTTCTGTCCTTTTTAAAATTGTGGTAGGGTTTGTTTTTTCTTCTCTGCATTCCCTGTACCAGGGAGTGGGGGTTGGGGGGAGGGGAGGTATAGGTCCATTTTCTAGGGTGATCTGGAAATCGTGTTTAAGGAATTCCTTGCTTTCATTCTTATGTAAATTATGTGTGACATTACAGTCATCTTTGATTTCTTCTGTTCTCCTTCTGTGGCACATTATAGTTGATTAATTTTGTCTCTTGCTGTGTGTCACAGGGGTGGCCAAACCACCTTAGCAAAGATTCACAGAAGTCACTGAGAAATAGTTTTGTCAAAATAGTCCTTCTTTTTGTGATGTAGGATTGGTTTCTCAGAATATGTGGACTTACAATCTGCTGAAGAAAATTTCTACAATATTAATTCTTCACTAGAAGAAAAGCAATTGGATAAAGGCAAAATATACTCCCTCCATTTTGTTTGTACAAATTAAAATGGTAACTGTGTGTGCCCAGTACAAAGGAGCAACTTGAAAAGAAGAACTTTGATAAGTAAGAAATTTACTATCAAGCACGGTAAACAAAAACAGGTGAAAAACTGTAAAGCTTCAAAGAAGCTATTGCACTCTCAGAACATCTGTGTCTCTTTACGTTCCCAGGACCCACTCATCCCGGTAGACAGAGCAGATAATAATTGTGCTTGTGGGGCTGTTATCTAGAATTTGCATATGCAAATAGTAACAGCTGCTTGTACGTGCAAAATCTTGTGCTTCTATAATTGCGTAGTCTAGATGTTCATAATTTTCAATGTGATTTGTCTATCAGAACCGAGTTTCCCTTTCCCCTGAGAATTCTTCCTGCTCAAAGGGAAAAGACCCATGTAATAGTGTCCTGGGTTTGGCCAGGACTTTGGACAAATAGTAAGGTAGGAAATTATATAGTTATAGATAAATCCTGTGCCTGGCATTTCAGAAGTGTTGGTAATAACATAACTGCAGATTATTTTTATTTCACAAAAGAAATAAAATGTAAACAGCCTGGATCCACCTTAGGCTGTGATTTCTCAGGGTTCTGTAATCTGGGAGGCAGCAGTTGGTTTGATTTGTCTCCAAGAGGCTCTGGTAGGGTCGTATAAGGAGTAAGAATGGCCTGGGGTAAAAGCTGTGTGTCAGATCTTTGCACTGTACCCCAGCTGGAAGATGTCCTAGCTTTTGACAGAGTTGCAGTAGCCTTAAATGGACAATGGACCTAACATTGAAATAGTATGCTCAGATAAGTTTCAAATGAGAAGTTAGTCTTGAAACTCAAAATGGTATCTTGTAATCAGGGTAGGATGGGTAGGTGAGTGAAGGACCTGAGCATTAACTGAATGTTCCAAACAAAATTAAATCTATCTGTGAGTTACTTAGGCAGAGAAAGCTATTTGTCAAGCTGACTAGATGTAGTGGGAGTGGACGGCTTCAGTCTCAATGGACAGTGATCATATTTGGCTGCAGTTCGTTTGGATTTTATTGATTTCACTTCTCACTTAAAATGTGGAGAGTGTTCATCTCCATCCTGTTTAATGTGAAAAAGGAGTTTACTGTAGGTTGGTGAAGGATGTCAAAAGCAGCAGGTGTACAGGTATGAAAATGTGCAGACCACGGTGGGTGCATGGGCGACAGTGTGGGGTGACATCCACCGGTGCGGGGAGGGTGACAGCATGGTAGAGGCTGCTTTGCAGGTTTATTTGACCTCATATGTGCTTTTGCTTGCTTTTGACTACTTCAGGAATGTAAGGCTGCACAAAAGCTAGTCTTTGTGTTGATCATACTGTATCTTGTCAAATCTGTCAGTCTTGAAAACTTGGGGTATTTATTGGTCTTCCTTAGTGCCACAATCATGGAGGTGAATGTAAGTCTCCTATCTGCTAAAAACACCTAGTAATTAGGACTCTAAAGATACGCAGGTGTACATCAAGTGCAACCTAAAGTTCAGAAAAGAACAGAGAAATAAAAAAGACAAACCTCTAATCACACAATAAATCAAGTATATTGATATTTGATATTTTCTAGAATTTCTTGATATCATATGACTGACATTTGTTATATAGAATTGGTCTAGAAGTTTTTACAGGTAAAATAATTTGTGGGTTTTACTGTGAACTCTCTATTGGATCTGCCTCAAAATTTAGAAGCAAACAAATAGTATGCTCCCTCTTTAGTTTTATTTTCAAAGTATAACGGGAGAACATTTTGAAATATAACAACGGTAAGGTGGATTTCTGTGTATTAAGATAGTGATTGGGTGGCTCACTATAATCTTTAAGCTTGAATGTCAGATTGTTTGACTTTTCCTGGGATGTAAAAGTTTTATAGTGATGGCAATAGATCTGTCCAATGTATTCAAAATACAGCATGTATGTGTGTATGCGTAGAAGTGTAAAAATTATGTATGCAGATGTGTGTGTGTGAATGTGTTCTCCCATTCTGTTTTACTGAGGTCTGAAATTGCTAATGCTATGCAGCAGGCATTATGGTTTCCTAGGTGTTTGTAGTTTTGTAGCATCTACTGTTAAAGGTGATTAGGTGTTCCAGTAGCTGAACAAATAAATACTGATTTCAGTTTTTTAGTATTGGTGAATATTTTCATTCATGGTGTTGAAGTGACAATTGTTTGGGTTGGGCTGAGTTTAGAATGTGAGGACATGAACTTCAGTCAACTCTTTAAAAATTCATATATATTTTCAGTCTTTAGAGGTATTTTGAATGAAGTTCAACACAGGATACATATAAAATTAGCTTTGGTAATAAATGAGATAAAATTCTTTCAAATGCATTAAATAAATAAGTGGCCATTAAGAGAATGAAAGTTAATTATAGTTAAGAATCTGTGTGAGAATTTAATCAAGTGCTTACAAGAATACTAGGCAAACAAGATGTATTTAAAGAATGCTTTTCTTCAATTTTATAACAATTTTCAAAATTTTAACACAGTTCCTTATTTTAAATTGGGACAAAAATATTCCTAAATTTTTTCTAACCTGTAAATCCAAATGAAATTCAGAATAGGTTTTCTGAAACATGCTTTAACTATTAACTTCAATTTTGAATTTTAAAATAAGCCTGTGTTCATTTTTATAATTAAACTTAATAGCTTTTTTTTTTGTAAACAGAGGCTTTAAAATCCTTTCGTTATAACAATTTTAGATAAATAAGAGCTCGCTCAGGACCAGCCCTCCTGATCAATAGCTTCAGTGAGTCAACACTTATCATTAGAAAATTCCACTACTGTTTTTCAGTGAAGTCTAGACAGGTATTTCCTCACACCAGCTCTTCGGTTCCTAATGTAGTTCAGATTGAGAAGTTTGCAGAAGTATAAAAAGGCTTTTAAATCTTCAGCTAAAGCAGGGTTTTTTTTGCATTCATGTGTGTCTCTCCTCTCATACAGACACCATTTTTATTCTTCCCTGTGCACAATTTCAAAATCTTCTTTATAACATCTCCTATTTTTGAGCAGAGCAGTTGCACAGTAATGAACAGAAATCATATGTAATCTTATGTTTTTCCTGTCCAGAACACATTTGGAAAAGCACCTTTGCTGCAAATCAGCAGTGTGATGCTGATGTTAATGCCAGTGAATTGGGTGAAAGGAAGCTTATTTATGTATCTGGTATAGGTTTAGACTAGGGACAATGTGGGGCTGCTGCTGAATGAGGTGGGTGTCCTGGTGACGGAGGATGCAGAGAAGGCAGAGCTATTGAATGCCTTCTTTGCTTCAGTCCTCAGTGCCAAGGCAGGCCCTCAGGAATCCCAGGCCCTGGAGGCAAGAGAGAAAGCCTACAGAGAGGATGACTTTGCCTTGGTTGAGGAGGACTGCGTGAGGGATCACTTGAGCAATCTGGATGCCCACAAATCCATGGGCCCCGATGGAATGCACCCACGAGTGCTGAGGGAGCTGGCAGATGTCACTTCTGAGCCGCTCTCCCTCATTTTTGAGAGGTCCTGGAGGACACAAAAGGTGCCCGAGGACTGGGGAAAAGCCAGTGTCACTCCAGTCTTCAAAAAGGGCAAGGAGGAGGACCCAGGGAACTACAGGCCCGTCAGCCTCACCTCCATCCTGGGAAAGGTGATGGAGCAGCTTATCCTGGAGCTCATCAACAAGCAAGTGGAGGAAAAGAAGGTTATCAGGAGTAGTCAGCATGGATTCACCAAGGGGAAATCATGCCTGACCAATCTGATAGCTTTCTACAATGGTGTGACCGGCTGGGTAGATGAGGGGAGAGCCGTGGATGTTGTCTACCTTGATTTCAGCAAGGCTTTCGACACTATATCCCATCACATCCTCCTAGGGAAGCTGAGGAAGTGTGGGCTAGATGAGAGGTCAGGTGGATTGGGAACTGGCTGAATTGCAGAACTCAGAGGGTTGTGATCAGCGGCGCTGAGTCTAGTTGGAGGCCGGTAACTAGTGGTGTCCCCCAGGGGTCAGAACTGGGCCCAGTCTTGTTTAACTTCTTCATCAATGACCTGGATGAAGAGTTAGAGTGTACCCTCAGCAAGTTTGATGATGACACCAAACTGGGAGGAGTGGTAGATACACCAGAAGGCTGTGCTGCTATTCAGCGTGACTGGACAGCCTGGAAAGTTGGGCAGAGAGGAACATGATGAGGTTCAACAAGGCCAAATGTGGGGTCCTGCACCTGGGGAGGAACAACCCCATGCATCAGTACAGGCTTGGGGCGGACCTTCTGGAGAGCAGCTCTGTGGAGAGGGACCTGGGAGTGCTGGTAGACGACAGGTTGACCATGAGCCAGCAGTGTGCCCTGGCTGCCAAGAAGGCCAATGGGATCCTGGGGTGCATTAGGAGGAGTGTGGCCAGTAGGTCAAAAAAGGTTCTCCTTCCCCTCTACACTGCCCTAGTGAGGCCCCATCTGGAGTACTGTGTCCAGTTCTGTGCTCCTAACTTCAAGAAAGATGAGGAGAGAGTCCAGCGGAGGGCTACAAGGATGGTGAGGGGACTAGAGCATCTCCCCTACGAGGAGAGGCTGAGGGAGCTGGGCTTGTACAACCTGAAGAAGAGAAGGCTGTGAGGAGACCTAATATATGCTTACAAATATCTGAAGGGTGGGTGTCAGGAGGATGGGGCCAAACTCTTTTCAGTGGTGTCCAGTGACAGGACAAGGGGCAATGGGCACAAACTGAAGCATAGGAAGTTCCGTCTGAACATGAGGAAGAACTTCTTCCCTCTGAGGGTGACGGAGCACTGGAACAGGCTGCCCAGGGAGGTTGTGGATTCTCCTTCTCTGGAGATGTTGAAGACCTGCCTGGACGTGGTCCTGTGCAGCCTGCTGTAGGTGACCCTGCTTCGGCAGGGGGGTTGGACTAGATGAGCCACAGAGTTCCCTTCCAACCCCGAACATTCTGTGATTCTGTGATCTAATCTATCAGAGCGTGACTTTGGAAGGAAGACCAAAGTAATTTGACTTCTTAGTGATCAGTAGCAGATGGTCGTGCAAAGAGAAGGAGAGAAGGGAAAAAAACTCCAGTGGAATCCTACACATACTGTCTTGTGGTATTCTGCACACATGGGTCTATGATCAGCTGGTTTCTCAGGGTCTATAGAAGAACTGCTAAACAAAATATGAGGTTCTGGAGAGGAAGTCTTAGTCTGCGGTAGTTGCCATGAATATTAGTGTATAAAATATCCTACTGCATTAAGGCTTGAAAAGGGAGGTATTGTGGATATGGCATTGTCAAAGGAAAACTAGTGACAAAGTCTCTGACATTATTTTTACATCCTTTTGTTTCACAAGAACTGTGTTTTATAATAACTTCCAAATTTATCTTAGCTTTCAGAGTATTGCCAGTTGTGCATGTCTGTGTGAAGATCACATTCATATCTTTCATTTAAAAATAATTTCATAATTCAAATGATTTGCATATTTGTTTGGGTTTGGTTTGTTGGATTTTTTGCACTGTAGAGTGTTTTGTTTGGGTATTTTTTTGATCTAAGGGCAGGGACGATGGATTTAAATGTTAATACATCACCTGTAGCTATACAGCAGGCTGAGACAGCCAGTGCTTGGAATGGAGGAGTAACTAAAATTTGCCAGAATGTAAACGAAGTGGGCATAGACAAAGATATATTTTTCTAATAATTTTTTTGCCTCAGAGTCAATCAAATAAACAACCACTAAATATTTTGTTATTCTAGATTTTTTAGTGTTAGCTATTATACTTTCTGTGAACTGATTAATATTAATCAGGATAACTTTTGAAAGTTCTAAATGTTAATTTAATTCACTAGGTCTCCTGCTTCATTAATGTCTTCAATGATGTCATTTAGAAGAAAATGCTTCATCAAACAGTAGTGCTTCAATCAAAAAAGGATGTAATAGCAGAAGTATCAGAACTCACATGATCCAAAGACTCTCTCAATTGTTCACTTCACATCTCATTTTCTAAATGGGACCATTCATTATCTTTCTTAGCTCATTTCAGACATGCAAAATGATCCCTTACTTTCATATACAACCTTTTGTTCCTTGAGGGTACCTAAGGGCTGTATGCACAACATTTATTATTTTACCTTCAAATATGCATTCACCTCTGGGCAGGAACAAAGTAGAATGCTTAAAGGCTCAGAATTTGCTGCTTTTTCTAGATGACTCTGATTCTTTAGATTGCCTCTGAAATGAGCAAGCAAGTGATGCAATCTGTTCTAAAAGCCACCCCCAAGTTACACCAGTAGTGGAATCTGCAGGCTCAGCATCTCTTGGGGAATTTGACAGAAAATGACCCTTTGTTTTCTTGTTGCAGCTTTCAGCTAAGGACTTTCTAATATTTTCTGACTGTTAATAAGGTTCGCTTCAAAAGCCTGTTAGCAATGTATGCTGTCTCATTTTATGACTTTACCTGTGGTTGTCTAACAAATTTATCTGAGAGATATCAGACATAATCCTCAAGCTATATGGGTACTCTCAAATCATTTGTTGTGCCCTTTTTTATTCATTTACATAAGTGATTGTCCAGCACTTGTGATAAATGGTGAAACATGATCTAGGAGTTCTCATTCCCAACTATCTCATCAAATGATGAGCGCACATTCTCCAGCTTCTCTGTTAATCATTAGTAAGCAATCTGAATGAAGTCTTCAAACAAGCACCTAGATTCACTTCTTGTAAAGGGTGTAACACGATTGTTAAACAAAGTCCTCTTCTAAGTTTATTGTCTGGGAATATAGAAGGAAAAGCAGCTCCTCTCTGTGTGGTTTGGATTAACCCACAATTCCAGCATTTTGGGGTTAAACTCTGTAACACTCTGTCTTGATTTTATTGTCATCTTAATCCTTTTCTGTTCCCCCTCCCTCGTCTTCCCCCATGATATTCATGCAGATTAATACAGCTAAGAGCAGACTAGACTGTTTTTTTCTAAACTGCTCCAGCTCAACCTCAAATCCCAGCCTCACTTGGCATGCTGTGATTTATACTCACAGTTGCTGTAGCTGCTAGGGGATCAGTTCAGCTGCAGTGTCTTCTGAGGCATATGCAAACCCTTCTTTTATGTGTGGTTTATAACATTTGAGGCAAACTAACACCTGCTAATCTTCCTGATGCTAGGTCAGCTGCATTTGTACTCCAGTGAATGAGTGACAATTTGGAATTTATTCCTATCCCTAACTTTTTTGCTTTACCACCTCCACTCTTCTCTCTAGTTTTTCTGCCCACTATATAAAGTCTCTATCTTCTTTATATCATTAGAAGAAACATTTCACATGAAAACCTGGCTCTGCCAGTGCTTCTCAGGTGTGTGATGTTTGATTCCATTATAACACCAACTAGCTAATTTGGGGAGGGTATATAACTCAGCTGTCATCTTCTGAGGGGCTTGAAATTTAATAAAATGAATGAGCCCTGCCATAGTAAGCATGACAGCTTTCAAAAGTCTGAAATTGTCTTTTTTCTGTATATAAAGCAAAAGTACAAAAAATATAGTAATGTTTTTGTCTGCATCATCCTTTTTCTATAATTAGATTTAGAAATATGTCACGAGTTGGGAATCAGTCTGTGACCAGTCTGCGAATGCTCTCTGACACTATATATTCAATCCACTATTATTATTTTATTATATTCTTTCCCCTTATGTCTTGTATTCAGAAGACAGAAGACAGGCTACATAGTCTGGAGGTTGAAGGACCATTGAAGATTGTTGAAACCGAAAGAGCTGTTGCCTAAGTGGAACAGTGGCATGACTGTATGCCAACTATTTTTATCCAGCCTAAATGCAGAGAATTACTGTTTTAAGGGGTAAGACAGTCTTATAAAAAATAGAGAGATGGAGTTGTTGATGTGGGAATGTAAAAGTCCAACAGAGAAGGTATGCTGAGCTAGCCAAGAGGAAAAATACAAAGAAACAAAAGGGATGGAAGGAGGTATGTTGAGATTAGGATTAAATACAGCTAAAACCGAAGACTACAAAGGTTAGAGAAGACTTCTCGGTCTGAAAATGTGTAAATGAAGTAAGGATGGCTACCAGAATACTGTAGATAGCTAAAGGGCAGTAGGGCAAGAAATAGTATGTAAGAAGTTAGTATTTTATCTGGAGAAGTCCTATGTGTTTTAAAGGTTAAAGATGCTTAGTGTTAGCAAATGTTTACAAAATCTATTTCTCATTCTTTAAATTTCTACCCAAAATCTTATACTGTAAACCAGCATCCATAAGTCTAGAAATTGGGAAAAGCTGAGTGTTTAAACTAGTGGCGTTTGTCAGTTCATCATTTAGACTTCAGTTGTTATTCTGTGATTGGGAACCTCTGTAGACTGAAATTGAAACTGTTATCATGAAATCCTCTTCAGGTCAATGAACTGGCAAGAAATCACAGCTGAAACTTTTTGTGAGTTTTCTCAGGGACCATGAATTAATGTCTAAATTATTTTTTCCTGTTTTGAGTATGTGCATATACCAGGCATGGATACGTGAATACACACACACAAATATAGTTTTTATTTCTTTATGCATTTGTGCAAGATGAAACAATTCCCTCTTCTTTTTAAGGGAGGTTACAATTCTAGTGTAATGAAAATGTGATGGTTGTAATAAAGAGGAAAGGAAGAAAGTTAAATAGGAAGGTATTTCTAAAACCTTTTGCTCAGCAATTTTTTTTTGTCAAGAGCAGCAATCATGACATACAAACAGAATTCCAATTTTTTAAATGGTTACTGTGCCTTTGGAAAAATTCTGTCAATTTTCCTGAGGTTAAGGATCTACCTAGCTAAAATATTTTGTAGGATCTCCTCCTCCTCCTCTTTCTCCTTCTCTTTCTCCTTCTTGTTTTTCTTTATTCCTTTTTTTTCTTTTTTTCTTTTTTCTTTTTTCCCTTTTGTTTTGTTTTTTTTTTTTTTAAGGCTGGTTCCTACCTTTATTAAAAGCAATGCTAGGTCTGCTCAGTGGAAGTAATGTGGCCCCTCAGTATTCTTACGTGTTTTGTCCCAGTTGTGGCTGCCTTTCTTTTGTTTATGAACTGAATCATATATAATACTACGGGATCGCTTTACAAGAAGGTGCTACATAAATGTATGCTAAATAGCAGAAGGCATTTTTGTTCATATTTGAAAAACTATAAATGAAAAATGATCTGCAAATGTTTCTAGAGCTGTTAATATATTTTTCTCAACTTTTCAGAGTCATTACCAGGCACACTGTGAATGAATTCACAGCAAAACTAATATAATTTTAGACTTTACTCATCTACATGTGAACAGGTCCATTGAGTTCCTGCTGAGTGTGAACAGAATAGCATCCTGTTGCATGTCAGTGACATAACTTTTTTTTCTCCAGTTATACAGTTTTAGGTCCTGTTCTTTCTGCCTAAAAAGGAAATGAAGCCTGAAAATATTGAAAAATACATTTTCATTTCAAGGCTGTTCTTTCATCTGACTTATACTGCCATCATTTCAAATCATGCAAAAGCTGCCCTTTTCATACTGAAATATGATAAGTAGGTGTTTAATGAAGGCTTACCAAAAAATGTACCAGACTGCAGTAATATCTAGTGCGTATACTAGCACAGTAGATAGACTAACATAGTCATTCAGCACATGTACTGACCTGGTAGAGAAAATATAGCCACATTCCTAGCATTATATATCCAATAAAATTTTAGCCGTGTTTAGGGAGGACATACTCTAGTTTTCAGAAATAATATAGATGTAATGTTTGATTTTAACTGATCTTGAAGCTGCTGTGTTCTGAGGTAACGTATGGAGTATGTTCAGCATTACAGCTGCTGTGCTGTACTTAATCTGGCAGTGAGAAAGAGCTTCACAGTAATAGTAACTGTTTGCCATAAAGATAGTATATGAAGTTTGCATTTTGGAAACCATGGACAATAAGACTTTACATTTATATTCTATCCTTTACTATTCACATCTACATCTGTGATATCTAATCAGGAATTAAATCTGATTACAGTTCTATTTTTTGGTGAGTTTTGGTTGGAATCTCCATGTAACAGCAAGATTAAATGACATAGTTTTCTGGTTATAACAGGTTTCTATCACGTAAGAAATTACTTTTACCCTCTGCCAGCATCTGGAGAGGCTGAACTGGAATAGTCTTAGCTGTGCATCTCTCTGTGCTTATATTTCAAGAAATACTTAACATAAAGCTTGCATCTTATACAATGCTATGCATTTAGTACATTCTGTCTGGTAGCATTACATGATAATGTAAATAAGACAAGGTTGTTTGGGAAGTGGGGTTTCGAGATTTCAAATTACTTTTTTTCCCCAGCCTTATAAGCATTAATTAATATTCACCCATCTGTCTCCTTGCACTTCCTGCTTCTCTACTTATGCAAATCAGACTGTCAGTTCAGTGTGGAGGCTGGCAGGCCATTAAGGCGCGCTTTGTGCAAATGCATTGCAAAAACATAGGCTTCTTGGTTCTTAGAGTTAAGAGGCTGTCTCTGAGAAAGCTTAACTCTGAGTATGGAAAGATAAATAAAATCTAATGCTAGCTCTTCAGAACTCTCTGTTTCAACAGTTTATGGGAGGTGTGCCAGGAAAGTACAAGGTGTATTTCTGCAAGGTTCTGGAACATGAAGTGAGCCAAGGAACTTTTAAAAGTCCAACCACACAGGCTGTTGCTGAAGACAACACAGGATTAAGATCACTTTGTTATGGCATTTTGCAGCCTGATCCAGGCACCTGGTAACTTCCTAAGATTGAGCATTTCATGATTCCCTGATCTTACACCCCCCTGTTGAAAATTATAAGACTGTCTGTTTTGTAGGTGGAAAAGTGAGAGTAAGATAATGGTTGAAAGTTGGTCACTGGGAGTCTGTAAGTGCTTTGCTGAATAGTAACCCAACCTTGATTTGTTGTCTGCCCTAATTTCTCTAATGTCTGTGTCCCTCACAATAACATATTGTTTATGCTGTGAACTAGAAAGCTGTTATTAATGCTATTGCACAAATGAGGAAAAAAGACACAGGCTGAACACTAGATCCACAAAGGGAAATTCCTGACTCTTGGACTAGCAACCAAGTTAGGCATCTGAACTACAGGCTTTATGTATGTGCACCATCTGGAGAGTATCCATAGTTATGATGATGGTAAGTATGAGAGGGGAACTATAAAATCCCTCCAGTATGAGAACAGTTTATACTGGAAATAAGTAGTTCCTTTTACAAACTGAAGAGGGCTCTTCAGTTTCTCTGAAAAGAGGAAGAAGAGGCACCAACCAAAACCTCCTACATGCCACATAAAATTTAATAAAGAGCAAAGCTGAACTTTCACATGAAACAGGTGAATACAACTGTGTTTTCTTTCGACCTTAATTCTGTAGGTATTTCTTAAGTGAGCATTTGCTTACTATTTTGGGCCTTGTACATGCTACACTGAATAAAATACCTCATCTGTGGATTTCAGGTTTAGGCATAAAAAGCAATGTGAGGCAATGTGAATGGCCTCAGTTCTGACATGATGGAAACAATGCTTAGTGTTGTCAGAAACAGCAGTGCCCTCAGGGCTTTACTGGTTAAAAGTCCAGTGCCTGGCACACATGTGATGGGAACAGTGACTGACCTTTTACTCTTTAACTTAGGTAACTATACTGAAGAGAGGTTTGGATCCAGGTATGCTAAATCCAAGGCAAAATCTTACCACTGTACAAGTTTTCCAGGCTAAATTAAATTCTAATTTCTAAAAATTAACCAATTAACTGATTTCTGGCTAAAGTTGAAAAAATTGAAAGAACTAAGAATACATATTTAGGTCAGAATTTGTCCTGATATCTTATATGTAAGTAAAGCCATAATGAAAGTAAATAAATAAAGGCAAGATTTCACACTGGATCAAACCTGTGATCAGGTGCTCACTTCTGTTTATGCCTATTCTGAAAAGTAGATCATAATGGAATGAACTTAGCTTTTCTCATTTCCTGGTTGACATATGCCTTGGAGCTTGAGGATTTGTGTCTCTGAAAAATTACTCTATTTCCAACGTTCTCATTAAACCTATTAAGTCTAATGCTTATCTGAATTCTGCTAAGCTCCTGTTTTCTGTGCTTAGTACAGCTAGAACTATAGATTAAAGGTACTTTATGCTTTAAATTAAAAAAAAAAGCATCTTTTCTACAAAAAGCCACTTTTAGATTTAAGTGAATATTACCCTGATTGTGTTCTTCTGTGAGTGGCAAAGAGGAGTAAAAGTGTATCTATATCTTCACTGCTGTTTCGAGAAACTCCAGGGAAGCTCTGTCAGTGAGGGTTGCCTAGACTGGAGCATCTCTTTTGCATTGACAGAATATCTGTGTAATTACTGCAGATCATTAGGTTATCTCCAGATTGTTAACAAGTGGCCAAGAACATCCATGTCAAGGCCTTCCACATCCCTGCCCATAGGCCCAAGGGCTCCATTTAAGCTCAGCCTTGAGTCTTCAGTCTTTGTCTGAGCTGTGCTGTAGGAGTGTTGGTCACTAGCTAGCTACCTGGCTCGCTCTCTCATGAGCTCAGCCATGTCTGTGCCTAGCCATGGATGCTGCTGATCTGGGCCCTACCTGCCTTGGTCTGTCTTGTCCCTATGAACCTGCTCAGTGACCTTTGGACATTATCTCACCCTAATTACCCTTAACTGGAAGGGGATATTGCCCAGCTCACTAGGGATGAGCCTAGGCTTGGAATGCCAAGGCCAGGGGTGAGATTGACAGCCCAGCTCAAGTGTGTCTACACCAATGCACGTAGCATGGGCAATAAACAGGAGGAGCTGGAAGCCATTATACAGCAGGACGGCTACGACTTGGTCGCCATCACAGAAATGTGGTGGGACAACTCGCATGACTGGCATGCTGTCATAGATGGCTACAGACTCTTTAGGAAAGACAGACCAACAAGGAGAGGTGGGGGAGTTGCTCTATATGTGAGGGAGCAACTGGAATGCATTGAGCTTGGCCTGGGGGCAAATGAGGAACGAGTTGAAAGCTTGTGGGTTAGAATTAAGGGACAGGCTCACACGGGTGACATTACGGTGGGTGTATACTACAGGCCACCTGACCAGGAGGAGGAGGTTGATGAGGCCTTCTACAGGCAGCTGCAAGCAGCCTCACAGTCACAGGCCCTGGTTCTCATGGGGGACTTCAACCACCCTGACATCAGCTGGGAAGACCATACAGCTAGGCAGGCGCAATCCAGGAGGTTCCTACAGAGCATCGATGATAACTTTCTGATGCAAGTGGTGGAGGAACCAACAAGGAAAGGTGCACTGCTGGACCTCGTGTTAACAAACAAGGAGGGACTGGTGGAGGATGTGAAGGTTGGAGGTGGACTCGGCTGCAGTGACCATGAAATGGTCGAGTTCAGGATCCTGCGTGGAGGAAGCAGGGCGATAAGCAGGATCAAAACCCTGGACCTCAGGAGGGCTGACTTTGCCCTCTTCAAGGAGCTACTGGGAGGAATCCCGTGGGCCAGGGCTCTCGAAGGCAGGGGGGTCCATGAGTGCTGGTCGCTCTTTAAACAACACTTCTTCCATGCACAGGAGCAATGCATCCCCCTGAGAAAGAAATCGAGCAAAGGAGGCAGGAGACCTGCATGGTTAAACAAGGAGCTTCTAGCGGAGATCAGGCAGAAGAGAAAGGTCCATGGAATGTGGAAAGAGGGACAGGCCACTTGGGAAGAGTACAGAAACGTGGTGAGAGCATGCAGGGATGCGACGAGGAAGGCCAAGGCTCACCTGGAATTGAAGCTGGCAAGGGATGTCAAAAACAACAAGAAGGGCTTCTTCAACTACATCAGCAGCAAAAGGAAGGCTAGACACAACGTGGGGCCGCTGCTGAATGAGGCGGGCGTCCTGGTGACGGAGGATGCAGAGAAGGCAGAGGTACTGAATGCCTTCTTTGCTTCAGTCTTCAGTGCTAAGACTGGCCCTCAGGAATCCCAAGCCCCGGAGGTAAAAGAAGAAGCCTACAAAGAGGACGACTTTCCCTTGGTTGAGGAGGACTGTGTGAGGGATCGCTTAAGTGATCTGGATGTCCACAAATCCATGGGCCCCGATGGAATGCACCCACGAGTGCTGAGGGAGCTGGCGGATGTCATTGCTGAGCCACTCTCCATCATCTTTGAGAGGTCCTGGAGGACAGGAGAGGTGCCCGAGGACTGGAGAAAGGCCAAGGTCACTCCAATCTTCAAAAAGGGCAAGAAGGAGGACCCAGGGAACTACAGGCCGGTCAGCCTCACCTCCATCCCGGGAAAGGTGATGAAGCAGCTTATCCTGGAGGCCATCATGAAGCAAGTGGAAGAAAAGAAGGTTATCAGGAGTAGTCAGCATGGATTCACCAAAGGGAAATCATGCCTGACCAATCTGATAGCTTTCTACGATGACATGACTGGCTGGGTAGACGAAGGGAGAGCCGTGGATGTTGTCTACCTTGACTTCAGCAAGGCTTTCGACACAGTCTCCCATGATATCCTCCTAGGGAAGCTCAGGAAGTGTGGGCTGGATGAGTGGTCGGTGAAGTGGATAGAGAACTGGCTGAATGGCAGAACTCAGAGGGTTGTCATCAGCGGCGCTGAGTCTAGTTGGAGGCTGGTGACAAGTGGTGTCCCCCAGGGGTCAGTACTGGGCCCAGTCTTGTTTAACTTCTTCATCAACGACCTGGATGAAGAGTTAGAATGTACCCTCAGCAAGTTTGCTGACGACACCAAACTGGGAGGTGTGGTAGATACACCAGAAGGCTGTGCTGCCATTCAGCGTGACCTGGATAGGCTGGGAAGCTGGGCAGAGAGGAACCTGATGAGGTTCAACAAGGGCAAGTGCAGGGTCCTGCACCTGGGGAGGAACAACCTCATGCACCAGTACAGGCTTGGGGTGGACCTGCTGGAGAGCAGCTCTGCGGAGAGGGACCTGGGTGTCCTGGTGGACGACAGGTTAACCATGAGCCAGCAGTGTGCCCTGGCTGCCAAGAAAGCCAATGGGATCCTGGGGTGCATCAAGAAGAGTGTGGCTAGCAGGAAGAAGGAGGTTCTCCTTCCCCTCTAGACTGCCCTGGTGAGGCCTCATCTGGAGTACTGTGTCCAGTTCTGGGCTCCCCAGTTCAAGAAAGATGAAGAGCTACTTGAGAGAGTCCAGCGGAGGGCTACGAGGATGGTGAGGGGACTGGAGCATCTCTCCTACGAGGAGAGGTTGAGGGAACTGGGCTTGTTCAGCCTGAAGAAGAGAAGGCTGCGAGGGGACCTTATAAATGCCTACAAATATCTGAAGGGTGGGTGTCAGGAGGATGGGGACAAGCTCTTTTCAGTGGTGCCCAGTGACAGGACAAGGGGCAATGGGCACAAACTGAAGCACAGGAAGTTCCGTCTGAACATGAGGAGGAACTTCTTCCCTCTGAGGGTGACGGAGCACTGGAACAGGCTGCCCAGGGAGGTTGTGGAGTCTCCTTCTCTGGAGATATTCAAGACCCGCCTGGACGGGGTCCTGTGCGGCCTGCTGTAGGTGACCCTGCTTCGGCAGGGGGGTTGGACTAGATGACCCACAGAGGTCCCTTCCAACCCCTACTATTCTTTGATTCTGTGATTCTGTGAACTGCTCTTGAGCTGCAGATTGTTTTCCTGACATAGTCTTATTGCTATGAACTTTCCTGCTCATCTGCACTCTTGGTTGAACCAGGTCATGATCCCTGGGTTGGCTCCCTCTTTGAGATGGCCCTGCCCCACTTACTTTTTCATCTCACTTGGGTCCTGTCTCCTTGTTATTAAGGAGGCAGCTATCCCTTGCTGTCCCCTGATGATTGTTATGGATGCAGATATGTGATGAGGAATGATAGGAGAACTACTGTCTCTGAAAGCTTCCTCACCATGCTTTGTGACCTGATAGTCAAAAGTAGAACGAGGAAACAAAGAGTTTAAAATACAGATGTCTTTCTTAGGCTTCCTTAGAATATTATGAAACCGTTCTTCAAATTTAAGTCATGTCCTTCTTTTGCGTGATACATAAGCAGAAAAGAAAGTGGGAGAAGCCTCTGAAGTTTCAGTTCTTAAAGTAGGCACAGAAATTAAGTGGAGCTCTATTAGCAAGCTTAGGTTTTGACTGAAAACTAAACAGGATTCAGAAGACATTCTACCTTTGGAAAATGAGCTGCAAATAATATCCATTTTGTTGAAAATAGTGACCTCTCCTGTGGAACAGGATTTTCAGGTAGGATTTTGTGACCACTGGGTTACCAGCAGGACACAAATTGCAGGTGCTAAAGAAAGAGACAAGTACAGACTAAAGGCAGATCATTGCTTGCTGTCATGCCTTTGGCTGCTTTCTGTGTTGTATATGTTCTCTCTGTGTTGAGTCTGACTACCTTAGGGAATGCTTTACTATGGAGATAGGATTTGGCTTATCATACCAGACATGAGAACAGCCAGGATCAAATACCATTTTCACAGGTTGCTAGTCTTGCATAAGTGTACCCAAGCTGGCTAGCCAGCCCTTATGCAGGACTGGAGAATGCCATCAGGAAGTAGTTCCTGGATATAGTTACTGGAAAAAGTCCCATCATCATGACTATGTACAACACCTGTGTTAGCTGGTGCCAGAATCTGTTCTGGAAGGTGAACAAGGGAAACGGAAACCTTGTGGGTAATAGAAATACTAACATTTTGCTTATTTGTCCTCCTGGTATAGAAACATTATGAATTTTTGGGGAAGAGTTCTTGAAAGTGTAGTCACCGGTTGGTGGAAGGACTTGATATGATTTTCCTGCTCTTATCAGAGTGGTTTTCATGGTAAGGTCCTTGGGTATTCTGAAGACAGGACTCATCTTGCTCGTCCTTGCTGTTGGAAGTGCAGAATATGACTGTCAACTTAGTGGAGACCTCTTTGCCTCTGATACGGGGTTTCTAATAAACAGTATAGTATAATCTTAAAGAATAGAGGGCACTGCTCTTGCTAATGGCTGTTGGAGTTGTTGATCATCAGAATGACTGTCAGCCACAAATTTTCTGATGCTAGAAAAGCAGACTTTGATTAAAAATCTATCTGTGGTATATATTTGTGGTATAATATCTGTGGTAAGATACATGTTAAAGATATATACCTTCCAAAAATGACAGAAAAGCATAAAATTCCTCAGTTGTCCAGTAGCTGTTCTGGCTGGCCCCCAGCTGTCATCTCCATTTGGTCAGACAACTACATCTCAAAATTGTTTATAATGCTTTCATAATCTGCGTTTTTTGAAGAGCCTGGTGAGATTATCATTGAGGATCCTATCTAATTTAGTACAATGAAGATAGCTGCACTTTCTGTTATGTTCAGTACGAGTTTTGGAAGGATGGCTCGGTGGTTTTCAGTATCACTAAATGTGAAGGTATGATGCCTTCTGAAGTTGAAAGCATTGTAGAGGAGGCAATAATGGTGTTCTTCAGACTGACGTGTCAGTTCAGTATGTTTTGACTTTTAAAATGTTTTTAGAGGGAGTTGAACAATGATTCTTGTCCCTCCTTTTTGTCTTTCAAATAATATGTCCCAAAATGCTTCTGAAGCTCCTCCGATACAGCCAATACCTAAGTGAGACAATCTTAAAATGCTCAGTGACACAATCTGCAAAATATTTTATTGGAAATTATAGGCTAAGTACTGTAGATATTTGTGGAGGATGAAGCATTAAAGAACTGGGGACATGTGAGTAATCCAGCATTTTCTCTATGAGGCCATGAAGCCTTAGCATAAGGCCGCAGAGCCTTAGCATAAGGCCGCAAGGGCATCTAGAGGACAAACGGTGGTATAAACAAGGCAATGAATGCAAAGAAAATAAGTCCAGGATACTGAAGCGGAACCTGCCACCTGCAAAAAGGCCACGAGCACAGCGCGTGAACAAGTAATGTATACCAATCATAATCGGGTTGCTAAGTGATTTAATTTGATTATTGCCAATGGGAGATTGCCGCGTATGTAATGGGGAATATAAATGTGAGCTATCTGGGGCTAATAAACGGCTTGTACCTGATCACGTTGATCGTCGTGTCGAGTCCGGTTCATCCTCCGCGACAGATATTGATGTTTATTAAAAGGAATAAATTCAGTAATTAAACTACACATTTGAAAGCAGCTTGGACATGCAAAACAAAACAAAACGGGTTATTTATTTGTTCATCACTCAAGTATTGGTTTGCTTATCAGGATGGTATCATGCCTGTGCTATGTTTGAGAGAGCAGGTACTGTAAGCTGATCAAAGCATATTGCATAACATATTAGCTGAAATTGTTGACTGCATGCTTCTAGGGTATAAAATTCCAAACCTCAAGTGTACAATTTTCTCAGTTTATTACACTTCTGTTTATTACATTTATTTTTAGTAGCTGGAATGTTCCCTTAGGCAATATCATCAGAAGACAAGTAAGAATGTTAAGATTAGAACACGAATTGTAAAATGATGCAGCACATTTTGGGACCTGCAATTCTAGTTTCTGATCTACAGAACCACTTACCTTCATGGTTTACAGTCCATGATGTTGGTTGTTGTGACTCATTCTTTTTTTTTTTCCTCGTTTGCTAAATAAATGAGATCTGAGAATGCATCTATGTCTGTTTTTCACAGATTTAAGAAAAAAAAAATCAGCATAGCTTTTCATTGTCTCTTACATCCAGAGAGATATCTTTGCAAGTCTCAAGTGAAAAAAACAGTAATGGATTTTCAGTTAGCACAAAAAGCTACTTCAAATGAGTGTTGAAGGGAAAGGGCCCTTAGCAAAATGTTTTGGTAACAATAAAAATTCTTTTAAAGTGAGTTGCCAGAATGAAGGACAGATCTAGACTAGGCTTTTGAAATTTATTTGAAACAGAAGAAAGTTTTGTTAAGTAGAGTTTATTCATTGCTTAGCTCAAAAGCATATTGGATACAGAAATGCCTCTAAAAGAAGTTTCCACTTGTAAACAAGCATCCTTACTCCTGAAGTACTTATCTCCAAAGATAGATTAGGTATTTTAACACAGGATTTAGACCAACCTCACAGCTGCACTAAGGGGCATTTAACTGTTTTATCTATGAGCAAAGAATTGTGTTGCTTGTAAAAAGCCAGTAGCCACTTCTTGTTTCACTTCATTTTTTGTCTCTGCCTTTGGATAATAATACTTTTGGGGTATGTACAAGAAAAGGAGACAGTTGGAATATTAATGCAACCTAGCACTTTCCAATTAAAACCAATGTCAAAATGCGTGAAGCGTTAGTGCCTTCCCTTAGTGCAAAACATGAATACCTAAGTTGGAAGTTCGAGCATCATTCAGGAAAGCTGGCATGCTGTATTGTATGATGTACTGTGCATAGATGGAGCGCACAGAGTAACGTTCAGTCAAGTTGAGCCTCTAACTCAAAGTCTGAGGCCAGACCTGAAAAATACTGCTTTTGTGGTTTTCCTGTTGTTTTGTGATCTTCTGCCCAGTGTATTTCCAGAACAACCAGTTAACCTGAAAATCATCACTCTTCTCTTTGTGTTCAGGTTATATTCTATATAGAATAACATTTTGACTTACCTGTCACTGAGGATTTGGAATAATTTCTTCCATATTTCTGACAGCAGGAAGTCCAGTCAGTATTTAAATTCACTTGGCCATAATGACTTGAAATACCGCTATTTAAAGAGCTATGTCTATAAGGAACTATCCTTTGGTAGTCTGGAAATTGTCTGGAGTGTTCCGGTAGCTATGAGTCATAGCTACTGGATTGCTCTGTTTCCTGGCCTGGAAGCAGCCTTCAAGGAGTTATAGATTAAGTCCACAAGTGCTAATGGGCTCATTCACTGTGACAATGACTACAGCTAACATGAATCGTAGCTTGCACAAAGTTAATGAAAACTAACTTTTCATGAGTTGGGATAAAAAGTGGAACAAATACCAGTAGCTTGTATGACAAAGTGATAGAAAACAGCTTGAGCTAAAATATCAAATGGTGATTACTGTTTGAAAACTGCATTCTTTATTACTATAACTTTCATTACTGTAAATCAAATATGCCAAATGACATGTATGGCAGCTGTGCCTTGGCCAATAGCTGAGACCAAGGCAAATGGTCTAAGTGTGGTAAGCCATTGCAAATAGGGCAATGCAAACAAGACCTGAGGGTAATAAACTGTGATCTGAGACTGAGAGAACAGTACATGAAACTGCTGGAAAGACGTAGTACAATATCACTGTGGATGGCTCTTACTGCCAGCGTGACCTAACTCTGGCTACATCCCTTGCTTGGTCCACTTAACTCAGTGAATGTAGTGTCTTTTTGCTTGGTATGCCTTTTCCCACTGTGACAGGGTCAGCTAAGCTACTGAACAGTGCACAGTATGACTGACTGCTCATGCAACAGAAGAGAATTATATCTGGACAGTAATTGCAATCACTTTACAATGCTGACAAAATCCATGACTGTCTAGTTGATATTCATGTTGATAGTATCAAACTACAAAGGAAGAAGGTGAATCTAACAGTCTGTGTGAGGGTGAAAATTCAGGGGCATGAGAACCCTCCAAGTTTAGGTGGCTTAATTTCCCAGAATGGTTCTTTAGTTAATTTTTTGAAAGTAAGAACTGTCAGGGCTATAGCAGTATGCGGAAATCTGATAAGTCTAATGCTGGGAGAAATAGTGATACAGAAATCTTTTAGTTCCTGTCCCTTTAATTCTGCATATGTTTGGTAATTGATTTTCATAAGTTATTAGATTGCAATGCAAAAATTGCAGTGTATGAGAGCATGCACTCACATGGTTATTGAACACCTACTGAAGAGGAAAGCTTTCCTTTCAGCTATGATGTTTGGCTAGCTTAAATAGCATGTTCCTAAGATGATTTCATATATAAAAGACTGTGTGACAAATTAAACCTGTCATGTTTCTGAGACTAAGGCATAAATTTGAAAAAATTATCTCAAGGAGTTTGAGGTGGAGAAGAAGAAAAGAGGGGGTGGGAACAAAATAGAAATAGGAGACAATATCTAAACTCTGTGTGGGAATGCATAGAAGGATAAGTGATGGAATTTCTCTGATCAAATGTAACTTATATATACTCTTTTTTATTAATTCATTATGTGAACTAGAGGGTAAAACCATTTTCAGGGACTGAATTTCCCCAGTAGGAGTAATTTTCCTATCTGAAGCTTTTAAAATATGCTTGAAAGAATAAAACGTTCTTTGAAAATTGGACTTAAGGATTGACTCCTAAGGTTGCCTTATGCATCCCCACCTGTATATTGATTCGTGTATGCTGCCATTACCAGGTGAAGAATTAATGAGTGTGTTTGAAGACCTTTTATTGACAGCTAGAGGTATCCTGGTCTTCAGTGGTAGTTTTTCTATTCTCTCTGATGGCTAGTTTCCGCCTGTGATCAGGGTAGATGGCCGTGTTGTTGCCTGATCTGTGTGTTTACCCAGCTCTGAGTAGGTAATCAGCTTAAAACCCCAAAGCGCTTTTTGAAAGTTTAAATTGTCTTTCTCTTCAGGGTTTTTCAAAATATGTATGCGGAGAGTGAGTTGGGCCTGTGAAGAAGGGAAATCTCTATCCCCCAGTAATCAAATAGGCACAGTACTTGTATAGGTGTAAGATGTCCAGATGAAGTAGTGCCAGGGCGCTGAGCACGTTTGCCCTCCTGAGGGCCTGGCAGTGGGGCCCAGGGCCAGCACAGCCCAGAGCTGCCCCTTCCCGCTGGTGGCCTTGGGGTGAGGCCCCCAGTAGCGCTGCGGGGAGGCCAGGGCCAACCCTTGTCCTGCAGGAGCTGCTTTAGGCCAGGGCTCTAACGCTGGGCCCCACCGGAGCTCCCGTGCCCATTGCCTTGCAGCTGGGCCACGGCCTGGCCTGACCCAGCCCGACCTGGCCATCCTGGGCCTGTGGCTGACCCTGGCTGCTCTCACTGCACCTGCCTCATCCCCGTGAGTCTGTCTGGTCATCCGGGCTGTCATCTGAACCTCTGTCCCCCTGTCCTGGCCTGCCCCACTCCCTGTGGGTTAAGCGCTGGGGGGCCAGGGTGCCCCATGGCTTCTGAGGCTGGGCTAGAAGGGAGCAACAGGGCTGCAGCTCGCAGCACCTCAGGCACCGTAACGCAGCCTTCCACACCTGAGGTATTTCTCAGTGTTTCCTTCTGGAGCCGTCGTATTTCATTTCTGCTTTGATGAACAGCCATTTTTAGTGAGTCTAGGAATCCCTTGTCTGACCTGGACAGTACCCATGTTAATCTGCTTGTTCTAGATAGCATTTAGATAATTTGATGATTAAATCACAAGCATATTCGAGAAAACTCTGAATATATATTGAAGCGAGATACTTGGATCAACCAAGATAGGAGAAAACACTGAATGAACTATTTCACATGTGTGTTATATGGACGTAACACTTTTAAACATTAGGTGTATAAATCTGGAAGAAGTCATTAGTGGTAATCTAGTGCTTTTTGTAAGCACTCAGCACCAAATGGAAAAAAATATTATTTTGTGGGTATATTTATTTTAGAATTTGCCACAAATGTCTTATTTAGTTGCAGTTGAATGCGGTCTGGTAAGTCCAGAGTGAGTGAATGAGGTGTTTCTTCTAATGAAGTAACAGAAACTCTTTTCAAGGTTACTCATACTGCACTCACCCTTGAAAGACCAACTCAAAAGGCTGCGAAGACTGATTTTGTTAGTTTGGCTTTAACTTGGAATCCAAAGGACCTTTTGCTTAGCACTTAAAGAAATACCAAAGGGACCTTTATATTTACAATTTTTGACAATGCTGTGAGCCTCACAGGCCTTTCTTCCTAAATTAAATAAAATCTGCAGTGCAAACTGTGCAAATGTGTTTTGTCGTTCTCCTCCCTGAGTTGCCTCTTAGCATTTTATCACAGTGAGCATGATTAGGTTAGAATAGTGGTTTTCCCATAAGCACCTGTTGTACATCTAAAATGAAAAGAAAGAGGAGGGCTTCCCAATCTCCACTTCTAAGAAAAAATTTGTTTCATTTTAACTTGAATCTGTCATCTATGAGGGTGTCAAGGCTTTCCATATCAGGACTTTGTTGCATTTTAAGTTCGTACATAGTTTAACACCTTTTAATTTTCAGGGGATCTAAATATAACTCAGCTAGAGCAAATGAATGTAATAATGAAGTTACTGACACTACTGAAACCTTTTCTCAGGTATCATTTTTTTAATGAGGTCTCATCAGTCTGGCTGCTCCTCGATGAAGAACACTCAGCACTCCATTAGAATCATTACAATTAAGGCAAAATATTGATCCCCTTACCTAGCAGAAGCAATAATCTGTTATTTAGAGACTGTATCATACCATAGTCAAACAAGTATTGCAGAAATAGAAATTATAATATAGAAAATCTATATAGCCATAGATTAGATTCAGCTCTGAAAATAATGAGAAATACCACCTTAGACAGAAAAAGTAAGTAATGTAAATGTGTTTGAGTATCAGGGGAGTTTGCTTAATATATAATGATGTATTATTAAGAATGGAATTGTGTAAAATGAAATGTAGGGAAGAGAAGAAAAGGATAAACTTTAAAGCTGTTGCAGTGGAATAAGTGGCTGAAGCCTGTAAAATATGTAGGATTAGGGCACGAAAACAAAGATGGAATGGAGATACTAAGGTCTGGAGAATAGCTGAGAGATGAAAATACCATTAGCAGTGTGAAAGAAGAGAAAGAGAAGTACTGGAAATAAAGACAGAGCTTGTTACCTCTAGACAGCTTTTGGAAATAGCTACAAAACAGCAACTGAGACAACAGCATCTGAAAAAAAACCAAACCAAAACCAAATACAAAAAAACCAAACCCCAAATCAAAACTGAAAAAAAACCCACCGAAAAAAAAATCCCCCATAATTTTCAGTTTTTAATTTCCTCTAGTGGGTGGGGACAGTCTCCACCCTGAGAAAAACCAACTAAGAACTGTGGAAACCTTTATGTATATAGAGAGATACATATGTATACAAACCTTCGTGTGTGTGTGTGTGACTTTATAAGTGTAAATATCTGTGGGTGTATATATATAGAGTCAAACATGGAGGTGTTTGGGCATGTCCAGAGTCCCTTCCATTCTCAACAATCCTTTGACAGATACAATTTGAGTACAAGAGAACATTTACTGAAGGTAGATAACACATTGGAGAGTAGTGCTTCAAAAGATAGTGTAATATTTAGATAATTCTGGAATTGTTGGCTGTTTTGTAAGCTCAGTTCATTACTTGGAATCCATGTCTCTCCATAGAAAAAAGACTGCATCTCCACACAAAGTATTACTGTACTTCTCCTTACGCACTGGGATCTCATTCTGCTCTCACATGAAAGAAGTTAGGGTAGCTTCATTAAAACGCTGTGAGTTCCTCTGTTGTGCACTGACTATAGGTCCTCATTGAGACATGCGGTTTCTAGAAAACTGAGTTACTTCTGAGGCATTGAGTACTCAGTTTAGAGCAGTAGAGCATCCCTGAAAGTGATGTCAGTACAGTTTTATCTGCAAATAAATTCCTGAAAGATCTGCATATATGTGTTCTTACACTATGCTCTATTTAGTTTTCTTGTGCTCTCTAATTTTGTAGTAGCCAGTGGAAAATTTTATCATAGGGATATCACAGGGAATTGGTGCCCAGTTAGTTTTATGAGTGTGTGGGTTTTCTTTTTAAAATGTCACGTTCCTTTGATAAGAACAAGTAACATGTAAGAGGAAATACATACATTTTTTTTAAGTGAAGGGGAAAACAGACTAAAACTTTGTTGTGTCATATTAATTCAGGCTTAGAAGACAACATGTGCACTGCACAACTCAGATAAAAACAAAGTATCAAATGGAAATTAATGGTAGCTTTGTTTTAAAAATATAAAATAATAATATAATCACAGAATCACAGAATCACAGAATGATAGAGGTTGGAAGGGACCTCTGTGGGTCATCTAGTCCAACCCCCCTGCCGAAGCAGGGTCACCTACAGCAGGCTGCACAGCACCTTGTCCAGGTGGATCTTGAATATCTCAAGAGAAGGAGACTCCACAACCTCCCTGGGCAGCCTGTTCCAGTGCTCCGTCACCCTCAGAGTGAGGAAGTTCTTACTCATGTTCAGATGGAACTTCCTATGCTTCCGTTTGTGCCTGTTGCCCCATGACCTCTCGCTGGGCACAATAACTCAGAAGTGTATTCAAATGTATGATGGACTCCATAAAAATTATCAACAGACTCGTCTGAAGTACGGGCTAACCTGGAAGACTTATATGCATGCAGTGGTCACTGGTTTTGTTTTAACTTCAGAATGATTTGTCTACAAGAAGAAAACAGGTTTTGTGGGTTATCATTACTACCCTAGCAAGAAATTAATTTTATAACTGTTAATTTTTTTCTCATTCAAAAGAAAACTAATATTTAAATTTCTTATTCATTGTTTTTCTGAAGCAGTTATGTTTTTCTCTTCCTCATGTGCCTGACTTAGTTGAAATTAATATAGCTTGTTCTGTGTGACCCTACCTTTCAATACAAGGTTCATCCACTCAGAATCTTCTCTTATATCGAAATGATTTAGCTTGTGCACCTGTTACTGATTTTATCAGTGCTGAGGAAAAATATTGTGGTCTGATGCACTTGTAGTTTTTCAGAATTGCTGTCAAAAATATCTTTATTGGCCATCTTTATTCCCCAAATATTCACTTAAATCTAACACAAAGATCAGTGTGGCACTCAGATTACAGTAGTTAACAGAGAAAGCGTGTATCACCTAAAGAAAGTGTAAAACACCTGTCATCATGCACTTCTGATGGTGTTGTTGAACTTATCTAAACAATATTTTTATGGTTCATGCTGTCATGAAAGCTTTGTGCAAGTTGGCTTGGTTCAGCAATGGCTTGTGTTTCTGATCTATGTGTAGAACAGAACTACTGTAGAATAGTAGCATAAGTAGAAAATTCTTGCTGTGATTTTAGAATGAAAATATTCTTATATATTCAGGTTGTATATGTTACAATTGAAGGCATACTTGCCAAAATGGATAAAATATTTCTGAGGACATTTACAAAGAAATTATGACTAAATCAGTGATAAGGCTGATTGCAAAGACATGTGGGGATGGCAAAGCTACTGTTTTTCCCTGCATGTCTTGTGCCTCTGGCACAGAAAAATGAAATGTAAACAGTAACCTCTCTCCAAATGGACCCAGCAGATCTCTGGTAGTTTTGTAATCCAGTCTCTGGGTTTCGAAATTTACTGCTCCCAACATAAACCATAACTTCAAACAGTTTGCTGAGTTTATGTAAGGACGGTTATTTGTGCATGCCTATCCGTTTCACTAATGAAATCTGAGTTCTCTGCTGAGACAATGGTCTTTTGCATGTGATCCTTCCCCAAATAAAGCAGGTTAAACTGTCAGAGATCAGATCTCTGTACAAGATCATTGTTGGTTTATAAATATACTGAGTTGAGAGGAAAAAAAACAACAGAAATTAAACTGCTTCAATCTAGTTCAGGCAAATAAATAGAGATGTGTTTGGTTCCTTCTTTAATTGTCTTAAAAGAGCTATCTTATTGGGTGCTCAAAGCCAAATATGACAGAGAAAATTGAGATAAGTGTGTAAAGGGGTAATCTATAGTTCTGAGGTCTTTGGGTTTTTCCCTTTCATTTAATTTATGGGTTCAGCAGGCATGTAGTGAATTGATTCATCATGCAGAATTATTTCACTTGGCTGTTCTTGGGGTTGCTAAGTTCATAAACTGCATGCAGCCTTGAAATAGATATTGTCATTATACTAGGTACTGTTGGGTTAAATAGTTTAGAGGTAAAATGGCTTAAAATTAATTTCTAAGACAGTCTGTTTAGATTTTTGAGTCCCTGACTTTGGAAATAAGATACATCTGCCATATAAGCCTCGTAGTCCTTTATTCAGAAAGTACACTTTTCTCTTGTCACTGTTCACTGTCACTCTTCTGTCATTCAGTCTAGCCATATCTATTTCACTGACTTTTCCATATTAAGCTAATATAATTGCTCCTAAATACAGGCAGGTAAGCTTTGAATTGAAGAGGTAAAGAACATGATGAAGAACACACAGCCACAGGTCTCTCAAGTCTGTGGAGCTGAAGTCGGGAACTTCTATGAGCTATGTGCTGAAATCCTGTTGGGCTCATTGCTCTGCTAACATACGTACCCAGTTTCAAATCCACGCCTGGCTTTTTTGTCTGTTTCAGAGAGGGAGTTCAGGTAAAGCTGAGAGTCGTAGTCCGAATATGACTTTGTTCTGGTTTTCTATATTTGTGGAGTGGAACACAGGTCATAGTCTTTTGAGATATATGTAAAAGGAGCTTAAAACTTCAGTAAGGACATTGATATTATTGAGTGAAAACTGTGAGAAAATCAGTTTTTTTGCAGTGGAAGGCTCTACACAGAGATAACCAGTTCAGTGCTGCTTCTTGCTTAGCAAGATCCTTTTCTTGTTTGTATGAGCTACTGTACTGCTATGGTTAAGGTGTACTAGACTTGCAAGATGCGAGTGATGAATCCTTTTCTATCATTGCCCTATTTTGTCTTCATCAGGTATAACAGATTCTGCATTTCAGACAAGATTTGAAACTCAAACTCAAACCATGCGTTATACGTGTCATAACACCTTTTTTTCCCCTCTGTTATACTTGTTTGGTGAGATATTTATCAATTTGCTACTGTATGATCTTGTTACTTAGTCACTACATTTTCATTCGGTGGTAGAAGAAGTTATTCCAATATACACCGTGTGAAAAATATGCTGGATCTCTTTAATGTGAGAAGAGATATTGTATTAACATCAAGAGATCACAGTCACGTTTTTTAACTAGCTTGCAGATCTATTAAAGTTGATTTTTAGACATTGCTGGTAGTGGTTATTTTTTTTTCTGCCTTCCTAGAGAATAAAAATACTTGCTAAACACTGGTATTTTTATCATACTGACATGGCAGGGGGAAGGTAAGCATTACTTATTTTCTGAAGGCAGAGAGAGACTCAGTTATGTGTCCAACCTAACCAGTGAGATATGGAGACTGCACAGAAGTGTTGTCATTACTGGATTAATTACAGCTACGTGTCCTCAAGTTTGCTTAGTCTCAAGTTTAGCACCCTGGTGACGTCCACTGTATGTGGTGGAAGCAGTTCACAGAATGCAGTTGTGTTCTTCAGCTTAGATCATTCAGCAGGTCTGATTTGGGTCCAGCTCTATAACTCCCCTCCCCCTTGAATTATGACCACAATAGTCTATAATCAAATAATTTAATCAAGACAAAGCTATACTTGTGTAACACTGAAGTATTTTGGAAAGAGTGTATCTTAAACAATTATCTCTTTTTCTAAGTCCTTGTTTGCCTGTAGGTCTTTGACCACTTATGTGGGAACCTTAGACTAACGTTCCATAGAGACACTTCCAGGCTTCCCTCTCTGCTTGTCTGCCTGTCAGAGCTCACTGATATCATACCTCACAGACCATGGCAAATTTTACTGGAAATGAAGTAACTTTTAAAATATTTTTGTGCTTTGCTCTGGTAAAAGACAGCTTTTCCATTCTGTGGATTAATAATTTTAAAACTTAATAGCTGTCTGATTTTTTAAACAACTTCCAAGGTTGAGTGTTCTTGTGTAGGAAGTCATTCTGTGCTTCTTTTTTCCTCCAAACCCTGGTAAAACTAAGGTGTAGAGACATAAAATAAAAAAATGTACTTAATTTTACAATATCTTCAGCTCCCTGGTCCAGTCATTTATGTTTATAAATTTATTGTATCATTGTACGTAGTATTACATACGTACTATACACGTAAGAAATAGATTCCACACAACTAGCACATTGCATCTCTACTGCTCTGTTGCAATATAACAACCTATCATAGTTTGTAACTGTATGCAGTAGGAATTCATTACTGTATGAAAGAACATGGCATTTTTGGAAGGGCTTTGCTCTTAGGATGAAGGAGTAAAACAGTAGTAAATGTTCCCATTGGCCATTCTACCACTGACTGCTGAAGCAGTCTAGACTCAAGCAACTGGTTGCTCCACTTATGAATGTATTCATTTGTGAGTTTTTCAGCAATCACTGGGAATTTACATGAAGTGAAATGGGCTAATTCAGTTACATAAACCTTTAAGAAAATTCTTTAACCTACCTCATCTCCTCTTAGTTTTAAGGCAAAACTTATATGAAAGGCAGACTGATACACAAAACCTTTATGATTCCAGCAGTTCGATACTTCATTAGAAGATGAATCTAGTAAGGGATCTTACTCTATTTAGGTAGAATCCTACTGTGAGATAGCATTCAGAATAGTATAACAATAGGGATTGGTGTCTCAGGGAATTGCAAAAGGGATATGCAGATGCTAATTTTTTGAGTCACTAGCACAGATCCATTCTAGTTGAATAACTAACAGAATATTTCCTAGCAGTTTGTCTTAGTCCGTTTATTCAGTAGACATAGACATCATGAACGCAGTCAGTCATCAGTTGCACTAGGTAGCTGCATCATCTAGAAGCAATCTTTCAAAAAGACTAAGCTATGCTTTAATTTCTAAACCCAGGTTCTGTTCTCAAAATGTAGGTGGTAGTATGGAGTGATTTTGTGGAAGTAGCATGACTTATATGGCTAAGCATGGTATCTGTACTCTCAAACGATAAAAACTCCTTCAAAATCTTGTGTCTATGCATTTAAGTTTCAAATTCACTTAAAACTTTAGAACAGTTCTTGGTTGTGACTATCTGCAATATGTATGGGCTAGTGTCAGAGGTTAATTTTGGTACTGTTTACAGTGCATGGAGATTTCTAAAGTTGTATTTAAATCCTAAGAAACAACCTCTGATCTTGCTGTTCTCATATGGGCAAGTAGGTTTTACAGTTTAATTTCTCAGAGGTCAAAAGTTTATTCTTAAAAACAGAAAATTATTCTTATTTTGCATCTTTGCTGAAACAAAATTGCTCAAACCAGAAATAGTTTTGATGAATCAACTTGAAATAATATAATATATGGAAAGGATAGGATTTCTGAAAGTGTTGAAGTGTCCTATTTCAAAATATTTTTTTAAATAGCAATTTTTAGTTTGAAATACTGTTAAATTTAGGTTAAGAAAACCAAAAAATAAGATCAAAATTGCAAAATAAAATGTTTCTGCTGTCCCCAGCTGAGCCTATTGAGAAGTTCTTGACTGTTTGGTTAAAATATTTTTGAGGCAAGAAAATTAACATATTAGTAAGGCAAGAAAAAAATTCTCACCCAGTTCTTGCAGTTCCGCTGTAACAAGATATTTTAGAACTGTTGAAGGATGCAGACTGAAATCCATGGGAAGAAAATGGCCCGTTGGATCTGGTAAGTGAAACAGTTACCGATTACAGGGTTGGCAAACATTTATGAATTCATTTAGCTATTGATTATATATTGATTATATGTGACTGGGCCAAGTGCTGACCCATGAGGGACACCACTAGGTACAGGCCTCCAACTACAGTCCACCTCACTGACCACTCATCTAGCCCACACTTCCTCAGCTTCCCTAGGAGGATGTGATGGGAGACTGTGTCGAAAGCCTTGCTGAAATTGAGGTAGACAACATCCACGGCTCTCCCCTCATCTACCCAGCCGGTCACACCATTGTAGAAAGCTATCAGATTGGTCAAGCATGATTTCCCCTTGGTGAATCCATGCTGACTACTCCTGGTAAACTTCTTTTCCTCCACTTGCTTGTTGATGACCTCCAGGATGAGCTGCTCCATCATCTTTCCCGGGATGGAGGTGAGGCTGACGGGCCTGTAGTTCCCTGGGTCCTCCTTCTTGCCCTTTTTGAAGATTGGAGTGACCTTGGCCTTTCTCCAGTCCTCGGGCACCTCTCCTGTCCTCCAGGACCTCTCAAAGATGATGGAGAGTGGCCCAGAAGTGACATCTGCCAGCTCCCTCAGCACTCGTGGGTGCATTCCATCGGGGCCCATGGATTTGTGGGCATCCAGATTGCTCAAGTGATCCCTCACGCAGTCCTCCTCAACCAAGGGAAAGTCATCCTCTCTGTAGGCTTCCTCTCTTACCTCCAGGGCCTGGGATTCCTGAGGGCCTGCCTTGGCACTGAAGACTGAAGCAAAGAAGGCATTCAGTAGCTCTGCCTTCTCTGCATCCTCCGTCACCAGGACACCCACCTCGTGCAGCAGTGGCCCCACATTATCCCTAGTCTTCCACTTGCTGCTGATGTGCTTGAAGAAGCCCTTCTAGTTGTCTTTCACATCCCTTTCCAGATTCAGTTCCAGGTGGACCTTAGCCTTCCTCATTGCATTCCTACATGCTCTGACAACATTCCTGTACTCCCCTCAAGTGGCCTGTCCATCTTTCCACAATCTGTAGGCCTTTAATGATGTTGGCTTAAAATCTATTTCATGAAACACAAACTTCTCTATGCAGTAATTTTTTTAGGAGGATAGAAATACAGTGTTTAATGCTCAGTGAAACAGAATGGGATCAAACCTCCTTAAATGCCTTATGATCAGCTGCTTTGAAATTTTAATAGGACATCATATGTCCAATTGGCTCAAAGAAGGTGCAGCAAAGTAATATTTGCTCTGACTTAAGTTTGCATTATAGATTCCTCAAGAATTGATTTCACTGGTAAACAAGAAAGGTTAACTTCTACATTTTCTGTAGTACAAATTTTTGTCAGGGGATTCTTATCTGAAGATGAGACAGCCATAGTGCAATATTGTCCCAGTTGCACAAGGAGCTTTGACAGCGTATTTCTTTGGACAGTAGGATGAGAAAGTGCTATTAACATAAATGCTGTCAGATGCAGGATCAAATCTGTATTGGCTCTGGTGATTGCTGACATCTCATTTTCTCCATCTCTTGTCAGGAGGAGGGGAAGTGGTGTTGTCTTGAGTGTTGAGCCTGCTTAAAAATAGCTTCTGAAATGACCATTTTTCAGCCTAACTTTTCTGGCAGGTGACATGGTTTCCTTTTTCTAAGTTCTAGTGCCACAACTTATTCTAATACTGGATGCTTCATATGTTAACATACAGAAATCACATATACCACAGTTATGTACTGCTACTTTACTTACCGCCTATACCAACCTAGTAATTTCTCGTTCACTATTTAATGCAAATATTCCTCAATTCTAAGATACCTGAAAGTATTCATTTGAAGGAACCGTAACTAATCTCATAAGCCGAAAAACCGGTCAATCTATTACTTTCTGCACTTGAAAGGTTTTTTTACAAAAGCAACATAGGATGTAAATATTCTTCTGATGTGGTTTTGTTTTTTTTAGGGGGTGTTCTTTTTTTTTTCTGAAAATCTAAGAACATATATTTTCTTTTTTCTACATACCTTTGTAGTATCTTAGCACTTATATTATCCTCAAGATTTATCTGGGGGAAAAAAAGAAACATATTTGGTTGGAAAACATTTCATGAAAAAAACTTTGAAGAAACATGAATTCATTACCCATAGTGGGACTGTGTCAATGCTATTGACTTACATGAAACCACAGTAGTTTAGGTGACACTATATTATAGGATTGGTAGATACACTAGAAGGCTGTGCTGCCATTCAGCGTGACCTGGACAGGCTGGAAAGTTGGGTAGAGAGGAACCTGATGAGGTTCAACAAGGCCAAGTGCAGAGTCCTGCACCTGGGGAGGAACAACCCTATGCATTAGTACGGGCTTGGAGTGGATCTGCTGGAGAGCAGCTCTGTGGAGAGGGACCTGGGTGTCCTGGTGAACGACAGGTTAACCATTAGCCAGCAGTGTGCCCTGGCTGCCAAGAAAGCCAATGGGATCCTGGGGTGCATTAGGAGGAGTGTGGCCAGTAGGTCGAGGGAGGTTCTCCTTCCCCTCTACACTGCCCTGGTGAGGCCTCATCTGGAGTACTGTGTCCATTTCTGGGCTCCCCAGTTCAAGAAAGATGAAGAGCTACCAGAGAGAGTCCAGCGGAGGGCTACGAGGATGGTGAGGGGACTGGAGCATCTCTCCTAGGAGGAAAGGCTGAGGGAGCTGGGCTTGTTCAGCCTGAAGAAGAGAAGGCTGTGTGGGGACCTAATAAATGCTTACAAATATCTGAAGGGTGGGTGTCAAGAGGATGGGGCCAAGGTCTTTTCAGTGGTGTTCAGCGACAGGACAAGGGGCAATGAGCACAAATTGAAGCATAGGAGGTTCCATCTGAACATGAGGAAGAACTTCTTCCCTCTGAGGGTGACGGAGCACTGGAACAGGCTGCCCAGGGAGGTTGTGGAGTCTCCTTCTCTGGAGATATTCAAGACCCACCTGGACGCGGTCCTGTGCAGCCTACTGTAGGTGACCCTGCTTCGGCAGGAGGGTTGGACTAGATGACCCACAGAGGTCCCTTCCAACCCTGAACATTCTGTGATTCTGTGATATTTTTGTATATACATAGGAAATCTATACTTTGGAAGTTAGGTGCTCCCCCTCAGCTGGACAGAGTAGGGTACACAAGCGGTGGCTAAAGGCTGCTGTCGAGTAAAGATAATGCTAGGTGGTGGCTTGTTGAACGGTTAAATATTTGCTTACTCTCTTCCCCCAGTTGCCCTGGTACTAAAGTATGTGGTGACTCCTGATCTTTACCAGGAAATATGCAGAAATGAATGTTGTGGTGGCATCACTTGTACATTTGCTTTGACTTTTTGACTGAATGCAGTGAAGACTATAACTGGCTGAGGGAAAAAACTGTAGTCTAACTGTACAGTGTCCTGCTAGAGTTACCATTTTTGATAGTCTTTCCCTATTTTCTTTTTCATTGTTTGTATTTTCAAGAATCTGATGTACAATATCTTAACGCAGGGAGACTTTTTAATAGTTTGTTTCACTACATTAACTTTATTTTTTTAAAAAAGTGAAATATGTTTGTAGTACTATAAAACAGCTCTGTTAAAAATAATCTGTCCTTGCTGCAATTAAGTGGACACCTGGATTTGAGCATCCTCGAGTCCCCCCTGGTGCTTTCTCCCAGTCTCCAGGTAGGTCCATTCTCCCTAGCTGTGGTGTAGAGCATGTTTTTAACATCTTGTCCTGCCCAGACTGGCCCAAGGGCTACTGCATGAACAATCTCCCATTTAATTTGTTCAAAGGCTAGTCATTGCTTAGGGCCCCATTCAAAATTGTTCTTCTGGGTCACTGAGGGCTTACAATCAGACAGTAGTTTGGAATATACATCCTCCAAAAACCCCCAACACCTAAGAATGCTTGTGTTTCCTTTTTGCTAGTTCGTGGAGGCATACCTGCTGTTTTGTTGATCGCATCCATTGTGATCAGTTGATGTCCATCTTGCCATTTTATTCCTAAAAACTGGATCTCCTGTGCAGGTGCCTTGACCTTATTTCATTTCATGGGAAAACCAGCTTTCAGAAGGATTTAGACCATTTTCTTCCCTTTCTCAAAAACAACTTCTGCTGTGTTGCTCCTCACAATGATGTTGTCAATGTATTAGTAGGTGTTCTGGAGCTTCACCCTGTTCCAGTGCAGTCTGGATCAGGGCTTGGAAGATGGTAGGGCTCTGCTTCTGCCCCTGGGGCAGTTGATTCCAAGTGTACTGGACGCCTCTCCAAGTGCAAGCAAACAGTAGCCTGCACTCTGCTGCCAAAGGGATTGAGAAAAACACATTAGCAGTATCAGTAGTGGCATACCACTTGGCTGACTTGGACTCTAGTTCATATTGAAGTTTTAGCCTGTGCAGCACGGCAACACTCAACAGCAGTGTGACTTCATTCAGGCCATGATATAGACTACTGTTGGTCTCCACTCTCCATTAGATTTTTGCACTGGCCATATGCAGCTGTTAAAGGATGAGTGGGTCTTGCTGATCCTTCCTTGACTCTCCAGTTCATGAATCAGCTTATGGATGAGGATCAGGGAGTCCCAGTTGGTGTGATATTGCCACCGGTGCACTGTTGTGGTAGCAATTGGCACCTGTTCTTCGACTTTCAACAACCCCACAACAGAAGGGTCCTCCAAGAGACTGGACAAGGTAGACAGCTGTTTAATATCCTCCGTCCCTAAGGAAGCTATACCAAAAGCACACCAGTGTCCTTTTGGGCCCGTGAAATATTCTCTCCTGAGGTAGTTTATGCCACGGATGCACAGAGCCTCTAGGCCAATCAACAATGGGGTGCTTTTGCCACTTGTTCCCGGTTAGGAGGACTTCATCCTCCAATACAGTTAGCTGTTGAAATCCTCTTGTCACTCCAGAAATACAGATAGATTCTGCCCCTTTGTAATCTGATGATATTAGAGTACTCTGTGCACTAGAGCCTTGTACTGTTGTGGATATGACATACCAGGCCATCAAATCCACACAGTCCAGTAAACTCCATTGTCCATTTCCTTCTTGTGTCTGGAGGCAGAGCTCCTCTAATCCTGGTCAGAGTATTCATTGCTCACTTCTTGTAAAAATGACTTAGAAGTCCCTTCAAGACAATCAGAAGTAAGATCAGGCTTTCTTCTCTGTATGGGGAACTGCCTGCTGGAAACCGGAGTGGCATTTTTCCTAGAAGAGCCCCCTTTAAGTGTTTTTCCTTGCAACTCACGTACTCGTGCCTCTAGGGTTGACGTAGGTTTTCCATCCCACTTGCTCATGTCCTCTCTGTGGTCATGCAGGTAAAACCACAGGGTGCCTCATGGTGTGTACCATCTATACGCTCTTTCTTGAGCAGGGGACACTGACTAATAACACCTGATATACTGGTGTGTTCAGGTAGTGAGTAGGACATATTTTTTTTTGAGCTGCTGGACTTACCGGTACAGTTTTTCCACAACCAAGATGAGGGAGGAAGAGAGACTTTCTTTGTATTGCCAGAGTTGGCCAGCCACTTCATCCGCCGTTGGTGTCTCTTCACCTTTCTAGTCCATTATTGCCAATGAGTTGGCATACGATGATGCTTTGCTCCATACAGACTTCCACCACATGGGTCATGTATATTGGACTTCATCTGGATCTGCGGGTAACTCTGCATTGTCCGTGTCAAAATAAACCATCTCCTGCATGGCTAATTCCCTCAGGTACTGTATACCTCTCTACATGGTGGTCCGCTTGCTGGGATAACATACAGCATCTTCACTGAATTCTATAGTGGGCTTCTTTCCTTCATGCCTAACAGAAGTTGCCTCCATAGGCTGAGTGCTTGTGTCTTTTTTCCAATCGCATTGTCAATACCCTCTTCCCTGGCCGAGGATGCCAGCTGCTTGGCTTCCCCACCCTCTAATTCCAAGCTACTGGCCCTGGTATCCCAGCATCAAAGCAGCCAGGTAATGATATGCTTGCCTGGATGGCAGCTGAAATCTTTCTGCACCTCTCGCAGCTCACTCAGGGATAGGGATTAGGTGATTATCTCTGCTTCTGCCTCTTCCTCCTGCTCTCAGGATAGCCCTGGTTCATCATCATCCTTTGCTAGGTGAACGGATACTGGCATAGGCTGGTTTTCTGCTTTAGCCACCGTGCCTGTTGCTGAGCTTGGAGTAGTTGCAGTGCCTGTCGGTTTGTTTTCCCTCTGTTTCCCTTGAGAGTACTGAGTAGTGTTGAACAGGGCAGCTCAGTAGGCATGGGTGAGGCCCCAGCATGTTGCAGTGATTTGTGTCTCTCTGGAATTGCAGGGGTGACAACATACTTTTTCTAAATATTTTACTAGCTTGTAAGGATTCTTCACTTGTTCAGGAGTGAGGTTCAAAAACACCGGAGGTGCCCAGTGTCCTACATACTTGCCCATACTATCCCACACACCCTGCTACTTGTAACTATCCAGCCTCGGGGCAGATGTCTGGGTGATATTTTTAACTAGTTGTTTAACCCTAAACAAGACCTAAAACACATTCAGGATACATAGCAATAGGAGTGTGCTAGCTTGAACTTCTCAGAAATTCTCAAAAGCTGTTTTATCTAGCCCGAAGGAGAAAGGGGAGGTGAAAGAGCGAGGGAAAGTACACCCCTCCACCTTTATCCCCGTAAATTGGGTGAGATTATTAGTAAATTCTGACAGATAGCGCTCAAGGTACGGGCATGACAGCAATGCCGCGTGAAAATACCAGCCTAACTTCATGGCCAGTGATGTTATCATATCATAAATCGTTATTATACACTTGTCCTGGGTTCGGCCAGGACAGGGTTAATTTTCACCAGAAACCAGGAAGGGGCACAGCGGGGTGGGCTGACCCAACTCCAACCTGGCCAAACAGAGCCGGGTATTCCATACCATGTGCCGTCATGGTGGGTTCCAGTGGGGGGGGCGGCACGGCGGGAACTCACTCGCGGCTCGGGAACGCGGGCGTCGGTCTGGTCCGGGAGAGCGGCTCTCTGGGACGTGCGGTTCGTTGTTGTGTTTTCTCCTTATCTGTATTGTTGTTGTTACTGTTCCCTCTGTTTGTTGTTCTGTTAAACTGCCCTTATCCCGACCCACCAGTTTTCTGCCTGTTTCTTTCCATTCTCCTCCGCACCCTGGTGGGGGGAGGGGCGGCCGCGTGGCGCTTTTGTTACCAGCGGCAGCCGAAAACCAGAACAACACTACAGCAAAATGATAATCCTGGTCATTTTCCCAGAGGTGATAAACATCACCATAGGGAAGACATACAGCAAATAAGAAAATACATAACACAACTATGTGATCAAAGAAAACAACATTGTGACCAGCAACTATTTATACAAATATAATAAATGCGTATAACAAATTAGAACAAAGTTGTTTTAACATACTGTAGTCAGACCTGCTGTTAACACACCCCTTTGTGCCCCACATTGTGCACCAGAAAGGACTGTTGTTGTTTAGCCCTGTCCGGAAACAAAGAACCATGTGGTCGCTATCTCACTCCTCCGGTCATATGGGGAGGAGAATCAGAAGCAAAAGGCAAAACTCGTGGGTTGGGATAAAAGCAGTATAACAGAACAGCAAAGGGAGAAGAAAATAACAGCAAGAATACTGATAAAAAGAATATACAGAGTGCAGTTTTCTCACCACCCAATGTTCAGCTTGCTCTGAAGTAGCAAATTATCTTCCTCTGGCCAGCTTCCTCACTTAAATACCGAGCATGATGTCCGATGGTATTGAATATCTTATTTGATTGGCTGGTTTGGATCAGCCCAAGCAGCTTCTTGTGAAAATCAACACTATCCCAGCTGAACCCAGGACACATGCAATTACTGGTAGTATGTTTAGCAATGATGTTAGAAGGACTGGAGACAAGGGATTTAAGAAAAGGGGAAGTTCTTTAACAACAAACTGACTTGAGAAAATGTTTGTGAGACACAGAAGAAACAAAGAATTGGGAAACGTGAGAAAATATTTACTTTAAACCAGTGGCCTTCAGGAATATGGTTTAGTTTTTTGAACTGGACCAAATTACCCAAAGAATATATTCAATAACATGTCGTGACGAAGAGCAAAACAAAATGTTTACAAGAAGTGAGCTTCTTGAAGAATACGTTGGCTTAAATTGAAGAAACAAGAAAGATGGTGGGAAAAACAGAAAACACACATAAGAGGACAAGTTGTTGTCCCTAGCTTTCACAGAAGTCAGACTCCCCATTAATCAAAGACATGAAAGTTTAACCTTCCTGCTTGATTCCTTGGTAAGCTTTGATGCACCATCGATTATGATAACTTTCATGCTTTATTTCAGACTTTCAAGGAGTTTTAACCTTTCCTCCAGGATAAGATCCAGACTCCAGTAAGCTATGCTATCGTACCCATTATTTCTAAAAGTAATTAATCGTCATTGCATCAAAGACCGAATTTATCCCTCTAGGTTTCTCTGTGGTGTCCCTGTGACCCACTGTGCAAGAGGCATTCTCAGTTAGAGATCTGGCTTCCAGTGGAGTCCAGGCAAATTTAGTAAGCCATTATAATTAGGAAAGGCTGTTTCTCTTCCTTTCTATTCTAAGTTAACCATCCAGCATTGCTGACAATGATAAGGGAAAAAAAACTCCACCATTTTTTTCTCAACCTCATTGCATTATCCCTTCAAGCAGAATTTTAACCTACAACAGGATAAACAACATTATAGCCATGCTGGGATTTTGCTGTAGCTATTGATTTTTCTGTTTAAAGCCCTTGGTGGTAAATGGTGACAAGATAAAATGCCAAAATAGTTGCAGAAGAGTAAGGTTTTCTCCTTGGTGGAATTAATATATTATAGTGATTGACCAAATTTCTTTATGATGTTCCATGGGACATCAGAAACTGAGAGAATAGGGTGAAATCTGTTTTATTCCAAAGGCAAACACAGTGCTAAATTAGAGATTAGTCCTCAAATAGTATTTAAATAGGCTTAAAATCATCCCCCTGTAAAGGTCTAAGTTAATATGGAAAGTGCTGGCTACCTGTTTCCTGCCATCTGTAAGTGAGAATTGTTTCATTAGGTTTCTGAGCATATGTTGCTATTGGCTAAAGCACATGGACATTTTTAGCAATTCATTTTCTGTATCTCATACCTGTGTACTATGTTTGCCAAGATTGCCATCCCTGGAATAACAGAAAATAGTACAAAGGACTATTTACAATGACTACACAAATTTCTTTAGGTTTTTGTACTTGTTTCAGTAGAACTATCTGAAGTGTTCCTTACATGAAGAAATGGCAACCAGACACCCCAGCTGTTATCATATCCCCATTACAGGTACAATTAAGATGAACGCTGTCCTTGTCACAACAAGACAATTTTCTTTCTTACTGACAGGTATCTTGCCTGCCTGGACTCTACTTCATCATTCTGTGGATGGTTTGTAAAAATCAAGTTGTCTCTGCTGTTTTCTGTCTTGCAGCTCTTTCTTGGTAATGGGAATAATAGTATCTTACTCTTTCTCCTCAGAGTCATCCTAATTTTTAATGAACTCTAATGGGTTGCTTTGAACTCCATCATTACTGCAGATCTATAAATAATAAAAAAAATTTCCAGGACACTGATATTCAAGGATGGTGAACTATGAGTAAACTAGGTAACCCAAAAGTGGGTCTTCTGTGACAGTCTTTCAACAGTGTGCTTTTCATTTTCCCTTTGTTACCATCTGCAGTGCAATAGATTAGAAGATCATAATGTGATACAAATATATCTTACTCTGTCACCAAATGTATTTTCAGAAGGGTTTATTTGTGTGTCCTTGTGAAACAGAAATCATAGAGCTGTTGCAATTCAGTGAACTCTTTCCCTGCATTATAACTCATCTACTGTCTGGATCCTCTCTGCTATTGCCAGATAAATGTGTGTTTGTAATTTTTGAAATGTTCATGGGGAAGGGCATGAATTATATTTGTTTCTACTCATAAGTGAAAAAAACTCCAACACTCATTGACCACAGGAAAAATTGAGTGACTTGCTTTCTCATGTGAGACTGCAGATGTGCGTCTATTTCTGTCAAGCACTAGAGGAAGAGAAAGTAGTGTTGAGGAAATGACACTAACAGCTTGCATTGGAGGTGAGATGGAGGAAAAAAGATACTCAGTGTTAGCCAGGTAGAATATCTGGGCCAGGAGTATCAAACAGGATGGACAGAGGGATATACAGCTCACATGGCTCGGAAAGGGGTCATGCTACAGGTTGTTCTAGAGACAATCGCAATTGCATTAGCAGTGCTGAGCTTGACATTAAATGTCATGTTCAATTGCATCTTATTTAAGGTGATGCCTGTGACTGTGAGAGATGAAAAGGCAGATGAATGTTTTATCTAATAATAACTGGGAGATCAGTGGGAGTTTGGCCAAACACTGCTGAAAGGAATACAGAAAAACCTATCTACAACTTTGTGTATTTAAGCTGTGCTTTTCTACATGAATCTTTAACTTAGTTTCTTTCTCTTTGCCTATATCTTATTATAACAGAAATATTTAAGTTTACAACTGAACAAAACACTTTTGAAAATAGCCTGTAAGGAAATGTACTTGGTGGGGGAAGGAGTGGATTGAATGGCATAATCATTCATTTCTGTTTCTGATGTTTGTATGGAAGGAACTTCTGATTTATTGTTTTCAGTCAAAAGATTCTTTCTGTATCTCTTTCAATAAAATTGGTGTGGTCTGCATAACTGGACACTGCAAAACCACTGCACTAACATGTAATTTGATAGCTAGTATATTTGTTCATTGGCTTATGGCTTTTAGCCACTCCAGATTGCTAAAAAAAAGTATTTTTTTCTTGAATAGGTCCAAGACAGAAATAAGTATAGTGCTCTATATTTCCAATTAACATTGGATTCCTTAAGAATTAATTGTGTGTTAGATAGCTACATGTACAGCAGATGCCTCCAGCATGTCCAGAAGTCTATTAGAAGTTTCTCCTACAAAATTTGACATAGGGAAATCTTGGCCAAACACAAAAAAAAATCTTTGAAATGTACTTGGAGAAATTTTGCAATAGAAATAGAAAAATATTTCTGTAAACAAGGCATGTACACTAACCCTAAAGGAAGGTCTGCAATATGGTTTCAGATTTTATGTTACTGATCACTCTGCCAGGGCTCAGCTACGTTCATGACAAGCTGAAGTAAAGTAACTCATCATTTCTTTCCAGTTCCCACTGAAATAGTGAATAAGTGGCAGTGTAAGGTGTGAACAGATTCTAAAACTTCTTCAAAGATCAGCCTTGAGCGGTCATTTTCAAGTTTGTGGTGCTGGTGGTCAGGTAGAGCTGTTGCATGTTATGTCATCCCACCTGAGACCATGTTATTGGCTTGTGTGATAATGATCATAATTACTGGCAGGCACCTTCATGAGTGCCTGAGTATGATTTGGTATTAGGCAATCATCCATCATCTGCATGGATTTAGGAGCACCGTTATCACTACTTCTGCTAAAGTGTTGACTGAGAGTCAAATTCAGAAAAAGGCTTCATTATACTTGGTACTGGATAGGCAGAGAATAAAGATGTTCTCTCCCCAAAATAACTTCCAGTCAGAGGTTTAGATAAAACATGAGAAGAGACTAAACAGGCAAACAAGAAAGAGGCAAAGGGTTGAGGTTATGGTAGTAACATGTGGGCAATCCGTAATTACTGACAGCAGTGGTCTCAATGGCAACAGGTGCCAGATGTTTGTGGTCTGTCAGGACTATGAATAAAGCAGAATATAAATGGTTTTTTTTTAAATGGAGAAGATGACACTATATATGTGTGCATGTATGTATGAACATAAAATCCTCTGAAAGTTATTTATGGGAAACATGAATGTACAAAGCATCATTGTGGGAGAGAAATCAGAGGAGTATAACAAGAAAACTTCAGATGCTGAAAAATTTTTAGGTGTTCTAATGTGGGAAAGAGAAACTTGTTTCAAGCTGTGTAAATGATGGGAATAGAGGTAAAACGGAAAGGTGAGCATGACAAAAAGCTGTGAAAGTGAGATTTAAAAGAATGTCCATATTTAACTGCCAGAAGGTCAAGGGATCAGTATGGAAGAATTCAGTGATCAAGAGACAAAATGAAAAAGGTTGGATAAGAGCTTTACCGCTCTATACAGGTACAAATGACCACATCTTCAGTAAACTGCAAAGGAAAAAGTGGACTGATTCCTGTTAGAGTGCTTTGGTAGGTCGGCTCATTTTTGTCCAGTAGAATTTGTATCTAAATACTCTCTCACTGCAGTTGAACTCTACAGTGGAACGGAATTGGTTTCAATGAAACTTCCGTTAAGAAAGCATAAATATGTAGTACAAAATTAAGGATTTCAGGTAGGGATGAGATGAACATGCTGTCCTGCCTGATTTGATGTGATCTGGGATGGAAATTTATGGCCCAATTCAGGTGCATCAAGACTTGATCATAGTTTTCTGATATGTCATGCTTGTGTTCTCATCTGGAGGCCCCAGAATCGTGATAACCTACCTTCTTCATTTCTGTGGTAACATTTTAAAGCTCTTGCATTCCTCAGAAATGCATTAGAACATCCTACAGTTTGCTGCTATAAAGGCTGAGTTAGAGAGAACGTCCAAATTATGAGTTTAGATGATGGATAATTTCCTATATCCTTTATTCACATCTGATCACTCCCAAAATTCTCCGTGTGAGCTTCATGATCTATATTGGAGGTAGACAATGAAATAACTCGCTTTTAGGGAATCAAACCAAGAAAATTCTTCGGTTCCAGTTCAAGTTTAGCTTTGATTGAAACCTTTGTGGTTCAGTTTTAGTCCTGGCTAATAATAGTTCATTAGTATGTATTTTATTAAACTAGATTTGAACTGGATCACTGTAGAAAATGCATCATCAACTAAGAGTTGCATAATGAACATGGAATTAAAGAAATTACTTCATCTAGGGAAAGATTATAGCTCCCTACTTAAACTGCTAGGACCTGGTTACCGTTTGCCTTTCCAGTAATGCACTATCACTTCTCTCAAGTTTCTCTGACTTTCTAAGGAGTGGACAGAAGACAGTGTGCCATGTTGCACTAGAGGTAAGAGTGATTCCCCACTGGTAACTGGAAAGTGAGGGACAGTGCATGGAAAAACTAACACTGACTAAGACCCTGTCTTCCTCTTCTTCTGATAAGTCCTGTACAGACACACATAAAACAGAAGTATGGAGATGCATACGTGCATAGTTGTGGTCACGACATGTCTGCAAGTGACATCCATCAGTGGAATTTCTGGAAGGTCTCTCAGAGATTAGTTCTTGCAAGCACTTATGGGATATTGTTAGTTACACAGCTCTTCACTCTGTGATATAGGAACAGAAAGTGTGGTTGTCACATCTACAACAGTTTAGCAGAGCTCGCTTTAACAATGAAGAGTCTTCAAAGTGAAGATGATCTTGAAATAATTTTGCAGAATAGCACAATATTGTACAGAATGGTGAGCTCGTGCTGTATGTGATGGTGTCTACTGGGGAGCAAAACTTTTTTTTGTGATGTTGTTCTGGTTTTGTACAAGTTTTCCCAGGAAACAGAGCTTTTTCTTCAAACCATTATTCTCGTCCAGATCTGAAAACAATTTTTTATCATCTAGATCTAATCAGGGTTTAACAAAGGCTTCAGAAGAATAGCTCACATTCAGTAATGATTTAAGCCAGGTGGGGGAGGCCTGAAATAGGTGCTATGATTCTTCAGTTTTTCAAAACCAATCAGTCAAAAATCTTTGTTTCCTTGCCATAATGTAGCTCTGGGATTTATTCTTTACCATTTTGTCACGAGAAGAACACTAGTCTCATGTAAAGGATGCGGTTCCTGGCCCTTTTTTAGAGGTTGGGTACAACTGTTGAAAGAAAAATAACAGTAAACTCAAATTACAATAAATAGAATATCTAGAATTTCACTTCTAAGGCCTGATTAAAGAAGATCCAGTTTTGTGACATAGCTTTGAGCAAAGAATGAATCTGATTAAATCGGATGCTTACAACCACACTTGTAATACCAAGTAGTGTGTTTGATGTCATTAAACAAACAGAATCCTGAGTCCTACCCAGAAAGCCGCAAGTTGTGAGGCCCAGGATATATTCCTACAGACTATAGTCTTGCACCAGCAAGTTCTTGGATTCTTATTGTAAATATTGAAAATTTCTGTCTCTGTTCTGAGCCTTCACTGCCAGGTACCCAATCTTAAGTAATGATGTTTCCAGTTTTAAATTGTTGTGGCCCCAAAAGTGGGATCATTTACCCGGTGTGTGATAAGCCAATATACACACAGAGCAGAGGTATTGTCTTTATTGCATTTTTGCACAGATATGGGTGCTAGGTGATAATTCCACAAAGCTAGCACACTGCCTAACAGAGTTGCAAGGGCTATATACTCTTACAAAAACAAATTACTCATTACATTCTGATTGGTTTATCGCGTTACATGCTTATCTCAAAGCTATACTCTTTCCTTACTTAACTATGCATGCTGTCACTCTGGGGGGGGGTGCAGTCTTTTTGGTTCTGAATTGAGTCGGTGGTCACAATCTACCCCTGCTACCTTTACATTTTTTTTCCTGGTTACCCTAGATCTTTGTTAACTTCATGCTGCTTCAGCGGTCGTCCAGGTTGTGGTGTCTTCTGAGCTAGATGTTCCCCTTTCATCACTCTGTTAGCTCCACTTCAAGGGCATAATTGTTAGAAAGGCATGCATGGTTTACACAAAGTAGTCCGGCCTAAAATTAAACAATGTCACTATAACCTAAGCATTACTATCCCCTAAATATTTCTGCCCAATATCATTATTAATTTTTAACTGTAAAAAAAGATTTGAGGACAAAAGAGATTTAAGGACCAGAATAATACAGCTGGTTAAAATGGAAAATGGCAAAATCAGCAACAAAACATGATGACTTTCTAGAATTATTAAAAAAAGTATTTTCTCTTCTAATCCTTAGCTGTGAAATGCCATCTCTCCTTGCTGGGACTTCCATGTGGAACATGTCTTTAGCTCAGCAGAAATTAACTTTAATGTTTAATAATTTTAACTGTCAGAGGCCAAATATTACTATATGCTTTTGTAAATTCTTCATGATAAAGTTATTAGTGACAACTAACTTTATCTTATGAAATTCTTAGTAGAGAGGGAAAATTTGTAATGAGGAACTTGTGTACAAACCAAAAATCCATTCCCAGATATGACTTGTCCTGTATTTTAAAGTCATGTAGTCAAGAAAGAAAAAACTATAACATGCAAAAATTTTTGTGGGGTTTTCAGACAAATTGTATTCTATATTATATTAAATATTAATGTCCTTTTATTTACGCTAATCACATCCTAGTGCTATTCCACCAATAGCAGATGAACTAGCGGTGAATTTAATTAAGATTTATATGTACTCATAGGAGATTTTGTCTGGTATTGAATTTGTATTGAATATCAGAAAGCTTTGCTGAAATGGAGTTTGAGTGATTTTTTTGGCCTCACTGAGGTAAAGAAACAGTACTATTGATTTCATTGGGGAAAAATGTGAGCTAGATAAGCATGTTTTGTGTCACTAAATGCTGAGTACCTTTACCTGCAGAATTACTAAAATTTTTAGTCTAGAGATTTAGTTTTAAACTTGGGTAAATAAGTTATTGCTTTCTTTTGTTGGTGTAACGTCCTCACTTCATGAATATGCATTTTTGCTTAATACCTTTGTAATACACTGCTAATCACCCTTATGTCTGGGACAGTAGTTTTTCAGACTCTCAAGTTTTAATGCTTTTTTCTTTTATTCAGAAAATTTAAAAAAAGTTTTTAAAAAAAGCTGTTTTCATCTCTTCAGTATTAAGAGAAATTGAAAGTCAGGGGTGTCCTGGGTTTGGCCAGGACAGAGTTAATTTTCACTGGACTCCAGGAAGGGGCACAGCCGGGCAGGCTGACCCCACCTGGCCAAACAGAGCCGGGTATTCCATACCATGTGTCGTCATGCTGGGTTCTGGTGGGGGGGAGCTGAGCGGCGGGAACTCTCTCGCAGCTCTGGAGCGCGGGCACCGATCTGGTCCAGGAGAGCGGCTCTCTGAGTCATGCGGTTTGTGTTGTGTTTTCTCCTTATCTGTATTGTTGTTGTTCCTGTTCCTTTTGTTTGCTGTTCTGTTAAACTACCCTTATCCCAACCCACCAGTTTCTGCCTGTTTTCTTTCCATTCTCCTCCGCACGCCGGCGGGGGGAGGGGCGGCCACGTGGTGCTTTTGTTGCCGGCTGCAGCCAAACTATAACAAGGGGCATATCCTTGCTATCAATTTTAGGTTACTCAGGCATCTGTTTAATAGACTCTAATGCAACTCAAAGCTTCAAAATTTAAGTCCTGATGTAGAAAGTGGAATCAGTTAGGTGCATCCAGAACTTGATTTAGAGCATTTAAGTTATGTCAGAAGGCAAAATACCGTATCTAACTTGCAGAAGACCAAATAACTTTATGTAAAGATACTCACACTTTAAAGCTAGGTACTTTTTTTACTGAATTTCTTAAGCCAATCTTTAAATTAAAAATAACCAAACACATTGTATTATTAAGAAGTGATTCTGTTTGAGGCTAGCAGTTTCCACAGCAGTGTCAATTGCTTACATTTAATTAGCATTTTGTATTTTGAAAGCAGTACGTGTTCTTCTTATTTTCCATCGAAGGTAAGAGTTTCATAATATATGGTGCATTAGCAGATTTTTTAAAAAGCAAAACCCCTGCACTAATCAAAGTAAGTTATTAAGAATTTGAAAGAAAACCATCTAGTAAATATAACTACATTTTTATAATATAGAACTTGTTTATCTTGATTTGAAAGTGATGTTATTGAAAGGTGAAAGAATTTACGTAGACTCCAATATCTTCTGTGGAACATTTAATAACCGTCAGTGTTTTATTGAAATGTAGAGGCCTGAAGGACCTTAAACAAAATTTTTTTCCACATGAAAATCTTTTGCACTTCTGACTGTGTTTAAACTGGAGACAGGTAAAAAATAAAAGTTTTTGTTTCTAGTATTCTTAATTCATTACATCATTTTTGTATTCTATATTAATGGCTTCAGAATCCGTAGAAAAGAGAACAAGTGGACAAGTGAAAGCATGATAAAAATTATAAACCCCTGCATTTTTTAAGATTCTGCATTGAAAAAAATATATATTCTAGCCAACAGTGGTTTTTTGACACTTCATATTTCCCAGGAGATGAAAGAAAACAAAACCCTCTTGTGATCTTTTAAATAAAACTGAATATCACAAGAATAGAAGCAAACAAACAAGAGAAATCACTTCCAACAAAACATTTCAAAATTGCATAATTAATGGTATGCTAATCAAGGATTGTGAAAATAGTTTGCAGTGAGCTAATGTAACAGGAATAAAGCCATAATTACATGAATAAGAAATACATTAATAAAATCTGGGGTTTTCTTCTAAGTAGTGTTTTATTTTGATTGTGTTTCTCCATTTCATTTCATCTCAACTTGGAAATTATAATTGGTGGATCTATATTAGGGGAACATCAGCGTTAATGTAAACACAACTGGGCCCTCTGACATGAAGTATTGAATTAGTACTGAGAATGAAAATATTACTATTATTGCTGATTTGAATCAAAGCTAAAATAATCTAAAACACTTTGGCAATTTTGACAGAAAGTAGCTGCAACAAACTTCCAATTTCTGAATCCATTGCAACACTTAAAATCAAATATGTGTATGTGGCATGCTGTGGGCAGATAAAAATAAGCTTAATGCTTTTGTATTAATTGGAAACCATGTGACCTTAGTGTGATGTTGAGCCTAAACTGACACAAAGTATGTTGACTCTCAGGAGGGCTTACTGTCTAAGAATCAGTGTCACATTAATTGCATTTTCGTAGCACCTGAGTGGGAAGAATGATACCGTTTTTTGTAACCATTGGTGTTTCTAGAAAGGGTTTTGTAATGCTGCTGACGTTCATGTGTGAAAAACAATGCCTAGAGATGGGGCTGTAAGTGGGAGGAAGGGGGTTGAGGTGAAAGACAGAAGTGTGAACACAGTGTTATGCTCTTGAGCCTGATGTCTCATAGATGATATTGCCTCTGTATGAACAAGGCAAGATACTCCAGGTCAGACAGCAGCACCTGATCAAACCTACTCCAGAGTTCCGTCAGGAACACAGAAGGAACGTCTTGCCATTTAGTGAGTTCACATGATCAGAACAGCAATTTTTTTGGGTTTTTTGGGGTTTTTTTTGTTCGGTTGTTTCGTTGGTTTTTTTTTAAGATGAAGGAATTATGATCCATTGCTGCCCACTGATCCAATTCACATTCTGGATAGATAGGAAAAAACCCACCTCTTTAGCCCACAGCTTTGTCTGTGAATCATTCATATCTGATGGTATAACCTTTGTCTTTAGTTGCAGTTCTTCCGAAAATGGTGATTGTAAGACTTGGCAATGTTTTTTAACTGTAACGCCTTGGAAAAAGAAAATCCTCTTGACTCTTTTAGCATGTTTTATGTAGTCTGAGATGCTTACCCACCACTATGTCAGCCTCCACCTGAGTCACTAAACAGCATGATCTAAGATTCCATGACTTCTTTGCAAGCCTCCAGTCACTTACATTTACATCATGTTTTACAGTGAGACCAAGAATCCCCAGATGTCTTGATTTAGATTTTAAGTTCTCTATGCTGAACTGTCATCATTCCAATAAATAACAAGGCTTAACACCTCTGGAAATCAGACTACGTACATGTAGGTATCAGAATGTTTAATTGAAGTCTGAATTCCAGCTAAAGGTGGGACAATTATTTTTATCTGCATTGGTAAACAACACTGGGAGGTACCTGCAGATGTGGTGATTCTCAATGACTTCTTTAAATGTGATGTTTTATTAAAATATAAACTACAGTTGAAGTAGAACTGTAGTGCAAAAACACTGGGTGAGATACGGTCAAGATATTTTGTCTAAGATGCCATGATACATAATGATAACAGTAACATCTCTTCCTAAAGTCTTTGCTCGTGTGGTCATCACTTTCACATCTGCATGTTTAATCTTTGGCAATAGATCTTGTCAGTGAAGGCCTCACAAGATCTCAATTAAAACTTAAAATTAAATTTATTTTTCCCCTTATTGATGTCTAAATTGATTGATGAACTAATTGTGTGGACTGAAGGGGATTCTTAATTCATGGTCTAGAGGGTTTTTTCTTTGTTTCTTTGCTCTCATTTCAACAGAACCTTGTTCTGCAAATTTTATGTGTTTGGAAGGAGGTCATTTAGAAGAAAACAGACTGGCTAAGAAACATGCAAGTGAAATAGTCTCACAGTTTTAAGCAAAGCTGTGTAAAAATGTTGAAGATAGATGAGGTTGGGACAGAAGTTGAGGGTTGTTTAGTGGAAAGTTACTACAAAGCTTATAGAAAAAAAGGCAGAAGAATCCTATCTCCAGCTGAAATGGCAGGAATTATTTAGGGTAGGCTGAATATTTTACCAATGTGCAAATTCATCAAAGATATGAAAAGTTAATTGGAAGTCTATCTGAATCTTTGAAAGGTTTGAAGAAATGTCTGTCTTTGGTAATATTTTGTCAACCTTTCTGCAGCGCTGATGTCATTCACACAATATGTTTGCTCCCAGCACACACAAGAAACAGTTCCATGACTAAGAACCACTGTGCCAATTCTACTCGGTTCAGTGTGTTCTGGAGGGGGAGAAAAAAAGGCAGCTTACAGTACCTCAGCAGCATGACTGAAGCACACGTTATACAATACATTTTGTGAACATGAATAATGTTGTATATGGGAATAGCACTACTAAAATCAACATGGCTGCATGATCTGAACTCCAGACAGTTCCTAGCACCAAAATTTGTCCTTTCTGGCAGTCTGCACTCAAGACTGAAATTAAATTACTGCAAACTTGATCATTCTTTGTATTTGGGGACATAGGTCTTCCTTTAGAGAGCAGTATAAGAAAGGCCTTTGATGAGAAGAGCCAGTCATTTTTTCACCCTGAACTCAGTGCTGCAAATGCAGAGGGCTTTGCCAGAGGATGCACAGTGTTGAGTTTGTGAACTCTGAGATGAGCATTGGGAATACCCATTGTTTTTTCTTTTAAATATGAGCACGTATATGCCAAATCAGCCTCATGGATTTTGCTTGAGCGAGCAATGTAGGCAGGTGGCTGCTTTGCCCTTTGGCTGCACTCTGGGCCTTCCTACACGATGCATTCATGCATTCTGTGATGTCTCTGCTATTTAAAGTGAAGTACAGGTTTAAATATGATGTTGGATCAGAGCTTCAGTTTGGTGTGTGGTGGTTTAGCCCCAGCTGGAGATAAAGAACAAACGGTCGGCTCCTGGTCCCACCTCGGTGGGATGGGGAGCAGAATCAGAAGGAAAAGGCAAAACTCATGGGCTGGGACAAAAACAGTTTAACAGAATAGCAACGGGAAAAGAAAATAACTGAATAGTGATAAAAAGAATATACAGAGTGCAATTTTCCCAATGCTCAGCTCACTCCCAAGTAGCAAATCACCATCTTCCAGCCAGTTGTCCTGCTTAAATACTTACCATGATGTCACATGGTATCGAATGTTCCATGTGGTTGGCTGGATTGGGTCAGCCCGCCTGGCTTCTGGTGAAAATTAACCTGATCCCAGCCAGACCCAGGACAGGTGGCAGCACTCTGGGAAGCACAGCGATCTGAAATGTTCTGCTATAGAGCATGCGGAGAGGAAAAGAGGTGTGGTGGGCACAATAACAAGGATATTACTCCTTGATTCTGTTTAGCAGGTGAAACCTCACTTCTGCCAAGTGACTTGCAGCAATAGACCTGTGTGCCCTGCTGGGATGCATGCGTGAGCAAAACTGTCCAAATCATGATTAGACCATGTTCAGACATGTGTTATAACATTGCAAAAATGTTACTCTTAGAGTTCAGTGATTTCCATTGCCTTTTGTAATTTGCATCTTATATTTGTTTTGTACCTTGTATGATTGTCTCCTGTTCCTTTCTCATTCATGTTCCCGATTCCACTTAAAGTGTGTGTATGAGACAGGGAGAGGAACAGGCTCTTAAAAGTACTTAGAGGGGGGGAAGGAGGGGTCAAGGAGGAGTAAAATCTAAGCAGGGTTTGTTGTTGGTTTGTGTTTTGTTTTTTTTCCACAAGCAGAACAAAGCTGCTAGGTAATCTCTCTATATTTGGCACCCAAGGTAATTCAGCTAGCTGTAATTAACTCACACTACTTGTTGCTTTTAGACACAAAGACATCATAATTCTGACGGAGAACCACGCCTTTGGTTGTGGTATTTGTTTGGCACAAGCTAAGCCTCGGTAGGGGAGTTCTAAAGATTGCTTTGTGCCTGGGATGAAATAAATGTTTATGTCAGGTGAAGCAAAAAGGCTTGTGTTTGTGTAATAGCCAGATGAAAACTTAAAGGAATGCAAAGGTGATTTAGAAGCAGCTGTACTATGTAGAAACACCTTCTGGGTAGCTTCCATGCTCTCGGACTCCAATGAGAAGTACGGCATGGGGAGAGTGTCTGAGAATGCACTGTTCCCCCAAATGCTTTGAAAGTGCACATCTCTTCTGGGCTGGCTGCTTCTCCATATATTTCTTTCTTGTCTATTAAAAGTCCTATAGCAATGTGATGTTGTTTCTTGCCTCTTGAAAGTCCTATATGCAATGTGATGTTGGAAGCCAGCTGCATCATATCTCACTGTCTGAATCTTCTGAGCTTCAGTTTTGTTGGCAATAGATTCAGAAAAAATATATTGTCTTTTTTAATTAGTGTCTTTTTTAATCTGTTTTTTAACTTTAAATGATAAAATGTGGCATCTAGTATTCCACTTGTGTTGGTTGGTGTTTTTAAAAAAAAAAAAAAAGAAAAGAAAAAGGGAAAGACATAGCTGATACTATGTAAGATTTTAGATACTTAAAATCACAGGTGAAAGCCTGTGATGCCGTGGGAGTAAGACTTAAAGATTGTAGGCAATGAAGGTACTAAGGCAAGTTTCAAGAACCTCCTTCTTCAGCTCTGGACTAGCTTTGTGATTTGCAAAATACCTGTATTTTTTGCGGTGCTGCATTTATATTTTGCTCAAGCTGCACTATCAGCTTGTGGGGAATTAAAAAAAAAAAAAATTGAAAAAATTGTAATTGTTCACTTTCATTCCTGTAGAGCCAGTAACTAAATTCCACTTAATGTGTGAATGTTAGAGGTCAGATGTGTGTGAAGAGATGTATCAATGAATATGTGATACAAATTTATCCATAGGCTGAAATCCCAGCCAAGTTGGAGACAGCTTTTAATCCTTCAGGTAAAACACATGAGATTTTGTGTTTTGTGTGTAAGCACTATGTCTATGCTTTGTGTACAGCAGATATTCCAGGGTAGGGTTGTTTTTCAAAGTGAAAGTCCTTGCTCAAGTACTTTTGAACAGTATTTTTCCCATTTACCTTGTGCTGTGTATCCATGTTACTTTGAAAGTTATACTTAGAGAAGGATATTGAGAACTAAAAGGCTATTCAGTACCAGAACTGGTAAATTCTGCAGCCACACACTGTAGGAGGTAACTAGATTAATATGAATTTAACTGCTTTTTTTGCCTGAGTGCACGGTGGTAGTATTAGTTGTTAGCCTGCATTTTGTAGCACATACCACTTACTATTTTCAGTTGCTTCAGTGTGTGACTTGCAAATGGAGGATCTTCATAAATAACAAATAATGTACATACTATGTGCACTATTCTGTAGCAAAAAAACTGTTTTTCTCTTTTGGCTGTCCAAAAGCATATTTGGTAGTGTCAGCTTTAGCATATGTGGCTGATAGATAATGGTGGTCCAAGTGCTGCAGGGTTAAAGGATTACTTGTTTTTCACAGAATATAATTAGCTATTACACAAAAGTGTTTAGCTTGGAAAGACAAGTTATTGACAGGAAAATGCGTGTATAAAGCAAGCAGTAATGTTTATCTGGCATATTTTGATTTTATAATTAAACCATCTGGTGTATCTAGTAAGAGTGTATAAATATCAGTGTATAGCTGTCCTAGAAATATATGTTTACAAAATACCTGTGGTACTTATTAATAGAAAGTTCTCAAGAAATTAAGATCTAGCAGGAAGAGTGTTGCAGAAATTATTTCCAAAGTAGATACAGCTCTTTGAAACTAATAGATAACAGTGTCTATGCAGTCAGGTATCTACAGGTAGTCTGACTATTTGTCACTTCGTCAAAAACCAGTCACAGGAATAACCCAAGGTAGGCAGTGAGTGATAACACCTCCTTTGTGAATGACCTGTAAGTGTTGCCTGTAACAGTTACATATACATGGCTAAAACACTAAACTTCTCCCCTTTATGTACTTGAGTGTGTGACAATTGTGTTGAATCAAAAAAAGAAATGTGTCAGTGTAGTATTGAGCTCTTACACAAGGATGAAACTAGCAAGCAGCAAATCACAAGTCACACAGAGAAGTCTAGGGTGCCAGTTACATGGTACGATGAGAACAGAACAGCAATCATTTGTACGCACTTGGTATTTTTAATGTTTCAAAATGATTACTAAAACCTTGTAATGTTCAGGCAAAGTATATATTTTTGCTCATTTAATTCTTGCCTACAAGAAAACTTTCTGATCTTGCAACCCCGAAGCTCTGGTATCTTTGGGAGCTGGACTCTGGATTTTTCACTCTGCAGTATGTTTTAGATCACACATAATACAACTTTGCTTCCCACTGAGTCTTGTGTTGTAATGCCTACGAAGCAAAACGAATGTGAATTGAGTATATAGTGCTTCCAAAATAAGATTCTTTACTACCTAGTGTTTGTAACTGGGCTTGTACATACATTTCATTTATTCTGACACTGGTGATTATAACAGGTTAAAAAAAAAAAAAGGCATAAAATTGCTATGATGGTGAAGAATCAGACCTTATTTATTCATTGATATAAATAGCTAGTTTGAAGATTAGTGTCAAAACTCAAAGGCTATCATGAGGTATAAACACAGCTCTTTGTATCTGTGATGTTTAATTAGGTGTGATAATTCTGCCTACATTCTGTATAATAACATACAGTCTTGGGGAATTTACAGGGGTGTTCTTAGATTACTGACATTCTACAAAAGCTCATTACTTCAATGCACTTTCTGAATAAGAGATTGGAACAAGGCTGACTGTGCTCCCACAACATATGTTGTACCTCATATTGAACTTAGATGCTGTTTTAATAAAAAATAATGAGCAGTTGAAGATAAATTACTTTCATTATAATCTAACATTTAAGAAACATAACATTTTACTTTTCGTCTTAGAAATGTGATACTACCAACCAGAAACAGTTATCTGGAATAACTGCCTATGGTCAATCAAAATGATTACATTAATGACTGCAAGTACTATATATATATATAAAGAAATAAAGTAAAATGTCCATAATACAGATCACACTGGGTATGCCTTCCCTATCACTAAGTACAGAAATTTAAAATGGTTAACATTTGCAGAATTTCTTAGAAATTGAAAGATGCAGTGCACAAAAAAATAAGAAAAATCAGTCTTGTCTTAAATAGGAGTTATTTTGTTCCATCATTGTCCTGTGAAATACGACAAACAGAACCCACCTTCAGAAATATTAAACGGCTACAAATTATTTAGTAGTTACAAGAGAGAGTATGTTGTTACTGTGAAGCTATTCATTCAATTAAGCTAGAGAATTAGGTCACAAAGCAGAAGTCATGTCTCCATCCTTTGGACACACTTTGCTCTTCCAAGCACTATCATTTATCTCAACTTTTGCAAGTTGTTTTTGTTTGGCCTGGATAAATGCCAGGTACTCACCAAAACCGCTCTATCACTCCCCCTCCTCAAATGGACAGGGGAGAGGAAATATGATGAAAGGCTCAAGGGTCGAGATAAGGACAGGGAGAGATCTCTCACCAATTATCGTCACAGACAAAACAGACTGAACTTGTGGGGAAAAGGAAGTTTAATTTATCACCAATCAAATCAGAGTAGGGTAATGAGAAATAAAACTAAATCTTAAAACACCTTCCCCCCACCCCTCCCTTCTTCCCATACTTAACTTCACTCCCGTTTCTCTCCCTTCTCCCCCCGAGCGGCGCAGGGGGACGGGGAATGGGGGTTACAGTCAGTTCATCACATGTTGTCTCTGCTGCTCCTTCCTCCTCAGGGAGAGGTCTCCTCACACTCTGCCCCTGCTCCAGCATGAGGTCCCTCTCATGGGAGACAGTTCTCCACAAACTTTCCCAACAGGAGTCCTTCCCACGGGCTGCAGCTCTTCATGAACTGCTCCAGCGTGGCTCCCTTCCATGGGGTTCAGTCCTTCAGGAACAGTCTGCTCCAGTGTGGGCCCGCCACGGGGTCACAAGCCCTGCCAGCAAACCTGCTCCAGCACAGGCTTCTCTTTTCATGGGTCTGCAGGTCCTGGCAGGAGCCTGCTCCAGTGCGGGCTCCCCGCAGGGTCACAGCCTCCTTCAGGAGTCCACCTGCTCCGTCAAGGGGTCCCTTCCACGGGTTGCAGGTGGAGATCTGCTCCACCATGGACCTCCATGGACTGCAGGGGAACAGCCTGCCTCACCATGGTCTTCATCATGGGCTGCAGGGGAAAACTCTCTGCTGTGACATCTTGAGCACCTCCTCCCCCTCCTTCTTCACTGACCTTGGTGTCTGCAGAGTTCTTTCTCTCGCGTAGTCTCACTCCTCCCTCTTGACTGCCGTTTCACAGCAGGTTTTTTTTCCCTTCTTACCTATGTTATTACAGATGCACTACCACCATTGCTGATTGGCTTGGCCTTAGCCAGCAGTGGGTCCATCTTAGAGCCAGCTGGCACTGGCTTTATCAGATATGGGGGAAGCTTCTCGCAGCTTCTCACAGAAGCCAACTCTATAGCCCCCCCACTACCAAAACCTTGCCACGCAAACCAACAACACAAGTTTAGGGTGTCTTTTCCTTGAAAACAAAGTGAAGATGATGGATCTAGCTGAACATTTATGCACCATCAAGCAACAGGACAGACAGAAATTATCATATATGCATTAAGCAAATTAAACATGACATCTTCAGGGCTGTGACTTGAAAGTGCTATAATGCAAATGAGATAGATAAAAGAAAGTTTGCAGGAGAAGAGCAACAAATGCTCTACGCAGAAATAACTAACCCTGTCATATGGTGTAGAAGGTAGGTAACTTCCAAAATTCCATTAGAAGCCTGTCTGCCTCTTCAGACACATAAATAGTTTTAAAATCGTGCTCCGCCTAACTGGAGAGTAAGCTAAGACTACTTCAAACTTTTGTTTAGAAAAACTCTCATTATGGTTTCAGATCTACAGTTTGTTTTCTGAACTGTTACACAATAAGTGCCTGTTGCCAGGAAGCGGGAAAATTGTTGGCTACAGCACTATTAGCAAAAATGTAAATGCAATAACAGTTTCAGAAACTCTGCAGGGATTTGTCTCTGGGATGTAGTAAAACAAAAGCAACCATAACCCTTGCCTAGGAGGAAAAATTAAAAAGCTTGGAGACAGGGCAAATAAACTTCTTCCCTTCTTTTAAAATAATCATATAGGTTTGTGTTAAAGAGTTTTGCCAGCTTCTCCAGTTGTATTGCCAGTCTAGTCTGCTCTGTAAGATTTGCTTGCTGTAATCAGTTTAAAATTTTACTTTGCTTAACAAACAAACAAACAAAAAGGAGCAACCAACTCCAAAAGGTAGGTTTCTCAATTTATGCTTGCAAAGACAAGTGACAGGTTGCCATCTGGTAGAGAAAAGAAATGCTGTATTTATTGGTTTCCTCCTGTGATGTCCCTACACTTCTCAGAGGAGACTAATGTGATTTGTTTGTTTACTTTTTAATGTATAGGGAAATATATACAAAATGGACAAGAACAAAATGGAAAGGAAGTTCCTTTTGCTAGAACTTCTTAGTTCTTTAGAACGTAGCTTCAAAGAGCATAAAAGTGCCCCAGAAACACCCGAGTTAATGTTGGCTTCATTCAGGAACCTAAGTATGTGTAGCTACATGGGCATTGTTCTGTGTCTAAATTGACATTCCTAGCAGAGACTTTAGTCACTTGATTGCCACAACAGTAGTGTCTACGTACTTTTGAGACCCAAGGCAAGGAGGGTCCTTAGGATTTACTAGTAAATCCTATTTTACCAGCTGTTTAAACATTATTCAAAAGTTTTTGCGCTTAGATTATGCCCTTAAAAGCACAACTCCCCACTGGAGCACTTGGGTCATAAAAACCAGCACCTGCAATTGTAAACAGTCAAATCATATAATCCCTTTCATAAATATTGTGCATGAGGGGAAGGGCAGATTTATGAAAAGTGGATGCAAGAGTGGAGTGATTAACTGTATCTGCAGCCAATTGTGCTATGGAGATGGCAAGAAATACGGGTATCAAAACGAAGATATTTTCCTTTCGTTGTCATATTAATGTGTCAGAATTTTCTAGCAAGGTCATTGCTGTCAAGGAGACAATTATTATAGTGTGTTTTGTAATGGGAACGTAGATATGCTTTGTGAGATACTTTTATGAGTTTCTGCTCCCTTTTATGAATTTTTGCCTTGGTATGCTATCAGCTGCTTGAAATATTTGCTCACTTAAGGCCCGACTACAAAGCAAACACTCCAGTCCTCTGTTGTATCTGGCAGCAATCTGACTAATTTAATTATGATGCACATAAGCAGAGATGTCATGCTATATGGAGTCACTTTTACACCAACAGCCTGTTAGACCATACTCCTGTGCCTGAGATTTAAGAAAAGTAGTTACTCTCTCCCTGAGTGGCTGTAAAAATAATTAACTTTAGATTCTGTAAAAAAGAAAGGATTTTTAAAAGCCACAGGAGGTTGTTAGGCAGTTATTTTAAAATTATTTTCCATTTCATTTTCAGGTGAAGGTTCTATTTGTAAAGTCACTTAATAAGGCATAATGCTTTCTTTTTGGCACATGGTGATAGAGCATGGGAAGTTGAACAAGACTGACAGGTCCTTGAGAACTGGTGGTGGGGATTTGTGTAAATGAAAATGATTATGCTGCAAGTTTGTGTCAGTGAAAACAAGATATATTTAATCAATTTCCAAGGGACATTACGAGTTCTTTAATCTGAAAAACATCTCATTTTTGGATGGAAGATTAGCTTGCAATAAAAACATATGTTAAATTGCAGGTTAAAGAATATGGTCAAATTGTTGTTTTCTTTTAAAGATAAATACAGAGTAGCCATTTCTGGCTAAGGGTTTCTAATATTCAGATCCTGGATATCACTTTGAACTTACTGAACACATCATAAATGAAATTTTGCATTCTCTATTGTGCATGCATTGGAAGACTTGGTTATTAGAAATTATAAGCATCTTTTAAGATTGATATGGATTTGATCTGCAGCTGTAAAATGTGGACATTGATGACCATAGAAGTTCACTGTTGTCTTTGGGTCTTTTTATATTTTTTTCATATATTGCAAACGAGTCGCACTTGCTTTGCCTGTGCCTCAGTAAAAAGAAGCTTTGTAACTAGTACGGTCAACCAAACCCAGATTAATAAAACTTCCTGAATATGTGAATCTATAGGATTGGAATGCACAGTGGATCAGCTATAGCTGCCTTCATTTCAAAGTGTGGTCATGGAAGAAGGCAATCCAGCCATTAGCTTTTGAAGTACAGATGGGTAGCTAAGATACTCAGATGAGGGATACCAGGGTCTGTTGTGCGTCTTGCATTTTAGATCTGTTTGCAAGTCTCCCAGGTTACATAGCAGCTGAAAGACTCGTGATACCTGTGACAGTTTAGGATGATGTCTGTCTGTGCTTGCTGTTCATTTCTCACATTCATTTTGATCATTCACCCTATGACTAATAAAAACCAGATTCAGTTAGTGATTCTTTGGAGACATTGAAATACGAAGCTATCATCTGCATCTGCTTGAAATTATTCCAGAGCACACCCTCAGGGGTTATATGGATTAAAGAAGACCTTGGAATATCTGGAAGCATAAGAACTCGACATGTTTATCTTTTTCTCTGCTTCTGAAGGAAAGACTTGTGGTGCAGAGTACTACAGAATAAAACATTCTGGAATTTCGCAAAGAGATGGGGGATAGCAGGCGATCGTGCATTTTTATTTAAATATATTGCTCACAGGCATTTTGATGATTATATAGAATCACAATCATCAGGATAGATATAGATCATGGCTTCTTGTGAAGCAGAACTTAAAGTGCTTCTAACCAAAATACATCTAACCTGTCCTGTCAGGAAGTTCATTAACTAATACAGTGTAATGTATCTGTAGTCATTACTTCATAACAGACTCATACGTAATGCATAAAATCTGCTACAGAGAACAACACATGTTCCTAATTGCTCATTTTCCTGCTTAAGTTCTACATGAAGTGTGAAAGACAGAATATGGGTATAAATGTCTGATCTACTACTGGAAAATTTTATAAAGACTTAATAAGTATCTTCCTCTTGAGAAATTTATAAAAATAGTTGCACATTATGAAAGGCAGTGTGGGGGAAGGGGATCGAGGAGTGGGAAAATGACATTAACTGAAGAGAGGGAATATCCCTTCTTTTTATTTTGTGCTTTTAGCCATCCATCAATATCAGTGCTGCCTTTACATAGTAACAGTGCTATTAATATTCATCGTCGCATTGTTTTAAATTTACAGATAAAATGAATTGGCCAGCAGAGACCAAGAACAGCCCCCAAATACAGTTGTGTACTTCTTATTTCAATTACAGATCTGCAGAAAGCACTGACATCGCATAGAGAATGGCTTTTGAAAGCAAGTTGTACATGCAGCTAATGGATATTTTTGATGAATTTTTAAACATGGCATTTACTGCCTGAGGAGTGAATGGTGGGAGAACAGTGGTTAGACAAGAGTTTACTCTCCCATTTACTGATGACATCAAACTAGGAGCAAACGATTTCCTATGAAACTTTTGAAGACCAAGACACTTATTACATGGGGATAATCAACGTATGGGTTCATGAGTGAGAAGCAGCTTTTGAACAATTTCAGCTACAGAGAAAAAAAACAACAAAACCTCTGGAGGATGCTGGTAGATAACGCTACCTTGTCACCTTGTTTTCCCAATACATGTTCAGCCCAATGACATCTTGTAACACAGCAGGAGGAACATTGCTATATTGTGCTGATCAACTGCTCCCAGTGCTTCCCAGCTACTTGGTAAAGCTTTGGAGTCATCATCAGATCTTGAACATTCTCTAAGAAGTGAGATCCTCATCAGATGATGGTTATGAACTTTGGCTTTTCTGAAGTCTAGCAAGTCCAAACCCAGAGCCTCCAGATTCTGTGGCTTTTTAAGAAGGTACTCCACTTTTCCCCTTCCCTTTCCATTCCTGCTCCTGAGAGTGGATTAAATTAATAATTGAATTAAATTGATTGTTTCTAGGTTTGGAGTTAGGTTTATGGGATGTTGTTTTTATGAACAAAGCTTCAGCTTTACCTGTCCTCCTGCTTGGGGGATGCAGTATGTCAACATCTCATTCTGGTAGAGTAGTATAGGAAAATGCCTCTGATACAGCTAGCCTGTGAGTGCAAAATTGAACTGCCTGTTTGGCATCAAATCCCCAACTGGATATCCTTATTCCATACCTGGAGACGTTTTGTCAATTAGAATTGGATTAATCCACTGCAATGGTTTTGGGATGTCAAGAAGGAGCTGTTCAACAAGTATGGCACTTTCAGTCCTTTTTGATTGGGTGATTCACTCACATTTCCACTAAAAATCTATACTTCAAAATCTGAAAATGCAGACTTCCCATAATATCTTTCCATTGTAATCAGGTGACATGTAAGACAAAACTACTGCTGAATTTATTGGTTCTCTGTTGTCCTTTAATCAGATGTTTTCACACTGCCAAAGAAACAGAAACTGGATTATCTGACCAGGAAAATACATATCTGTAGATAAAAAGGTGGTCAGAAAATTTGAGTTTAGCTAATAATGATGTAAGTTGACTGTACAGCCAGATTCCTAAGAACTATGTTTTGTCTTATCACAAGACTGAATCCATTTCATTTTATACACTCTGTTATACACTGAGGGTTAAAGAGTAAATTAAGAGTTAGGATTTCCATGCCTTTCTCCTCTTCTGCCTCATAGAAGGTGGAGAAAGGTAGCAACAAATGTTTAGGTTCATTTTCTGGAAAACTTATGAACTTGTTCTTTGGGATATCCTGTGGCTTTAATCAGAGGATCGTTTGATGCCTACATTGATCATTAGATCAGACACAGCTTGCATGTATGCATGCATGCTGCTTTCTATAATGGCATGAAGGTGGTAACAGTTGGGTAGCATATGCTACTAGTCTGCTACATGGTTACAGTGTATTTGCCTATTAAAGCCATGTGTAGATAAAGCTTCATGGTGATTGATGGGCTGGACGTTTTCTTACAATATATGGCTATGGATTTCCAGGTATTTTGATGATTTTTTTTTTTTTTTTTTGTGGACAGTTGAGAAAATTAATCTAATTCTGATTCAATTCATCTTGTTACCATAGGAGAAGCTGTGAAAGATTCATAACCTTTGGTAGAGTTAAACCGTATTTATAACTAAGATACCATATGACTGAGAAAATAGCTATCTGGTGTTTTTCTGAAATTGCTTTTAAAAATAATAGGAAATATATGAATGCTGAATGAGATTTAAAGCCAAGGCTTTGTAAGGAGTAGGAGTCACTTGTGTTCATTAATGTTTCCACACAATTTTTGTAGTGTTTTGGTTGTTATAAGTTATGGTATGATTTCTGTGCAAAGTCCAATTTGGCTAATAACTGTATTCTTATTTCCTAAGTACTTCTCCCTATATTTTTCTGAATGAGAGAGATTGTTATTCATTTATGACTTGTAATTGTTCTGCAATATTGCTGAGTCTTTTACTAAACTTTTGCCTTTATTTCAAGATCAATACAACGATTTTTATGTTTTGCTCTGCACTTTGTGAAGTCCTTTGCAAGTTGAAATGAAAACATTTATAAAAAAGATCGCAGTGATTGAAAGAAATATAATATAATTTAATAGCATTTTATATGTACTTAGATTCAGTTAACTTTCATTTTGTCATGAACAATTGTTGAATGATAGCACTGTCTAATTTTGAAGCATTCAGTTTTCTAGCTGACTCTGAGTGCAGACTTAAATTGTGGAGGTCCCAGAAAAGGGAGGACACTATATGCACCATGACAGGTTCTGTCTGTGACAGTGCAATTAGATTTTCAGCTCTTATTCTTCACCAGCCTGCAGAACTGTATAAATCATGGGGGGGCAGTGCACAATAAGCAGAAAAAATGTAGAACAGAAGGAGCACAAGGATCAAGTATGCAGTCAGCTGTGACAACAACCATTTAGTTAAATTGTAAAATGTTACCTGCATGAGTAGAAATTCATGTGTTGGCTATAACTAAATTTGTCCCTACTGCCTGGAGTTTATGCTGATTAGAAACTCTTAATGATCATTTCTTTTAAATGAATAATCATTTGGAAAACTGGTGTTTCAGTCTCTGGTAGGGACAAAACTAGCCCGCCCAGCTATGCTTAGTGCTTTTAATAGAATATGGATCATTTTTATGGAAGCTCACAGTTTCAAACTGATATCCATAAGGTATAGCTAGGAGCCAGATTCCTTTACTTTAGCTCTTTTAATTGCCTGTGTGATCTGTCTGCATTCTCTCATACTGGTTGTGGGGAATATGTTAGCGTAGCCCTTTATTTTGCTTCTAAAATCTGAATTTGTTTCAAAATACTGCAGAGATCTATGGCTTGGTACTTGAGCCCATGCTGGTGTGGGGGGGGAAGAAGAAAAGGCTGGTAGAAAATCTTAGCCATGACAAATAAGCAACTACACTAATCAACTTCTCTCATCATGACCACAAACAGGGCTTCCTTTGCCTTTTTATGAGAAAAACAGAATCAGACTCTGATAACGCTGCACTGAGCTCTCGGGCTCATCTCACTGTAAATTTTTGAATTTACAAATTCAAAAATTTGCCACAGTGATGCTAAAATTCAGTGACCCTTGCTCAAGCAATGTCAACATGAACTAAAAACCCAGTGTGAGCCTATCATAAAAAGAATGGACTCTGCTGCTAACTTCGAAGTTTAAGGGGTTCAAAGTGATTATTTTCAGCATGTAGGGTATTCTTTTGCAAAACAGAAAATATGCAATTACTGCACAATGATAGAAGGATGGATGTTCATTGAAAAGAATATAAAACAATGAAATCATCAACAGTTTGTCTCAATTCTGCTTACTCTGTTCTCTACGCAGCCATCCCCCTGCATACACATACACTTACTTGCTCCTTTGCTTTGCCCACTTATACTGTTAGTAACTGTGTAGTGGAGAGCATGATGTTCATCGCTATGAATGCCCCTTGCTACCTCACCATGCAGCTGTATGTTTTAGAGTAGAGGTTTGGAGACGTAGGCTCTCCTGCTCAGACAGAGTGGGATTTACTCCCAGTCCAGGAGGAGAGGGAAGATAGTTTTTTGTACTCCAGATCACAGTCTCTTTCCTGGTGGGACAGTGTACTAAACTCAAGGCTTGAGGGACAGCCATAGCTAAGCCTTCATTTTAGAGAATTATACTTGGCATTTAGACAGATACTACTGTGTATGAATCTCAAGGTCATTCAGACTTAACAAAGTACATCTCATAGTAGCCCTAAAAGCAATTATTATACCTACTGTGTTGATAAAATGAGGTACAAAAATGGAAAGTAATTCTTTAACAAAGCATTAGTACATAATCAGTGCACCAACTAACAAATCAATCAGGATTTAAGTGGGTAGTAGTTCTGTGCCCACTCTCAAATAGGGGTGAATTTCTCCCCGGCGAGACCAAAGTTGTAAGTTTCAGAAGTATTTACTGGCTGTATGTATCTGTACTGAACTAATTCTGGCTTTATTTTCAGAATTGCTGAGTATCCACAGATTTCTCTGCAGAGAGTAAAAGCAGCATGTATTTTGTACTCCATGCAAGATACATCAAATGGAAACATTGTTATGCCACAACATTACTATTTTGAAATGATCTATGAAGGTAACCTTAGAAACATCCTTTTCTTTCCTCCTTTAAAGCAGTGTTAAAATGAGGAAAAACTTGCTCACAATTAAAATGAGAGTACTTTTTCCCTTCCAATGAAAAGGTATCACTACTCTTCTACTACCTACAGGTAAAATACACTCTCATTTGGTAATGAGAAAGCTTTTGTTATACTCAGTACCTTGGATAAAAGGGAGATGTCTGCCTCATGCAATTGTTTCTTTGCATTTATTTCAGAGTGAAATTGTGGGGAGAGACTACTACTGAGACAGCCAGTGTCATTTCAACTGTTTTAAATATCAATTTGTCTTTAACAGAAGGGGAAAAATGAATACAATGTATTGCAATACAACAGTACAGTTGCCTGTTGTTTGCATAGCACCTTGGAAAACAAGAGAACAGAAATGGCATGCTGAGTATGTCTTACAATAGGCAAGGCCAGAGAACAATGAGCCAACTTTGTTTCTGAGTGGATATAGTACAGAAGACAAATAGCAGTTATACTGGGTTTGCTCATTACACAGCAGAGTGCTTACTGTTGCTGTGTATGTATGGCAATTTACATTTATGCAGCACTAATGGTCTAAGGTGATTGGTGTGAATGTACATCCTGTGGCCAAAGATGCTGGCTGAGGTCAAGAACCGTAGGACAGTGTGGAAGTGAGAACCAGAAACTCTGTGGGACTTGGATAGGTAGAGTTCAGTTCCTGTCTCTGCAACAAGTTCTCTTTGTAGTTTGTGACAGGTCATTTTGGCTTGTTTGGTGCTTTTCTGGGGCGGTGGGTAAAGAAGCTGTATTGTCTGGTCCAAATGGATAATAAAAATACATCCAGGGTCTAGAATATATTGTCATATTAGCATAATTGTAGCATCATAAGATCATTTAGTTTGTAAAAGACCTTTAAGATCATCAAATCTAACTGTAAACCTAATGCTGCCAAGTGCACCACTAAACTATGTCCTTAAGTGCCACATATACACATCTTTTAAATACCTCCAGGGATGGTGACTCAACCACTTCCCTGGGCAGCCTGTTCCAGTGCTTGACAACCCTTTCAGTGAAGAAATTTTTCGTAATATCCATTCTAAACCTCCCCTAGTGCAACTTCAAGCCATTTCCTCTTGTCCTATCACTTGTTACTTGGGAAAAGAGACCGACACCCACCATAATAGATCAGGACCATGCAAGGTGATGTTTCTGAGCTATAGGTATCATCGGGAAGCCACCCAAGTATTGCAGCCTCTAAAAAGCCTACTGCCTGTGGTGTTGTGGACTTTCTAGATAGAGAAGAGCCCTGGCTATATCTGGTGAGATGTGGTGGCTCAAAAGCCAGATAATTTGGTTTAAGTGTAATCTGTTTTTGCAGGCTGTGTCTAGATGAAGGTCTGTGTTCATCCTTACTACACAGTTAAACAGCCATCATACTTTACTGTGCAACAAGGATTGGGATGTGAAAAACTGAATACATTCTCCAGTTGAAAATGGAAGAGAAAACGAGGTTATTCGAACCTCACTAGGAATCTCAGAAGTTTCTCAGATCATCAAGAACAAGGTCTATCTGCTCATGAATGGCGTCATGAAATTCTTAGAAATTAATGGTTGCAGGACTTAGTTTTACAGCTCATGCTATAAGATCACCTGCCATGTAAAAGTGTAGCAGTTTAAGGTGCAAAACACTTCAAGATATACAGGAATAGTCTCACTGTGGATGTTTGATACTTCCATTTCATAGCTGTGTTTCAGAAACCTTCTGAAAGTGAAATATTGGCTGGTTTTGTGTGTCTCTTCTGTAAAAAACGGATATAAACTATTGTTCTGTATAACAGAGGATGGCTGGATTCAAGTGTCCAATGCAGAACATCAACAAATATCAGTCTTATTTTCATGTTCCTTCTGGCAGGGCTGCCTCCCGTACCAGAAGGAGTATTATCACACTGTGTCACCAAAAAAAAATCTACCACACAACCAAACCAGAAAGTGGAGTTCAAATATCTAAGAAATCTTTATTCTTTAAAAGCCATGCATCTACATTAAAGCTGAGCCTAATGGAAAACTAATTTGACGTTAACTCTGCAAATTCCTTTAACATTTTACAAATCTTGATTTGATTGCTAGTATTTTACTTATCTTTATACATTTTACAGAGGTATCACTAATAAAGTGTTACAGTTGTATCAGAATGGTTTCCAAGGCTTTAATGAAGATGATGTGAATTGTTCAGCATTAGACTAGCTGCCTAAATGAAATATATAAAAAGTATGTACTACTCACACGATATTTGTACTGAAAATCATCTGGCTTTTATTTTTGAAAGCACTATATTCACTTTAAAAACCAGCCATGATGAAAGAATATCTGCTAATGCAGGAGGTAGGGTTTATCACAGTGAATTCAATATTGCTTGAAGTATTTTGATAAAAGATTTCATATATATATATATCGCTATATACACACACAACACCAACATGATTTAAAAAACTCTGGACTGTTATCTAAAAGTGATTTTATCCCAGCTACCTTCCTCTGACCTTGAAAGAAGCCCAGCATAAACTTTCAGTGATGGTGTAAAAGAAGATACCTCTTTCCTTTGTATGTGTCATTTAAGAAGAAAGTCAAATATTTACTGTTTGTCAGCAGGCTGAATATCTGATCTAGCAGTTGAGAAATCCCAAGAAGGTAAAAAGCATGGCTGTTCTCTAGGTTTGAACAACTTAGTGCAGGCATTAAGTCTCTACTGTGAATTTGAAATGAAGGGTGTACACACCTCCACCACGTAATGCAATCAGACTCTCCCTCTTGTGTAGCTGCTGCTTTGGAGACGACAAATTAACTGATATTTCCATTTTTAAAGGTTTTCAATTTTCAAAAGCAACAGGGCAGATATACAATGGTATTCAGCCATCCATGAAAACAATGTTAGTAAACACTAATCCCATTGATTTCATCAAGGTCTTAGAGGTGTTAGCTGTTTTGGATCATTTATAAGCTTCACTGGTTTACTGTCTGGTTTTAGCTGACGTTTGATAGTATGATCCTTACGTACTGAAGATCTGGATTTTTTATTGATCCCCTGCCATGAAGCTGAACTAGAATGAGCTTAAGGAAACAAAGAAAGAAACAGCTTTTATTTTTCTTACATTCAGATTACAAAGAATGTATTGAACACAGAAAATATATGGAACATATAATGTATAGTGTTTTAGCTGTTACAATAGTGTCTAATATATGATCCTGGAACATTGTTCATTATTCTGTCTTTTTGTACTTATTTTTCAGGTGCAAGAAGTGATTGTTTTATGGTGGTTACTACAGTTCAAACACAATCTATCTATTTTATGAAGTCAGAATTCTATGTTGAACGTTTTCTTAATATAGAAAAAGTTAATTGCTTCCCCCTGTTAAATTGTAAAAAGAAACTCTAAAAAACTCCAAAAAAACCCGAAACATAACAAAAAAGCTCAGCAAAATTGAGAAAGAAAAGACAAGAATATGTTGTTAGTAAGGGGGTTACATTTTTGTTTAAGACTTATTATATTAGTTCATGCTAAATAATAGATTTTTTTCAGAAGTGATTAAAAAAAAAAGATATTTGTGTTGCAATTGATTGGATAACTTCCAAAATAGAAGAAAATAAAAAGTTAATCAAATGTCATTATATGCAGATATTTTACCATTGTGTTGCTTGATTCTGTGATATGCTCCACGCTTCCAGTACATTTACACATTTTTATTCCTCAATTTACACCTGTCAGGCTTTTTTTTTAAAGCGTCAAATAAAAATGAAAACATAGTTTTGTGGAAAAATATATATACCCCTGCTAGATACCTTCTAAATCTCCCAGTAGTCAATAGGTTTGGTGGACCATATAAGCTCCTCGGATATTCTGGAAAGTCTTACCTTTCTCATCAAAGACAGGGTGCCTGGTAAAAGGTGAAGAGCAGTGGTGAGTGTGACAACAATTAGCTCATTTGCATCAGCTGATGTCTGGACAACTGTGGGAGAGCTGTCTCTCCATTTCTTCCTTCTAATATTTTCGTCTAATAGTTTGACACTTTAAGATGATTGTAATTTTTGCCCTTTTTTCCCCCAATAAAGCACTTTTGATACATATCAATGCATCTGAATGTCCCTTTATTTTTAATGGTGCGGCAGCATCAGACACTGACAGCTGGAAACCTTAATTGGGCTGATGACAGGAAAGTAATGGCCATTTGGAATCACTTATTCTGTCTGACCTTGCATTTAATATGAAAGAATAAAGGTTCATTTTTATTGGAAACTTTGAAGAAGTTAAGAGAATGCAAAGGTAGGTGGGAATGTGATCTTTCCTAGAGATACTGTAATATTGTTGCAGGAAATATGTGTATTTCACCTTGCCTTTTAAAAAACTATGGATGGATACGTCCTGCTTGGTTTGTGATGATTATTCTTAACATTGTGTTATGGGTGCCTATCCATAATTCTTTTAACCCTATAAAATATTGTAACTGTTGCAATTCCAGTTCCATCTTTACCTTTTTCTGTAGAAGCTGAATGAAGTGTGGTTCTGTGAACTTTAACAATCCTGTGCTCAGCTCCATAGCTGCATGGCTGTACAGATTCACTGCCAGCCCCTGCCTCAGTGGGACAACTGAGCCCTTAGAAAATTAAGTACCATCCCCAGAATTCCCTAAAAATTCTTCTTATACAGGAAGAGTGTGCTTCCTACATCTCCATTCTTATTATTTCATGCACCTCTGTCTGCGAAGAGTTTGGCCAATGGTCTGACAAGCTTTGGGAAACTTGTGGGAGTCAGGTAGCTATATAAATGTGAGATGTCATTATTATTACAGTAAATGAACTCATCTTCCTGTGCAAATGTGTGTTTGTTTTACACTTGTATCTGTAAAAGTTGGACAAAATGCATTTGTTAAAATCTAAACGAGTAGCTAATGCTCTGGGGAAGCAGAGAGAAGAATCTTTCGTTGCACTTTTTTTCTGAAATGCATCACTGACATGCAGTGGAGGGAATAAGCAGTAAATTTAATTAATAACAGATTTTTTTCACCTTTCAGCTTCTAAAAGAGAATGTTTCTCCCGTTCTGTAGAGTTTTATTTTATTAGCCACACAAAGAGAAAAAATGCTTCATTTAACTATGTCAAAACCAATCTAAACTCTCTACTATTTACTTTCCTTTCTATAAATTTTAATGCATTTTTAATTCCACCCCACTGGTTGGCAAACCAACCATCGAAGTTATTGCTGCCCTGTAATGTATTTCAGTCATTTCCAATAAACCTGGACTTTAAGATGATTTATTATTATCTCTGGACACTGTGAAAATGGATTCACTGCCTGTGCTGGGTTTCAGCCATTTTATTACTAGGAGTAGATATGTATAACATTGAACAAACAAACAAAAGGAGCTAATTGAAATACAGATTTTAATCTTGTGTCCTTTTGTGAGGAAGAACCATGTTTGAGGAAGAAAATACAGATGATGGATGAGTATTTTATGCATTTAAAGGAACGTTATCCTGAAATTAGAGGAGCAAATAGATTTCAAAGTTATTTTAACAGGATATTTTATTATAAAAGCTGTTTTTTTTCCTGTTTGAGATTAACCCTGATATATTCTGTAGCTTCTTCCATAAGATTTTATGGAAATGTATAAATTTATTGTGTAAAAGTCTGTATATTTAAAATTACTTTAAGATTTCAGCAAGAAAGTTGGAAAGGATTAAAAAGTAAAATTTCTCAAATACCATTAAAATATCCTATCAAAATACTGTATCATGAAACATCCTCTTCCTTTGAATTTGTTTGGTCAAATACAGTAAGAATCCACAGTTCTCGTGTTCTGTAAGCCACATCAAAATTACCTTGTTCATCACATTACAGAAAAATAATTACTATCAGATAAAGCATGATCATTTATGTCAAGTTTTGCACAAATCAAAGCAATAGACATTTGAGCCCGTGTTATTCTCCTCCTTGCTTTCTTAAGAATTTCTTTCTGTCCTAGCAGTTTGTCTGTTTTTAGAATTGTTTTGTTCCTTTGTGTGATTGTTCCTTGTAACTCAACATCTTCATAGGAAATATTTCTCATGGGCAGGGGAAAAGATTTGCAGCTAGTGTTATGACTGGCAGCTGAGGAGTTTTTTCAGTCTCTCTCCTTCAAGCTGAGTTTACTTTATTCAGAAATTGTCCAGGGAATGTCAGGTCAAAGTGAACAAATTTATCTATTCTTTCTTTATTCTTGCTTGTGCTACAGGCTCTCAGTTTCTAGAGCATATACTATTTCAAATTCCTGCAAAGCCTTTTATAAAGATTAATCTTTCTTAAAAGAGCTAACAAAGTATTTAAAATTACTTTCAGCATATTTTGAAGGGAGGAGCTAAACCAGTAAATTATGTCTTGTGAAATTTCGTTGAAGTGTTCACTTTCTGCCTGTACTATGTTGAACTAACCATGTTTGTCTTTAATAACTACGCTGTATGGCCTGTTTACTAGAGTTTGGCCTACTTCAAAGATGCCATGAGGCAAGGTTGTATTGCTTATTAATAGCTCACATGTTTTTTAAAAATTATTTATTAGTTTTGTCTTTACAATGTTGCTTTACTTTACAAGAAGTCACAGCCTGCACACACCAAGCTGACATGGAGGACAGCTTTTGTAGAAAGTGTCATATCTTCATGCATCTTCATCTATGTGGTAAGTCTCATTTGTGTAGGATTTGGTGTAAAGTACCAGCATGGTACATTGGAACAATGTGTATCATTTTGGTCACGTAAAAATACTCTTGGCACTTTGTGACTCAGCTTATCTGTTCTTAAAAAGTAGATGATGACAAGGTATGCTAATCCTTATTTTTTGTTTCTAGTGTGAACATACCATACAGCTAGGCAGGCGCAATCCAGGAGGTTCCTACAGAGCATCGATGATAACTTTCTGATGCAAGTGGTGGAGGAACCAACAAGGAAAGGCGTGCTGCTGGACCTTGTGTTAACAAACAAGGAGGGACTGGTGGAGGATGTGAAGGTCGGAGGTAGACTCGGCTGCAGTGACCATGAAATGGTCGAGTTCAGGATCCTGTGTGGAGGAAGCAGGGCCATAAGCAGGATCAAAACCCTGGACCTCAGGAGGGCTGACTTTGGCCTCTTCAAGGAGCTACTCGGAGGAATCCCGTGGGCCAGGGCTCTCGAAGGCAGGGGGGTCCATGAGTGCTGGTCGCTCTTTAAACAACACTTCTTCCATGCACAGGAGCAATGCATCCCCCTGAGAAAGAAATCGAGCAAAAGAGGCAGGAGACTTGCATGGTTGAAGAAGGAGATTCTAGCGGAGATCAGGCAGAAGAGAAAGGTCCATGGAATGTGGAAAGAGGGGCAGGCCACTTGGGAAGAGTACAGAAACGTGGTGAGAGCATGCAGGGATGCGACGATGAAGGCCAAGGCCCACCTGGAACTGAAGCTGGCAAGGGATGTCAAAAACAACAAGAAGGGCTTCTTCAACTACATCAGCAGCAAAAGGAAGGCTAGGGACAACGTGGGGCCGCTGCTGAATGAGGTGGGTGTCCTGGTGACGGAGGATGCAGAGAAGGCAGAGCTACTGAATGCCTTCTTTACTTCAGTCTTCAGTGCTAAGACAGGCCCTCAGGAATCCCAGGCCCCGGAGGTAAGAGAAGAAGCCTACAAAGAGGATGACTTTGCCTTGGTCGAGGAGGACTGTGTGAGGGATCGCTTAGGTGATCTGGACGTCCACAAATCCATGGGCCCCGATGGAATGCACCCACGAGTGCTGAGAGAGCTGGCGGATGTCATTGCTGAGCCACTCTCCATCATCTTTGAGAGGTCCTGGAGGACAGGAGAGGTGCCCGAGGACTGGAGAAAGGCCAAGGTCACTCCAATCTTCAAAAAGGGCAAGAAGGAGGACCCAGGGAACTACAGGCCGGTCAGCCTCACCTCCATCCCGGGAAAGGTGATGGAGCAGCTCATCCTGGATGTCATCATCAAGCAAGTGGATGAAAAGAAGGTTATCAGGAGTAGTCAGCATGGATTCACCAAGGGGAAATCATGCCTGACCAATCTGATGGCTTTCTACGATGACATGGCTGGCTGGGTAGATGAAGGGAGAGCCGTGGATGTTGTCTACCTCGATTTCAGAAGGCTTTCGACACAGTCTCCCATGATATCCTCCTAGGGAAGCTGAGGAAGTGTGGGCTGGATGAGTAGTCAGTGAAGTGGATTGAGAACTGGCTGAATGGCAGAACTCAGAGGGTTGTCATCAGTGGCGCTGACTCTAGTTGGAGGCTGGTAACAAGTGGTGTCCCCCAGGGGTCAGTACTGGGCCCAGCCTTGTTTAACTTCTTCATCAACGACCTGGATGAAGAGTTAGAATGTACCCTCAGCAAGGTTGCTGACGACACCAAACTGGGAGGTGTGGTAGATACACCAGAAGGCTGTGCTGCCATTCAGCGTGACCTGGACAGGCTGGAAAGTTGGGCAGAGAGGAACCTGATGAGGTTCAACAAAGCCAAATGCAAGGTCCTGCACCTGGGGAGGAACAACCTCATGCACCAGTACAGGCTTGGGGTGGACCTGCTGGAGAGTAGCTCTGCGGAGAGGGACCTGGGCGTCCTAGTGGATGACAGGTTAACCATGAGCCAGCAGTGTGCCCTGGCTGCCAAGAAAGCCAATGGAATCCTGGGGTGCATCAAGAAGAGTGTGGCCAGTAGGTCGAGGGAGGTTCTCCTTCCCCTCTACACTGCCCTGGTGAGGCCTCATCTAGAGTACTGTGTCCAGTTCTGGGCTCCCCACTTCAAGAAAGACGAAAAGCTACTGGAGAGAGTCCAGCGGAGGGCTACAAGGATGATGAGGGGACTGGAACATCTCCCCTACGAGGAGAGGCTGAGGGAGCTGGGCTTGTTCAGCCTGAAGAAGAGAAGGCTGCAAGGGGACCTAATAAATGCTTATAAATATCTGAAGGGTGGGTGTCAGGAGGATGGGGCCAAGCTCTTTTCAGTGGTGCCCAGTGACAGGACAAGGGGCAATGGGCACAAACTGAGGCACAGGAAGTTCCGTCTGAACATGAGGAAGAACTTCTTCCCTCTGAGGGTGACAGAGCACTGGAACAGGCTGCCCAGGGAGGTTGTGGAGTCTCCTTCTCTGGAGATATTCAGGACCCGCCTGGACAAGGTCCTGTGCAGCCTACTGTAGGTGACCCTGCTTCAGCAGGAGGATTGGACTAGATGACCCACAGAGGTCCCTTCCAACCCCTACTATTCTGTGATTCTGTGATTATTCCAATAACTAACAATAATTGTATTAGATAGGTATTTAAATGTACCACCTCTTGTGTGGAGTTCATGATCTAATAGATTTTAATTTGCTAAGGTATTTAAAGCATCTTGAAAGGTCATGTATTGTGATTAAGTCAGTCCCTCATATTCTGCAACTTCTACTCAGTAGGAGATAGAAATAGAAGCTAGACTGCAAAGAGAATACAAGTGTAAGCTAGATCACAGAGGGAAGGAAACTCATGCAGATTTTATTGTTATGTCAGGTGCCTTATTCACAGCAATGATAAAAATCAAATGACAATCAGTATTTTCTACAGCAAATTAAAGACTTCTTAAAGGGGTAATGGTTAATTTTTTCATTTTTTATTCTACCTTCTTATTGTTCTGTTAGGATTTCTGTGTCTTTATTATTACGCATCATTTTCAAAGGAGATGACAGCAGTGGAGAGGGGAAACCTTCCCCTACATTTCTGCAAATGTTTTTAGTGTCCTTCTTCACATTGGTGACATACTTCCCCATATGTTGAACATATTCAGGATCTGACCTTAAAATCTCAGAGGTGGTAGGATGAGATAATAAAAAAATTTAGGGTGTGGATAAAAGCACCAATAATGATTAGAGGCCAGAGGATTAATTTACAAGTAAAGATTAAATGAGCTAAATATATAGTGTATAGCTTAGTAGAATGAATTGAGTTGGGGAAAAAGGACCAGAGGGAGAGGCATATAACAGTCTTAATATATACAAGGGATATAAACTGCAGTGACTGGAATGTGTTATTCAATGTCCTGGTTTCAGCTGGGATAGAGTTAATTTTCCTCCAGTAGCTGCTGTGTTTTGGATTTAGTACAAGAAGAATGTTAATAACACTGATGTTGTCTGGTTTTGCTATGAAATCAAGGAGCTGGGAGGGAGCAAAACCAGACAAATAGCCAGACTGGTCAATGGAAATATTCCATACCATAGACTTCGTGCTCAGTTCATGAGTGGAGGTTGGCTGGGGGAAGGAATCTGTTGGTTCTTCATGTTTTCCGTGAGTTCAAACGCTCTCTTGTCTGGGCATTCAAAATTTTTCAGGAAATTTGGGATTTCGGGGTTCAGTGATCACCGCTTGGGGACTGGCTGTGAATTGGTCATCAGGTGGTTAGAAAATTGTATTGCATATAGTTTTTTTTGCATACTGACTATTATCACTATTATTGTTAGTAGTAGTAGTAGTATTTGTATTAGCATTTACTTTGTTGTCTTATCAAACTGTATCACAACCCATGAGTTTTCTCTTTTGTCCATTTCTCCTGCAAATCCCACTGGGGTGGAGGGAGGGAAGAGGTGAGTGAACGGCTGTCTAGTGCTTAGCTGCCCACTGCCTGGTTAAACCGTGACAGTTGGTCACAGACTCAGTGTGGACAATGCAGAGAATTCTTTTCAGTGCTCAGGTCCTAGAAAGAAAGAAGTTATGCTGTCTTTTGAGAAATAGAAGACATTCAGGGTCTGTGTTTCTGTCAAAGGATGATATGGAAAACAGCATGTAGTTTTTTGTTTTATGTCAGACCTTTCGTACTGGCTAACTTGAATGCAGACAATTATTCCACTGTTCTGTATTATGAGGCAGGCACAATCAGGCCCAAACACCAAAGCAGTTTAACAGTGAAAGTTGTAGGTAAGTAGCACTGCCAAGTAGCCTGACAGTGGCACATGATTTTGATGAACTGATTTTTTGGATCCCTTGGAACTGAAAGTAACTGAGTTAAAGCCCAAATCTGGATTCATCACTCCAGATTTTTTGTGCAGAAGCTTTGTGTCAACTTTCAGATTCAAAACCTTTCCCATACCTGCTATAAGACTATGCGAACACGTTCCACAAAAGTAAGATCATTCTACTGAATGTCCCCCCGAAAATGTCAATTTTCCATCTCGATTTTGATTACTATTTGAGCTCAACTATTAAGCTTCCTTCTTCACATTTTCTGAAGAATTTTGAAGAACATCAAGGCCACTTTTCTTCCTCTTTCTGCCCTACAGCATTTTTCTAGCTCGTCAAAGTATTCTCTATATTAATTGAGGTTGCACATTGGAATTGTTTTCTTAGGTCAAAGTAAAATTATAAAAGTAGTGCTCACTGATAGTTTTTTCTACAATTTTATTTTATTCTTAAATGATGCAAGTAATTTTAGCGGGTAACAAGAGATTGAATTAATTTCTTCCACTCCTCTAGCACACTACCCATTTTCTTCTCCTTTCTCTCTCCAGACTAGTGTAAGTGTGCAGAAATGAATCTCTAGTGCTGATATTTATTTTGATAGAAAGAGAAGAAATCTAATAAAAATGAATGACAAATTGTCATTAAATTGATGAGTTATAGAGGCTTCCTTTGATCTGGCACACTGAAATGGTTCATTCTTGAAGAATGAATTTAGCTGTAAGAAATCTAGAAACGAGTGCTGCACACGTAAATCAGTCAAAGGAATTTAAGTATCTCAAGGTCAAGGTGAAATGAAAATAGATAGGCTGTTTCCAAATGCTGACAAACACGAAAATGAATATGACACGCTTGGGGTTTGCCTCCACTGAAATCCGCAAGTTTATGTTGGATTACAGTGTCTTTAGCAATCACTCTAATTATCTAGTTGTGCAGATTGTAAGGTAATTGTGGTTTGGTTTTGTTGCTCTTTACTCTTGATTGAAGTACATGGTCTCAGCATCTTCATAGCATCAGATAAATCTGTGACGATGTCTGACTTTATATCTAGAATAGGTGTTTCTGTTTTGAAAGGAGCTGTATGAAAAGACACATATCATTAAGTCATATACTAACTCAGATGGCAGATGGGATAAATAACCCTTTGAAAACAAGTAGCAAAACGATAAATCCATCATCCTCAGTGTGTCTCTTATTCCACATGTGCACTTTGCTCAGAATAAGAAAGAAACCACTAATATTGATCCCTTCATTTGTCTAGGGCAGGGATCTAAAATTTGTCATTTGCAATATTTTATGACTCAATGTTGGCATCATAAGGACAACATCTGCATTAACTAATACAACATAATTGTCTTCTAGATAATAGTGATGGTTCCCGTACAAATGGGAGGAAAAAATGGAATTTATTAAGCCTTTTTAACTACTGTTTGGACAAAGAGATTAATTTTTTTAAGCTTTTGTTTTCCATGTGCTTTGTGAAATATTTTGGGTTTGAAAAGTCTTACACACAGAGCTTCTCTAATCCTATTGGAGTCTCGTATGCATTTATACTGTTTTTCAGTATTATAGGTGTTACAGGAAGCTGCTTTAAGACATCAGTTTGAAGACTGTGTGTCAGCTTGTTTCATAAACTCCTTTCCTATTATCACTGGAAAAATGGAGACATTCTTCCCAAATGTCTGAAGGCTAGGGATGCTAATGATGGAAAACTTGTCTAGAGAACAAGTCTTATGAGGAGTGGCTGAGGGAACTGGGGCTGTTTAGTCTGGAGAAGATGCGGCTGAAGGGGGACCTTATGGCTCTCTACAACTACCAGAAAGGAGGTTGTAGTGAGGCAGGTGTTGGTCTCTTCTCCCAAGTACCTAGCTATAGGACAAGAGGGAATGGTCTCAAGTCGCATATAGGGAGGTTTAGATGGGATATTAGGAAAAATTTCTTTACTGAAAGAGTGGTCAGGCATTGGAATAGGCTGCCCGTAGAGGTGGTTGAGGCACCATCCCTGAAGGTGTTCAAAAAGCGTGTAGACGTGGCAATTCAGTACATTGCTTCAGTCTTCAGTGCTAAGACTGGCCCTCAGGAATCCCAGGCCCCGGAGGTAAGAGAAGAAGCCTACAAAGAGCACGACTTTCCCTTGGTCGAGGAGGACTGTGTGAGGGATCGCTTAAGCGATCTGGATGTCCACAAATCCATGGGCCCCGATGGAATGCACCCACGAGTGCTGAGGGAGCTGGCGGATGTCATTGCTGAGCCACTCTCCATCATCTTTGAGAGGTCCTGGAGGACAGGAGAGGTGCCCGAGGACTGGAGAAAGGCCAATGTCACTCCAATCTTCAAAAAGGGCAAGAAGGAGGACCCAGGGAACTACAGGCCGGTCAGCCTCACCTCCATCCCGGGAAAGGTGATGGAGCAGCTTATCCTGGAGGCCATCATCAAGCAAGTGGAAGAAAAGAAGGTTATCAGGAGTAGTCAGCATGGATTCACCAAGGGGAAATCATGCCTGACCAATCTGATAGCTTTCTACGATGACATGACTGGCTGGGTAGACGAAGGGAGAGCCGTGGATGTTGTCTACCTTGACTTCAGCAAGGCTTTCGACACAGTCTCCCATGATATCCTCCTGGGGAAGCTGAGGAAGAGTGGGCTGGATGAGTGGTCGGTGAAGTGGATAGAGAACTGGCTGAATGGCAGAACTCAGAGGGTTGTCATCAGCGGCGCTGACTGTAGTTGGAGGCTGGTGACAAGTGGTGTCCCTCAGGGGTCAGTACTGGGCCCAGCCTTGTTTAACTTCTTCATCAACGACCTGGATGAAGAGTTAGAATGTACCCTCAGCAAGTTTGCTGACGACACCAAACTGGGAGGTGTGGTAGATACACCAGAAGGCTGTGCTGCCATTCAGCGTGACCTGGACAGGCTGGAAAGTTGGGCAGAGAGGAACCTGATGAGGTTCAACAAGGGCAAGTGCAGGGTCCTGCACCTGGGGAGGAACAACCTCATGCACCAGTACAGGCTTGGGGTGGACCTGCTGGAGAGCAGCTCTGTGGAGAGGGACCTGGGTGTCCTGGTGGACGACAGGTTAACTATGAGCCAGCAGTGTGCCCTGGCTGCCAAGAAGGCGAATGGAATCCTGGGGTGCATCAAGAAGAGTGTGGCCAGCAGGACAAGGGAGGTTCTCCTTCCCCTCTACACTGCCCTGGTGAGGCCTCATCTGGAGTACTGTGTCCAGTTCTGGGCTCCCCAGTTCAAGAAGGATGAAGAGCTACTGGAGAGAGTCCAGCGGAGGGCTACAAGGATGGTGAGGGGACTGGAGCATCTCCCCTACGAGGAGAGGTTGAGGGAACTGGGCTTGTTCAGCCTGAAGAAGAGAAGGCTGCGAGGGGACCTTATAAATGCCTACAAATATCTGAAGGGTGGGTGTCAGGAGGATGGGGCCAAGCTCTTTTCAGTGGTGCCCAGTGACAGGACAAGGGGTAATGGGCACAAACTGAGGCACAGGAAGTTCCGTCTGAACATGAGGAGGAACTTTTTCTCTCTGAGGGTGACGGAGCACTGGAACAGGCTTCCCAGGGAGGTTGTGGAGTCTCCTTCTCTGGAGATATTCAAGACCCGCCTGGACAAGGTCCTGTGCAGCCTACTGTAGGTGACCCTGCTTCGGCGGGGGGGTTGGACTAGATGACCCACAGAGGTCCCTTCCAACCCCTACTATTCTGTGATTCTGTGATTCTGTGGTTTAGTAGGCATGGTGGTGTTGGGGTGACGGTTGGACTTGATGATCTTAGAGGTCTTTTCCAACCTGTGATTCTATGATTCTATGTTCACCTTAGGTATGCATTTCCCACAAGAGCGTGTACTCCAAGAATACAGGTAATTCCTGTTTATTTGCAAAGTAGTTGTTTATAGACTGCGTCACGTCTACGGCAAAAAGCTTCCTTTCCCCTATTATTCTTTACTCAGAATTTTAGAAAAAATATGAATCCGTCCACTTAATTTGTCTGTGCTATTTGTTTTCATGAATAGCCTAAACTAACATTTTTTTAGTTATTGAATACTTTAACTGGAATCGTGTGAACTGGTGGTAAATTCTAGGTGATAACTTATACATATGACTCGTAAAAAGGATTGAGTTTCTCCCTTTCTGCAGCTCTAGTCTGAAGTATTAACCAGTGTACTTTTGATATTGGCTTCCATCCACTAAATTATTTGGGCCCTTGCTTAACTTTAAGAACACAAGTAGTCTTTTTGTATGTAACGAAGCTGCACATCTGCTTAAATGCTTTCCCAGACTGGGGCTAGTATTACAGTAGAGTAGAAAAAAAATTGGTTTAAATGTCATTACTGTTAATCCCAAGGAAGAAACATTGTCTTCACTTAAATTTTCCTCACAATTTTTAGGAATCATACCTTTGACCTGCAAAACTTGAAAAATATCTTCCTTTCTGCAGTGTTCAATAAGCAGCAACTTACAGTGAGTTTTTAAATGTTAAAATATGAAAAGAGGTTGGTAATTTCTAATACAGTGGAGAGATTATCTAGTGCTACCTTATAAGACTTTAACTTCAGCTTCTGCTATGAGTAAATACATAGGATGAATTGAAGGTTTCTGAGTGTAAGTATGTGCAACCTACTGGTTATTTTTGAGAAAGATCTCTCCTAGTAAACCAATTTACTCGACTATTTCCAGAGAAAAAATCAGAAATTAGTTTAGATGCAAAAAAAAAAAAAAATAGTTTTGGGGTGAACACTGAGAATTCCTAAGGCACTAATATTTTCCTAACAATATTAATGGTATTATGTTGTATTATCTACCAACTGAATATACGGGTATAATTTTTTCCCCCTGGAACACCTTCATCTGTACTAAAGCACAGTATAAATCTATACAGTTTATCTTGCTCACTGTGCTAAAAAAATGTTCACAGTCTCCTATACAGTGGGTAAAACTATTTCAAAGACCAAGGTTCAGGTCCTCCCTTGTGTTTAGATCATGACGAACTACCTTCATCTGTTCCTATCTTACGCAGAAGAAATAAGGAGAAAAGTGTTTCTCTAAAAGCCTGCCCTTCTTGAAGGGAGGGAGCCATCTGTCAGACTTGCCTTTGCTGAGCATAGTTTCCATGAATGCTGTCCTACTGAGCCACAGGCTTACATCTGAGAATGATAATGACCAAGATGAATGGCCTTTGCCCTGTGTTAAAACTGCTTTTTCTAAGACCAAGGTCTCCAAGGATGTAGGCACCCTTAGTGCTTTAAGTAACATCCATTGAAGAAACATGCTAAAAGATTTCATTCAGTTTAGACTAAATTAAGCAAATTAAGCAAATGGAAAAAATATACAAAACACTGAGAAGGCATGTTCATCTTGGTCTTTTTGTTGGAAGGACAATATTTTATATAAATAATTGGATCGGTTGATTGCCCTGCTTTTTGAGAGCTTATTACTCGATTTACGAGAGAGGGAAGTAAAGCAGCTGACCATTGTAAACTGCAAAAGTGGAAGGAAAAGTAGGTAACTCTGGGAATATTTAAGCAGACTTTTGGCTCAGTTCACACTTTGCAATATGTGGTCACTTATGTCTGATGATACTGTTAATTTTGTTTTGTATTTCTTCCCAGGAGAGTGTATAAATATATTTCTTCACATAGAATACGTGTACAGGAAATAATATAATGGTTTTAAGGAATTTGGGGGAATTCAGTTTTAGAGGTAGGAAGTTCCAACTGAGAATTTTCGGGGTTGAAAGTTTGTTTGTTTGTGTTTTTTTTCAGGGCTGTACATCTTTGGCTTGTGTCCCTTGGTTAGTAATTACTGCAGGATCTGTGGCTGTGTAGTGGTTTACAAAGGAAATGTCAAAATCTACAATTGTTCCTGTTGCCTTCAATAACTCAAATCAAGAAACAGGGCCACAGATTTCTCCCAGAGATAAAAATAATTAGAAAGGTGTAGCAACTGGCATTTGTATTTCAGTAGACAACACTCATCTGTCCAAGTCATGATGAAACCAAGGCCTTTGTCCTAGAGAAGATGCCATGCTCCATGTGCTGTCTTTCACATCAAGTGTAAATCTGAACCTCAGTGTGCTGTCCAAATTCCAACTCTGGTAATTATATTCTGCCCATTTACATTTGCTTTGCAGTTTCAGTAGACTAATTATTTTTTCACCTTCTGTCTAGAAGTATTCTAGTGTGATCAGTGCCACTATTCTGGCATCTGTATGTTTTCCAAATGAATTCCAGTTTAAGGTAGCGTATTCTTTTTTTCCATCTTAAAACAATATTGGTCTTCATAAAAGGAATGCTTTGTTACAGGAACTCCATATCACTTAGACGTACTTGGTCTGCTTGGAGAGGATGAACAGCTGTCTGTCTACTGCTAATTTTGCACCACTAGTTGTTGCAAAAATGCAACCATACCCATTAACAATAAACATATTCTAGGATTTTTGGGGGTGTTAATAATTCTATTTCTGAGAAGTAGGATGGTTCTGGAAGGGCCACTCATTATTTTGTCACATTGGGAGGCTTTGAACTGTCTCCATCTCAGCTCAATACTACCAGGTCAGTGGTTGGAATGTGCTGTCCATCTTCCTTCTGATTTTGTGAGTTGAATATGTGCGGTATTTTCATTTCTATACTATTACTCTGCAAAGGAAATGAATTGACAAAGCCATCATCGCAGTGCACCTGCTGGAAATTCTAATGTAAAATGTTGTCTGCTTCTCTAAATGTTGCCAATTATCAAAGGTTCTCAAAAGGGAAGAAATACTCTTTTGCAAAATAAGCAGCCAGCATTATGGACCATTCTCCACATACCTATTACTGTGCGTGGAATAAGTATAACATGTTGGAATACTTTATAAATTACTGTAAGCATAAATTACATTCATCTGCACAGTATCAGAAACAATACGTGCTGATGAACACATTGCGTCAGAGCTTACAGCACTCACAATAGAGATAGAAGCAATCATATTTCTTTTTATGGCTTGGTCCCTTCACTTCATCCTCCTCCACCCTTGTTCTATCTTCTTTTCTGCACGGTTGCTAGTGCTTTTAGTGCCTTGTCTTACTGATGAGTGTAGAATAAAATTAGGGAAAAAGGATAGTGATGGACAAAGGGTATAAAAACTGACTGAGTTAAGAAGTTACATAAATTGATCTTTGTTAAAATGTCTTAACATTGAGCAGTGTTTTTTAAGAATATCAACAAATTAATCTCCGTGGTCTCAACAACTTCATCTCATCAGGACATACATCTTTAAAACAAGTGGCTAGTTGCAGATGGTGTACAAGAATGTGATGGATGTAATTCGAGAGTGTACTTCTTACAAAAGCCTTTTCCATCTATGAGGATTATTGCTGTAGACTCTTTACATATACATACGTATTAGATTATTTTTTTAATATATAATACTCTAATAATTTTGGAGTATGAGTTTTGAACTAAAAAAATCTACAATTTCTCACCTAATGGCCCTGACATTTATTTTTTATATTGTAGATATGCAGTTAATGAAGATACACAGTAAATCCCTGATGAAAATATTTCTTCTCAGGATGCGAAGATTGCTTATCCATTATAATAAATCTTTCGAGTTTTCTGTTGCTAAGGAAGGTTGCAATACATATGTCTAGTTTCTTCTGTGGTCTTCATTATTGTAGTCACTTAGCATTCTCAAAACAGGTGGGGAGATGAATTACAGTGAAATTAAATTCAAAATTACGCAGCAAGTCTATGGCGGACTTAGAAACTTAAATGACCCTCCCAGTTTGTTTAATATAAAATTCTCCCCTCATTATAAGAGAGGTGCACTATCTGAAATAAGGAGCTTGTGCATAACCTTTTCAGAAATCATAGCAAGCTGTTTATTCATGGAAAAATGAAGTATGGTCTTATATAATTATCAGGGTTCCGTGCTTCAGGATTTGGTCATTATGGTTGTCTTGAAGACACCTCAAGCTACCCCTTCAAATTCTTTTAATAAAAACTCTGTTAACTTAGAAAAACTTTAGTAGCTGATTTCTTTACTCACAAATACAGGGTTTTTTTAAGTCATGATGAGAAATGACCCAAGAATTTGCCATCCCTTAAGTCCCCTATCTCTTAACATTGGTTCTGCTAGCTATATTAGGTATTTAAATCCATAATGAAGGCTGCATATGGTATTTTGCTATTACCGGAACGTTCTTGTGCTTTTCAGCATTGTTATATTTTTCCTGCTATGGCCAGTGTTAATACAGGCCTTAATTTGTAATAAAAGATGAAAAATTATAATTTTAATAACCCATCTGTATCCGCATTGTCATCTCCAATTCTCCTTTACCTTTTGGTCATACTGTTTGATAGACTGTGGATATGATTTTTTTATGGAGCCTTTTACCTTCAGAGGCTCCCACAAAGCTTTGCATATACAGGGACTGGAGGTATACTGGAGCTGAAATGAAGATCCCTCTGGATCGTAGAGAAATATGGAAGCATATCCCATGAACTGGATATTATGGATCAAATCTGGTACCAGAAGTTAGTGATATTCTGCAGCCAAAATGCTATTAGGCCCAATTCTTCTGAATTTAAGGTACCAAACCTGTAATCAGCATAAAACATTGCCCCCTCAGGATGCAACTAATTGTAGCTATTTATCATTTGCTTAGCAGTTGAATGAACTGTTCTGTGTTGGAATATTACTGTTTCTTAGCACTGAACAATATCTCAAAACAGTTTAAGTGAGGAAATAGAGAAGAACTTGCTGAAAATGCGGTTACTTTCCTCAGACAATAACGTTCTGAAGACTAAGCTAATAATAGCCATATTTCTCAAAAGGCATGCCATTTCAATAACTACGTGTGGCTAGCGATGAACCTGAGATGAAAGGGTAGTGTACATCAGAGGTCTTAAGTGTCAATCTTAGACGCTGGCTTAGACTGTTTCTTTTAAAAAAGACTCCAACCTGGCTAGTAGATTGCTGACACTGCATGCAGAAATACCCAGTGTTTTTTGTGACGTTTCTATCCAAGTACAGGTAAGCCTCCTCTAGCATTGTTTTACAGTCAGAGCCTGAGACTACACTGCAGTGTGATGACAGCAGTCTGCAGTAAGGGTAGCATATTGTGTTTACAAAATTACGTAGATTTTAAGTCATAGTGCAAGATAAAGGTACTGTTACAGCATATCTAATTGTCGTTTTTCTCCTCTTCCTGTTTATGACATTGATTTAATTTGGTTAATCTGCATGCTGGTTGTATTTTCAATGGCATAATTCTTTGTTTTCTAGACCTTTAGCCTGGTAGATACTCTTGAATAGTAGTGTTTCCTGGATTAATTTTTGACACCAAGGTTTTATCTTATCTCCAGTTCTGATGTTTAATGAAACATGGTAGTGTATTTCTACAAAGGATGGAGACTTGTGTGTGTTAGTGGGCAGCATCAGGTGCTTTAGAATTGGAAGCTGTTTCTAGAATCTCCACCTTATGTTGTCTGAAATGGAAATTACTGTATTAAAAATAACTTGTTTTGCCTCAGTGCAACTGTTTCTATGCAACAGCAAAAGCACCTGTGTCCTATTAATACTTACATTATGCCTGGGGTGCATCAAGAAGAGTGTGGCCAGCAGGACGAGGGAGGTTCTCCTTCCCCTCTACACTGCCCTGGTGAGGCCTCATCTGGAGTACTGTGTCGAGTTCTGGGCTCCCCAGTTCAAGAAAGATGAAGAGCTACTGGAGAGAGTCCAGCGGAGGGCTACAAGGATGATGAGGGGACTGGAGCATCTCCCCTACGAGGAGAGGTTGAGGGAACTGGGCTTGTTCAGCCTGAAGAAGAGAAGGCTGCGAGGGGACCTTATAAATGCCTACAAATATCTGAAGGGTGGGTGTCAGGAGGATGGGGCCAAGCTCTTTTCAGTGGTGCCCAGTGACAGGACAAGGGGCAATGGGCACAAACTGAAGCATAGGAAGTTCCGTCTGAACATGAGGAAGAACTTCTTCCCTCTGAGGGTGACGGAGCACTGGAACAGGCTGCCCAGGGAGGTTGTGGAGTCTCCTTCTCTGGAGATATTCAAGACCCGCCTGGACGTGGTCCTGTGCAGCCTACTGTAGGTGACCCTGCTTCGGCAGGGGGTTTGGACTAGATGAGCCACAGAGTTCCCTTCCAACCCCTACTATTCTGTGATTCTGTGATTCTGTGATTTGAAAATGTTGTAACTTAGGTGGATCATCCTCCTGGGCACCACATAGATTGCTCTTACCTCAGCTTTTTCTCTCTGTATACGTAAAATTGTGAAATTATCTTCAGGTTACTTCAACATGTTTGCAGCTTCAATACTTAAAAACATGTTACTACCTCAAGTCAAGAAAAAAATTATTCCAACTGGCTGGTAGCAGGTCTCCGTGTTTTTCTATATTCTAGTTGCCCAGTATCTATTTTGAGCCAATCCATTCTTTTGCACTGCCATTTAAAGGAAAACAGACACATAGCTGGTAGTTTGTCTACATTTGCTTGTCACCAACTTTGTCTGTTGTTCAGATGGAAATAATAACATCTCTCATGTTGCTTCTTGTCTAGGTCAAACATTTTTACTATAATGTCAAAATTGTGGAAATATTTTTAAGGAGATTGGATATACTGTGACTACAGCAATTTGAATTTAATATTCATATTAACATACGGCAAATGGATCTCAAGCTTCTGTTGACTCCCATGGAAAATATTAAGAAGAAATTGTTCTTCTTTTGCCCAGAATTTTATTCAATTTACCCTAAAACCAATAGTGTAAATTGACATCAAAGCAGGGCTGCATCTTACTTTGTTAGCTAAATACACTGTGAAACTTTTTGTTCTCTGCTGTGGCATCACTGTGCGTCACTACAAGTGGTGTACTAGGAGATGGCCAATCTGACGTTCCATTTCATATGTAGTAGCCAAGGATTGACTGCATAGAATGTCAGTCTCATCTGAAATATTAAACTCAATGGTGACTATTGAAGATGTTTATTTCCATTGATTTAGAATAACATTTTCCCTTAGCTACTTCATCATTTAATAATATTTAACGGACAATGACAATTACTTAACAGGTTTTCGCTGTGTTATACAGCAAGGAAGCTCACTACGGGTAGTGTGGCAGTCATCCACGACAAGTGGAACTCTGTTGAACGAGACTTAAAGAGGTCAGCTAGGCCATCTGTCTTTTCAAAACTAAGATGAAATACAACTAACTCCTGACATGTATTTATCTAACCCATTCTTTAAAGCCCCTCCTAGACTTCACCGGATCCCTCGGCTGACAAGTAGGTCATATGAAACCTCACAGAGCCTGTTTCTGATAACAACTTTTTTTTTAATATTTTTGACCCTTTTTTCAATTGTAGTCTTTTAATTTGTTCCTGTCTTCTGATGACATACTAAGTTGATGAAAGTCTTATCTGCTGATATCCTCAATAAGACTTGATCATTGTCTGTTCACAGTGTTTTCATTATATTTATTTCATTCTAAGTGTAAATTATATATATTATATCCCTACAGATATGCGCTTTAACCTGATTTCTTGGGTGAGAAGAACACGGGAGCTAGTGTGTTTTCCTTCCTTTGAAATTTAAAGAAATGGCTTTGTCTGAAATTAAATGGCTGGAAACAGTATTGCGTCTGATAGTTAGAAATTTGAGATCAACTATGTCAGGGCTATAGCAATCACTAGTTAGTGACTGAGGTTAGAGAGGAATTTTAGCCCACTATTAGAATGCTAAGGACTTTTTCGGTTGGTTGATTAGTTGGTTTTGTGTAACATTCTGTAGTACAGAGCCTGGACCTCTCTCTCGGGTCATGCAATGAAATTCTTGCAAGTGATTGCAAGTGATTGTTGAGAGAACTGGGTAAATAGGAGAAATAATGTAAAAGATCTATGATAGCTTATAAAATAAAAATTATGTTAATATATTGTTCTTCCTAACAGTCTTTTCAGGGCCTTTTGAATTAATTAATGTCCTGTCATCTGTGTAAATGGTTCTTGCAAGCTTTAGTTCATTTGAAAGCTTGTGAGACACTGCTTGCTTTCTGGCTAAAGAAAATTATATCAGTCTCCAGGGCTGCCAGTCTATATAACGTTAAATACACTAACCACCACTGTTTTGCTTTAGAAGTCAAGCTTCTGAAATATTTTATTTTTATTTCTTTTTAAACATGCATTTTCACCTACTTGCTCTTTGCTCTGTGTGAAATGAAAACTGAGATTATCTCTGTAATGCAGATTTGTTCATTTCTTAGGGTCATGTTTCAGTTCAGATCCAGATATCAAGTACTTACATGGAGCAAATAATTCATTTTTGTTTTCCGATGCTTTCCTGGATGAGTCCCTTGTCAAATCCTGACAACTTGTGAGGACTGTAGATTTTGGTACAGAAGGTATAGCCCTGATCTCATGAAAGTGAAAATGTGTGTGACAACTACCTCATATGATTTATTGAAGAGTTGTGTTACTCTGTTAACCATTACATCATATCTGCTTCTACCATATTTCTGATGATACTTATTTTTCTGCTAGAAGTAGAGAAATCATACACATAACTCAGAAATATGAAGCCAGTTTTGACTAAATATCTCTTTTGAGATGAAGAATATTTAAGAAAAGAAAGTTTTATGACTTTTCAATAGAAAGAAATCTCCTTAAAAGACTGGAGGACTATTCTTATAATTGTTCATACACAAACATCCAGTATTTTAGAAAACAGGATTTGTTAATGAACCAAGACAGTACTTATGCATACAGGATTTTAAAGTCTCAGTAATATGTTCTTAGTACTATGTAGTATCCAAAGCAGAAAACTTTTCTTACTGTTTTTCTGTGTGTTCATATGTAAGCTTGCATGATAAATGGTCTTCCTGCCTCAATCAGTGACATTGATCTTAATTGCAGAAAATAACAATCTGAATGTCAGTTACTAGCCTCACTTTGAAATTTGTCCTCATCCTCATTCCTAGCAAGTGTTCAATTATGTAAATTGAGAGGTATTTTTATTGCTCTAAGGATAAAGAAGAAAGGTTATAATAGCATTTACTGGGTTGTGGATTTGGTTTGGGGTTTTTGTCTGTATTCTTATATTTGGTTAAAGTAGAACTAAAAGCTGAAAGCTTTCACTACTAGGGATAACTCTTCCAGATTTTTATTTTGTTATTTAGGATTCCTGTGATATCACTAGGCTGTTTCAAGTCTGTGGCACATTACAGCATTCTAAATGACATTTGGTTCTGCCGTTTGTCATTCTGTGTTGTGGCACACCAGAGTAATATCATGATTTATCAAGTTTATCAATACTTAATTTATCCTTAATATAGTTTTATCTGATCCATCCATTTAACTTTTATTTTTAGTCACTAAGTACCAAAGCACAGACACATAGTTTATCCTGGAAGATGTTTTTTTGAGGTACGTTCCTCCTTGTGCTGTGGTTTAGAAGTTTAGTAGCGGTTTAGCCAAAAGGCAGATGTATTGCATTATGGTATTTTTCAGAGAAAATTTCAAAAGGGTTGTTTTGGAGATTGTACCAACCAGCTGTGAGGATTTATCTAGAAGATTAAAAGACTAGGGCTCAAATGTGTGAATTAAAAGAGTCAATTTCTTGGGCCTAGTTAGTTGTTCGTTACATTTATTTAGCCAATAATACTTTATTAGGCCATTAAGGCTATTTGTGTGCATTTGGAGTCTAATAAAGTCAGGGCAAGGAATCAGAATGTAATTCCTCAAGAAAAATGAGGAGGCATGACTGGTTAACAGTGTCTGTGGCCCCATTATTTTACAGAACACAGCAAAACAGTTTTCAAAAACTATATTACTGAATAAAGGTTAAGGGAGCTGAGAGACAACAACAAACCCAGATAGAATAATGTCCTGGAGAGATTCTGTTTTTACTCATATAAGGATCTTTTTCTTTCATATTGAAAAGGAAATAAGATTAAGGGGGCTAGTTAGGAACTGGATGTGTGAAAGAACATTGCTGGGCTGCAGCGATTTGGCCATTCAGTGATGCTGTACAAAACACTAAACATAAGAGCTCAAATAAGGTGGAAAATTGCTAAGGCAAAAAGAAATGACTCCATGGAAATGAGGTTGATTTTGCACATATTTGTTTGGAGATTGGTTGTTGACTTTGTTTTACTGCTGCATTGCCCACAGTAAGTCATAACAACAACAAAAATGAAAACTTGCAACTGCCAAAACAAAAGTATTGGGCTAGAAACCAAATTATCTTAAAAATGAGATGTAAATGCATAGAAGAGGGGAATACATAAAGGGAGAAGAATTTTGACTTCTGTAATTATTATTGTCACCTCTAGTAAAGTAATGAAGAATTTTCTTCTGCTGTGCCTTTCGCTTGCTCTTTGCAGAGAACAGTATCCTGATCGGGTGCTGTGGGCTGGGGAAGGAGTTCAGTATTTGCTTAGAACAATATGAACAAGAAGGTTTTTTTTCTGTCTTGTCTCTATTTTCCAGTTGATGTAACCCTTTAAAATGTACATATGTACATGTACTGGGAAGTGAACTGTAAAGAAGGAAGTTTTGCAAATACCGTGTGAATGTATTTTCACACTTAATAATCGTTACAGGAGCCTGAATTCTTAACATAATACATTGTATTTCTTTCTGTTACCCATTGGTCACTAAAAACTTAATCTAAAGCGCAGTGAAGTCAGTTGAAAGGATCTGCTACTGCAGAATTTAATTTAGTAGTGGCTGTTAACAAAAAAAAATAAAGCTGGAAAGCTGCAGGGGTATTTTTTTTCCCTTTCATCTTCCCTCCCACGTTATATATACAGTCACTTGAGTAATGGAAGCTAGTGAGACTTTTTTATGTATGTGGTATAAATCTAGTGACCAAAAGATTTCACCTGTTGATAATTGTTCTCGCTGTATATTTTGACCTGCATGAATCTTCGCAGATGTTACATCTCTAGTTTCCTTCATTGAAACCTGGAACTTACTTTCACTTCATTGAAATCGTCATGGTAACTGCCATTCCTGTATTCGTCTTGTCCCCTCCAAAAAAAAGCCCTACTTATAAGATCAGTAATAGATAGTCTTAAATTCCATTGATATGATGAAATCATATTTATTTCTAGAAAGGTTAATACTTAGGAATGTTCTGTGGAAGTGATGGTCCGGAAACTAAAATGATGTTGCATCAGCAGACAACTACAAGCAATCATGCTAATAACTTTTCATCCCTCAGTGTATCTGTCAAGTAGTTGTTCATTTAATCTTCGTAGATTTAATTATTCATTAATCTTTAATAGAAACTTGCTAACGGTTCTTATGTGACTTAGGAGCCTAAGTCTCATAATCATAAATTAATTACATAAGTAGAAACCAGAGCCCCATTGACAATCAATTAGTTTTAAGTCTGTAAGTGCCACTGTCACTTCGGAAAACAGAGCTTAGGCTTATAAATAATTTAGTTACTTGAATGTATTTATGTTACAGATTTGCTACAAAACAGGCATAAAATTTTCTGGTATCTGCTATTGAATCTGAGAGGAATATATATATATAAATATTTCAGAAAAATAAACTTTACAGGAATTAAAACAATAGCCATTTTACTCAGTAAATTTTAGGTCCAATGGGAGTAAATACCTATGATCTAGTTGGAGATACTTCATCACAAGAACCTTCTGATTATGTAGAGAACTCTCAGACCCAAAAGCGTTACACAGTGTCAAATATTTAGCTTTCCTAAAATGAGCCTGACCAATAGATCAATTCTGAGTTCTGTTTTGAAGGGAAGAGAATGTACCAAAGAGGAGTAAACTACTAAAGAAGCTCTTAGAATTGCCTGCACATAAATTCCTACCAGTTTCTTTTAATAATGGTCTTATTAATAGTGTGATTGCAGGAAGTTTGTGTGCTACTTTTGTGACTTCTATTGGATTTGTTAGTGGTAAAAGACCAGTTTCAGATGTCACCAACGTCAAACAGCAGGAATGAACATCTGCTGAGCTCATAAACTTCCACTACATATCTTCCCTCACGTCTCTGACTGCAAGCCTGAGTGTGGCCTTGGAGATGTATTATACTGAAGTATTTTCTAGGGTAGATCGCCAAATTGAAGTTATTTACTTAGATAGCACAGGCACACTATTAAATCTACATGAATTAGTCCAATAAAGTGCGTACTACAGAGGAGGAGGAAGAGAACTATGGTTTAATTTATAAAAACATGACATTGAAATAGCTCATTTAAAAAAAAATCTGGAAAAAAAAAGGAATGTCTGAGAATAGTAAACTCTTCAGTGTACTAACATCAGTAGTCACATCTGCTACTTTTTGCATACATGGAAGACTAATGTATTATGCTGGTAACTATATGAATCACAACATATAGAGTACGTACATACACACACACACAGAGTCTGTGTGTGAATTACAACAGATGGGCTATAAGAAATGATGGAAGAATTAAAAAAAGCAACTGTATATAGTTGAATGTTTTCTTCTGGCAGGCTTTTGCTTTCAGAAGTGAATCTGCTTCCCTCAGTCACAAGTATAACTTAAGTATTTTTATAAAATTTTAAATCTTAGAGTATCAAGCTGACAAAGAGTCCATTATGAAGCATAGAAATGAAAATACTTTATAAGTAATAGTCTTGATTAGTTCTTGATACAAAAAAGATATAGATGAAGATGAAATAAATAGCTACATATTTCTTTAATTATTTTCACATTGTCTTAATCCGATAACAGGAATTACTATAAATTTGACCAAAATATTCTCAAAGAAGGTTCTACACAAACAATCTAAATAGGCTTTCTTTTTCCCTAAGAACAGAAATGTGAGATTTTGATCTTTTTCTACATCTCATAATTTGAGATATCAACTTATGGACAGGAGGGATTGCCATTGATTTTTAAATTTAAATCAATTTCATGTGAAATGAGATGAATATGAAAGCATCCAACGTAGTATTTATCATCTTTATCCTTTACTAGGTAGCTTCTTACTGTGTTATTTGGAAAGGTTAGAGAGATGCAGTATATTTTAAAAAAAAAAGATTGTTGGCAATATTTGTCTTAGTATATGTTCTTTCTAAGCCTCTTGTCTAATGTAAGGAGACGGGGGGCAGGGCACGCCTCAGTGAAAGGCTACTGAAGGATCCTATTGGATCTGCATTGAGTATGACAGCATCTCAAATGAATAAATTCACGTAGCTCAGCAATTTGTACTAGTTTGATGATCGAGTTGTGACCTGCAAATGTCACAGATTTCAGTGTTTATCCAACGCGATCTGAACAAAAGCGTGCTTGGAACAAGAAAGAGCATAGCATATAGGTATTACAGGACTACTTAGGCCATTCTTCTCCAGCTAATTAGTCAAATAGTGTCTCTTGGAGAGAATATAAACCAGCTCTTCAGAGAAATGATTGTTTTCTTTTCTGGTTTACAGAGTGCTTCCCCTGACTAAAACTCCACATGAAACTGTTTAACATTTATAGTCACCAGTCACTCTGCTTAGAGAGAAAAGTCTCTTCTAGTTCTTATGTAAAAAATCCTCCCACTCAAGAGTATTTTACTGTGTCAGTTCAGAAATCTGTCTCTAGTCTTTGTATTTTAATGTCAATAGAATATACTTCTGTTTTTTATCCCTAAACTTTTTGGCAAACATGAAAGTGATCAGTTGACCACTTGATAGTTAAGTTGCCTGTCAGACTACTCAAGTTGCTGACTCCATCTGGTATGAAGTCAGGAAAACTGACTGAAAACAAGTTCTAATTTGAGTTTTTGACTCCTTAACCTTTTTGGTGAGTTCCACCCATGAATTCAAACCAGTCTGAAGAAAGGCCAGGTAATTACTGTGTAATAAGAAGAGCAGCACTGAAGGATTTGCCTGGGGCTCAGAACAGTGATGGTTGGATAGAACTCAACAAAGTCCATGGCCCCAGAAGGCTGCCAAGGCTGGATCTGCTGTAGGCTAATATGCTTAAAGGGAAGGTCAGGCAGTTGTGGTAGCCTGAACAGCAGACTGCCTCTCAGCTCTGTGGCTGGTGGTGTTCAGAATCTGAGTGGGTAGCAGAAAGGGATTCATATAAATGAGTTAACTGATTCCTCTTTTCTTTAGGCCTATATTTCCCAGACCTGGTAGCAGGTGTATGTGCAGTCACTACAAACAACTGGAGCTCTAATGTGAGCCTCCTGCATAATTGCAGCAGGACAGGAAGATCTGGAGGTCTCAGGCCCTGGGTCTAAAAGTTTGCCCCCACTCTTCTTTTAAACAAAGTTGTGTATTTACATTAGAATGAGTGTTCAGAGCAGAAACGAATTCTTTCTTTCTTCTCCCCTTGATGCCATCATATTTCTAGGAAAAAGAATATTCTTAATAGCATCCTATTACGTTTCAGAAACCCACCCTGATAGGAGTATCTAATTGCTTCTGTTGGCAACCACTGGAACAGAGAAGCTTTTTAGCTTTGATTTATGGCAGAAACCAGAATAACACCCTGGAAGAATATAGTAGTAGTTTTACTTTGAGTAATGCTTATCTCTGCCTTGTTTCATCTGAGTGCAGTTAGGAACATACTTAGGTGCCTTCAGCATAGCCACAGCCTACAGTGCTTGCTTGCACAAGTGGTGATTACACACTAAATGATAAAGGGCTGCTGAGATTCCCCTTGAACTTCTTGTAAACACAGTAGCTTTCATGTAGTTGAGCATCCTACTTCTAAGATTGTGTATCTAAAGAAGGATAGACTAATTAGAAAGACTGCCAAAAGTCAGTTATCTTTTAAGACTTGTCTCTGCGTAATAACCTTACTTTGTTACTAGTTTGTTTTTTTCCAAGAGATATAATGGAATTGACTTAAAACTACTGCGAGGTAAACACTTTTCACCTGGGGATAAATTGTCTTCTAAGTAAAATTAATCTATTGACTAGGATGATGTCATGGTCTGAAAATGCATTTATCCTCTTAATCATGCTTTTGGACCAGCGCTGTTTAACATCTTTGTCGGTGACATGGACAGTGGGATCAAGTGCACCCTCAGCAACATTGCTGATGACACCAAGCTGTGTGGTGTGGTTGACATGCTGGAGGAAAGGGATGCCATCCGGAGGGACCTTCATGTGCTTGAGAGGTAGGCCTGTGCGAACCTCATGAAGTTCAACAAGGCCAAGTACGAGGTCCTGACCATGCACAAATACAGGCTGGGAGGAGAATGGATTGAGAGCAGCCCTGAGGAGAAGGACTTGGGGGTGTTGGCTGACAAGAAGCTCGACATGACCCAGCAATGTGAGCTTGCAGCCCAGAAGACCAGCCATATCCTAGGCTGTATCAAAAGAAGCATGGCCAGCAGGTGGAGGGAGGGGATTCTGCCCCTCTGGTCCGGGGAGACCTCATGTTGAGTCCTGCATCCAGGTCTAGAGCCCTGAGCCTAGGAAAGACATGGACCTGCTGGAGCAGGTCCCAAGGAAGGCCACAGCAGTGATCAGAGGGATGGAATACCTCTCCTGTGAGGAAAGGGTGCGACAGCTGGGGCTGTTCAGCCTGGAGAAGAGAAGGCTCCAGAGAGACCTTATAGCAGCCTTCCATTATGCGAAGGGGGCCTACAAGAGAGCTGGAGAGGAACTTTTAGCAAAGGCATGTAGTGATAGGACAAGGGGTATTGGTTTCAAACTGAAAGAGGGTAGATTTAGATTTAGAAATAAGAAAGAAATTATTTTCTATGGCAGTGGTGAGACACTGGCACAGGTTGCCCAGGGAAGCTGTGGGTGCCCGCTCCCTGGAAGTGTTCCAGGCCAAGTTGGATGGGGCTTTATACAACCTGGTCTAGGGGAAGATGTCCCTGCCCGTGACAAGGGGGTTGAAACTAGATGATCTATAAGGTCTCTTCCAACCCAAGCCATTCTGTGATTAAATATGAATTGTGTAGTTAACCATTATAGAAAAATAGTCGGAAGATGTTTGTCTGTCAGGAAATTCTGTAAGATTTTTCAGTATGCTATTTGAATATGTCAATTGGTTAGATTTTTCTGTTAGAACCTTATTGAATGCCACTCCAACCATAAATACGTTTTTCTTTAAAAATGAAAAAAAAAGGGGGGGGTATTGTGTGCTACCACTTTCCCTTTCAATAATCTCAGTGTTTTCAAGCAATTCTGCATCTTTCATTGCAGTTCTTCTCTGTGTTCTCTTTGTTTATATGAATCATTGGAGTTTTTTAAAACCTATTGGACTGGCAAATTTGAAACTCAAGAAAGCTGCTCTCTCTTCTGAAATAACTGAGTCAGAAGGAATCACTTTCAGTGGGTGAGCTGTGACCCAACCTGTCACTGGCTTCTTTTCTGAATCAGCTAAATAGAAGATACTTCTCAAAAATGTTTTGAAATCACGAAGCTGAGATCACCACCTGTTTTCATCTAAGCTACTAAACAGCCACCAGCAGATAGTATTTTATCTTCCATAATTTCCTGACTGATGGTTATAAATGTAACAGGGAAATCACCTTCAACTGGGTTAACTACATGAATGTTTATGTTTTTCACGTCTACTGTCTCATCCTACTTGGCTTTACTGCTTGATTAGGTTTCGAAGGATGAAGAGTTTATGGTAATTTTTGTTATTTCTTTGTCTTTAAGCAAAGACTGAGTTATAGCTTCTGTTGCAAATTAAAACATTTTCGTGATGAAAAATGTGAAAAAAATGAAAATACGAGAAATGAAAATCTCTGGAGATATTCAAGACCTGCCTGGACAAGGTCCTATGCAGCCTGCTGTAGGTGACCCTGCTTTGGCAGGAGGGTTGGAGTAGATGACCCACAGAGGTCCCTTCCAACCCCTACCATTCTGTGATTCTGTGAAAACAATTTAGTTCCTATGAAGTTCTCTGAGTGCAAGTGAAAGTAGAATTTGGATAAAACTTGTACAGCTCCCATTTATACATCAGAATTGCAGTTTTACTACTATCATGTCAACATGGAGCTCTGATGAAAATGGAATCTACTGGAGATAGTTTGTGCTTGACTTAGGAAAGGAATTTAAGTTACTGTTTTCACATAAGAATAATATGGGGCAATGACAACGATATTCATCAAAATAAAATATGCACTTCCTTGGAATCTTAGTATTTGTGTTTGAATAATATACTAATTATTCGCTCAGGGTAAAGATTTGAGCTTCAGCTGAATTTCAAACCTTTGTTCTCATTGCCTTGCTGTGACTCACAAAGCTCTTGTAATTAACTTGCATGGGGAATCTGTAGATGACCTAAAATGCTGGTTTTCTTCTGCAAAATGAATTGTAGTGGATATGTGGGCAAGGAGAATGGCCCTGTTATGCCAGTGATTGGAGGTCTTTACGGTATCACAAAAAATATATGTTGGTGTGACCATGGATTTGCTTGAATGTTAGTAAATGAAGTGACAAGGCGGGTCTTTGAAATTGAAATGGTATATCAGATAGGTTTTAGTTTTATGTTCATGGGACATCTCACTGGCCAGAGTGGAACATATCAATGCACTGTTCCCTTTTGAGCTACTGTAGTATATATAGGGAAAAAATAAAACTTAGAAGGAAAAGTGTGTCTTGTGTCAGCTGTGAACATGGGCAGAGGTGCTTTGTCAAAATAACAGAATTGTAATCAAAAGCAGCCGTGGACATTGTTTCATTTCTATTGTCACCTCTAAGTCAGTGTATGGAGGCCATTGGTAACTTCTTTCTGATAATGACTGTGTGCAGATACTTGTGGACTCTGACATTCATGCATACACAGCGAAGGTTTTAAAAAGCACTCTGGTGCCTTGAAATGACTTCTTCTCGGAAAGAGTATCTGTGGCAGCGCTAAATGTTTCCTAGCAGAAAAGTGCCATAGGCACTTTTAATTGAATTTAGGAGCAGATAGAAAGAGGCAAACTGTATGCTGAAATCCTGCTGTCTATCTGCAGTACAAGTCTAGCCGACAGCAACAGCAAAGTCTTCTGACATTCAATAAGCCCTGTAAGAGGTCTCCAGAGGGACTGCTTCTAGGAGCTGAACTGTAACCTTTTTCTCTGTGGGCGTCACAGTCTTTGTCTCACTGCAAAAAATGCTAGCCAGTGCTCTAAACTTGATGTTGCCTATGACAATGGCATCTTTCCCTTGAGAGGTAAGGTAAACCTGCTAATCTATTTCAAATAGGTGATAAGTAACCCTGTCTGCTTGCTGGGATAGATGAAGCATTTCTTCCCACTGGCTTACTAGTAAGGGGTTTTCTATACTGTTGGCACTGCAGCAAGGCATATAGCATACCCCCATCTATAAAAATATAATTGTTGGCCTGCCAGTCCATATTGTAAATTGCTTGGAAGAAAAGCACTAGTGTTGTTGCAATTGTAAGGGGAAGAATGGGTGCTGTCCTGATTGTTGTAGGTGACTTGTAAGAAAATAATAGAATAAAGTATAGATCTTTGCCAGCAGGTAGTTTTCAGTTGCCTTAAATTTTGTTAAAGGTATTGGGAATGTTCTCCCAGGAACATTTTTTGTGGAGCTGTTTTAATTAAATTCTGCACAGCTGAACAAAATAGTTAGCAGTATTTACCAGATACCACAGGTGAGATTTTTCAAAAGCAGGCTGGAAATTTTGAAAATATCAGCTGGCATTGCTTTGCTGAAATTTTCTGCTTCCGAAAACAGGGAAGGATGTATTTTTACAGGCTGCACTACTGAGTACAAAATGAGGTATTTTGATGAAGGAGATCAGGACATTATGTATGTCACTTATCCGTAGCAAAGTTGGGTCCAGAATGCTACCTTACAAGGAAAACGGAAATATTTTTGTTATCTGCAAAACTAATGTAACAGTGTCTGAGAAGTAGTTTGCCTGTTCATCCTGCAGCCACTGACCCTAGAAATCTGGGGAGATCCTTCTTTCTGAGGCATATATCAGGTAGATCTCATTAGAATTCATAAAATTGAATGTTTTTCAGTAAATGTTATATTTTTGAAAAATCTATTGACATCAGTAGCAATATAGTCCTTCTTTTTAGCCCTGAATAAAGTCAGTCTATGAGAATAGAAGAATCAACTTCCGATACTCTTCAGTAAATACTAAATACTTTTCAGTAAAACTGAAACTTTCGTTATTGGCCCATCTAGAGACATCTCCAGATTTTCAGGACAAAAAGAAATCACAAATCTTCCTAACTGGACTGAAGAAGTCTCTTTTCCTGACTACATTTGTTATCATTTTGAACAATTGGCAGTAGAAGAGCTGGGTATCAGAAAAACCCATATAGTCTAAATGTCTATGTACCAGTTGGTATTTACTTCTGCTTTAAGCCATACACTACTCAACTAAAATTTTTTACCTATGCATTCTGCTGTTTTGATTGTAACAATTTGGAATATTTGCAGTCTCTCCTGTTCACTTCAAGGTTGGTAACTTTATCAACTCTACATATGCCAGATACTGCTCTGCAGCATCTGGCTGTTAAGCTGTTTAATCTGCCTGGAAGAATCTTGGTTTAAATCCATGATTAACAATCATATAAAAATGTGTCCAAGACAGATGTCTTTCAACTTGTGTAGCTTTTGATATTGGGGTGTATAAGGTAATTAGTCTACTTCTCAGAACTCTCCAAGTAAATTTTTGATTATTTTTTTTCCCCCTGAATCTGAACTGGAAACAAGCTTGTGGTTTAAATATATAAAATATTTGGTTCGCTTTTTGACCTCAAGAAGAGTTTGAAGGTATTGCTTATTTCTGTGGTTTCATCCTCATATCTTCAAGACAAAATTTACGGCATCAATTCTTTCACGTTTGAGGGTCTTGCTGTTTCAACTATCGTGGCTGTGGGGACCAAAACTATACATGTGTCTTGAAAGGATAGTTGAAAAAAGCTGTGAAAATCTAGTATATGTACATTTGACTAAATCCAGTGGATAAATCAGTAATACTTTAAGCTGCTCAGAAATTATATGAGCATAGGAAAAAATTAGTCAATATCTAGTATTATTGTTACGTTTCTAAAGGTAGTTCTTAAAAAAATCATTAAAGCTGAGGCATTTACCTTGGTTTTAGATTATAAAATTTCACTTTGCCTTTTTAGAATAATCTTTATAGTTTTCCTAACTGTGTTGCAAAGGGTCTTCTACCTCACTGAAAACAGCGTAACTATTTGTTTGGGAATGCCTGGAAAATAGATCATTTAAAAAAACTACAGAACTTAATTGAGAGAAAAATGAATACTTTTTATACAAAAAAGGGGTTTTATTTGAAAACGTTTGAATTTTAGTTATCTCTTTCATTTAATTTCAACTTTTCAATTTCAAATTTATTTGCTGAAGTTAGTAAATCAATTTTTTAGTACGTTGATTTCCATTTCTAAAACTAAATAGCTTTTAGTTTTTTCCCTCTTCGTTATTCTCTGCCTTTGTTCCTTTCCCCAAAGTAAAATGAAAGTTTTGCTAAAACATTTCTTTCACAACACTGATTTTCATTTTTTGAAAAAAAAAAAGATTTTTTTTAAAAAACTTGAAATTCTGCTTATCCCCTTATAGAGCAAGTCTCTTCCCAGCAAAAATAAGCAAATATTTGTTGAATAAACAAATAATTTAGACATTTGTTGTTATATGATCAAAACAAGTGAAGTTCAGAAACATAATTAATTGTATCTGAAATCCCACAGTAAGTTCTTTGTAACAGGTCTGAACATCTGTCTCAAGACTACAATGTCTGTCCTTCATGTGTTTTTGACCATTACTTGACAGTGCTCCTGCATGCACAATCAATAGCAAGTAAATACCAATGGGTGCAACAGTAAATCAAAACAAAACACTTGGACGTTTGAACTGTGTGTGGCTTTAGACTAGATTAGACAATGTTGTATGATCCCAGCCCATTCCGTTGCTTATATGCTTCAGATTTAAGTCCTATGGTAATTCTCTACTCACTTATTACACATACGGTGCACAGATAACTCTGACTTACGTCTCTTGATGACGTAATAAAAAAACCCAAATTTAATGAATGCAAATATTCACCATTACATTCTATCTGATTTGTTCTACAAAGGAGGTTTGGAAGGGAAAGAAAAACAAAACAGAAAGCTGAGAAAGGTGAGGTAGCCTTTAACTAATACAAGTTTTTGGTGGAATGTAACTACCCAAAGTGGCAATGTGACCACACAATGAACCTTAACACCTTTTTTTAAAAGGTACTGCAGTTTCAGAAACTACCATTAGCAGTACAGTGCTCCTTATGTTGGGACACAGATCAAATAAGCACAAAAAAGGCAACCTTCTAATTACTGCAATAATGTCTTCTCATTGCAACACACTATATAATATTCATGACTTTGAAAATTATTTCATTGTCACATTATTCCATTTCGGGGCAGGGGCATGTGGACAATGGCACACAGAAAAAGACAGTTTCTGTGGTACCAAAAGATTTCTAAGAGAAACTTCACCTGAGAACTGGTCAGACCAAGTATTATATGGGTATTGAACAATAATCACAATGTACAGCTCTGCGCAAACATTATTCTTCCATTTATTTAAATTGAGAACATTTCTGTATTAGAAAATGTTTTTTTGAAAAAACACAACTATTTTTCATATTTCAGCATTTCATATTAGCAATTTCATATTTCAGTTGTTCGTCTTCATCATGTCGTTGCTGCTACCCATGTCCACTCAACGTCACATTAGCATCTTTTTCAAAAAAGAAAAGAGTGAAGGTGAGGGAGAAGAATGGACAAGGACCTCTTACTCCTTTACACCAACATATTTTTGTTGGGTTATTTGGTGCTTTTTTTTTTAAGTTGTGCATTCTACCAAGAGCTTTAGAGAAAAACAGCCTAGTAAAATATTGTTAGTCTGTTCTCATTGTGATGCAATATTTTTTACTATTTTGTATATAATAACAGAGACAGATATGCTTTTTGTTACAGTCACCAGCATTTGAAATGAAAGACAAGATCTCAAAATGATTGTTAAATCAGTTGTTTTTGATCGTATTAGAAACCGTATTATTTACTGGGTATGCTCTAAACATTTTTACTTCAGTGAATGTCAGCTAAAACTAAAGCAATTTTTCTTTGTTCTCATTTTACATATATCGATGATCTTTTTTGTTTTTGTTTTTTCTATTGTTACATTTATTATCAGTCATAACAGATGTTACAGATTTGTGTTGTGGGTTTTAGTACAAGACTTGTGAGGCTCATGCTAATGCTGTCTAGATAGTTTCTATTTAAATTGTGAGAATACGACCTACTTTCATCTCTGTCACTGGATCTGCGGATTCTCTTATTCATGCCATATTAATTCAGCCAAGTTTAATGATTGTCCTGCCTCATTAGCTGGACTTGCAGGATGTAAATGTGAGACCTCCTCCAGGCCATAACTCATTTTTCAGTCATGCCAAGAACATGTCACCATATTTATCCAGCCCTTTGTGACCCAATGATCTCAAGTAAATATTTCTACTAGTTATTGTTAATGGTTGCTGGGATATATTTTGCAAAGTTTCACAGAACTGCTTAATGATGGTCTGCCCATCTGTACTTTTAATGATGAATGACTAATATCCATTCTTATACATGCAGATGCAGAAAGAATATTTGAATTTTAATGATGGCTTATTTTTTCTTTGATTATTGAATATAAGAAAATTTTTCACTTTCAAGTTGTGTCTTCATGCTACATTTGATTACAGCTTTTGCCAGAGTTTGATGCCTTTTGTTCCTTTGTAAATGTAGAAATTTCTTGAATCTCATTTGTTGCTTTTTGCTGTTTCTCTTACCAGCTATTAGCTAGTTAGTAAAACAGAAAGCATGTCAACATATTTCACTAAAGAAAGCTGGTGTGGACATAATATGTTTCAGATAGCTGTCCACGAAGGCAACTGGATTTGTCAATTCTGTATTTAGATTCTGTGGAATATCTCAGAAATTTGTAGTGAAATTCCCTCAAACTCTTCTTAAAATCATGCAGTATTATCAGCTTCAATTCTCTTGTTATTTTCATAACTAATACTGCTTTAAATATTAAAGTCTACATGGTATGGAACATAATATTTTTGAGTTATGACTAGAGAAGAAGTAAAAAATGCCTCAAGTTACACTGTTAATAGATAAAGTTATCAACAATAAATATTTATGGGCAACTTCTTATTTGATCTTTCTGTCCCTAAACATATCTGTTCTTATTTTATATACTTAGGGGTGGTTTTCAAGGGGTTGAAGAGTGAAATTATTGCGTGTTCAGATGGTAAATTTGGCTTTCTGACTTCGTTGAAATTTTGCATGCTTCGTGGAGATTGTGGTTCCATAGCAAGATTTGGTTGTAGTTTATTGCTGGTTATTCTTGACACGCTACGCAGTCTTGTTTAAATTTTTCATCAACGACCTGGATGAAGAGTTAGAATGTACCATCAGCAAGTTTGCTGAGGACACCAAACTGGGAGGAGTGGTAGATATACCAGAAGGCTGTGCTGCCATTCAGCATGACCTCAGCAGACTGGAAAGTTGGGCAGAGAGGAACCTGATGAGGTTCAACAAAGGCAAATGCAAGGTCCTACACCTCGGGAGGAACAACCTCATGCATCAGTACAGGCTTGGGGTGGACCTGCTGGAGAGCAGCTCTGCGGAGAGGGACCTGGGTATCCTGGTGAACGACAAGTTTACCATGAGCCAGCAGTGTGCCCTGGCTGCCAAGAAGGCCAGTGGCATCCTGGGGTGCATTAGGAAGAGTGTGGCCAGCAGGTCAAGTGAGGTTCTCCTTCCCCTCTACTCTGCCCTAGTGAGGCTTCATCTGGAGTACTGTGTCCAGTTCTGGGCTCCCCAGTTCAAAAAAGATGAAGAGCTACTGGAGAGAGTCCAGCGGAGGGCTACGAGGATGGTGAGGGGACAGGAACGTCTCTCCTATGAGGAGAGGCTGAGGGAGCTGGGCTTGTTTAGCCTGAAGAAGAGAAGACTGCGAGGGGACCTAATAAATGCTTATAAATATCTGAAGGGTGGGTGTCAGGAGGATGGGGCCAAGCTCTTTTCAGTAGTGCCCACCGATATGACAAGGGGCAATGGGCACAAACTGAAGCACAGGAAGTTCCATCTGAACATGAGGAAGAGCTTCTTCCCTCTGAGGGTGACGGAGCACTGGAACAGGCTGCCCAGGGAGGTTGTGGAGTCTCCTTCTCTGGAGATATTCAAGACCCGCCTGGACACGGTCCTGTGCAGCCTTCTGTAGGTGACCCTGCTTCGGCAGGAGGGTTGGACTAGATGACCCACAGAGGTCACTTCCAACCCCTACCATTCTGTGATTCTGTGATACACTTCAGTGAAATTGCAACATGGTACTTCTTACAATGAGGAATATACAGGTAAGGCTAGGAAAACGTCCTGAAGATCGGGTGCTTAGGCCTTTACCTAGTCTTGCCAAACATACATACATTGATTAAAAAAAAAATTGAGACTAACACTTTTTGTAACTTTACTTGTACAGAAAGCTGAAAATACAAAAATAATGCGTAGCTTCAGAAAGTTGACTGTGAAGGCTGTAAATACTCCTTGCCTAATCAGATGTTCTAGGTATTTCAGAAATCTGTTAGTCAGTAATTATTAAAGTATAAGTAATTTACATGCACATCATTTGGATGTAGGAGTTCTTCAACATGGAGCTTGCTACTAACTTATCAATAGGAAGTCTTCTTTATCTCAGCAGATGAAATATTCCACTGTACAAAAGATTCATACAGGAACTATAGACTGTTTAAATCCTGAGGTAGAACGTAAGTGGCTTGTAAATAGTTGCTAGGTCTTCTGTTTCATTTCTACACCACTGTGTATTGTACTGCAGGGATAAATTAAGGGCTTTGACACTGGGAGTCCATGTTCAAATTGAATTTATTGTATAGTTACTGAAATACACACTGTATTCCAGTACACAGCACACAATTGTCTTCATTGCTATGGTATTGCAATTAAAGAAAAAGCAGAGGGTCCTAAAATTAGAGAATTAGCAAATTGTCATATAAATGTTTTTAGTACTTCAGAAGCTCAGTGCTTTTCAGTGAGATTATTACTTCTCCTGCTTAGATTTTTTTTTTTTTTGTAAGGAAGTGCATGTAATCTGAATATTTTCCATAGATTTTTTTTTGAATATGAAACAGAGCTGCTATGAACATAAGTAAGTGTCCCATTGTGTGAGGGTTGTATTTGTACTAGATCGTCCAAAAGTGATTGTACATTTGCAATTAGCTATGACTCACAGAGCATTAAACCTCTGCAATGAATTATTTTAATTGTATCTAAAACCAGAGAAAATGTAAAACTTAGAATAACTTTTCTAATGGCAGAAGCAAAGCTTTCCTCCTTCTTAGTTAAAAAGCCTCTGTTATGTTAACATTACCCATTAACTGAACAAACAGAAATCTTCAAAACATTTATTTACAAAAATGCACTTGAAGTTGAAAGTCTCCCATTGACAGGAGATGGTACTGAACCCTAACAAGGCTAAATGATTTATTTAAGTAGTTCAAGAAATCTGGGACTTAGTAGGAAACTGAATGATTTCCAAATGCAAAATTTTAACTTCTAGTTTGAAAATATTATTCAAAAAGAGTCATTGGGATGAACTTGATAATTTTGCAGTGAATTTATAGTTTCGGATTATATGTACTGAAATTAATTATTTAAACACTAGTGCTTTTGAGAATTGCACACAATCAACATAAGATATTCAGAAGTTTTTTCCTCTGTGCTTTTTTGGGAAATAGTCCTTCTTTCCTTTTTATGACAAGCACACAACAAGTGCCAATATTAGAAGCTTTTCATAACTGCCCAGACCAGTCTAGAATGGTAGAGTTTACAAGGATATATTTGTTTTCAGTAATTCATTTTTAAAAGAAAACTACAAGATGGAAACCAGTTTAGTCTTTAGTCCTGTACAGGTAGAGATATGACTTCCTCGACTGTTACCATCATAACATAAATGTGATACATCATTTTTCTATATATGCCCATTCAGATAGTAGAGACCTAAATGATTTGCTCCTGTTTTCTAGTGATTTCGCATCAATTATGATGTAATCTGTTGGGTAACAGTAGGTTAAGGCCATTTGCATTTTCCATTTTCCATTTTCTCTCCACAGATATTTTAGTTATTAGATTTCAGTTTTAGAGAGTTATGTGCTGTATTTAGGATTAAAAGTTTCATATATTGTAAGTGCTGAAAAAGCTTGCACTGTAGGATGATACTCAGCACTAATGCTTTTATTAAACCCAGCAACATACCTAAAGAGACTTTCAAACAGGGTTGGTTTTTTTGCTCCTAATAAAACCCACACGGGCATTTTCAAGGGAGTGACAAAGACATCGCTGAAAGTAATGGTTATTTGTACCTTGTCATGCATCAACATTGTCACTTTTCAAACGTAGCTTGAAGAGTTGAAAATCATCAGGCTGAGTCATATACAGTGACATTTTTCTTCACTTTCTTCTTTCTTCACTTTTTGAAAAAATATATATTATGTTTATTTCTCTCTTTCCTAAATTGCTGATCCAAATTACAAATATTAAGAGATCTGGGTATCTGTAATGCATTGGTCAGAAGATTAAAACGAGCAAGGATATGAATTTAAGCAAGTATGATTAAAGAAATGGTATGTGGTCTTTCATCCTTGCAAGACCCAGTACGGTGTTGAATACAGTTGCTTCAAATGGGAAAAAGGAATGGAAACCAAAGAAAGAAAAGTTAGATGGAAAATCATAATGTTAAGTATAGACAGAACCATCTGAAGAATAAAATAAAAACTGTGTTGCTAGAATGACTTGACAGTTACTTAACACTGAATATGACAAAGTATTGCATATAGGAAGTAACCCTGAATTACTTGAGGATATGGAGAAAATATTTATAATCTGCTTGACATTTTCAAAAGTAGTTTTTAAATATGTAGATGGCAATCTTGGGAAGCCAATTTTTGATGAATAAATTCTTTTATAAGTGCAGATTATGTATCTGTTAATAATTTGGATATTGAGGTTATTGAAAGGGTTTGCATTTTCACCTTTAAGTTTGTGCAAAGCTTGCTCATTTTGAAAGACACAAAACATGAGTGCACACATATTTTTTGTAGAGATACAAAAATTACTCATCTCCCAACTCATCTCTCTACAAAATCAAAAAGTATACTGTAGACAAATTAAAATAAATTTTTCTCTCTTCTCTTCCTACTAAAACCGAGCTTGAAAAAATAATTTCAGACCAAAAGGTACATTTTGTTTGATATGAAATACAAAGTTATATTTTGTTCAGGATTTCTGAATTTTTTGATGAAATCTTAAATTCAGCTTCAATAATGAGCTACTACATATGATGGCAAAAAGGAGAAACAAGGTCTAGCAAACTGGCATTTCAGAAAGAACTGAAACAATTGACATTGAAAAGAAGAGAAGAATGAGGGATAGAAAAGGGGGAACAATAAAAGTTTTCAGCACATCAAAATTATTGGAAACAAGAGTAATCCATGCTGACTATGGGCAGGATATGTAGTGGGTTTACACAGTAGCAAATTTTTTAATGTTTAATGTTGGGAATCACTTTCTAATAACAACATTGAAATATTGGACTATGAGATAGTGGAATATCTATCACTGAATTCTTTCTGAACAAGTTAGTGCTTATCAAATGGGATGACAATTTACCTTGTGAAAGAGGTAGACTAATGAAAAAAATTACCTTCTGAAGGGCCTAATTTTCTAAATACAAAATAGGATAGATGGATTCTAGAGCCAAGTTGATGTCTGTTTTTAGACTCAAACCTCATAAACTTACTTTATTTCTAAATTTTTAGTGTTTCTTTTTGTATTGGTATTCAAAGTACAAAGCTGGTCATAGTTCTGAAATTGTGAACACACTGGTTTGTACTACCTCTCTCACTGGAAAATTATGATAATGTATTTCTGCTTTTTACAGCCTTTCTTTACACTCTTATAAAACAGAAGTGATGTTCCCATAGGTTGCAAGAATGACTTATTTTCCTTAAACAGCAATTATAATAAGATAAAATAATTAAGCTGGTGGCTTAGACTAATGACAATCCCTTTCAAGAGGCAAATAAACTGTCTATGGTCATGTGGGAGCTGGTCAGAGAATGAAGTGCAAGAATATCAGGAAACCACTGAGATAAATATTTTGGAATTTTTGCCAAGGGAAATGAATTGATTTAGGACTTACCTAATGCAGATCACTAGAATAAGGCCATTCTAACAAGTAGATGTGTGCAAATCGAGGTTTTTCTCCAGTTGTAGTGGCAAGGTGGCTATTTATAAATTCAAAGGCAGGTTATTGCTTTGCACAGAGGGAAACAATTGTGCATTTAAGAGATATGCTTAAGTGTTTTTCCCCACAGCACTACATCTTTTTCATTTGAGTGGCAGCTGAAGTGCAGAGTAGTATACTCATTTAAGTGAAGAGCTAAATGAAGCAATTAACTGTTCTTTCAAAGACAAAGAAGGCACCAAGTGTGATTTAAAACAGCTGGATGTTGACTCTTTTTTTGTATGTGAGTCAGAGCAGGAGGGGCAAGTATCACAGAAGGTTTATCTCTGCTCCTTGTTACAGCCCCTTGAGCTCATGTTATGTAAATTCATGTAACTTTCATGTATGTGGAATATTGGCATTTACCATTGGGAAACTCTGGGGAAGCTATGAAGGAAGGAAATACTCTTCCCTGCCTAGCCATCTTCTTGCTAAGATAGCTGCCACAGCTTTATGACTATTATAGGCCGTGCTTCCTACGTTGAAGTACATTTCAGACTCTCCCTTATAGTAAACTGCAACAGAATGTGACACAGAGTTTTTTGGTGTCATTCAGAGCACAGACTTCCTAGGCTTGATTCCACAAGTGAGAATGTGCTGGCTTTCCAGCTGTAAAGAAGCAGGTAGGATTTTACCTAAATGTTTCAGGGGAAGTATATACATACCAGGAATGGCAACAGTTCAGCTCATAAAGTTTTACAGGGCAGTTTTCATTTATTTTACTGTGACAAAGATTGCAGATTTTCATATCTGGTAGATGGGCTGGTCTGCGTGGAAGGCTACTAAGCATGAACCTGAAGTCTTCAAAAGGTTTGGTTCCATATTAGCAAAGAGAATGACTGAAGTTTGTTTTACTCTGATACAACGTGGATCTAAGACCCTGTTGCAGAATAATTGTACAGCTCTTAATAGTGTTGTTGATAAAATTAGTTTTCTGTCTCTGAATTTGTGGCAAATTCACGTGGCATTAGTATTTCTTCATTTTCTCTTGTACTCTTCTAGTAACTTGAGAATTAGTCAAGGATTAATTGATTTCCATGTATCAAAATTTAAGATAAGGCTGAAAAATGTAGAAATGCATGCATAAAATGTGTGCTTTGTAATTTGAGGTCATACAAATACAAATGTTTGGGAGAGTCTGTGTGCAACCTTTTTTCTCCTGCAAAGTGTCAATACATAGCGACAGATTTGAGTGTCATTAGGGTGGTTATTGAGGGCAACGAGAAAATAAAGAGTTGACTCATGTGTTTGCTGAGTTTACCTGGAATAGGGGACATACAAGTTCATTTATTTCTGTTAGGTGATTTGAACATTTTTGAACTTCAGTTACAATTAAGATTACTATGTAGTTTGTAGAAGATGTGGTTACGTATTCTCCAAGCTAGAATTTTCCTCCCCCACCAAGGATTTCTTGCTTTAACTCATGCAAGTGTCAAGGACAATTAACAGAGGTCAGTTTATAATAATATGCATGCTAGTTAGTCTTGCTTATTTTCTGCTACCAGCTGTTTTACAATTATGTTGTTTTTTTTTTCTGTTGAGAATAGTTAGTAATCGGTCTTGCTTTTTTTAACACCTCATGAAAATTGTGATTCTATTAAGGGTTTGTATGAACTGTTATTTTGAGAGCTGAAGACAACATATCCTAACACCTTAAATAAGCCATTTAGGATGTCATGTACAATCCAGTAGGCATAAGTCAAAACATTGCTCTGCAATTTCACAGCTAGTCTTCTACATGTCTGTGGTCATGTCTTACATACATGGAAAAAAAGGCATACACAGGCAGAAGGGTATTCTGCTGCATTTTCCATCAGCACCACCTTTATTGAAGCCTGTACAGAGATAGTTCCTTGATGAGACAACATTAAAAAAAGGATCCTTTTGGAGGTCTTTGAAATACACAGTTGTTCTTGTAAACAGATAATAGGAAACAATTGGATCTCCTTTTGTTCTAGTTTTCTAATCAGTTCTGTTTCAGTTTCCTTAATACTATGATAGTGCTGGCAGATGGCACAGAAAGACTTTGGCACAGCGAGGCATCTCTATTGCTTTTCTGAACTTTGGCACAAGAATGACAGTTGTCAGGAAATACCTCAATTTATATGCTGATCCCTAATAGAGTTTTCATGTCTTCTGATAATTTCATTTTCTCTTTCCTTGTATGAAATCTGTTCAATTTTATCAGTATCCCCAAGTTATTTTCTTAAGGTTAATATTTGGGGCCATATTTGCACAGAAAATTATTCATATGCTCCTTGTAAGGAGCAGACAAAGTAAGTGTGTGTTTCTTCACATATGTATATATGTATAAAACAAGTAGGTGTAAGTATAGCTGACAGTAATTTTATATAGGTGAACAAATAATTCAGCTTTTCTAATGAAAGTAATTCTCATAAAGTCATTGTGTGTACTTGCTTGAGCAGATCAAGTAGGAACTGGCCAGTAATAGTTAGAAATATCTGAGAATTAATCATCAGGACACATATGGCCTCCCATTTCAATAGACATTTACATTGCTTGGCCACAGACTATCTTACACTTCTTGCCATTTTTTCAAGTATCATTTAAAAGCAGAATATTTTTATGAACTCAGTAAACCTACTTCTTAGTATATTCATGTTTTAAACTTACCTATGACTAAGTCTCATAATTTCTGTAATTTTATTTGGATTTAAATTTTTTGCTTTCTGTAAGAAAAAGAAACATAGTCTAGCTTATGTATCAGTATTAGAAAAACGTTTACAGATTTTTGTTATCAAGACAAAAAAAAAAAGAAGTTGCTGCATTTTATCTTTTGTGAATCTTCTTTTTAGCCTGCTGTCCTGATTTCGACTTGGATAATTTACCTCCCAGTAGCTGCTGTGTTTTGGATTTAGTATGAGAAGAATGTTGATAATGCACTGATCGTTTTAGTTGTTGCTATGAAGTCAAGGACATTTTTCAGTTTCCCATGTCCAGCTACTGAGCAGGTGTGCAGGAACTGGGAGGGAGCACAGCCAGGCAGCCAGCCCAAGCTGGCTAATGGAAATATTCCATAGCATAGACATCACGCTCAGTTTATTAATGGGGGTTGGCTGGGGGGCAGGAGCCTCTTTTCCAGATGTTCAGTCTTTTTCCACGAGTTGGACAAGTTCTACAAAATTCGCAAGTTTGGTGAAATCCATGACATTCATGAGGTCTGGGAAATCCACAGGTTCTGCAATCGCTGCTCAGGGACCGGCTGCGCAGTTGGTTGTCGGGTGGTGAGAAAAATTGTGTTGTGTATAGCTTGTTTTACATATTCTATTATAATTATTATTATTATTATTTATTTCTTTTGTTGTCTCGTTAAACTGTCTTTATCTCAACCCATGAGCTTTACCTGTTGTCTGTTCTCCTCCCCATCCCACTGCGGGGGAAAGGGGAGATGAGCGAGTGGCTGTCTGGTGCTTAGTTGCTGGCTGCCAGGTTTAATCACAATACCTGACTCCTAATAATTCAGGAACACATATCATATCTAATAACAGTATAAATTTATGTAGGCCAGATTAGACCAGTTTCATCTGGAACGATCCAATGGAATTTGTAACAGAAAATGCAGCTGCTTCTGACACATTTAAGTAATAGTTACACTGTGCGAGTTATACTTTATGTGTATTTTAAAGACTGGAATTTGACATGAGCTTTTCTATGTTGGATAATTTCATTCCTTCTAACTTGATTTTCAATGTTGAATATGTCCCAGACACCAGAGAATCCCAAGGAACAGCAGGATATCAATAAAACTGACAGAAAGTAGCCAAATGTCTCACAATGCACAGCTAATAATTTTGCATAGTGGCCATCAGTTCCCTTGGCTAACGCTGCTGGGATACTGGATATACAGATTTTCTCTGTCAATTGTTAATTCTGTGGCCCCTCCTTTTCTGTTTTTAAACTTGTCTCCTCAGTATTTTCATTCTTAATTTAAAAGTCTAGTATTTTGTTCCTCATTAAACATTTCTGGTGCATAGGTTAGCACAGCTGACGCTGTTTTTTCCTCTGACACAATAGGGTATGTTCCCATTCAGTAGACGATGTGCACCATCTTCGCCATGGCGAATTCAGCACCAAGCACAGCAAAGGCAGCGTAACAGGGGAAACAAATACAAAATACTGGGGGGGTGGTTAAATACCTGAACAGACTGGCCAGAGACATTGTGGGCTCTTGTAGCTGTTCAAGTCTCCACAGAACATGCTCTGAGTTACCTGCTCTAATTAGGCCTCTTTTGAGTGGGAGACTGGACTGGAGGAACCCTGGAGTTCCCTTCCAACTAAAATTATGACTGTGATTTAATTTGTCTCGTGTAAGGATTAATGAAAAAAGCCACCAAAACCCAGAATACTGTAGACAGATCATCACATACTGAAATAGGATGTTTTCTCTCTTTTATTTGTCTTTAACTTGCTTGTTGGCTCCATAAAAAGCATAAAGTTGGGGTTTTTAATACCAAATTTTGGTAGAAGTCATTGGATAACAATTCTGAATGTTATGAAAGATTAATCATGGATGGTACAGGGCTTGTTGAAAGAAATGGATTTGTTAATTAAGATACAAATATATAAACGCTTTCTAGATTTCAATTTGATATTCATCCTGACCTTCCCATACCACATCTGCCATTAGCCACATTGTCCAAAATTGTCAGCTTACTGTTCTTCTCAGTATTTACTGAGGTAAGAAACGGTCACACATGGTTTGGACTGCTTAGACCGTTAAATTCCTGGTCAATTCAGAAATTAGAAAGATACAATAATGACAGTGCAGTGATTGAATTCTACTTACATGATTGTATTTTGCCTACTAAAATTTTAAAAGAAATTGAGCTGGAATGCCAGTTCTTGTTCCTGACATGAAAATTCTGTGTGGTACTACTGTGAATCATTTACCAGAAGTTATACTCCACCATTGAGGTGGGTACATTTTGGTGGTCTGTAGAATGGTTTCTATGTGATGATTTAAATCACACAGTGATTAAAAAACCTGCATGAATACAATTTAATGGGTTTTTTGTTAATCTAAAGGTAATAAGCTTACAGGGTTTTTAATATTATAGTATTACTAAAAAATTGGTATTATTGATGGGAAGGGGAATGATCATTATCTCCTCTGTTAGTATTTTCCCAGGAAATGCTCTGCACCTCAATCATTATTGCTCAAACTATTGCTCTAACAAGGAATGTTACAGTGTGATTTGTATCTTGTTATCCACTGTATTCTAAAAGAAGCATATTAGCATGAGTGAAGTCTAGATAAGGTTTAGAAGTGCTGATACCAGCTGCTAGAAGGTCTCACGCAGGGCTGGTTGCAATGGCACTGCATTAAGGCTTCCTTACCTGGTAATTATTTTGGAGAATAATTTCTCTGAATTGCTGCCAGAGTCTGACTTTTTTTATTCTTGAGGGCTTTTTTATTCTTGACTCCCAGTCAGAAGTTTATTTTTAAAAGTTTTTGAAAAAACCTGAAACTAAAAAATCCCAAAACCCCTAAACAGAGAGAGTGCTGCTGTAGAAAACAGAGAAAAGCAGAAAAATTGAAGAAATTATCTCAATATTGCAATAATTTTAAAGATGAGGTTGGAGGGGCGGGGAAATTAATTTGCTTATTGTAATTTCATCTTCTGCAAATATTTGAGGAAGCAAGTTTTAGTGGAAGTAACACATATAAAGTTTTCTTCTTATAAGCTAGTTTTCAAAGGTATAAAACCAGTTTTTAATTCTTTATAGCCATAACTTGAGATTTTCTTATTCAAGAAACTCACACTGCCTTCTTTGTCTAATTGCTTCCTCTTCTGTATTGTGTGTGTATATGTTTCAGCCTCATGCCTCTGTCTGATCTCCTTACTTTGCTGCCTTATTTCTTTATGTTCTTCCTGGATGATTTTAAATTTTTATATTTATGCCTTCTCTGACCCTGCAGATTCTACCTTCTCCTATCAACCTTCTTCCTCAGTGCAAAGTGTTGTGCTGACACCCATATCCATACAACTGTTTGCACATTTGACCTGTTATTTGTTCAAATCACTTTCTCCAAGACCAATAGATGTGGTTCAATAATATTTAGTGAATACTCTACATACGGAATTCTGACTGCTCCTCAGGAAGCCTTTACAAATATGTCATGATCTGTAATGAATTAATTTTGTTAGTTGTTAGTAATCAGTTGATGATCCCCTAGCTTGTGCTGCCAGAACCATTCCAAGAACAGCAGCAAACCTGTGCCTGGACTATGAGAGAGGTATTTCCCCCAAATGACCTGTGCCTCTGCAAATCACTCTCAGTACTGTTCAGCACCGGTAATGTGCATGCTCTCTGCTGTGCATGATGACAGTCTGAGTGACACACCACACAATGAATAATAATGTGTCATAGCTGCAAGTAGTTAGAGCTTCCCTCTCGCTTCTAACACCTTGGCTAACAAACTCCTCTACTCCCACACAGTTTTTTGACAAAGGGCTGGGATATATTTATATACTTGCTCTCATTTAACCAAATCAGAAATCCTTGCCATTCTAGAGCTTAGTATACAAAGTATTCATCAGCATGGTTGCCCTATAAATATCCCACTTAAATATCTTACAGAATCAAATCCTGAAGGTGGGCATGGGTGTAATACAGAACTAGCCCAGAAAAAACATCAATCAGTTTGCTAAAGCAGGAATGTATAAGATGCAGGTGTTTTAAAGTTTTCCGCCGCAGCATAGGGAAGTGGTATCTTGGATATCTTCTGTGTCTTAATATTAGAATATTCTGGAAATAAATTTAAACCTGTGAGTATTTTGTCTAATACATTTTCTCTCTGCATAGAATTGCCCCAGTCATTATGACAAGTTTTTGTTTGTTTTGGGATTTGGTTTTCTTTTGCTGACCAGCAGGCTTAATGACTGACTCATAATCCTGCCATGCACGGCCTCCCACCTAATACCATAGTGACAAGCTGCTGGTTTTCTTCTGTTCAAAGGAAGTAAGAAACAGAAATTGTCTTTCGAAAAATAAGATCACCACTGACATCTTTGTATGATTAAACTGACATGAATGGTGCTGACTACGTGTAAGAAATACTCCTTACCCCTGCAATGTCACACATGGACCTTAAACATTTAGCACATGTTATTTTCTGTTACATTAGCAAACAAACAAACAGTTTTCTTGTTTGAAAGGCTCTTGAAGATGGAGACATATGGGACTTAGGTGGTTAATGCACTCAGGCAAAATCTGTAAACCATATTTAAGAACCTGAATACCTTTTAAAATCTATCCTAGAGGCTTTGTTTGTAGAATAGAGTCATGTTTAGTGATGTTTTAATGTTATTCAGAAAAAGTTTATATTGAAGAATGTCTGCAAGCTTAAGTTCTTATGTGAACAATACGAATTTCTTATCTTACACACAATAATTTAATGGTAACAATTCCAATGCCACTCTGCCTACAAACAAACAGAAAATCCTAGACTATCCAGTTATGATTCACAGAAGTTTGAAAAGTTCTTTTATGAAATGACGATAACAAAATGTCCCAATGACAACATTTAAGCATTACCATTTATTGTGATAAATGTGTATGTACACAGATACATATATGTATCTACATATGCCTATAAAAGGTAGAAACTAACCAGTCCTTGATTCTTGTATCTGTGATAGTCATGCAGGAAATTAAACATCTATTTCAATGTAATTCTCTGATTTTGATAACTATTTGAATTCTTAAGAGAATGTTAAGGGAAAATACATAAAACATTAATCACTTTGGAACAATATGTTCATTTTTATATCAATAACTATAGATTGATATATTGATGTTTTATTTGTTTTTATTTTGATGAAAATGGAATAACTAGGTGGAGGGGCAGTAATTTAAAAAAAAATAACAAAAACCAAATTATTAAAATAGGAGTAGTTTGATATTATCAATATTTTTGTTTCAAAATTAATCTGTCCTTGACTATCATATTTCTGAGGAAAGTTTTTCATAGGAAGTTGAAACAGCTTTATAACCTTACTTTTGGGAGAGTTTGCATTATATTTGTACTTTGAACCTAAATAGCTCTTCTCTTCTAAATTTCTTTTCCAGAAAAGGAATTCTAGTAAAATGTATTGTATGTACTTTCAGACCACAGATGGTTAATTCTTGCTTCCAGGTCTATGCCTTCATATATGGAGTTATTAAATGCATTTTGAAAAGTGATGATTAATTTTAGTTGGCTCATCTTTGGAGCACACATTTTAAATGGGACTGGATTTAACAAACATTGCTGTGGTTACTTTTGAAAATAAGGCCCACTTGAAACACTTAAACTGAAAGCCTGTATCCCTTGACCTCCTAATTTTCACCAAATGTATTTGTGAGCAATTTTGGAAAATTTGAAAACTTCAGCCTAGTATTCTAGTTTTCTTAATATTACCCCTTGTTATTGTCTGAAGACTATTAATACTGTAAATTTTTGATGCTAATACTTAGTCTTACTTCTTAAATGATAGGTATTTTTATTAGCATGTTAAAGATAATTTGCACCTACATGCACAAAAGAGTGTAAAGCAAATACAATTGTAAGAAAATGCAGCATCAGTCTAAGACAGTGGAGAAGTGCCAGGAGAGAGAGATAGAAGGTCTGAAAAACCTCAAAAAGCCATTGATACAAATGTTGGCCAAATCCAGACTCCTGTGTATCACCTTTTTTTTTTGTTTGTTTGTTTTTTCCCTGCCTCTGAACAATCCTATTATCATGATGTGCAGCTTCTTAAAACAATGTTCCATTCCTTGCAGGTTTTTTAACCTCTTCATCATGAGAAATAGTCCCTTTAACAAGAAACTCTTCCCTAGATATTTAAAATCAGACCTAATTTAGTAAGGTGAGTTTCAATTTAAAACTGTGTCCAACCCACTGGGAATGAAGCTCAGTGAGATGGTAGGAAAAATGAGTCTAAAGTACCACTGATTTAAAAAAACCCAATAAATATACACTTTAAATAATCATTATTCTTGCCATCATCTTCACCAGTTTTGACTGGCAGGATTTCTTAACTTCTAATCAGAATTTCTACATACAGTCAGTAAAGAATGAGAAATGTTCTCAACCACAAGTTCCTTTTAGAACTTCTCAAAGGATCCTATCCTAATGAGGACAAAGGTGTTTACTTGTATTAAACCTATTTCCTTTTATTGTCTCCAAAATATAGTTACATTTTCCCCTTGTAACCTTTCCAGGGCTGAAGTGCAAATCCACTGCAAATGGGTATGGGCTATTCTTCCACTCATACTGCTTTATGGAATGAAAGTTGTGGAACTACCTAAAATGGAATAATCCTGTATTCTCTTTAGAAGTGACACCACAGTGGACTAGACAGACTATTGGTCTGTTCTGGAGTGGTAGTAGCCAAGTAAATTTCAAAAGAATTTCAAGAGGCTCGGTATTGTGTTACAGTTTTTCATCCACCTCTTTAAAATGATACTGAAAGATGATTAGATATTTCACACTTCATATGCTCTTTAAATGACATAGAATTTTAATGGGAATGTGGAGATAGAAGGGAGCACTGAACACTGGGTGAGAAAATCCAGAGAACTCAAGGTAAAGACTGATCTTTTAACTAACTTATACCATATTTCAAAGTACTTATGAGTATAAATGTAGTGCCTCCTGCCTTCATTCATTGCTAGGTTTTAAATTTTTCCCTGACTTTTTCATCCATCTAGTTTGAGTCAACATCTGTCAAAGTACATTTGTATCACAATGCTTTCAGAGATCTTAAATTATTTAATATCAGGTATTGACTGCTAGGGTACATAAAAGAATTATAATTATTTAGAGGGGTGGGTTTTTACCCTCTCTGCTACCTTGCGTTTTTCCTGTTTGGCTTGCCTGGTATAGTGCACATCTTATGGTGGCTATGATGTCGCATCATGCACAGACACAACTGTGAAACTTTACTCTCCCTAGTCCAATAAATGGTGAGTCCATCCTGTTTAACACATTCAGTAAATATTATTTCTATTTTACAGGCAGCGTGACAGGCATGCAGAGAAATCAAATAATCTATCTTGAGATCATGCAAAGACTCTGGGTATACAATTCCGGTGAGTCCTGGCTATAATGCTTTTGATGTCCTCAGCACTGGCCACAGTCCTGCAAGCATCAACGGTAAGAAAATATGTTCTTATGTATACTATATGCATTATAGTATTTCAATCCATTTGAATTTGGATAAATCTAAAAAACCCCAAAATTTTCTGTTGTTGCATAATGTCCAAGGATAAGTCGTTAGTGATTTAAGACAAAAAAGAGGAAAAAAAACCCCAAAATAGTTGAAAAAATTCACTTCAAAAGGTACATGGGGTTTTTTTCATAATGACAAATAAGTGCTAAGTGGAAATCTGTTCAAGATGTAAAAATGATGTCCAGATTTTGGTTATAGAGGATGCTGAAGATATTTAGTTGAAGTAATTTATATAGAAACTTGTAAGTACCTGAAAATAGATCTTGAAAGTGAAAGTTATGTCCTTTACTAGTGTTATATGTGCCATGAACCTTTTTCCTCCCACCCCCACTTTGGGAATTATGTCTATCAATGATCTCTTTCATGCAACATTTATTTTCTTCCGCAATTTATTAAAGGCTATAACTTTCTTTGAGATCTTGCATGGTTTAAGCAAGCTATTTTCCTTTCTGTGATGAAAATTTAGAAATCTGCTATGTTACCTTTTCCTTGGCTCGGAGTTTAAACTGAAAGTCTTTTCCCCATACCAGAATTTCACTTTGAATGTATGAAGGTAAGGTAGAAAAATATGGCTGCTAGGTTGTTTCTCAGTAATGTTCTGAAGCATACGTAGTAAAGATTTTATTCTCAATGAATGCAAATTGCATTTTCCAGTCATAATAACTCCACAGGAGAAGAAATTAAGATTTCTGATGCAATCATCTCTGTATAAGAGTGTTGTACTCTTGTTATTTAAAATTCATTGAAGAAAATAAATGGTGTCACACTGTAAGGACACTATTTCCAAAATGATGCATCATTCAAGTCCAAGTCTATTTTATGTTCTTAAAAATCCAGTTTAAAAGAAACAGTCCTCCTTTTTCACTTGTCATGTTTTAACCTGTCAGCCAGCAACTAGGACCAGACAGCCACTCACTCACTCCTCTCCTCCCTAGTGGGGTGGGGAGGAGAATAGACAAAAAGTAAAACCCATGGGTTGAGGTAAAAAGAGTTTAATAAGAGAACAAAGGAAGGAACAATGATAATAATAATAAAAAGAATATGCAAAACAAGTGATACATGATACACCTTTGTAACTGCCCGACAACTAATTGTGCAGCCAGTCCTCAAGCAGTGATCATGGAACTCATGGACTTCATGGAACACACAGATTTCATGGAGCTTGCAGAACTCACAGAACTTACCAAACTCATGGAAAAATTCCTTCCCCCCAATCAACTCCCATTTTTAAACTGAGCATGATGACTATGGTATGGAGTATTTCCAGTAGCCAGCTTGAGTTGGCTGCCTGGCTATGGTCCCTCCCAGTTCCTGCACACCTGCTTGTTAGCTGAACATGGGAAACTGAAAAAAGTCCTTGATTTCTTAGCAACAACTAAAACCATCAGTGCATTATCAACGTTCTTCTCATACTAAATCCAAAACACAACAGCTACTGGGAGGAAAATGAGCTCTATCCCAACTGAAACCAGGACACTACTGACATTTTCCAACCTAATGATTCTAGGATTCTATGATTTACAAAACAAAATACATATTAAATGGGACATGAATATAAAATGAAGGACCATGCTCTATTCTCATCTACGCCTGCAGTAATCTGAAGACACTCCATTGAAATCAAAGGAGCTATTCCTCCCCGTGGAGTGAATTTACAACAGTATTGTATCAGTGGCATTCAGTCCTGAAAAGGAGAGAAGTTGTCTCGATTCAAATTTGAAGCTTGAAATTAGTGCCATAGGAGAGTGGCGGGACTTGGGCCATTTTTCTCAGGAGTCTTTTAGAATTAAAACACTAGAAATGTTGTTCTAAGTAATTTTGAGACAGATTTTTTATGTTGAATACAGCAGTTAATTTGAGCTAAAAATGTTCACATTTTATAGGACATTGAAAAGCATGACCATTGCCAAGAACTGGAAATTGGAATAGAAAAATGAAAAATCTTCTTTATTATTCTTATTTATAACAATAATAGTACTACTTTGCAATTTGATTTTGTCATAGGATAGGGGTTTTGACATGTATTTCTTCCTACTCTGAACTAATTAGTTTAAGGAAAAATTGGAATAGGATGTGAAAAAATATTACTGAAGGGCTACACGGCTACTGTTACAGTAGAGATTAAGTGTGCCCAGTATTTCAGGAAACATATATATGCAGTCTGTTTCTAACCAAATTAAGGTGAATTGACAGTGTTTTTGAACAAATGCATTTATGTGCGTGCATATTGTGAAGAGCTATTTGTGACTCAGAAACAGAGAATGCTTGTCCTCTGTTGTTATGGGAATAACTGTAGCAAAAAAGTTAGAGTGAACATTAATGTTGATCTTTAAGATGCTGTACTCACAGACAGAGTTAGGAATGGAAGTTAAAATTTAAAATCACATGAAAAAAAGTTGCTCTGTAAAATTGTGGTCCTATTTAAGTCAGTAGAAATTTTTTCATTAACCTCAGGGGTACCAGAATTCTTCTGCTGGCTACAAAGGAAGCTTTTGCTTTGTTAAATTTGAAGTTACTTTTGAGAGTATATTTATATTCTAAAGGTTTAACACTCTAACTTTATTAAATGTTAGGCACCCTAAAGTCACGCTACAATAAACTTAAAAGTGATTACCAACCCTAAAGAGTAACCCCTTGATAAGGACATAATTTCATAATTCTTCTAACACTAGCTATATATGTATACATATAAGCCCTATTCAGAATTGTAACACAACAGTCCCAAGAGCAAAGTCGGGAAAACTTAACTTTTTTTGTTAGTGGTTTGTCTTTTTCATATTTTTCTTCCTCAAAGCAGCATTTGTTTTAGAAAAAGATCTCCTCTTCTAGTTCTGAGTTGAATGCTAGGCACATTATTCTCTTAGGCACACAAGTGAATGAGAGAATCTGAGAGCAGATCAGAAAAAATATTTTTACCAAAAAAGTATAAGGCTTCTTACTTTCTTTCTGTGTAAATACTTTTATGAACTATTAAATTACAGAGTCCTAGAATGGCTGAGGGTGGAAGAGACCTCTGAAGGTTGTCTCATCCAACCCCACTGCTCAAGCAGGGCCACCTAGAACCAATTGCCTGTGACCTTATTCAGAAGGCTTCTGAATGTCTCCAAGGGGGAGGATTCCACCACTTCCCTGGGCAACCTGTGCCAGTGCTTGGTCACTCTCACAGTAAAAAAGTATTTCCTGATGTTCAGAGGGAACCTCCTGTGTTTTAGTTTGTGCCCATTGCCTTTGGTCCTGTCACTGGGCACCACTGAGAAGAGCCTGGCTCCATCCTCTTTGCACCATCCCTTCATGTATTTATAGACATTAATAAGATTCCCCCTGAGCCTTCTCCTCTCCAGGCTAACCGGTCCCAACTCTCTTAGCCCTTCCTCATACGAGAAATGGGCCAGTCCCTTCATCATCTTTGTGGCCCTTTGTTGCACTCTCTCCAGCTTGTCCATGTCTCTCTTGTACTGGGAAGCCCAGAAGTGGACACAGTACTCCAGGTGTGGCCTAACCAGTGCTGAGTAGGGGGGAAGGGTCACCTCCCTCAACCTGCTGGCCATGCTATGCCTAGTGCAACCCAGGATAACATTAGCCTTCTTTGCAGCAAGGGCACATTTCCGGCTCGTGTTCAGCTTGGTGAATTGGTTGTCTTCTACTGTAATGGAAACACTGACAATATGGGATTAAGTTCCATAAGCAGAAATTTTAGAAAGTCTTTCTAGATGGCAGATTGCTTTTCATTGATGGATTGTTAACATCAAAGATGAAAATTTGTTGAACAACTCTAGAACAATTCTAAACTTGTCCTCTTAACCCAGCTGGACAATGGACATATAGAACTTCTGAGAATATGGTTCCTTTCAAACAACTCAATGAAAACCACCTTTCAGTTCCACCTTTACCACAAACAATAAATATTATGATACTATGATATTATGGAGAGATGAGTTTATTGAACAGTCACTTAAACCCCCATGTGCCAAAATCACATGTGCTGTGGTTTTACCCAGATTTTCCTGAAATGAGGAAATCTTTTTTAGTTCTTCCCAGCCTCTGTGAAATAATTACCTATGGAACAAAATTTCTCATTAGAACTCTAAACATCAGAACAAAAATATGTGAAAATTAATAAATGAGGCAGTATTATAGTCAGCTGCTAATTTTGATAGTTATGCACCAGATTTTAGTGGTTTTCATATTAAAAGTACTGAAGAATAATCAGTGAAATCGCATATGCAGGAAAATATATACAACGAGTTTCAATTACATTACAAAAATCACAGTCTCCTTGTGAGATTATGTATGACATGTTTTATATAGTCTGAGTTTTTTAGGCTCTCTCTTGAATCCCTAAATTGATCAACAAGCTTGATACTAAACCCGTGCAGTCAAAAGTGTGTTTGTCAGCACTTTTTGTTGCTTTTGAAAGTGGTAAGCTATAAGAGGATTCAAGTATGGTCTCCATATGCAAGCAGCTTCTTGTCAGCGATCCTTAATAGAACAGAAAGAATACTATCTTCCACAGTTTCCTTTATGATTTCTTCATGTTTATTTAAAAGGAAGGCAGGGCTGTCACTGACTTAGAACAACTCGAAACTGCTTTACAGTTTACTTTGTAGAGTTCTGGTTTCACTCTTTTCCTTAAACTCTAGTTATGCTTTCCAGTTTTAAAATTTCTCTACTCTTTTATCTACTGGTCAGAATTCTCTTTTATTTGGCTTTAGTCATGTTTCTCTTACACCAAATGACTGACAATTCTTAATATCTAGTGTTTTCCACTAGTCTTTTCCAGAACTTCAATTCTTTAACTCGCATTATCTTTCGGGAAGGAAAAGGTGTATTATAACAATCTGTTGTTGTCCATAATTGTTGTGTGAAGATTTTCCAGTACATACATTTCAGTTATGTTATCCTCCCATACTCAGGATCAGGCAAGCTTGTTCCATTATATGAAGAAGTTCCCTTGCCAGTCTGTGTTTAGTTTTCTTCAGAGTTCACCCTTTTGACGCTTGATAGTCTTGGTCCATGAGAGAAACCAGGGCCCAGTGACCTCTGTTGTGTGTTTGGGATTTTGTGCTGTAGCAGCAGTGAGTATTCTGCAAGCTGAATGGTAGCACTGCAAGGGCAGCTCACAGGCAGGGGAAGGACCACGTAACAGCTGCTGTTAATACTTGCTGTTCACCTGAGTGTGCCCAGTGGTGGAGAATGGGCATGAAGGATCGCAGTAACCTAGTTTAGGACCTGAACAGAGTGGCCCCAGGATATTTCCTCAGTTTCAACTTGTTAGCTCTTGTAAAACATTGCGTCGTGTATCATCCAGCGTTTTCCATTTTCCGTGGTTCTTTTGAATATCAGCTCACTATGTTGGATGGCTTTTGTGAACTGAGATGCAGGGAATTGTTTTTCTTGCCTAGAAAATGTGTGAAATGAAAGATTGAAGGCAATATACAAACAATATTGTTTGGAGGCAACAACACATAACGTACGGCAGGAAAAAAGTCATACAAACAGTTTTGTCCAGTGCTAATGATACCCTTTTAACATTTGATTAGTGAATTATTTACTGTGATAAAACTAAAATATTTTTTTAAATAGATTTTGCACGTGGCACACACTTTTGTAAAACAGATAATACAAGTCTGTTATTTATTTTGCTTAGTAAAAGCACATTTACCTTTTCATATAGCAGTGTCATCTCATAAATATCTCAAATTAGATTGCTTTAGAGTTATTTTCTAAGAAGCTAATAACTATCTTCTACGTTTAATTAGGTGATAAAGCATAATGGTATATTAAAAATAACAATATTTAAGAGAAAATATTATATCATAGCCTACAGCATATTAGAGTCTTGATACTAGTTTTGTGTTCAGTCACATTTATGTCAGCAAATGTATTTATGTACATGTATTTAAGTACTGCCATGTATTTATGTACATGTATTTAAGTACTGCCATCTGTTAGAGGTATGTATTTTGATGTCATTTGAATGACATAAAAAATACAAAACGTGCACATCTCCATCAAAAGAGAAATATTAGTTCGTATCCACAGAAATACCATGTCTATTGCAGATGCTTGTGTCTTAGATTCTGATTAGATCCTCAAAGCTGTGTGTTTTCTGTGTTTGACACCCATATATTTTTTTAATTAAGTTATAGAGACCTTCACTTTTGCTCACAGGCTATTAATATTAGCAGAAAATTTTTCAGGTGCTTTTTAAAGAAATACTGGAGCAAACATATATTAGACTGTGATGTTTTTATTGTCTGGGAAAAGGAACAACTTTGTGTTTTTTCAGATTTTAAGCAGTGGAGAGAATAAGACTCTCATAAGACTTTTGTAGGCTTAAAATATACCAGCAGCATCAATGAATCAGACAGGAACAAAATAAGCTCACCAACTGAGAAAAAGATTGTTACTTGTCAGCAACTTCATCTCCTATCACACTTGCAGCCTTCTTCAAAAACCCCCAAAGTCTTTTTCAGCATTCTTGAAAGATCATTATGTTTGGGTTATTCATTATTACTACACACTCAGTCTTTCACCCATTGTACGTAATTTGTGTTTGCCATTGATTTCAGTGATGGTAACATCAGATGCTAGATGATCTAACGGTGATAAAGGACCTAGTTCCAGTTGCTTCACTTATATCTGGTAGAACTTTCTCACCAGAAAGCCTGCTGAGTCGGTAGAATAAAACTGAAAGTCAATGTTAATGACTCAGTAAGTGTTATTTGACTGAACTGAGCTAGCTTATGGATTTTATAATTCTAGAAAAACTTACAATATGACGTATAACTTAAAAACATGTTTTATTTCATTTTCAAATATGCCCATTTCACACGAAAGTTGAAGGCTAAGTAAGGATACCAAACACAAATTGGTTGTTTGAGAGAGAGCTGAGCAAAGAGCTAGCTATATTATTGCATGTATGGAATAACTCAGAGTTACTGCTTTAGTATATAAAATGTGCTATAATTACCATGAAAACTCCTGACTAATCCTTTTTTTGGGGTTGCATGGAGGAGTTGGATCTATAAATAATTTCTTTCTGATTTTGGAAGAGACAAATGCTGGCACATACATCATCCATATTCTGTTTGCCTTGATCCTGGAGAGGGTAGCTTTATACACGCAAAGTTTTCTGTAAAGTTTCTGTTGAATTTAAGTCCCTGAAGAAAAGAAGACACAAGCACGATTCTAAGCATTTTAGGTAGCATACATAAGTACATCTAACATACCATGGTGAGTAGTTAAGTACATAACAAACATATCAGTACTTTACTAGCTCAAATCAGGGAGTCAGGTTAGAAACCTCAGAAATCCTGGTCAGAAGTCATCCTAATCAAACTGCCGCAGATTTCATAGGAGAGCCTAGACATTGTACTGCTGTGTTGCTGTCACTTCACAGCTCACTGGAGCCATCACTTAAACCCCCTGAAACCTTGATGTTTCATAGGGCTTTCGGCCTGTAACATCTGCCAAAATGGAGTTTTAGGTAACTTTTATGTATATACAATTTTAAACATTTATTTCTGTAATTAGAAAACGAGATGTCTTTCTATGCATATTATTTCCACTGTTACATTTTTTTCAAAGATAACTTTATATCTTCTTTCATTTTATTGTCATTCCTCTGCATCTGTGGCTACAGTTGGTACCCATGGATACTGGTTGTTCTGTACTTCTTTTGCAAAGACAACTTTAAAACTGCTTTCAATTTACTGTCATTCCCTCTGCTGCAGCAGCTGGGCTGGTACCTGTGAATACTGGTTGAACTGTCAGAATCAGGCAGGCTTTTAAGAAAATGAGTTTTGACATTCCTTTCCCTAAGATGATCCCTTGTTTTTCAATTACTGCTTTCCGACTTGGAGGTTTCTTAAGGTAAGCCTGAGTTTGTTCCCAGACTGTCAACCAGGTGGCAGCAGTGCCCTGTCGGAGCAGCTCCCATCCCCTTTCCCCGACATCAAGTGTTAACGCAATTGACCAATCAGTGCTAAGATGATGGGAGGTAATTGGGTAATTGTATTTTACTGATCACAAGCAGAGAAAAGGGGGGGAGGGGAAAAGGGGAGATGAACCGAAGGGGAGAAGGAGGACTGTAGCCAGAAAGCCTGGCCCTGGGACATTTGCAAATCCTAGGGTGCCACTGAAAGGTGGGGAGTAAGACAAAGCCAGAGCAACAGAAAAGCGGAGCTACTCCCAGCAGCAACAACAGCAGCTGTCAGGAACTGGATATATACATACATGCGTACGTACATGCACACACAGGGAGAATTGAAGCTGAAGCTAATGGGAGGGAGAAAGGGTTTCGGCTGTGCGAAGGGCTGTGCATTTCAGGGATGAAACTAAAAACTGAAAGAAGCGGCTGTGCTCCTGGAAAGGTGTCATGTTGGAAGGGAGGGAGGGAGGCAGGCAGGAAGGAAGGAAGAAAAGGGGGAAGATAACTGGCGTGTGGAAGAAGATGGGAGACTAACTCACTGCTGTGCAGAAGGGAAATCCAACTTGTAGATCTGAAATACACCAGACTGAGCTTGGAAATGAGATCGGACCTGCATTGAATTAGAGAAAGGGAGGAAAAGGGAGGCAGAGACCGGAGAGCTTTACCCTTCTTCTTCTCTTTCTTTCCCTCTCTTTCCTCAAAGGAGAAATAGAAATTTATCTGTCTCGGTGCTGCTGGATCTGTATAGCTGCTGGACAAAAGATGGAGAGGAAGCTGAAACGAAAAGCAAAGGGTTCTTGTGAAATTTACAGCTAAGAGGACAAATCACGCCTCCCCCAGATTCTTTTGTGGTCCGTTGGGGGAGTTTTAACATCAGAAAGATTTTGAGAAGTGTGGGGGCCAAAGGGGAGAGTGGGTGTTAAAAACACCCATCCCAAGTGTTTAAAAAAACAAGGGGATGGATTTATTCTTGACAGCTGGTGGGAACCTTGAATTTTTCTCTATTCTCTCCCTCTTTCATTCCATTTAATGTGAGATTATGAAAATGCAGAGGAGTTGGAGGGAAGGCAAAAGGATATAGCGTGGAGTTTGAAGCAAGGAGAGGGTGCTGATGCTGTGGATTGCTGGCTTCTTGCTGAAATCAAAAATCCAATTGCGCACTGGGTTGTGATTGGAAATCTAATCAGATCTTTGGAGAGGGGGGAGAGAGACTGAAAGTTTATTGTTTTGACAGACGCAAGTAAAAATTTAAATGCAAAAAGAGATTCTTTTCTAAAGCAGTGTGGGGGATAAAGAAAAAGAAGAATGGGAATCCCTGTTCTAATGTGGAGACACATGGATTGGATAATTAATAGTGCAGCAAAGAAGGGGGAAGAAGAAAATTGCCTGGCAAGACCTGGATCTTAACAGTCACAACAAAATTACATTAAAAGAATACAGATGGAGGGTTGCTTAAAAAGAAATACAGCCCATTCTGCTCTCTAGAGGAAACGCAAATAGTGAGCAATGGAGAGCAGTGGAGCCAGAGAGGCAGAAAACCTCAGAAAAAGGAAACTAGGCAAAGGATCCACAGTGGAATGAAAAGTTTCAGAAAAGAGAAGGACCATTCATCCTCTGCAACGATTTCTTTTTTTTTCCTGTTATTTTAAACCACTCTTCTCCAGTGAAGGCAAACGTCAACGTTACCACTATAGCAATTTTAAGCAGAGAAGTTGAAAGCCTCAGAGAAAATAAAGGACAGAGAAGAAGAAAGCAAAACTGCTGGAGAGGGAGAGTTCAGCAGTGTTGGGTTGGATCGGCACCTGTATGGACTGAAATTGCTGGGAATTTGCAGTTGGATGTCCTTTACTTGTATTTCCTTTCATGTTTTTAATTTTGGTTTGGTTGCTGAAATGAAATAGTTTTCCTAAACCCTCCCCCAGCCTGGTTTTTCATAACCGTTTGGATTTTCCAGCCGGATAGTCTTTGAGGATACAGTAAGTACACTTTCCATTTTATTATTTTTTGGAAAAGGAAATATGCTCCATTACCTATTTTTTTTCCTGCTTATCCCTATTTTCTTGGCCTTTTTGCCCACCTGAGTAAGGAATCTGACTGGATTTTGATAATGGCTGGAGGGGGGCGATTGGGAAGGGAGAAGGGAAGGAATGAGGATGGAACTGAATTCTCACTGTAGCTCCAATGTTCCTGTTAGTAAAATTCCAACCTTAGTAAGATGTTGCAGGTGCCTGCCTGCATGGCTTTCTAGCATTTATAAATGTTCACTAGCGAAGAAATCTTTTGAGAAAGCCCCTGCAGTGAGTGGGGGGGTGCTGCCTGATTGCCCAGTCTGTACAAGCAGATGCAAGTTGCATAGAATTGGATGCACAGAGGAGGTGTATTTATTTATTTTGTAAGTGTTTAAAATAGAGAAAGGTTCCGATTTGAATGCTGATATCCAGTCTGACACTGCAGATCGATATGGTGTATTAACAGGAAAATTTTATAATCAAGCAGAGAGTTGAAGGATGGCTTTTGGCGGGAATGGGGGGGGTGTAGGACAAGGAGGTTTAATGGATTTTGAGGAGGCAGCTCCGAGACAAATGGCATGTTTTACTCTCTGTTGCTAAGAAAAAGCAGTAACAGGCAGAGAGACGACATTCTTCTATTGAAGGGGAGTTTAGGAAACTGCTGTACTAGCTGTGCACGCCCTCCAGATCTCCGAGGAAATTCTTTGTGATTTTGTGGTGAATCCTTCAGGCTCCCCTAGGACTTTCATGGCAGTTGAAGGAGATTTACTTTGATTGACAAGCAGTGAGAGGATACTGTGGTGTTGGGAGGCTTTTGTTATTATGCTGATAAAGAGAATAGTAACCAAGTGGCTTGTAGATGGTGGGGTTCACAGATCAGCGATGATGTGTAACAGACCAGTAAAGGTCGGTCTCTTCTTGGAGGAATGTGGTGTGGGAGTGTGGAATAAAGAAAGGATAAGTGTTTAAAACAGAGGTCCTTGTTTTCTGTGGGGAAGAGTGCCACTTCCGTCCCCTCTCCTGGCATGACTGCTTAGCTTATAGATAGGGAGCTTTCTCTCTCTTTCTTCCCCTTCTCTCCTCCCTCACCTCTACCCTCCTCAGCCTTGGCCTTCACATGTAGAAGTTCCAGCTGAAAGTATTAGGCCGAAACTGGTGGAGAAGGAGAGAGAGAGAGAGAGAGAAACAGCTAATTAAACAAGCCATTGGATAGATGTGGATATATTTTTGCCGGTAAGGTGCAGAACTAGCTTTACCACTCATTATACTTCTCTCTAGCTGCAGTGTTCTGGAGGAGGGGAAAGAAGGCAGGGATGGGAGAGGTGTTGGTAGAGCTGGATCTTAATCTGGAATTTTTTTCTGGCAGCATTTCCCTCTTCACAAACTTCCTGTTTGAAACAACATAAACCAGAGCTCTAATTTCCCTGGATAAATAAATAAATATCAGTATCTTCCCTTTTTTCCCCCTTTCTCCATTCACTCACATCAGCGCTGTTACTTCATGTAAACATCTTGAATCTTTTAACATAATGGAAATGAGACCTTCTGCCTCTCAGATGTGTCCCATGCGCTTCTGTTTGGAGGTCATGCCTCTTAAACATTGGATGCTTGTAAAAGATTAAGATTTAGGGTGCAATTCTGCTCCCAGACATCTCTGGGAGTTTTTGTTTGGCCACATGAACAAATCGGATCCTTTGTGCTGTTATGGGTAGAAAAAGAAGAAAGCAGGCACAGCAAAAATGTTCCTTCTGGCTCCAATTACTCTCATCTTTCTCAGTATAGCTAAATCATTTTAGTATCAAGTGCTTTAGCCTCATTCATTTCTCTAGGAACATATTTCCTAGTGGAACACTTAAATGGGTAATAAGTTTGTCAGCATCTGAAAATAAGCACAAAACTCTGTTCTCCATTCCTTCATGTGTCATTATAAGTCTGTGCCCTATTGTGGGCAAGACTTACATCAGCAGTTGCAGTAATAGAGCAGCTAAATTTATGTTAAGCTGCTGCTCAGTAATTACTGAAGGAAAAAGAAGCTGGCTAAGGAAAAGGCATCTTCAAGCTTTTCCCTGGATTGTTGTCAAGTGAACACATAAACAGATAATTTGATAGAGCAACTCTAGTTTTTGACAATAGAAAGCTGCCATAGATGCCTCATTCATTTTGCACAATAACTAGCAGGAGGATTTTCTTGATGTGATAAGGAAGCATTGGGAAAATTTAGCCACTGGTTTGGGCTGAAATAGGCAAATCTTGTCAACATTAAAAAGCCCGGGGTGCATGTCTGCTGCTAAAGAGACAACAGTTTCACACTTCAGTGAATCATGCACTTAATACAGTAGCCAAAAGACACATGGAACAACCCAGAGTTTAACTCATTCAGTCTCATAATGGGAATGAGTATAGCATTTTTCAGCATTTGTGCTGGGACTTACCCAGAACCCAAATGGCTGATCATAAAATAAATAGCCAAAACCATCAATCCAAACATCCAGCTAAATGAGGAGCAACAACTCTCCTCAAGCAGAGGCAAGAGCTGGCTGTCCCTGCTGCTTCCCTTGCAAGTGCCTGAGCACAGGTGTATCATTCAGCAGCATATGCTGGTCCTACATCTTCAAACTGTGGACAGTCCTTTTGGTAATGACCCTAGGCAGCTTGGATTTTGGCACTGTACAAGAAACCATTATAGGTGTATTTAGACACCAGATGCTTGTACAGAAGGAAACAGAAAGCTGTGTTGGAGGGTCCTGCTGCGTTTGTTCTAACTGTTCTCCGGAAGGTCAGAGATCATGCATCTCAAGCTTCAGGTATTCTTTGCAAACTGTAGGTTAGTAATGCAAGGGGGTAGCTAGTCCATGTCTTTTGATGTCAGGAATGATCTGCACTATCTAGAATAGGGGCATGTTCAGTTTGCTGGAGCAGCAAATTTTGTGTCACAATATCTCCCAGCCTGAGAGCACTGATGAGTGAAAAATGGACTTTCAGAATGGGTGAAACCCAAAAAAGAATGCTCTAGATGTGAGCCAAAGCAAGCAATTGTGTGGGACTAGATGAAAAGAAAGGGATTCCCAAGGTGCTGCTGTGGCTTCCTACATATAGACTTTAAAATTATTTGCCTGTGACCTAAAAAGCTGTCTCCCATTTGACATGGAGATTCTTGCTGTACCAATATGAGACAGAAAGATTTTGAGTGGGCTTAGGACAGGACTTTAGTACATTTTGAGAGAGCTTTGTGCTGGTGAAAACTCACAAGCCAAGCTGTCCAAGAGTCAAGTCACAATATATTCACTGGAGGAATGCACTGTGCACAGCAGCTGTGTGGGAGAGCCTCCATCTCGGCCTTGCCACTGTGCCTTCACTTTGGCTTGGAGATACCCCTTTGTTTCTGATTGCTAGTGAGGGAACGCAGAGAGAGGGAAGGGTACTGGAATTAGTGCCTCTTGCAGTCTGGGATGAAAATGACCCACAGTGTCATTTCTTCAGTAGGTGACCTGACTGAACATTGGGCTGCTGTTGACAGAGGCCCTCCTTCTGCATCCACATGCATCCCCTTGCCAGCTGCGCTATGAAAATCATGATGAAAAACAAGCCTCCTTCAGTTATAAAAGCACTGCCCCCGCAGGACAACCGAGATGAGAGGATTTAGTAATAGCAGGAGCTATGGAGGTCTGAAAGGCAGCCTTGCAACATGCTCGAGTCCAGCAGCATGGGCAAGGAACTGCCCTTAGAAAGGATCCTGCCTCCACTTCCTGTAATGGCAGAAGACATTGGGGCTTGGCTTGTGGCGTTTTGGAGTGATTTATTTAATGATCTTATTCAGAAAAGAAGGCTATCTGTTATGTAGCTGTACTATTATGGTTATTTTTTCACTTGGGGGATAGAAATGGGGACACGAGAGGAGATGATTGTGCTAGGGGTGTGTTTTAATTGCATACTCACAAGCTGCAATATATGGAAGTGAATTAACGTGTAGTTCCTGGTAGGGGGCCTGGATACTTTACTGTCTGTTAGAGGAAAAGGCAAAAATCAGATGCTTGTGCATGCACACAATAAAAGAGAATCAGGATTTACATTTGGTATCCAAGGAAGCGAGAGCAGAATCCTGCAGGGCTTTCTGTTCAGTGTTTAAATGTTGCCATAGAAATATCTCAGGGCACAAGTTACATGTTTTCCACTTCTGGGGTTGAGCTTTTCTTCCCTCTCTTGGTTTTTCTGTCTGTCGTTATACACCAGGGGTATCTCCATGTAACTTTGCACAGCAATAGGAGAAGTTGTTTGAAGGCTGTGTTATCTGTTTGCATATGTCTGTCTGTTTTTCCCTGTCATTTGCTAATGTGTTAGAAACCCAATTAGGAGGAAATTTTTGGATAGAAGTGGAGTGTGAGGCTCTTGCTGTTAGGACATCGAGTATATTACAGTATTTTGTGTAGTGGTGCTATGTTAATTGGATAGCTGCAGGCAAGAAAAGTGTAGCAGTCGCTGACAATTAGAAACAACAGTGAAATTCCCAGAACTGAATCTATTCCCTGGGTAGTTTAAAATGCATTTCAGGTATATACCAGAGCTTCTGTAAGTTTAAAAACTAACACCAGTGTAAGAAGTCTTGAAATTCTGTTTTCACAGTGCTGAGACAAGATTTACCCTTGCTGCATGTGAAAGGCAGAGAGGCGACATCAGACCACTGAATAAAATCTCCCAAACTATTTGCTGCAGAGCTTGTATTTGTTATGTCAGGACTGTGGGGGAGCAATATAACCAGGAAACCAGGAGAATTAAAAAGGAAACCAACCAACTGCAAAACAAAGCAAAAAATTTCCAGCAACGATGGTTTCACATGCAACTCGATAAAGCTTACTCAGAAGTATCACAGCAAGATAAGTGAAATGAAAGAGTTTTTGTCTGCAAACCAGCAGCAATTCAGAGTGTTTAGTAATGCTGTTTGTGTTTGAGGGACCTCTTTTCAGCTATTGGGCAGCTATACATACAGTCCATACAGTCCTGTGCATTAAAATAGCCCTCAGAAATATGGACGTGGTTTACTTTCATGTTTGTATGAACAGTATAATATGAACCAACTTCTAGAAGGCCCAGGAGTTGTTGTTTTTCCTTCACTATACATACAAGAATGATTGTTGTAAGGGTCAGACCTAATCCTGAAAGCCAGTGGTAGTAATTTTCAAAAAGTAGTAGTGTTGTTCAGATCTCCAGCATACTTCATTTTTGCTTGCAAACCTTTCTTCATTTCTGTGTCAAAAATCTCTTCATTCATGTGCCATGTGAAATGGGAAATACAGCCGAGCACATAAAGAGCTTGTTTATCGATGGAGTGCAGCATGAGTAATAACAGTGCAGGATTCCTCACACTGCTTATCACTGTACCTCAGTCATGATCCTAAGCAAAAGACACCTGAGGACCTTAAGCAGGCGCTAATTCTGTTCATGTACCTTGAACTTCCCCTCAAATCTTTGAGATAGCAAAAAAGCTGGCCAGATGTGATGGGCATGGGAAGTACTCACCTCGCTTCTTCTGCACTGTGGTACTGCCCACTCATCAGATTACTGAAGCTCATCAAATTCCATTGTCTTGACTGGAATTTGAAGTAGGAATGAAAGTTGCATCATTATTGGGTCTTCCTCAGCTATAGACCAACTTTTTAGTTTCTTTTTAATCTCCAGAAGCAACTATTAGTGGACAGGTGGAAGAGCCTGGGATGATAGTGTCTCTGTGAACTGGTATAAGTGAGAATTCTGTCTTGCAGAGAATTAATTAAAAGGATTGTTTTGATTTTTATTCACTAGTGCCCGTTTTTCTGTTCTGATGCAGCAATGCAACATGCACGAAATAGTTGGTTCTGTAGTAACTCTCCCATGCAAACAATTTAATTCCTTTCACTTTTCTTTCTCTTCTCTTCTGTTGTTGTGCAAAGATAAACCCAGTTCTGCTCCAACTAATCTGAACTGGAACTTTAGTAATTGCTTCAGCAGGATTGATCCTGCTCTGTGTCTGTTTTGTTTTATTTTTTTCCTTCTCCTAAATGAAGTACAAAAGCTGTTTTAGTTTCAGAAATAAACACTAGGATTAGTATTTATATTTACAGACATGAAAAGGTGCTCCAAATACTGTTTTGAATTTATATGCCATAAACTCTTAAATTTCTAAGTGTTCCCTATTCCCTTTGCAGTCCCTGATGACATTCTAGGTATTAATGCTTCTTTTTCATCAGTGTATAATGTAATAATTAATGGATTAGTTAAATCATCTGGCCCTTGTTACTGCCACAGCAAAACCTCAATCCATATTAACAAAACCAGATATTCTGTAGAACATCATATTTTAGGGCTGAATTTTAAAGGCTACAGAAGAGGATCTACAAAGACAGAAAAGGGTCAATTTAAGGAACCATAGTTTTTCCTCTGTCAATGCATGCAAGTTTCAAATGAAGCGCACAAAAATGTATTAAATTCCATGAGCTTCTTTGGTAAAGGGCATACATGTTGTGTTAAGGGGTTTTTACTTGGCTATTTGATTTTACAAGAATTTGCTCTGTCAGTACTGTTTGTGACCCCTTCTTGGACAGACAGGTTCCTCTAGAAGTGGTTATATTATTTTTCAAGAGATAAGCTTTTATATTTGTTAGGTCTTTTAAAGAAATGAGGTTCGTCTTTGTTAGGGTTGTTGATGACACAGCTATTAAAGGGGTAGCATGGTGACCCCATTAGCCTTTCAGGTTGCTCATATGCAGTGCACGGTCTACTACTTCAATAAGAGTTTCATTGTATTTAATGCCCACGTGAGTTTTGACTGTATATCGTGCAGGGAATTAAAACCACAATAGATTTCTTTTTTGAACTGGAAAGAAGTCGAAAGACCTCACCTTCAGTGAATGCTCATGTTGATATCCTTCTTTCTGTAATGTACATTTCACTGAGTAGTCTGGCCCTGAACATTGAGTTACATACATTAAGTAAAGGCCTGGAGGTATCTGTTAAAGACTACTGATCAAACTATAGCAGAGGATGTCTTAGTCCTTAAGTAACTTTCGATGACACGTGGAAAAAATAATTGCATTTTTTAAAGGGACATTTCAGATTTGGGGATATGTATGAAAATCTCATGCAGCAGTAGTACAACGTCATTAAGAGTTGCAGAGAAATATAGATAATAATTTCCTATCACAAAAGGTATTGCATCTGATTTAAAGTGTCATCTAAATAAGATTTTTTTTTTTTATGGCAAAGACAGATGAAGTTGATGATTGCCTATAGCAAATGAAAGATAAAACGCAGCCAATGACGTTGCTTTGGAAAGACCGATCTTCTAAACTTGAGGAAAACGATGAGAAAAATTAATTGGAGAGAACATATAAACAGAAGGCTGTGATTATAAACTGGACAGTTTCTAGGAATGAAGTGTTTCGTCAGAAAAAAAATAAAATCATAAAAGTTTACATTTGGCTATGAGTCTGTCATTGATACAAGGGCAAATGAAGCCAAAATTTAACAATTAAACCAAAATCGAAGCGAACTAGTATATAGTAGGTAAAAAAAACAGAGGAAAACAGATAACAACCCCTATAAAATATAAGGTATAAAAAGAATGCAATTGATCTGATAGGAGAAAAATGTTGAGGTTGTATGATGGGCTCAGAATATACCAGAAATGAGGAACTATTGCTGTTCTTATTGCTGCTTTTACTGGAGACATCGTATGAAGAGTTATTGGCCGTAGTGGTGTAGAACTGATGGAATTATTCAATTAATATTTCTATTCTGTATCTGGAGAAATCATGATTAAAAATTCTTGCAACTGGAAGAAAAAGCAAGTGAAAGGATACTGGAAAATATCTACTAGGGATAATTATTTTTAAATCAACAATCCTACTATACTTTCCACTTTCCAATGATACAATTGCAATGAACTTTAGATAATCATTGACCATTTAGTCTGACATAAATTGTAGGCAAAATAACAGCAAATCCAACATGGGATTCAGCTGATAGAGAATTAAAGCAGGTGAAATGTTTAATGGCAATAGTATGGTATTATGAGAAGTATTTTCTATCAAGCATACAGTATGATGATTCTGCAAGGTTGGTAGATGGAAGTTACCATGATATTATAGTGCACTTAAACTTTGAACTGCATAGGATAATAAAGTAGCTTAGAAGTACTGATCAGATATTCAGAAATAAGTATTGTGGGGAAATCTGTTTGAATGGATTATACAGATATTGTAACTCTTTTTACAACATTTGTATCAAAGATCTAGACAGATCGTTGACAGGAAATTACACTTAAGCGTAGGGCCCACATTGGCAAAATGACCAAGATAAGAACGTCTGTTAGTATGGGAATGTGAGGGTAAACTGTGTGAATAAGATAACTGAGCTGATTGAGAGGACATTTCCCCAAACTGATAAGAGGAGAATTTAAACAAAACAAAACAAAAAAACCCGCCAAAACCCACCCCCCCCCCAAAAAAAAACAACACATAAAAAGAAATAAACAAACAAAAACCCGCAAAAAAACTTCTGAAACAAAGCTTGAAAAAAGATGTAAAAGAAGCATGAACCTTTTTAAGTGTGAGTGGCTGGGCAGGTGAGCGAAAAAACTCGTTTGACACTGCCAGACATTTGCCTGTGTTGTTGCAACCATTGGCTTGGTCTCACCGAGCTGCCTCTGCACTGGATACCAAGGAGCAAGCATCCAGCTAGTGGAGTGACCGCACAGGGTGCAACAAGGAGGGACCCACACTTCGTGAGGGCATCTGTGAACCGTGAGAGCTTTCTTCCCAGCCTATGCATTATCAGATAGCATGGGACCACACTAAGCTAGACCACCCATGTCTTGAGAGGAGGAGTGAACAAGTAGGGGAGCCAGCACTCCCAGAAGCTGCGATGTGCTTGTAAGCCATATGGCTTGTGAGGGCGTCTGAGTGATATTACTTTGGGGGATTAATTATGTAAGGGTGTTTAGAAGTTTTTAGATGTTTATTGTCATTTGGTAAGTATCTAGTATTGTGGTTTATCTGTTGCATTGCTGATCCTGAGCTGGCAGTGAGTGCTGGTTAATTAAATGTTGTTGGTTACAGTGATGTGATTTAAATCACATGAATTGAAAAGTTTTTCCTTGCAACAGTAACTGTTGGCAGCTTGATAAATAAGACAAGCATGCAGAGATAGTGGATGCAAAATCTTATGTATAAGGAGGATGGCTACAGGATATACCTTCAGAATGAGGGACGTTGGTCTGTGAATGCAACTGTGAAAAGGATTTGAGAACATAACAGGCAAGAAATTCCATATGAGCTCTGACAGTGATAGTGTTAAAAAAAGACTGTGTTGTACCATTTAATAAATAAGCATAGAGATAGAATAGGGATTTTAACAATGTCAATGGGAAAACTGGAATGCTGTTTACATTGCAATTTATCCACGTTTTGAAAATTTTGTTGAAAAGAAAGAAGAGACACACAAAATTACTCAGTGCTGAAGAAAAGGAAATAGTGCTCAAACTTTAGTCTATTGATTAAAAACTTGAGAACAGAAATGATTAGTGTATGAGGGAAAAATAGATGTTTAAATCTTTTCTATTATAGGAAATAAAATTCTAAGAATTAATAGCTGGAAGCTGAGGTCTCATACATTCAGATTAGAAATTAAGAGTAGATTTTTAATGGTGAAAATAGTTCACCATTTTAATAATTGCTTGAAGAAGTTGCATTTTCTCTGTGTCTTGGAATCCATGTACGCAGATTGGATGTCTTTGTGGAAGACTGCTGTAGTGAGGTAAACTTTATTGTGAAATTCAGGAGGGCAGAATAGGTGGTTCTGAGGTTCCTGTACCCTAACTCTGTGATTCTGCAGCTAGAAGGAGTGTAGCTTGGGCATTCATAATCATAGAATCGTTAAGGTTGAAAAAGACCTCTAAGATCATCATGTCCATCATCAACAAACATGTCTAGCTTGCAATGCACAGAACACCCCAAAGGATTTCACTACCCAGTCAATCATTTCCTCTCTGCTGAGATTGCTAGCAGAAGACCCAAGAAGTTTTTGGATGAACTGCTTCTTTGTGGCAGTACTCTGACTCTGTCTCAGTACCTGAGACTTCTGTCTCGTTAATTAGGAAAATGTCTTTTGAAATCTGTTAATTTGTCAAATCTGAAATGTTTCATTTTAAAGGTTGTGCTGAGAGTGAACAAATACTCACTATGCATATTTACTTGTCCACTCAGTAGCCCATCCACTAGCTTATTTGTGTGAGCAAGCTTCTACCTCCTTCATAGTTCTATTCCTAGTGAAGAGATTTGCAGGCTTTGGGTGTTGTACCTCTGAAACACTGGGTTATCAGCAACCTGGCCCTCCAGCCTGAAAAAGTCCATTTGTTAAAGCTGGCACAGGAGTTCAACACCTAAATAAAATGTATTGTCTCAGAGCTTTTTTCTAGCTCAGGCTTCCGATATGAATCCAGATATGAACTTCTGCAATAGTTGGTCTTGGTGCCAGGCTTTTCCAAGTCCGAGATGGACTAAATATAGAGGTGTCAAAGTTGGCATATCCTTCTCTCTGTTTATCTCTGCTTAGAGGCCACTGAACATGGCTCTGTTCACGTTTTTGTCTTGCTGTGAATGGTCGTTGAGCATTTTAGACTAGAAATTTATTTTTCTGTCTTCATATAAGAAGTCAATTTGTGGATTTGATTTTACTGCTTCTTTTGCTAATGCATATACTTGATTTGGGAAGACAGAGAAGAGGAAAGAATCAAGTAAGCTTGACTTTGTGTGTCTGCATAATGACTTTTGGTAGCGTAGGCTGCAATTGTGTGTGGTCTCAGTGGGCCGTGTTCTCGTATTTCTAGTTACTGATTTCTTGGTTCACCTGATTTCTTGGACAGGGTTTGTTCTAAACTCACCTGAAAAAATTACCGATGGAAATCTAAAACAAAGATATATATTTCATACTTACAGGTGAGGTTGGTGGTCACTTTCTATGTTTAGTTTTGAGTTTAATAGTGTGTTTCATAGTCCAAATAATTTTTTTGTGTAAACTCTGTTTCCTGCATTCAAGAGCCTTCCTGGAGTAGTAGGCCATTTCATTATTACAGCTGAATGTAGTTAGCCTGAGAGGTCGTGGACTGTGAGAAAATATTCTCTGAGGTAGCAAAGGGCATTCCTTTGAAGGTAACTATATTCAATTGCCATCAACTATAGATTGTTAACAGATTCTGTGTCCTGAGATATCCAGTCCTTATTTCTTCCATCTTTTCTGAAAAACTCAACAAAATTTCAAGTCTTAGGAGATCTTGACCTAATTACTGCTTCGAGGGTGCGTTCTCCACCTGTGATGCTTCAGCAGTACTGGTGTGCAAGAGGCATATTTTTGAAGTGACAAGTAAAAATCATAATTCCTTTTTAATCTTTAACCTTCTTTCCGTTACTTACTGCTCTCCACCCATGCTGTATACATCAGCTGCAGCTAATGAAAGTGTGAATCAATGGTATATTCTTTGATACTCAATTTAATTGTCTCCTCATTACTGTTTACACTGTCACTGGATAAGATAATAGGACATATTCTTCTAGTAATGCAGCTTCATGAGATGCCGTTCAGAGTTACTGTGTCAGTGTATACAAGACTTATTAGGCCTGATTCTCCTTGTGGGTTATATCGTCATTTATCACTGGGTGACAATGGAATTCAGACACTACAAAATTGAAAATGTAGTATTTTATGCTCTCCTAACATAGGTGAAAAAGGCTGTGTACAAGAAAGTGGAAACTTGAACTCTTTGCAGAGGGGGTCACCCCTTTTCAGTACCGCAGGGACCACAAAAAGCCTGCAGACCTTTCAAATATTCCTAATTTTAGGAAGCTCAGGATGAGGTTAGAGGCAAGGTTATATTTCTAATCTTGCTATTATATTCTATATTGTTCTTCTTTTTGCACCCTTTTACTGTACTCTGGCTTTTGATAGATAATCTTACTTTTACAGGGATTACAAAAATTAAGTGATCTCACATGCTTGCTTATGGGAGAAAACAATGTAAACAGTGTGATTATAACATACTAACCTGCACTGAGCTTGCACTAAGAGTGCTGGCATAGCTACTGCATGTTAGGTTACATTATCCAAAAGCACTGTTAATACTGACTAAGAATGTCTGTCTGGGTAGTCAGAGTAATAATCAACATTTTGAAAATTCATACCCTACTTTAATCCTCGCTCATTATTCCACATGTATGTTCCATATAGTGTGGTCATGAATTTTCAAGGAAGGAAGTTACAAGTCTCTTGTTGTTCCTTTACAGTGCCCACAGAAGCCAGTAACTTCCCCTACTTCTGAAATCCTACCAAATTGATCATCTAGGATAATTTTCTTACAATGTTTTTATTTGTGCTCTCCGCTCCTCCAGTGTTTTGTAATTTCATGAGGCATCCTTTTCTGACATATCCTTCATTTTTTGCACACTTTGTGCAGTGCTTCATTCCTTACATTTTAAATCAAACAAGAAATTAATTAAGTGTTGCTAAAACTTAACATCATCATACTGTTGACTTATTACAGTAGGTGACCATTTAGGAGTTGAAAAAGAAAGGCCTACATCTAGCAGATAATGTCTGGGATGGTCCCTTTCTCTTTTCTCTCTCCCAGTTGCTTCTCCAATTCCTTTGTCAGAGGTTCATGTAACCACTTCTCAAACCATTGACCTACTGTGGGACCAGCCAAATGACTGCCGAGGCCAGCATGGATTCAGTTTGCTTACTAGGAAAACTAGCTTTGGCTGGGCTGCTCCTCACTCCTTGACTAGAGTTCCTTATGAATGTTGTCTGTCAATAGCTTATCCCCTCCCAGTGACGGCAGAGTTCAGAAGCTCTTTTTCTCGTGTGGAGCTTCCAAAGAGAACTTTGGTGCCAAAGGTCTCTTGAAAACTAGGACTGTCACTGAATGATCATGGCAATTGAGAGAGATGTCTGAGGACTGGAAGAAAGCTAACACTTGCCTTTTTCTGAGCATTTCTCTAACTCTTTTTACCGAAAAGTTAAAAACTTGCAAAATACGATGCTGTTCTTGCCAGCTTTTCCATGCAGATGGAGCTATGGATCAGAATGAAGCCTCACTCACTGAAACTAAAGCAAATTCTACATTGAGGAAAAAATGCAGGAGCTGTCAGATTCATTTCAGTGGTAGGAGCTGAACTACTTCCACTGCTAAAGCTATGTATTCATAGAAGTGTGTGCATGTGTGTTTAAGAAAGTAGATCACCCTTGAAAGTTTTGGAGCGTATTTGGCCATATGACATACTAAAGTGACGATTCTTTGCACAGGTGGTTGCATTATAGAAAAATAGCAGGGAAGTAGTATTTTTTTTATATATTGAGCAAAACACCTGCTTCCATATATCTCTCTGTGTAGGAGTGGGATAGAAATCTCCACACATTAGTCATGTAGATCTTAGAAGAATTATAACATTGACTATATGGCAGCTAGGTAAAAAAGTAACTGCTTTGAGAAAGGTTTAAGAATGAGTAAGTTTTTTTTCAAAACAAGGAATGGAAGTATCCCCCACCTTGCAAAAGCAAGAAAAAATATCAGAGCTCGTGTCATGTCTTTCCCCCTCTACCATTTCAAATGATAACATTTAATGTGAAAATGTAATTAGGAGACATTTAAATACAGTAGAATGGACAGTCTTGTGTACTGTAGTGGTCACCACTAGACATTCCTTGACTCTGGTCTTTGTGTGGCCCCTGACTCATTGCCTGAAACAAATCACACAGACTCTACGTGCTCCATTTTATCTCTCTGTAATTTAAGAGGAATTACATTTGCATATTGCAGGACAGATTCTTCTACAATTTATGCAGCCAGAACTCTATTTGAAAGTTCAGACATGAAAAAGAGTTTAATATAATTTAAGAAATGAGATTGGAAATTTAGAAGAGGTTTTGTGAACTTAAGCCTTCAGTTGCATGAAAGGTCCTTGAATAAAACGCATTTGTAAGCACAATTTTTATTGCAATCAGTATCACCGTACATAAAACACAGATTCAGTTCGGAGTAACAGAGGAAAACAAAACAACACGTACAACTTTTATCCTTAAATATTGCATTAGTGAATCAGTTCTGGAGACATAGGTCAGAAACTTCTTTATCTTTCCATTCTTAAGAAAGGTTTTTCTCAATCTGCCAGCAATTTCATGATACCACTAAGTGTTTTATATTCAGACTTTTATTGATTTTTTCTCCTCTTGACTTATTTTACCCCAGGCATAAATTGAATTGAACAAATAAATAAACAAAAAATTCCTTCCTTAAAGTTAAGCTGCCAGTTCTTACTGTTAAGAGTAAATACTTGCAAACATGTTCTTATTCAAATACTGCTTTGATTTTCTAGCTCTAACCAATTGAATAAAGAGCATTCAAGTAAAACCTACACATTTCTACACATTTTACACTGAAATTAAATTGAAAATAAATGAATAATATACATGGGGATGGTTGAAAAACACAGTGCCCAAATGCTCTTTTTCCTGGAAGATGTACTCTGTCAATCTTGTAGTAGTTCGTCTTGTAGTAGTTCACTGCTACTTCATGTAGTAGTTCATTCAAGAATTGCAAAGTTCTTTTTGTCATAATTCAGACCTTTGGTTGGTTCCATTTGAATTCTTGGTGTCAATTTGTAGTGCATTTAGTAGATAAACTGCCCAATGCTGGATGAAAGGTTTCTGTAGTGCCCCATGAATTTATAGATTTCCTTTTTTCTTTCAACCCAGGGAAGTGATTTCTTTACTTTGTCTTAGTGAAAGGTTAGGAGCAATTCAGTGTGAAAGATCTAGACAGCTAATTACAAGTATAATGTAAATCTGCAAGTGGCTGTAAGAACTTTGGCTGTGTTAAGGGCTAGGACCTGATGCAGCTAACCTTAACTTTTGTTGGAGGTATTTAGTCATGAAAATAATTGCTTTGTTTCTCTAATGTTGAATTGCCTTTTCTAGTCATAGCCAATATGTATGGAAAGGTGTAAAGTCAGTAACTGGAATTATGTATTGTTTTTGAAATGGTAGTGAGTTCTCTGGTATCAAATCATCTCCTTTCAACCTCCCATCTGCTTACGCAGACACTTATCCCCTCCCTTCTCTGCAAATGAGCAGACAAGAGAGCCTGGGTTAGTATGTGGTCTTTGAAATGTGAGTCAGAAGTCAAGAGATTCAGAATCTTAGGTGGAAAGCGAAATTCACAGCTAAGGACAATTTACTGTGACCAACCTGCCTTTAGGAACTTCCCAGCACAACCCAAGAGCTTGGCGATGTCTCAGTTTCTCACTTTGCTAGTTGCTATGAGTTTGCAAAGGAAGGCATGTCTCCTACTGAATTAGAAATACTCTGGCGAGTATAAACTGTTTATTTGAGAAAGTCTTTTCAAGAGCAGATCTTTGGCTGAATTTAAGGTTCCTATTACAGTTTCCATTCTTGTTCCTGTATGGGAGTCACTGTTTATAAATCGCAAATTCAGTAAAATGAAATTCAGTCGGATGTCTGGTAGGGGAGAAATGTAGTGCTAGGTTCTTTCCTCCTTTTTTTTTTTTTTTTTTTTCCCTTAGAGCTGTCTGTGGAGGTAACAACACAATTAAGACTCCTAAATCGGTATCACCATCATGCTTGCTACTGTTTGGCACATTAAGTATCTTTTAAGAATTGTGTTTAACATTGAGTCTTTGTCTTTTTGTTTTGAAGGTGCTTTGAATAGCTTTCATGAATTTCTTAATTGTTTATTGATCTCCTAATTATTCAGTTTGTTATTCTTTTATTTTCCCCACTCTTAGCATTACTTCATCCTCTTTTTAAATTGCTGGATAAAGTTTACGTTAATACAGAAATCCTTATCATAGTTTTGTGCATTGCTTAAATTCTACGTTGCCAGAGTGATAAGGATAGACATTACATTGAGACACCTCAACAGTTAAAGAACCAAACAAAGGAGAAATTATCCACACGTTTAGAATTTGTTTCTCACATTGGAGGCAGAAGATAGTTATGGTGAATTTTTGCAACACCCACAGGGTTATATTTTATTAAACTGAGTAAATTGGGTGAGTCAGAGCTATGACTGTCTAGGAATTTAAAGAAAATAATTGACCCTCGGTCTCCCGAACATACTGGTTTTTTCTTTATTTTTGTGGTGGGTGTTAGATAAAGAGATGGCTGTTGATGGAGAGAACAAGATCATACTCTTTTTTGCATTTTGCTTTGGTTTGCTTTCCACAAAGCAGATCTGCTTCAGACATGACTCCCCTACACCCTCTACTCCCTTGCTTTACTCTTCATCCAAAAATCCGTGAATGTGTTCATTCGTTTTTCAAATGTCTGATTTGCCTCTTCTGTAATAACCGAGTTGTTCCACTATTGTGATAATTTATGTGCAACAGTGGACTGAAAGTGGAAAGCTATAGGACTGCTTCGAATTTCAGCATGGCAGAACTCGCCCTCTGAGTCTATAGATGAAAATAATTGTGCTGCAGTGCCAAGTAATTAGTATCCTACCACAACTCCAGAATGCTGTGAAAACATAGCATTGCATAACTGTGATTCCACTAATGGTGTCATTATGACTAAAATTATCTAACATTGTATTGCCTTTTTGTTCATATCTGGCAGGAATCAGGCTATCTCACCATGGTACACAATACCTTTTCTAAATATAGGTGAAAAACTAGAACATTCTTTGGAACAAGTATTGCCTAAATACCATAGATGTGAACGGAAAATGCTGGCCCTGAGTAGTAATATATTTTTGCATTGAAATCTGATCAGGACATCAGTCTTCTTTAGAAGGAAGTAAGCTCCTGTTACCAGATGGAAAATAAATGAAATTGAACAATTCTCATTCCTCAAAAAGTTGGTGCTCGAGTAGGAATGTATACATATTTTTAAAATCCTAGTAGGCAATGTTTTGAAAGAGCTGAAATTAAAAAATAACTATTTTTTTAAAATGTAAATTTCCTTTTGAAGATAATTGTATTTTGCCTCATACTACCAATAATCTTACACAAAGAGTGTAAGTTGCTATTCCTAGTTAGTTTCATTCTTCTTGAATAAATGTGAATGAGATGTGAGTAAATGAGTTGTTATGCACCATGACTAAAAGCAAAAACTGACGATCTGGGTTCAATTCTCTTCAAAGAACAAGGATACACGGTATTAATGCCTTGGGACAAGGAATCCTCAATTTAAATTTAAGGGACTTTGTATTTCTAGTTTCTTTATCTCCAGTGTTCCAGAAGGCATGGGAACTAGCTACTACCTGTATCGTTGATAGCAGAAGGTATAAGCTGAAGCCCTCAAACATCAATTCTTTGCATAGGACAAGTAAACCTATCTGAACACGTTTACATACGTCATCTGCCTTTGTCACAGAATCTCAACAGCTGTGGTTCTCACGGATTTCAGCTCCTGGAACACCATTAAACAATGTTGACTCCTAACATGAAGTAAATCAGGTATTTCATCAGACCTGTCTTTCAAACAAAAAAGAATTAGTGTAGTTTGGTTTTACATTTGCCTTTTCAAAGATTATGTTGCTAGATTATATGTCAGTGTGCTTGAATAGACTAGAAGATGAATGATCGCTCTGCAGTCCTATGGTACAGGCTATGCAAACACTTATTAAATAGAACTGATAAATGTAGTTTAGCTTAACTGTGCAATTGCATTTATTGCTAGATCCAATCTATACACACGTAACACGTGTACTCTAAGTCCAGTCCTACTGTTTAAGAATATATTAGTGACATGCAAAGCACTTCTATGGTGTGCTTCATTTTTATTCCTTACCTGATTCTTTTATAAAATCTACTTTAATTTTGCTAAGATCAGGATATTACAGAGAACATACATAGTAACTGACTTGCTGTGTTAGTAACTCTCTGCTTTGCACTAAGCAAAACATAACACCATATAATATAAAATGTGCAATCAAGAAATAGCTGGGATTCTTTTGCAGTGTCCCAGAGCTGGCCAAGAAAGAGAAATCAAAAGTAATTGAGTAATTGTTCTCATTGTTCATACGGATGCACTAGATCTTATGTAAGTCAAATAGAGAACCCTGATACATTAAAAGAACCATTTCCCCTTTCCCCCCTCCTCCTCTGATGGCATTTAATATAGTGTTAATTCTTAGAAAAAGTTGTCATTTTCTGTAATTGTTTTTTCCATAGCTTCTACTACTATTCTAAGTGATTGTACAGATAAAGTGGACTGAACGAGTTCCAGAGTCATCAAGATGCAGTAATCCAGAGATACTGATGTTAAATGGTGTCCTCTTCCTAAAAGGCAAACATTTCCTGCTTGCCTCTGTGTAGGGCAGTAGAAGTGCAGCAAAATTTAGTACTGCTGTTGCATGTATTGTCAATATTAGATATCATTATTTGGCTGGAAACCTATTGCTAATAACAAATCAAGTAACAAAATGTACACTTAAAGGTAACCTAAATATCTGTATAAAAGCAAAAAAGTGTATTAATAAGTTTAATTAGTTAAAGAACATAAAACTCATACCTTTATGAATAACTGAGCTTGAAAATTCAAATGATTTTGTTGTGCATGACTTGGCAATACAGATGGGAATAAATTGAAAGCTAGGCTGAACAGTTGTTCAGCCCTTCAGCAGGGGAAGGAATATCCAAGAAGAATCCCAGGAAGGGAAATGTGCTTTTGTTACAGTTCCAACTCAGACAATACCTTGATCCATAGGAAAACAATTTAATGCAATCTGCATTTACATATGCATTTTTCAGCTTACTTTTGTGTTAGGAAGCAATATTAATACTCTTTCTTCTACTCACTTCTTTTACCATCCTCACTAAAAAGGAAATACCTAGAGACTCTCTGGTCTGGATATGACCTGCAGGAATCAGGGTGCTTTACTGGATCAGGACTAGATCTCTCTACAATGCAGGACTGAGCCATGGAAGAGAAATGCAAGTTTCTATAATAAGACAAGTGCAAAATTGGATTACAAAGTCATTAGAGGCTGTAGTTTTTCAGCACCTTTTAGGCCCTTGGTAAAGAATATTAAACAAATGAAAATGGTTTTAGAACTAAGCCTTCTGTTTGTTCCAAATAGTGGTTATTATTTTTTAACTTCTAATTATGGTGCATAGTATTGGATTGTATCAGATATAAAATTTAGTTTGACACCTATAAAAGTGGATCAATGTCTATGTAAAAGCATTAAAACATTCATTTTGTCCACTTTGTTTCTGTAAACTGGAAGTTTATATAACAAAAAGTTTATTTTTTCTCCTTTTTTTTTCTAAGGTTTTTTTTAACAAGAGTGCCTAAAAAGACCATTCAAACTACTAAAATTGTTACATTTCTCTTATTTAATTTTTGCATATTTTAAGTTATTGATATTATTGTGTATTTAAGACAAAATATTTGTGAATATGTCTGTGCAAGTGTTTCTACTGTTATAACTTCATAGAATCAAGAAAATACTGGTTGGAAAAGGCTACTGGAAATAATCAAGACCATTTGTCCACTCAAAGTAGGGCTATCAATAGTAGTACATCAAATTAGGCCTTGCTTTGTCTAGTTCAGTTGTTAAATTTTCAAGAACAGATGTTCCACAATCCCTCTTGCTCCTGTGGTGCATCACCCTCCTAATAGGGAAGTTTTTTCCTAAAGTCCAGTCTTAAATACTATCCTTTAATTTTTGGCGGTTGCTCGTTTTTTGATGTGTCATTCCTGAAAAGATTTTGCTGTGGTCATCTTTGTAGATCCCCTTAAATGAATGTAGGCTGCCAACAGAGGAGCACCCCTTAAGCTCCTATCTGCCAGATAAGAGCAGCCCTACTCCCTCAACCTCTCCTCCTAGAAATCTGGTCTAGACTCTGACAGTCTTGGCAGCCTTCCTCCGAGCCCTCTTCCATTTCTCCACATTCTTTTTGAAATCTGGGGCCCAAAACTCTATCTAGGATTTTAGTTGAAGCCTCACTAGCGCCAGGGAGGAAAGGAGAATTAATAACTTCCCTTGATGTGCTGGCTGTTGTGCTCCTAAAATAATCTCGTACGTGGTTTGGCAAACTTGCAGTTACAGTGGGCAGTGCTCAGGGAAAGTGTTCAACCTGGCATCCGTTATGACCTCCAGGTTTTTTCCTTCAGGGCTGCTGCTCAGTCTGTCTCAGCCTGTATTGAGCCATGGTGGTTGCAGACATTTGCACTTGTTGAACTGCAAGATATGACTGTTGACTCAGTTCCTAAGTTTCTCGGAATCTTTTTCTTCCAGGAGATGAGAGAAGTAGTGGCACTTGAAGATATGGTTCCGAGCTTAGTTTCATTCTTTCTAGATTCAATAAATTAGAGTTCATTTCCCTGTTTCACTAAAGAAAACAGTTTTATCTATGTTCCTTAATATATTTCTCTGTTTTGTAGGTGTATGATAAAGATAAATATATCTGGTATTTTGATATGACTGACCATTCTAACAGTAAGATGCCGTCAATGGCAATTATTGTTGATACTTTTCAACTCTTGGCAGGACTTGAGCACCTAGGCCCAGAACATGGCAGCAGAAGGAACCAAGTGCAGGGTGCTGTGCTGCTGTGGTCCTTCTTTGGCTTCTTATGTCTATTAGAGCAAGGCTAAGATTAGATTGTGACTCTAGTCACTCACATATTTTGCTGTGAGGAGAGGCTCTTGGCAGCCTGAATATGCTGAGAATTACCTGATGAAAAAAAAAAAAGAAAAAGAATGCCAAGTAGGGACTAATTGTAAAACAGCTTTTGGAAGTGTTGACTATGTTCCATAAAAAGAGCAAAACCCCTTTTCCCTAGAATAAAATATGTCATTTTCAGAAAAATTCCTCCTTGATCCATACATAATAGGTATAACACATCATTGTGCATTATGCTCCCTGTAATTAGTGTAACATTAGTCTGGGTGGAGGGAATAATTTCTTATTTAACTGTATCTGACAAACGGCTGAGCCTTTGAGACAAGTTAGACTAAAAATAATTTGTTTTTCTGAGGCAATCATTCACTTATACAACAATAACTATCCCAAGAGGTGGTAAGGGTTGTGTGATATACCAGGACAAGAAACCCACCAAACTCTGCTTGACTGCCATAGACTGCTTTATGTTACCCATTTTCTGCATCTTGAGGTAAAGTATGTATTCTATCTCTTAATATGAACTCTCACATTAGTTCTGTCTTGCTGTACTTTCCACAAAATTCTGTCTTGTAGATGCATCAGGTTTTGTTGTTGTATTAGGCATGGAAAGTATCAGGAAAGACAACTGGTGTTTCTAAAGATTGCTGCATTTTCTTTAAGCTTTTGAATTGCAGTTTTTCAGAAGTGTGCTGGGCTGCACTGGAAAAAACAGCAGTAAAGGTTATCACACGACAGAATAGCTCATCTAGCCTAGTATGTCAGAATGTATTATTGAAATAGCAAATGAATGCTTCTGCTTTGGTTGCAATGTCATTAGCAGGTACGTGCTCCAGCTAGACAATGTTATTTCCCTGTTTCTTCCTCTCCCTTCTTCTCCAAACTAAAAAATGTACAGTTCAGAGCTGAATAAAGTATTTACTAAATTAACGTCAAATTCCATGACTAGTTAAAATTTTTTAGAAACATTCATTCACATTTATCAGAAAGAACTGCAAATATTGTGGCTGGGTTTTTTTCTACTTGAAATTACTTTTAATTTCAATGTTTCCTTTCATTGTATTACAAATGAGCAAACCCAAACTCTAAAATCTCCTTGGAATTCAAAGAGTAGTGTTTAGTGGGGGTTAGCAATACTTTCGTAGTACTCTGTGTGTTTTTTTTCCAAAACTAGTTCAGTATGTGTAGCTTTCTGGGGATATGTATTCAATTCCAAGTACTTTTTGTAAGTTGTTCCCTCCAGAGTTCCTGCTCCATGCAGCTTCCTATGACACAATGTGTCAGTTAGGCATGAGTCTGCAGCACTACACATGATTTATTCTTTTACTTTCTTATTATTGTAAACCCTTTCTATCACATCTTCTTTCCAACATGTGTGCTATGCAGCTCAGTCCCAGATCTGCAAAAAAGCCTGTTATTCCGTTCTCAAGTGTGTCTTGAGTGCAGTCTGCCAATTGTTGATTTTCACCAGATTATGCAGCAATTAAGATCAATTTAGTAAAGTGTGTGTGTGAGAGAGCGAAATAGATCAGTTTAAATCATACTTTCAGACTATCAAAAAACATTATTTTCCTGGAGTTGAAATGGGAGGGATGATGATAAGAGCTCCTGAGAATTTAAAAAAAAAATGTTTAAATTATACCTCACGTTTTATTGTGTGAGCAGAAATAAATATGAACAGATTTAATACATTCTTTAAAAGACTCTGCTCTTACACACCAAACACCAAGAAGTCAAAGAACTGACTATGTGTATATAAAAATATATGTGTATATATAAATATTTCTTCTGCACTTACCCCACCAAAAGGCAGTAGGGGCTCTTAGATAAACCTCAAATTAATTTTATTACTTACTATTATTTTTATGACTACAAGTAAAATGCAAGTTTGGCAAACTGAATAAAATGTGAAAATGATTTTTAGTATTATTTAATTTTTCATTTCTTTCATTAGGACTAAAATCTTTGACATTTTGCTGAATGACACAAAATTCCCGTTTGTTAAGTGTAATAGTAAGAGTGTTGAGGGGACTGAGATATATAAATTTTATTTTTCAGCCACTAGTTGTAAGATATCCTGAAAGCAGAATATGAATTTTGTATTGAAAAACAGATACTGTAAGCATTTCATAAGAGTTTCAAGCTGGATACTGCTAGTGGAGAATTTAAATTTTAGCAGCTATTGATGGAAAATACAGTATTAAGATATCAGTGACTATCTTTGTATTTTGCCTCCCTTTGCCTTTGACATTTGAAAGTGTTTGAAAAAAAATGTATTGAAGAAAATATGAATATAACTAAAAAAATCCTAGAAATTCACCACACTTCCCATTTATATTGTGGAGCATTTCAGCAAAGATTTACAGATAACAGATATTTCTGGTATTTAAAATACAGTTTCCCGGTAAAAGGAAAACTGTTTGGATTTTTTTGAAACACAGAGGAAGATGTATTTATTTTCTGCTGGCATCAAAAGCTTTTGAATTCTACTTTCTAGACTTGTGTTAGCATTATATCTTTTCTATGAAATGCTTGCAGGTTTGTAGGCATTTCACTCACTTTGGAAGAGCCTTCGTCTACTCTTTGTGAATGAATTCTGTATGTGGATGAAGGGACAAGGTAAATAGTCATGATATGTAGCATTTTCTTCAGCCCAAATCTTTATTCATCCATCTGTTTTTTTTTTTAATAAGGTCACTGAGATACTATTGTAATAGGTGACCTTATAAAAATCATGTGGCTACAGAAAGCTACATTATAAAGGAGGAATGTTGAACACTCTGTCCAGATGTTGCTTAAAATAGGTTTTCACATATAAAGAATCAAATATGAAAACATTAGGGAAACATAGTGATTATGCAAATAATTCCTTTAAAGCAGAATGAAAAGGAAGGGAAATGAGGTCACGTCTATTTTGATAGTGCTTTTAAAAGGAAGAGGAAGGGAGAGAGAACACGAAAGAAAGAGGTGTTAAACTGTAGTGGTGCTCCAGAATGATTGACTAGAAGAAGTAATCTCAAAGACAAAAAAGGCAAATATAGATGGTTTAGCCTTCAGTGTGATCAGTATACATTTGTTTCTTGCTGCTCGTGCTTTGTCGTCTCTATTTCCAAATCCTCTCGCCTTTCAGAATTATGTCTCTATTGGATGGATTGCAGTCTCATGAAATATTTCGCTAGTATTCAGCTTATTATCTTCATTTTATACTATTGTTATTTTCTTGGAGTTTCATTCTCCCTGTACCATGCTAAATAAAGATCTTCTTCCTCAAGATCTTCAGAAATCCATAAAATTCCATCTTTTTATTTACCTATGTTAGACTAATCTGTCCTCATAAAATAAGTTACTCTAATTACTATTCCATCTCTGAACATCCTGTTTGTCATTATCGTTTTGGTTACCAGATTGGTGGATTTAGGGTGATTTTGCACCTGTGATTGCATCAGGCTCATGTAGTATATATGATGAAGATGACAGACTAGGTTAGTGTGAAGTATACTGGTAAAATCTGTTGGTCATCCAGTATTGCTTTGAATCCAATATTGCCTCAGGTGCAAGTAATATAGATGACCAAGGCTATGGTGACTGACAGTGTCTCCTCCTCAGAGGCAATCATTTCGTGCCAGAGGAAAAGAGCAGGGGCAAGGGACAGTATTTGGCCTCCCTCTGCCTCGAAGGCAAAGTTGCTGAATTTGAGAGAAATTTGTATTTTTGTCAATTAGCTTTAATACATTCTTCTACACAGTTTCTTCTCAGTGTGACTGCCATTAATACAGCATAAACGAGATGCAGTATATCTGTATTAGGAATGCATATTTATTTTAAAGTTAAAAGTTTTAAAGTTATTTAAAGTTTCATACCTGCTTTATTTAATTTTAATTGATTTTAAATCAAAATAATGTGGTTAACAGCATAATAAAACTTAGCAGTTCTGTAGAATTCCATTTATGAAATATTTTATAGATGTTCAGTAATTATGATCATGTGATTTCTTAGAAGTTGGTTAAACATATATAATCCTTTTTTAAAGGAAGGGATTGCCCCACTGTTTTTAACAGTCTGTGTTGGATGTATTTGTTTATGAGTAACCAAGTTTAAATTCCTGCAAAGTCTGAATTTACAAAATGCTGATGATACATACCTTTGAAATCATTGGGAGTTTAGTAACCCTGAAGTTCAGGCCATAAGGTTTCTGTCACTGGATACCAAAAATCAGAAGTTAAAAAAAAAAGAAACCTTAGTTAATTTCTTTTTTAAAAAATCACAACAAAACAAACAAAAGAGAGAGCCAAAAAATCCCTTTGGCTATAATTCAGCCTTTTAGACTCCTAGACTTGCAGTATAGAACCAAGTTCAGATTACAGGTATTTCATGTATTATATCACATTTTTCAATGTAATCATGATTTTATGTGTTCAGATGAAGCGAATTCATTGTGAGACTAATGGGCCTAAGCTGCAGCGTTTTTTGCTTGTAGCAGTATCTGTAATGTGACAGATACTTTCCAGAAAGAAACAACAAATTCAGCCTCTTCTAAAAAATTGCATCATGTATATATTATCTATTCAATAAACTTCAAAAGAAGAAGGACAAAGTGTTTCACAGAATAAATAAGAGAAGCAGCAAAATTAGCAGTGTATTAAACAAGTGACCCAAGAATATGTTATGTATGCATATTGATAGTGTTGTGCTGCCATCCAGAGGGACCTTGAAAGGCTGGAGAAGTGGGCTGACAGGCATCTCGGAAAGTTCAACGTGGGGAAGTGCCAAGTCCTGCACCTGGAGAGGAACGACCCCAGGCACCAGTGCAGGGCCAGAGGCCTCTCAGCCTGCAGGGCCTGAGCAGAGGGGTTGATCCAGATGACCTCCAGAGGTCCCTTCCAACCTCAGCCATCCTGTGATTCTGTGATATGCCAATACACTGCTCTGTGTAAGCACTAAATTCATGGAATTACTGTGGCCCAAATTTCACCACTTTCTTTATGGAACTCACAGTGACTATTATCATCGGGTCAGGCACTTCATGGCAGCTGATGACCATCTGGAACAGTTGAAGCCAGAAGTATATTTGGCCAGTTACAGCAAAGAACAACCAGTCTAAAACTCATTATTGGTGTTAGAAACTGTCATAATTATTCGAAATAAAAAAGTACTCTTTTACATCTTTTTTTTTCCCCCTTTTAAATCTTCTGTGTCTCACAACTTTAACTTGCTGTTGGTATTATAACTTTTAGTTTATATAGATATATGCCATGCACAAAAATAAAGAAAATCATAGAAAAGTGTGTTTTGTGTGTTCAGTGTTGCAATAAGTTTATAATGGGCTATGTTCAATAAAGCAGCATTACCACATGAAGTAGTAGGTGATAGGTTACTAACATAATATATATACAACCCAAGGATTATAATTATTCCATTAGTGTTACAGTTGGAATTAATGCTTCTCCAGCAGACCAATAACCAACAGGTGAGAACGGCTGTCACAGATGCCGTTGCACACAGCACACCATTTATTGTGAACGAGATTCTTATTATTACAGAAGTAGTAAATGCTTACAAGTTTTGACTAGCAGATTACTTTTGTTCTTAACTTCAACAATTTTTTTTTTCAACTGGACTCAGGAGTCTTGGCTCATCACTGTATTGCTCTGGGCCTTACTTGCTTTTTCTTTGGCTTTATATCACAGAATCAAGACATCCAAGAGGATATTTTATACCCAAATTTATTCTTGCATTTCTGTGTCCTTCAGATGATGAATGAGATTACTTACTGCATTTCTAAGTGGACCGTTGCTTTTATCATACCCTTTTCAGGCAGGGAACAGGTACTTGTAAATTCTCAAAAGCTGCCTTTTGGGTGGGAGAGGGATCTTCTTTTCCTAGATTTCTCTGTTCTGCCACTGATCAAGCTACCAGTTACCCTCACATATCCAATAGCTTAGTTCTTACTGGCTACTTGCAAGTATTTGAATGTCATTTGAGTTTTGTTTCTTTTTTTGATTGGCATGTTTCTTTGTCATGCAGGCCTAGTTTTACCCAATACATAGATCCCAGTATGTTCTAATGGGAGTCACTGAGAGTGCTTGTGTTTAGTTCTTGCATCCAGCTTCCTGTGACTGGGTATTCCTGGTGGGAGTAACACGGATGTTATTAACTTGCTGAAACTTGATTTTCATTTTTTTTATTGTTTCAACCTCCATTGATTAAGTTTGCTTGTTATCGTTAATAGTTGCTTATATATGTGTTGAAAATGTACCTGGATTGGGTCTACATGTATAGAATTGCTATAGGTATTCATATATGAATATAAGAATATAGTTAAAATAAAATATCCAAAAGGCATGGTGAAATTCAGAACTTTGATCTTCTATTTACTAGTCTGGTGACCAGTCCACTGGAACTTCTATAAAACTGACATTGTTTTTCATACAAAGATCTCCTTCTTAAATTGGTTTTGACACTGTGATTGTAACGAGTACCTAAGGACTTGCCCTTCTTTCATGCTAAGCATGCTTCCGTCTACCTGATTTTAGGGAGCATTGAGGGCTGCTAGGATTGATCCTGAGTAAACACTTTTATTAGGAATTTAATTCTGTAGAGTGCTGGAAATCTTCTCTTCCCACTGAATGCTACTGAAGGTTGCTAGGCACCTCAAAGTGTTGGTGACTATCACAGCTTGCTTAGCACACGGTACTACATATGTCATTTGCAATCTCTGAGTAGAACAGACTTCTACTGCTGTCACTATAAATTACTCTGGTTTTGGGATTGTTTTGCTGTGCTTAGACTGTGAGTCCATCCCTTACAAAATGGTAACATTCTGTGGATGAGGACTGCTGGATCCAGCAAAAACAGGTCACTGGAGATGTGGGAAGAGGAAAGACTTGAGATTTTCATATAATAGCAATAAAAATAATTAGTCCCCTGAAAATTTCATAGAAAACCTCTCCAGAAAATCAAATCAGTCAATGACTGAGGTGATGTGACAGTAATAATAAATTTTCATTTTCTTAGCAGTTTTGTTAGGTCCTTGTTCTTTTAATATGGTTTGTTGTGACATGTGCATTCCCACATATTCTGTGTAATGCCAGCAGTACACAGGATGCACTTACCACAAAAGAAGTATATCCCCAAAGCCTCAGGGCATTGAACTGCCCTTTTGTTCCATGTGACCTATTGCAGAACTACTCACAGAATGACAGGCTTTACTGCATGTCACCTTATTGCTTTATTATTAGCCTTCATAAAGGTCAGATGGGCCTGACTCAAATTCATGAGGAAACAATGCTGTACAAAGTTGTTTTTCCTCATTTTCTCTCTACCAGAGCATGCGCATATTTTCTGAGGTCTGCAACAATATTTTTGATATCATGTGGAAAGCAGAGAACTGTTTTCAGTTCCCATTGTTGTAATCAATGAGATGTAAAATTGCAGCAGTTCCATGCTGCCTAGAGCCTCTCCTGACAGACCTCGTTTGGTTTGTCAGAATGCATAAAGCACTCATAAGACCGTAGCATTAGCTCTATTTCCCTCTGATGCGAATGAGCACAGAAAGAAACCAGCTCTTAAATAGGCATTTTCAGTTGCTTAAATAACCCTGCCATGGCTGCACTACAGCAAAATCTTTCTGTGCTATACATATTCCTTACAATGGGAATAGGAGACATTACCTGTATGTCTGATACAATAATTATTTCAATAATTATTTAATTTCTGAAAATATAATTCACATGTAGAAAAAGTCAGTTGAGATGACAGTCCAGGTATGCTGTATTTTTTTAGTGTGTTTGTGACTACTCAGGAAAGTTACATTTGTCACTGTGCTGCTGTCTGTGAAGGTCTGGAAGTTAAGGAAGATACAATGTAGAACTTGCATCCTCCTTTTACAAAACCAGAGAACACTTTCACATAAAGTAAAGAGAAATTTCTAGATACTAGCAACTCTGAGCCTTGGAAAGAAGTAAGCAGTCAGGAACCAATTGAATTATGAATGTATAAATTTGTTTGGTACTTCATTAGAAAGTCTTTTATAGCATATATTTAGGAGGAAGAAACTCTCAGTGCTGTATGTCTTGGAAGTATGTGGAGTATGGCATATGTCCAAAAAAAAAAAAAAAAAAAAAAAGGTTTAGCCCCAAAATATTTTCCTATGAGTGTCATTAGAGCTGAAATGATTGGGTAGCTTATGGCATTAGCAAGGGGTGACAAGTTTCTTGTCTCTGCCTCTGATGCAGATAACTACAATCATCCCTTATCAATTCCTTGGAGGTGTTTATAAAATGTTCTGTTCTCATTCCCTTTGCTACTGGAGCAAACATCAGTTTTGTCTAATGGCATTTCTCTTGAGTATCTCAGCTGATAAGTGAAGAATTGAATGAATGTTTGTAAATAAGGTATTCTGTCTCTGCACTGGTTATTCTTTTAGCATAGAAATTAAGGGGACTGCAAGTTTCTACATCATTCTAGAACTGCTTTCCAGAACTATATGCCCATTTTCCTTACTTTGCTAACGTTGATTTTCTAATGAATGAATATGAATGAAATGGCAACTACATTGCCATTTCCAAGCTTTCACAAGTTGTGTTAAACTTCCTGGCAGCAACAGAAAAATAATAATCCCGAATATAATTCAAAATTGGGATTGTTTTGTAGTTTAGGGATATGTGTTCCAAGTATTCCAGCTACTCTCTCATCTAGCAAGTCAGCAGAATGTGAGTTTTCACCTCATGACTGAATTGCATGATCTAGATTTACGAAGATGCAGACTTTGGAGATAATAACATGTAGCATCTGCCAAGAGAATAGACGGAGAGCTGCATATGTTGGAATTACTCTCTCTACGTGACTGCATCAGGAGCTCAGTTGCTGTAACTCACCAGTTGTGAATTCTGGGCCACAGGCTGGGGGAAATGTATCAGGGAAAATGTGGAAAATGATCTGAAGAGGTCTGAAATTCTTCCTGAGAGAATTTAACAGTTCTCTTAACCACTAAAACCAATCTTAGACAAAGATGTGTCACAAATATAATTTTCTGTGAACTTCCATTTCTGAAGTTTGATAACAGCATAATTTGTTGCATTTGTGTTTTTTTAGGGGTATTTAATTGCTTGGATACAAAAATCTTCTTCCCAAGTTGAAACTTGGCCTCATTATACAGGTTCTTAGCCAAGGAATAAATGTTATTTCTGGAGAGCATGTGAAGAAAGGGGGGAAAATAGTGAGGTTTTTTTGTTTTTTAAGTCCCGTATTCATAGAGATATTTTTATAACAAAAATACTGAAGCAGTTTCAAGTTCCTTTTTTAATATTTTGATATCTGCTGAAATTTTGCTGCATGTAGATTGTAATTTGAATTAGTGGTTTGAATGGTTTGTGAAGCTCCGTAATTTTTCATTCCTAGAAGCATTCTTTTATTCTTAATCTCTGCGCTCAGGAATTCGGTACAGCTATTGTGGATTTTCTTATGTTACTGAATATAAGAGTAGAACATAGTGGAGATTTTATTTTATTCTGTATGTTCTGAACTCTGTCCCCTGGTGCTGTGTTCATTGCTACAAGACAAATGAAACGGGTCTACAGCACAGTTACCTGTTCCGTGAAGAGATTGCCCCATGAGTTCCCTTACAGTACAGTCCTGTACAAATGCAGTCACACAAGGTGTGACTGTTTTTTCTTTCTTTTTTACTTTCCCTAATCTTGGATAAAAATAGCATCTCATACGAAATGTTGTGAAAGTTCAGACAGAAATCAAGAGAGTGATGAAGCTTATAGCCTATAATCATTCAGGAGGTTAAAAGAACTATGGTAGGTATGGTAGAGGTTAGTGAAGTCTTCTCTTCCTCCTTCTTGAAGTATGACTAAGCAATCAAGAATAAAAAGCAGGGGTTTTGTCTACATTAGGTTTAACTGAGCTTGAATCTCTTCTTGAACTCTGTTCAAAAGGTATTCGTGCTCTATGCTGTTAAGTAGAATGTAACTATTGTTTTCTGGGGCGTATTCCAAGATACTACAGGCCCGTCAGCCTCACTGCCATCCCAGGAAAGGTGATGGAGCAGCTTATCCTGGAGGTCATCAGCAAGCAAGTGGAGGAAAAGAAGGTTATCAGGAGTAGTCAGCATGGATTCACCAAGGGGAAATCATGCCTGACCAATCTGATGGCTTTCTATGATGACATGACTGGCTGGGTAGACGTAGGGAGAGCCGCAGATGTTGTCTACCTTGACTTCAGCAAGGCTTTCGACACAGTCTACCATGATATCCTCCTAGGGAAGCTCAGGAAGTGTGGGCTGGATGAGTAGTCGGTGAAGTGGATTGAGAACTGGCTGAATGGCAGAACTCAGAGGGTTGTCGTCAGCGGCGCTGAGTCTAATTGGAGGCCGGTAACTAGTGGTGTCCCCCAAGGGTCAGTACTGGGCCCAGCCTTGTTTAACTTCTTCATCAATGATGTGGATGAAGAGTTAGAATGTACCCTCATCAAGTTTGCTGATGACACCAAACTGGGAGGAGTGGTAGATACACCAGAAGGCTGTGCTGCCATTCAGCGTGACCTGGACAGGCTGGAAAGCTGGGCAGAGAGGAACCTGATGAGGTTCAACAAGGGGAAGTGCAGGGTCCTGCACCTGGGGAGGAACAACCCCATGCATCTGTGCAAGCTTAGGGCGGACCTGCTGGAGAGCAGCTCTGCGGAGAAGGACCTGGGAGTGCTGGTGCATGACAGGTTGACCATGAGCCAGCAGTGTGCCCTGGCTGCCAAGAAAGCTAATGGGATCCTGGGGTGCATTAGGAGGAGTGTGGCCAGCAGGTCGAGGGAGGTTCTCCTTCCCCTCTACACTGCCCTAGTGAGGCCCCATCTGGAGTACTGTGTCCAGTTCTGGGCTCCCCAGTTCAAGAAAGAGGAGGAGCTACTGGAGAGAATCCAGCGGAGGGCTACGAGGATGGTGAGGGGACAGGAGCATCTCTCCTAGGAGGAAAGGCTGAGGGAGTTGGGCTTGTTCAGTCTGAAGAAGAGAAGGCTGTGAGGGGAAGTAATATATGCTTACAAATATCTGAAGGGTGGGTGTCAGGAGGATGGGGCCAAACTCTTTTCAGTGGTGCCCAGCGACAGGACAAGGGGCAATGGGCACAAACTGAAGCATAGGAAGTTCTGTCTGAATATTAGGAAGAACTTCTTTACTTTGAGGGTGACGGAGCACTGGAACAGGCTGCCCAGGGAGGTGGTGGAGTCTCCTTCTCAGGAGATATTCAAGACCCGCCTGGACATGGTCCTGTGCAGCCTGCTGTAGGTGACCCTGCTTCGGCAGGAGGGTTGGACTAGATGAGCCACAGAGGTCCCTTCCAACCCCTACCATTCCGTGATTCTGTGAAACGTCCCTGGTAGAGACACAGTAACAATTCATCCTTCTGAGGGAACAGAATTTATTTTAAATTTCAGATTATTTCCAAATCATGTCCTTTTTTAGAGGAAATAAAAGGATTTTGACATCCTTTCCAGCTCTAAAGCCCAAATTTATTTTTCCAAATACTTCTGACTGATTTTTCTCTGTTGGACTGTATCATCTATTCTGAACCACCAACATTGTACTATATGACCTATGTGAGCAATCACACATAATCAATCTGTCAATGTATAGGTTTCCTTTTTTTTTAGTTATATTTATTTTTTGAAAGTTATTGAAAACTTCATTATTAGCAGGGAAGCATGTCATTATTTTATGAACAATTTACAGACAGGAAAGTAACTGATACTTTTAACTGCTTTGCTGTATATGAGTAGACTATACTGATGCAGTACCACTCAAAAACATTTTGATCTTTAATAGCTCCACACTGGTTGTTTTGGTTGTTTTTTTTTTGTAGTTTTTAATGACAATTTCATGATTATTCCCTGTTCTTCTGCACGTAACATTTCATTGCACCTCCCATTAACACAAGCTTCAGTGATTTCTACTCTATATGTTGCAGGGAATATCCATTATGCATCAGTCCCTACTTGTCAATCTCCACCTTATATTCACCCCTTTTCATAAAAATGTAGAAATTAGTTTAGAAGTAATACATGCAAATAACTAGTGACACACTGTTGACGTTCTTATCAGTGCTTTTACTTAGCCCACTCTTGTATTTTCTTATTTGCTTGTTTGTTAGAAAAAGGCAATGAGCTCTGGTTTACCAAATAGTATATAAAACCATCTTTGAAATCCAAATCATATATACCTTTATATGGTCTATGAATTCAACTTTGTGCACATTTCATAACGAGAGACCATTTTTTGTATCACATGTGATGATGTGTTGATAGTATTGTAAATTGCTATAGGTTGAAAATGAGATTTTAATTCTATTAGACCCAATACAGATCTTATTTAAAACCAGTATCTGACAATTTTGCTATGTGAGATTGGTACTACTAAGTACAACTTAACACTTCATTAATATTCTTAAAATGTCTATTTTGCCACAACTTTACAAATTCAGAAAACAATATGCTTCATGCATGACTGCTGGACAATATATGTAATGTCTTATAAGTAAACTATTTTGTGTGTTGCTCTATGGCAGTCATTTGATCAATAACTGTGCAGGTGTGTGTTTTATAATGAGATGTACAGCTGTGGTATGAACATCACTCCCTCTGTTGGGTGGAAGTGGAATTACTCAAGAGATGCAGTAGTTCCACCAGGTAAGTGAAGCCCTATTTACTTCCAGAGTATAACTATCTCAGTACTAGTTTACTTCTGTTATTTTTATAATGAGTCTTTTGTCCAGAATACCGATTATCATATAATCCCTGAATGGCCATTAGGTTAAACAGTAAGCTATCAACTGAAGTTGTATTGTTCTTGATAAAGAGTGCTCCACTGTCTGTTTTGAACTGGCGAAAGCATGAACATTTAGTTATTTCTCTGCGGTGCCTAATGAATGCATTTTGTCACTAGCCCCTTTTTTTAAGATTATGAGATCTTGTGAATTTCTGAGAAGACTTCCCTTTCCTGGAATTCTTCTCACAGGTGTAACAATGATGTGTAGCTATGCATATATAGTATAAGACATATCATTTTCTTCATTAGCATAAGACAAATTATGTTCTTCATATCCTTCTGAAGGAAATCACGTCAGCTAAAAAGCAGACATCTTCGAAAGCCTTTCTTTTTGATACCTCAGGGAAGAAATTTTTTGCAATGTGTAACACCAGCAACCGATGTTACCTTCTTTTGCAGTATCTTGAGGGTACAAAGGGCAGAAAAAATATTAAATAATGGGCTCTGTCTTTTGTATTATTAATATATTTGAAATTCTTTGTATTTGGAAACTCTCTGACCTGGGAAATGCATTGTGACTATGAAGTGCCCACATGAACTAGAGAGTAGGGGTATCCTGTAGCTCCTTTCCAATTGTTGGCTTCCGTGCTTTGTTTCTGAAGCTGATTTTCATAAATTCACTTTGAATTAATGATTGAAAGCTCTAGGAACTGTGCATTAAGTAGGTAAAAGATTGCTAAAATGGTAAGTAACATATAAACGAGGGTATATCAGATACCCTAGTAGGGATGGAAAATCCAAGTCTAAAACTAAGAGTTCAGTAGAATTCAGTAGCACTCGTCCTGTTGCTTTGTAGACAATATGAGTTGGTTGTTCACCTAAGATTCGCTTTATTCTTTCTGGCCCACTCTCTGTTCAGCCACACTAAAATCAGCAGTTGATGAATTCGGCACTAATTTATTTATTTTGCTGTATTTAAAATGCTCGGCGACACTATCAAATGTTCTTCACTTCAATCTCTTTTCTTTCTGTTTGTGAATGTCACACTGTGTTGTACAAACACAGCAGGGATGAAAGCTAACACAAATGAATATTTGTGTCTACAGCACAAAAATGTGTATTGATAGATGAACAAAACAGGTCAGATCTTTCATAGTAAAAAAATAAATTAAACAGCCATATGTCAGACAAGTATCTGGAGACTGTTATTAGTAGTCAATAGAACTGATCATAAAATGGGGGCAATATTGGCAGGGGGAAATATTTTTAATGATATTTTGTATTTATAAACACACACAGAGGCACTCACATTGAAAAGACAGTAGACCTGTTTTTCACACTGTACTGGTGCTGTGAAATGAATCACTCACAGCTTTGTATTAGTTAGGCTGAATAAGACAAATCGTCTAGAAGATTAGTTCAACACAGATTAACTTGTTTATTGATTAGATGTACAAAAACATATGAGTGAATTTCTTGGCTGTAGCACGCAGAAAAGTTGAGAATGATTTTAGAAATTGGTATTCATACCTTAGCTCAACTTGTTTTGGAGAGATAGCCATGCAGAATTACCTAATCTCCATCTGCTTAACACAAATGCAGAAGTATAAAAATATTAGCATACCAGACATGCAACTATTCTTTGTTTTATTCCCATCTGACATTCATGAGAGAAGAAAAATGAGCAGTACAGTATACACAGCAATTATAGGTCTCATGCAGGAGAATAATCCTTACTCAGGATTTCACTAAGCTAAAAGATCAGGGAAAAAATGTAGTTACGAACTTGCAATAAATAATCAAGGTTTATGGAGGCTTGGCCAATTCCGTAGTGTAAAAGGGTTCTAGTCTGATAAGCATATAAAATAAAATAGAGTTCTGAAATAGCAGGATATGTCAACAACTGAAGGGAATGAAAACTGTCAAGAATTCCTATTCAAACCACCAAGAAAACACTGGTAGCTAGTTTTACTGCACAGTGAGTCAGCATTTATTGAGAGATGAGATTTAACAACTTCTTCATATTCACTGGTAGTACAGACTTTGTATAAAGATATCTTTCTTTGTTTAAGAAACTGTCTGGAGTAGCATTTTCTCTCTGTACCCACTGGGATTGTTGAAAGTCTTAGGTGGACATAGTACACTGAGATTTTCCTGTTTTGTTAACTTTACCCTTGTTACCTAATATGTAAATACCCGGAGCTGACACACATTTTTGCTGACAGCTTGCAAGTGGTTCAGGTTCATAAATAAAAGCATCTAATGCTGTTTCATATGTCCTAGGGTATCCAAGACTTCCACAGGAGCAGGCAGAGAAGACATAGGATCTACAAGAAACCTGTGCTCTTCTGGAGTAGCAACTCGGGGCCAGACATAGTAATACAGAGTATCTTAAAAAATGTGCTTTCTCTTAGCGGTTGAATACCACCCTGTTAGTGATATTTATTAAAAATGGCAGGAACTGTGTGTTTGATCTCTTCTGCTTATTTGATTACTGTGTCATCGTGGTAGCATATGCTACTCTGTTTATTTCTTCTTTAATAAGTCTTCTTTTTAATGCAGCTTTTTTCATTCCTTTGCAATCTATAAAAAATATCTGCTTTGAGAGCAATTACTAAAGCCTGGTTAAAACTTCAGTGAGTTTGTGTTACTTATTGCCATAATAAATCTTTAGAAAATATTTAAAGATGTTAGACCAAATTTTGATCAGTTATTGGCAGAAGTCTGAAGTAAAATCAGTGCACTTAAAATGAGGAAGTGAGCATCGGATGAATAATGTTGATTATTTTCAGATTTCTTGCAGTTCTCCTTGGTGAATTATTCAAGCAAAGATTATGCTTTTATATTAACAATAACATTACTTTCATCTTTTTGTTACTAAAATTTCATTTTCCTCATAACGTCCTTTGTCCAAATCTTCTTTAACATTTCATTTTGTTGTAGTACATATCCAGAAAACTAATCCATTTTGCGTTTGTCTCATTTCTTTTGAGGAACAGAGGAAGGGAGGAAGGAGGCCAAAATCAGTCTTTTTGGTATACCTCTTCTTTTGTAAGCATAAATGCATGGCAGGTGAGGTTTTCCAGTGTAAATGTAGTAGATTTAGTACCTAGTTATAGTCTTTGAAATTTAGGGTGAGACTGCTTGCAGCTTATTTTTCCATATATCTCAACAGACTTAATTTTCCCTAGTTTTTGCTTATTTCCAAAGGATTTCCTTTGATAGCTGCTTTGGCATAATTCTCACTTTGTTTATTCTGTAGGAAAAACTATTATAACAATTTTTATAAAAATCCATGAAAAAAATTCTCTTCTGTTGTCTGTTTACATGTTCTTGAACTTATTAAAATCAGACCTCACAAAAGTTGAGAAAACAGACATGTAAGTCTGGTATTCTTCATTAGGTTTATTTTCAGAATGTTTGACTTTACACTGAAGAGCATATGAAATCATGATCATGCTTTGCAAGGGAGGGAAGCAACATGCCCTCAATTTTTGCTTTAATAATGATATTCTGAAAAATGAACATATATATGGGGAAACTGCTTCTCAATAAGCAACTACTTAATTGTGGATTGTACCTGGAATTTATTTGTATTACAAGAACTCTCAGGAATACAAATTGTCCCAGGTTTGCTGGGAACTTAGGTCATTGTGCAGAATGACAGAGGTAAAGCAACTTAGAAAATTGTTTACAGTGAGTCCATGAATAGAAAAAGAAATCCCAGATCTATGTTTACTCCCAGTATCTTTCTTCCTCCTGTTCAGTGAATCATTTCACACATTTCAGTTTCCATGGATGTTTTCACTGTTTATAAGTACCTCTGAAAAATGAAGCTCTTTTAACCAGCAGGTTATTTTTGAATAATTATCTGTTATCCATGTTGTTGCTTATATTTCATTTCATTGGGCACTGATATATCATCCAATATATTTTTTGTTTCCTGTTATAATATTAAGGATACTTTTATTAAATTATACTTATTTCATACTATTAAATTTTGGGTAAATGGAGATTGATGTCTAAGCATATGTCTAAGCATAAGTAAACACCAAGATTTACAAATTCTTCCATAATCGTACAGTTGTTGTCATGTTTAAAATAATCTTATCTTTATGTATATAGTTCTGTTGGTGAGAACCAAGAAGTGGAAATTAAGAGATGTGGTTTCAGATTCATATTCTGTCACAGATTCCCTGTGTTTTCCTTAATGACAAAATACAGCTACAGGTCAACTTAATCAGAAAGCAATGTAATGGATTGATCAAGGCATCTTGCTATATCTCAAAAGACATTGGTTTGTTATGTTTAAGGCTTCAGTTTGATCCAGAAGTAACTGGAATCTTTTCTAGATTAGTTCAGTAATAGCGAGACACAAGACCCACATCACTGCCATGCGACTGCAAGCTATGAACACTTGGCATGCATTTACCACATCATTCGGATGAGCCTCTTAGGCTATTCAGGACACATCTTTGACCATTTCTTTCTCTGTCTCTTCTCCACCCCCGCTCCCCTCCCAGTTGGAGGAGAGGACTGTGTTGATTAGGGCATAAAGTATTTGCAAAGTTCTGTTTGAGTAGAATTGGCAAGAAAATAAATATTTTCTTATGTAGCATAGGGATATTTTCTGTGGCATCCTCAATTTTGAACTAATAATAAAGGAAAAAAGTCTTGAGGAAATAGGCTTTTCACCAAAAAGCTTATGACTGGTTCAGGGAGACACAGTCCGTATCCAGTTTCAAACTACTTACTGTAATAAGTAGTCCCATCCATAACTCTGAAATTGTCCCACTTCGAGTCACAGACACAGCAGGATATCAGTTTTAATCTCCATTTCCCTCCAGTGCTTGGATGATTCAGGAACTGCTGGTGACCCAGAACAGCATCACAAATTCTGTCATCATGTTAAGTAAAAGTTCCAGGCTGCATGAAAACAGGAGCCTTACAAAAACATCTAGTGTTTCAGGGTGAAAAAGCTTATCAAAGATTCAAATCAACAGGGAGGGCAAGAAATATCCGTACACATTACATCAGGAGTTTCCTACAGAGACTCAGGTTTTGCCTCATGGAAGGCGGGATTTGCTTAGTTCCCAAGCGATTTCAAGGAGGTAGGTACCTCTCTTTGCAAAACTAAGGACTATGTCCTTCACTGAGGTGACATGTTTGGAGCCCAGTGTTAGAAGGAAGGAACAAACAGCTCTTTGTTTCTGTATCCTCCTTATAGACATTCTCAAAAATAAATATATAAATGAAAACTCTCCAGAATTACTATAGACTAAGAAAGCTCTGTGGAGGTTGCTAGGCAGCCGAGGCCAAAGAAATACAAAGCAGACAGGTCTTTGAAAAACAGAATCAGTGACTTATGGGTTATCTGGAGTCACCATTTACTCAGTCATCTTTTGTCATAAACAAGAGACAGTAGAATTTATTTTTCTTTAGTAAATAGGCAATGTTTTTAAAAGGTTTGAAATAAAAGGCCCGTTTTATATCTCATTTTATGAGTGTTTTCAAACTATGAAATTATATGTGTGATTATTATTTCTAATGTTTATTTATTCATTGACTGAAACAGGAATTTGGTGCAGTATATCCAGGCTGTAACCTGTAAACTATTTAGCAGAGTAATTAATTTTAAAATTTTTGTTTAATTTTCATTTTTACATCAATAAATCTCCAAATGAAGTAAGTTTCCAGTGTGGAAGGTGTACCTTGCCCTCAAGAGGTGTCTGTGTTTCACTGTTGCTAGTGACAGGAAAAGACCTAATTTCTACCACCGTGTCCTGTACAATGTTTGGTGAAGCTACTCATTAGAGAAATACAGCACTAACACACACCCTGCTTCCTATTACTGCTAAGCATGCAAAAATACAGGCATTTCCAAACCAGGCAAGGTTTTCGTATGCAAGATTAGGTCATCACATTATTGACTAATTGTTGCCTTTGAATTCTCTGCTTATATTTGTGTCTTAAAGTCTTCTTGAAATTAACTGTGCCTTCAGCAGCTGTATTATACATACAAGTACATTGAGTGAGGGAATACTATAATCCTACAACTCCCTTCTCAGATAGTGTAATGACAGCTCTATAGCATGTTTTAGTCTGCTTTAGTTTTTCTCTCCCAAGGTCTTCAAATTATGTCTCTAGAAGACTTAATTGCTGCATCACATTTTTTCAATATTTGTTTCTTCCACAGGGTGGATGCTGTGGGGGGGTCCAGGCAGCTCTGTGGAACAGTCTCCAATGGGCTAGTAGGATGAGAAGGTCCAGGGGTAGTTTGGGAAACAAGGAGAAGCATCATCTCCCAAGACGGTAAACCTACCAAAAAGGTAATTCATGCTAGGATATTGTTATGCAGTCAGCTTTTCAGGTTCTGGGGGTATCACGGCTGGAGCGTATGGCAGAAAACTGGTAGGAAATGGGAGTACATACCTTTGATGCTGTGTGAATGTTCATACCAAGTCTCCTGAAAATCTTTCAAGAGCTTCTTCAACCGCACTGAGTTTCAACCCTGTTCCCTGTGTGAGGGAGAATTTGGAGGCTATATCTTACAGGGGTTTTCTTGTCTTCCTGTGGACCTGTTAAAGAATACAGATCACAAGTTTACAGTAACTTTCCAAGAAATTCCTTGTAGGACTTAAGCTGGCATTTTCATGAGTTTTATCAGCCATATAACAATTTAGTGTAATAAAATGTTGTTTCACAGTGAAATGGCTTTATTTTTAACTGTGTATAATCTTGTTTGATTGGTTTATTTCAATCTCACCTTCTGGGCTTAGCTATTGTGTTTGTGCAGAATCTTTTTCTCCCCTGAAGCCTTCACTATGGATTTTTTTGTTGTGAATATTACAGAAGCCCAAGAGAATGTGCAAGCTAAAGATCTGTCATCTCTCAGTGTAACTGTATGCTTCTTCCTTCATGTTACAAGGTACAGTTGAGCCATGAAGTACCAGAACATTACATTTTTCTGCTGCCCCAAAAGCTCAGCTATATGGTGTATTTCTGACCCCAGTTAACTTTCAGTATGTCCATGATATGCCCACATTTATTGATCGGCTGCTAAGATTAAGTTTGCTGAACAAACAGATTTTTCTCCACTCATCCTAACCCAATCATTTCCCATGGTACTTTATGAAGTATTTGACAGGTTGACTTGCTGCTTCGATTTATTAATGTGCATTAGCATATGCAGAGTGTAAGCATATTAACAATGAAAAATCACACTGGTGGAAAACAAAATTGGATTCTTGATGCAAAAGTTTTCATAAGGATCTATTCCCACATCTCATGAGACACCAGAGAAGCAGAAAACACCACTTAGTTAAGAGAGCTTTTTTCTTTGCTCAGGAGTATAGATGTTTTGGCTGGTTGAGTACTAGCTTAGGCTTTCAAATGTCTCTGGGAAATACCTTCCTTTTTGTTGCTGGTGAGCTCCCTCCAGTTCTCTGGCATTCATTAATTGAAATCATTCAGAGATTCCACTGCTGCAATTCACAAATTACTTCCATGCTTCACCAGGTTTGGCAGCTGCCAGAGAACAGACCAATCTGCACTCATATAACGTTGCTGAGAGTTATGACTTTGTATAACCTGTAGCTGTGGTAGAGAGTCTAAAGCCTTCCCGTCTGGAAAGAATAGAAACTACTTTATTACCTGGCAGAAGTTATAAATGCGTTTGTGACAGAAAAAAGGTTTGATATAAGAAAGTGAGAGTAAGCGTAGGTCTTGCCTTCTGCATTTGTACAAATGGTGATATTTTCCAGTTTATAATCTCCTTTTCAAGACTCTCCCAGTCAAATTTATTGTTAATCAATTCAGCCTAGGTTCTCTAGACCTGATTTCATTTTCTGTTATTTAGAAGAATTAAGTTAACAGGGCTTTTTTTTAATGAGAGTCCAATAGTCTTTACAAAAAATTGCACCAATTGGTTTTAGGTAGTTTATTGTAAACAAAAGACAAAAATAGCTTGCTTATCATTGGAACTGGTCTGAGATCCAGAGGAACTGGCAACAGTCCCTAGCTGTGTTTCAGGTGTCTTCTTGGGTGCATTCTTCTACCTGTAAAATGGGTGGACTCACATGGAAGTTCTAAACTGTTCTTTTGTTGATGCTTTTGTGATAATCCTTTCTCAAAGGGGGAAACGATCTTTGCACAAGACTTGTCAGCACTCATTGAAACAACTTTAAACTAGATTTGAAGGGAGAAAGGCATAAAACCAGGCTTGCTATAGATAAGGGTGGGCGTGTGCCAGTGTTTGAGGGACAGTGTGCTAGCAAAGTCCTTCAGACTGCTCCACGATGTGCTGAGTACACTGGAGCATGTCTGAAATGTCTTTATACTAATGTGTGCAGCATGAGGAATAAACAAGCGGAGCTAGCAGCTTTGGCCCAGTCCCAGAGGTAAGACATCATTTGCATAAGCAACACCTGGTGGGATGAGTGTGTGATGGACAATTATAGGCACTTCAGGAGGGATAGGCAGGGCAGGCAAGGTGGGTGGGTGGCACTGTGTGTAGGGGAGTGGCTGGATTGTATGGCGCTTACAGTTGGCGATGAAACAGTTGAGAGACTCTGGGTAAGGATGAAGGGGAAAGTAAAGAAAGTCGATGTTGTCGTGGGAGTCTACTGTCAACCACTCAACCAGGATGATGACACCGATGAATTATTCTACAATGGATGAAGGGATATCTCTAGATCAACTGCTCTTGTCCTTATGGGTGATTTTAACTTCCCAGATATCAGCTGGAAATATCATGCACTGGACACAAACAGGTCCAGGAAATTTCTGAAGCACATTGAAGATAACTTGGTGCAGGTACTAAGGGAGCCAGCCAGCTAGGAAAGGTGGCCTCCTAGATTTGTTGTTTGTTATCAGAGGGGGACTCATGGGCAAAGTGGCGATTGGTGACTGTCTTTGTCACAGTGACCACAAAGTAGTTGAGTTTCATATCATTGGTGACAGGAGAAAAACTGCCAGCAAACCTTCAACCCTGGATGTGGGAGGAGCAGAATTCAGGCTGCTGAAGGAGCTAGTTAGTAAGGTCCCCTGGGAATCTGCTTTTGAAGGTATTTGGGTCCATAAAAGCTGGTCACTTTTTAAGAGCCATCTCTTAAGAGCACAGAAGCAGATAATTTCAAAGTGTTGGGAGTCAAGAAAGTGGGGAAGAGGGCTGGCTTGGATGATCAGGGATCTTACTCCAGAACTTAAGCAGAAAAGGAAAGTGTATGGACATTGGAAGCAAGGACAGGCACCATGGGAGGACTACAGAGATGCTGTTCACCAATGTAGGGAGAAAATTCGTGCAGCCAAAGTCTGAACAGAGTTCATGCTGGCCAGCACTGTAAAGGGCAACAATAATATGTTAACAGCAAAAGGAGGATCAGAGATAACATTGGTCTGTTTGCCAATGATACTAAACTAGAAGGAGCCATGTAGTCTCTTGAGTGTAGAGAGGCCTTACAGAGAGATATGGATAGATTAGAGAGCTGGGCAGTCACCAAACGTATGAAATTAACAAGAGCAAGTGCCGGATTTTCCATCTGGCATGGGGTAATCCTGGTTATACATACAGACTAGGGGACAAGAGGCTGGAGAGAAGCCCTGTGGAAGGAGATCTGGGATTTTGGGTTGACGGCAAGTTGAATATGAGCCAACAGTGTGTCACGGCAGCCAAAAGGCATCAAGCACAGCATAGCTAACTGGTCGAGGGAGAAGATTGTCCCACTCTACACTGCACTGGTGTGGCCCCACTTCAAGTACTGTGTGCCGTTTTGGGCACCTCAGTATAAGAAGGACATCAAACTACTACAGTGTGCCCAGAGGAGGGCAGCCAAATTGGTGAAAGGTCTTGAGGGCAAGGCTTATGGGGAGCGGCTGAGGTCACTTGGCTTGTTCAGCTTGGAGAGGAGAAGGCTGAGGTTTGACCTCATTGTAGTCTACAACTTCTTTGAGGGGGGCAGCGGACGGAGAGGTGGTCATCTCTCTCTGGTGACCAGCGAGAGGGCATGATGAAATGTAATGAAGCTGCACCAGGGGAAGTTGAGATTGGACATTAGGAAAAAAGTTCTTCACTGGTAGAGTGGTCGGTCACTGGAACAGGCTCCCCAGGGAAGTGGTCATGACACCAAGCCTATCAGAGTTCAGTGAGCATCTGGACAATGCTCTTAGTCATATGGTTTAGTTTTAGGTAGTCCTGTGAGGAGCAGGGAGTTGGACACGATGATCCGTATGAGTACCTTCCAACTTGAGATATTCTATGATGAATCTAACCTCAATGCCATAGAGAATGGTTTGGATTCAAGTCTTTACACTGGGAAAAGAAGTTACAATCCTTCAGGGCAAATATGGAAAAAACCTGAAATTAGGTGAGATGACATCGTGATATCTTCATCTGCAACATAGTGAAGTTTGAACTTCTCCACCCCTATACTTAATGAGAAACAGGAAGCTTAATGGATTGATATTTCAGTCTCTGATTCACTGCTTAAATTGTGTTTCATGTGAACTATTGTCGGAAATGCCATTTTGACTGAAGGAAGGAGAAGGTAAGAGTGCTGTTTTAATATAACTTGAAATCTTGATGGTAAAAGGTAATTTATATTTTCAGTAAGAGGCTTTCATCTTCACTGGAGTCTAATGATATCGATCTGATGTCAGTACCAAGTATATATTCTTGAATTCTGACCATAATCATCTTCTGGCGGGAACCACAAATCTTTCATTTTGTTCCAGCAAACGGAGCTCTGTCGGTGCATTTCCTTGGCTGGTCAGTTTGCAAGTGGTTGTATTTTGCTCTTCTGTGTGATACATACTTTTTTTGTGTGTAGTTTAGATGAATGGTTCTAAATTTTATTTTTTTGGCAATCGCTATGCCCCTTCAAGGCTATTTATAGTAAAGTTATAGTAGTCAAGTTGGGTTTAGTTTTGTTTTTCCTTTTCTAACAGCTAAGAAACCAGTTGTGTTCCATGATTTATGGAGAAGTTCAAACCTTCCAAATTAAGTTAAGGATATACAGCTTCAGAATGAATTATTGTCGTCTTCAGCTGAGAATGAGTCATGTCCCAGAGTTTGGAATGGAACAGAAGAAATGAGATATTAGAATTAAACCAGAAGTTCTTTTCACCTAATAACAATTCATATAGCTATGTTTAGAACAAAGCTTGTATTTTGAATGGCTATAGATACTGACCTGTGTGTGCATGACAAGCTCTACACAGCTGGTGATTGATAAGACTACAGTCACTAAGCAGAGATGTTTTCCATGCAAAACTGTGTAGGCAGTGCCCATTGCTAGCAGGTGAAAGGAATGCTCAGCTAAGTAATTTTTTATATTCTTTGTATCTATAAGTGAAAAATGAGAAGCTTCTGTTCAGTCTTTTTCTATTTTTTTTTCTTTTTTTTTTTTTTCCTTTTTCACCAAGAGACCTCTAGGATTTTATCTTAGAAGAAAGAACCTGTAGACAGAACCAAAGTCAATAACCCTCAAGAGACAAATGGAGACAGGATAACTTAGCAGCAATTCCTTCAATATTTCGTGAAAGACTAAAGACTGTGACATGACAAGAATAGAACATTCGATCTATGAAATGATCTGAGACATCAAATATGAGAGAGATGAGTTACCAGGTAGCCTTCACCTACATTACTCAATGCCATATACATTACTCTCTCCACAGCTGATAACACTGTGTATAATAAATTTGGTATGTTTTGTGGAGAAAAGTGCTGTGTTCTTTCTGTTTAAACTTACTGTATGAAATTTCTCCTTCATTAAAAACAGGTGGAAAAGCTGGCCCCTCTAGTGTGTCAGGATGCAAATGATTCAATATCTCAAATTCTTTTTTTTATTCCGCTCTCTAGGGTTGGGTTTTGTTCATCTGCCACTTTTGTTTTCTATTGCTTTTTCTCCATTATTATTTAATCTCTTACTAATTATGCTTCTCTTCCCGACTTCCCATTTCATTCCTCAAGTTCTGTTATGATAGGTGGCAGAAAAATGGTCATCTGATACTGAAGGAGAATAGTTTAGGGTATTTGCTCTTTGCAAGACTGACTGTTCAGACACCTTTTTCTGAATGTTCTAGTTCCTGTACTGTTCTAGGCCCCTGTCATGCAATTTTTAACATGTACTTTAGTGGAAATTTTACTTTGACTACAATAGAATAAAACTGGTGGTGGAAAAGTTGATCTGAATATGAAATAATAGAATTTCTTTCCTTAATTCCCTTGACATCTTCGGGAATTGCAAAAGATTAGCTGTTGATTTGGAAACATATAATTGATAGATAACAAAAATTCAGCTGCAAACTAAATCTCTTCTGACAAAAGAAACCATGTTGAAGGAAGATAAAGGGGAGGGAAAGAATTTACTCTCAGATGGATCCAGCAGATCACTTTTTATTGGTCTGTCATTTGTACTGTTTGTAGAAGGTGAGGTCTCTGTGAGAAGTTTTTAATATACCAGAGATCAGATGCATAGGGACTTTTATTTGTATCCAATGTCTGATATAATATTTTTCATGAAGTTATTGAGATCTGTAACAAGAACTGAAGATTACCATATGAACAGCCTGGATTAGCAAAAAGATTATTAAAAAAGCGAAGTGGAGGCAATTTACACAAGGTGTCTGACTGCAGCTAGAACTCCCCAGGGCATTTAAACCCATAGCAAAGGTGGAAGTTATTCAGGCAGAGCCTCGTGAAGTGAGGGGAAGGGGTGGAATTCATGACTGTGTGGTCTTTGAGCAAGAGCACACTGAAAGAAATTTGCATGAGGGGTGTGAATGAATCAGTTGTAAGCATAATTTGATCAGTATTTTATGGGGTTTACTTTTTATTTTTTGCTTGCAGTGCTCTGTTTGCTTGCACTATGTAATACCTTAATCTAAAGTTTTGCTAGGTATAGCTTTGTTTTCTGTCTTCAAGCCTGTCCTGTGCTGGGAGCAAGATACATCACAATGAAACAGTAGGACTGTCTACATTGCTAGAGGTAAAAAGTCAGAAGAAGTAGTATGAAGGTAGTGGAAACAGAACTGCACCTTGAGACAGGTGCTGAGAGTGCTTCCTACTGTTCTGCTAAGCATCAGTATGGGGACTGTGGCTGCCAGATATAAGCCTTTGGGAAGGAATTCCCTCTGGCATAACAGTCCTCTGTTCTTCCTGCTTAGAAGCAGATGGCAAAGAGGCAGCCCACATCACCAGGCAGACCTGGATATGCTGTGCCTCTTTAGGCTGAAGATTACTTTAATCCAGTAAATTGTTGTTCATTTTGTTCATACAGATATTTGAATTGACTTAAAGTAAAATAAAAATTAATTTGGGGGTAATCCCTGCATTTTTTCTATAAAGCAAATGAGCAGTACAGACAAGGCTAATTTTATACTACATAAAAAATAGTAGCTAACATGGGTGAACTAAAGCTAAGCTGTGAACATATTTCTAATATATAAAAGCATGGTTTTATGTTGGCCAAGTGGGCTATTATATACTGTCACAATATTATTTCCAATAGTTTTGTAACATTGTTGTATTGTGGTAGTGCCTATGACAGTTTATGAAAAGAACTATATGAGCACAGAATAAAAGAGAGCTTTGAATCATTCAGATGCCACAATGAGGGAAGCAATATCTTTATTTAATCCTCTTGATTTATGGCTATGATTTTCTTTTTTTTGGTGGGCTGATTACAAGAGCATTTGATCACTTCAGAGTCATTAAGTCCTTCAGATGCCTGAGGTAACAAGAGGTGCCTCTCTGAACACAATGAGACTCTGATCAATACTTAAAAATACAGTACAGAATCACAGAATGGTAAGGGTTGGAAGGGACCTCTGTGGGTCATCTAGTCCAACCCTCCTGCCGAAGCAGGGTCACCTACAGCAGACTGCACAGGACCGCGTCCAGACGGGTTTTGAATATCTCCTGAGAAGGAGACTCCACCACCTCCCTGGGCAGCCTGTTCCAGTGCTCCATCACCCTCAGAGGGAAGAAGTTCTTCCTCATGTTCAGACAGAACTTCCTGTGCCTCAGTTTGTGCCCATTGCCCCTTGTACTGTCACTGGGCACCAGTGAAAAGAGTTTGGCCCCATCCTCCTGACACCCACCCTTGAGATATTTGTAAGCATTTATTAGGTCCCCTCGCAGCCTTCTCTTCTTCAGGCTAAACAAGCCCAGCTCCCTCAGCCTCTCCTCGTAGGAGAGATGTTCCAGTCCCCTCACCATCCTTGTAGCCCTCTGCTGGACACTCTCCAGTAGCTCCTTCTCTTTCTTGAACTGGGGAGCCCAGAACTGGACACAGTACTCCAGATGGGGCCTCACTAGGGCAGTGTAGATGGGAAGAAGAACCTCCCTTGACCTGCTGGCCACACTCCTCCTAATGCATCCCAGGATCTCATTAGCTTTCTTGGCAGCCAGGGCACACTGCTGGCTCATGGTCAACCTGTCGTCCACTAGGACACCCAGGTCCCTCTTCGCAGAGCTGCTCTCCAGCAGGTCTGCCCCAGGCCTGTACTGATGCATGGGGTTGTTCCTCCCCAGGTGCAGGACCCTGCATTTGCCTTTGTTGAACCTCATCAGGTTCCTCTCTGCCCAGCTTTCCAGCCTGTCCAGGTCACGCTGAATGGCAGCACAGCCTTCTGGTGTATCTACCACAGCTCCCAGTTTGGTGTCCTCAGCAAACTTGCTGAGGGTACACTCTAACTCTTCATCCACATCATTGATGAAGAAGTTAAACAAGACTGGGCCCAGTACTGACCCTTGGGGGACACCGATAGGTACCAGCCTCCAACTAGACTCAGCGCCACTGATGACAACCCTCTGAGTTCTGCCATTCAGCCAGTTCCCAATCCACCTCACTACCCACTCATCCAGCCCACACTTCCTGAGCTTCCCTAGGAGGATGTTATGGGAGACTGTGTCGAAAGCCTTACTGAAGTCGAGGTAGACAACATCCATGGCTCTCCCTTCGTCTACCCAGCCAGTCATGTCATCATAGAAAGCCATCAGATTGGTCAGGCATGATTTCCCCTTGGTGAATCCATGCTGACTACTCCTGATAACCTTCTTTTCTTCCACTTGCTTGCTGATGACCTCCAGGATGAGCTGCTCCATCACCTTTCCCGGGATGGAGGTGAGGCTGACCAGCCTGTAGTTCCTTGGGTCCTCCTCCTTGCCCTTTTTGAAGACTGTAGTGACATTGGCCCTTCTCCAGTCCTTGGGCACTTCTCGTGCCCTCCAGGACCTCTCAAAGATGATGGAGAGTGGCTCAGAAGTGACATCCGCCAGCTCCCTCAGCACTCGTGGGTGCATTCCATCGGGGCCCATGGATTTGTGGACATCCAGATCGCTTAAGCGATCCCTCACACAGTCCTCCTCGACCAAGGGAAAGTCATCCTCTCTGTGGGCTTCTTCTCTTACGTCCGGGGCCTCGGGCCAAGATCATGACTGTGGTGAAGGAGGAATATTAAACATTACTTATCTTACTGCCAAAGTTTCAGATTTTCCTGAGCCAAGTGTGAACAAAGATTTTCCTGTAGGAGAGTCTAATATGGAATTTGGTGAGAATTTCAGAATTAAAACTGTATGCTGTCTTGTCTGCAGAATCAAATAACAGGGATTCTTTATTCCATCACGCTCAGAAATTACTTCCCAAAAAAGGACACAGTATTCTTGTGGGTATCACTTTATTCATTCCTCTGTTTTCAAGTGAGGCACACAAAAAAATGTTGGCACAAGTAGCTATAATCAACAAACATGTAAAAACTAAATTAGGGATCATCCAGATGAGAAAATTGTTTTAATATCTTCATAATGAAGATAGAGCCTCCATTTTTAGACTTAGAATCAGATTTTGGTGTGTATTTTCAGTCATTTTTTATTTCTGATCTCTGGACTTATCGTAGAACAAACCGAAGAAATAGGAAAAAAATGAACATTTTCTGAAAGCAAAGCACTTTTGTAAAAAAAGCCGGATACAAAACCTCTTAATTCTGATGGAAAGGTGTGCTCTTACTTTCAAGAGGGGTGCGAGAACTTCTTTAGTGTTGATTGAACTGTATGTATATATGTATTTTGATGATTTACACATTACTACAGATAAAACAAACTTCAGAAGTGTTGGAAAAAATTGAAATGAAGGAGAGGAAGGACTGACTTAGGATGCAGAAGAGCTATTTCTTGGCTGTAACAATGAAGTTTTATCTGGAAAACAAGAGTTAAATTACTTCAAGTTGGAGGGAGGTTTCAGAGCCATTAGTGTATGGTGCTCAGAATGATGCCCACCACACTGTCGTACCAAGAATGCCACAGTTATCTCTAGTGCCCTGCAGATGAAAAGGAGAAATTCAGTCTCATTATTACACATTATGTTCTCCACTTGAAGAAGCTATGTATTCTCTGTTTACTCCCTAATTCACAGGCATTATTAATTTAGTGCATGTAAGAAATTTTATTGAACAGGATATGTAGAAAACTGTGTTGACCCTTCTCCATACATACCTATATTGATTATAATGAGTATTAAAATGAAACTAAATTTGTGAGGGCTGTGAAACTTATCAATGGTAAATTAATTTGAAACTTTTTAGCTTTATGATTTTATTCATATTTTAATTATATTCTTAATTATTTTTACTGTGTTACTCCTATCACAATTGTAATAAAAGTGTGCATGCACAATCCATTAACACCTCTACTTTTTACTTTCTGCATTTTCTTAGATAAGCCTCACTGAAATAGAATTCTGCCATACTTCTTCACCTCCTTCTTCTCCTCTCTTCAAAATTAATTTAGTCCATATGTAAGGATTGCTGCGGTAGAAAATATTTTTTATTTCCAGTAAAGTATGAAAGGGATGTAGTGTTTATACTGTATACATCAACATAAATATTATGATGCTATTTTCAAATGCATGATCATGTTTTAGTCATTCTTTCCCTTATATTCACTATCCATTGATACCTTGCCTCATTCATTGCAGAAGATGACTTAAAAAAGGAACAGCAGACAAAAAAAATCTGGAATCTTTTTTGAATACTTGTCTTTGCAACTGAAAGAACTTACATTTTTTTGAGAGTAATGTATTTTAGATGTCACACATACTCACATTTTTTTCCTGCTATTATTAGAAAGTTTAAACTCCATCAGTGAGTACTCAGAACTCCCAGTAAAAACAGCTGGAGATCTGTATGTGAAGCATACTATCAAGTTGAGTTCAGCATTGCATCTGAAAAAGGAGGGTGCTTCCCTTGACCTTTTTTTTTTTCTTCCTCTGGCAGTAGGTAGTAAAAAGAGGAGGGATGTTAAGAACTAAATACTGCAGATGCTCTGTCTTGTGCTACTGTTTGCATATTTTACACTCTTCTTCCTTTCTCTCCAAAAGAAGCAGATATGCATTTATAACATGGTGTTTGTTTTGGATTGGTTTAACTTTGTATTGTTTGAGGAAGTTAAAAGGAGAATTGAGTAACTTTCCAATTTTTTCCTTCCTCAATTCTGAAGACATGTAATTGGTCTTCTTTGGTGTACTCTTACTCTCCTCCCTCTGCACTCAATCAGTACTTCTGTATTCTCTTGGACTTGTAGTTCTGTCCTTGCAAGCTTCAATAACCTCATCATATTTGGTTCTGCTAAAGACCTCATGCAAAACACTAAAAAACATTCTTCTTGGAAACAGTTCTGCCAAAGTCTCATTGATTTCATTTGCATCAAATCATGATTTTTTTGTTTCTCTTGTTGCTGACTCATCCCGTCCTTCTCTGCCCCAGATGCGTACAGTGGTTTCCTGACACCCTCTGTCATTCTGTCTTCCAGATTGGTGTTCTAGTTAGAAATCAGTCCTTGTCCTTGTGTCCCCTAGCTCTATTCCCACTCTGTCCTGAGGCAGTGATTCAGTAGCAGTAGCTCATTCTGCTGAAGTTGATGCTGTGCCTGTTGTTTGCCCCTATGACAGTTTATGGGGTTGCGTGATGAAACAGATAGAGTACTGAATATTTTTTAAAAATATTCTGCCTGTACGGGGAGGCTTGTTATTAACCTGGGAATTATAACCTGGTTCCCTGGAGATCTGTGCAGTGAGTGGAATTACACCAGCACACCCGAATGGGTATTCAGGGGATGGAAACATGTGGCTGGCATCACAGGAGGCAGGCACTTCCCAAGTAAGACACAGTTGCCAAGAGAAATGGCTGTGGAACAATGGTCTGTTTTCCTTGCTATCTATCCCTAGATCTTTTACTATGATGATTATATATAACCAACTTGATGAACATTAAAAGCCCTTTCAGTTCATCTGTTTTGGAGTGATCTCTGACAGTCAGTATGAACCAGGCCCTCCAGAACAGGAGAGTGAAAAACAACTGTGCTCGTTTTGAAGGAGCTGAACTGTTTCCAGCAATTAAAGGTAATTTGAAGTTTTCCGGGAAGTGTAGAAATTGGAGTAAATAATGATAGTCCTTATTTCCCAGCCCTGCAGGGATTGAGATGTTACTCATGGACAGCTCTCTTTTTTAACCTCTGTATGACCTCCAAGGGATTTATGACCCACAGTTAGAGAAAACAGTACTCACTCAGTGCCCTTCCTGGTCTCAGATGTTACCTTTCTGTAAAAAGTGTCAGATGCTCTTATGAATCTTCTCTTTT